>NW_028251520.1:0-600000 GCF_964263255.1 Lissotriton vulgaris
AGAGAGAGAGAGAGAGAGAGAGAGAGAGAGAGAGGGAGAGGGAGAGAGAGAAAAAGAAAGAGAGGGAGAGGGAGAGAGAGAGAGAAAGGGAGAGGGAGAGGGAGAGGGAGAGAGAAAGAGAGGGAGAGGGAGAGAGAGAGAGAGAGAGAGAGAGAGAGAGAGAGAGAGAGAGAGAGAGAGAGAGAGAGTGAGATAGAGAGAGAGGAGAGAGAGAGAGGGAGAGAGAGAGAGAGAGAGAGCAAGGGGGAGGGAGAGAGAGAGAGAGAGAGAGAGAGAGAGGGAGAGAGAAAGAGGGAGAGAGCGGGCGAGAGAGAGAGAGAGAGAGAGAGAGAGGGGGAGAGGGAGAGAGAGAAAAAGAAAGAGAGGGAGAGGGAGAGAGAGAGGGAGAGGGAGAGGGAGAGAGAAAGAGAGGGAGAGGGAGAGGGAGAGAGAGAGAGAGAGAAAGAGAGGGAGAGGGAGAAAGAGAGAGGGAGACGGAGAACGAGAGAAAACAAGAACATGTTATACATGAAGAGAGTGTTTTGAATTGTCTGCTTTGCCTCTGGGCTGGAAACATATGACGGGTTATTGATCTAAGTGAAGAGCAAACAGCAGCGCGGGCAGACAGGAAAAGCTATTTTAAAGAGTGAAAACTGCAAAACACCACTTGAACTTTCCCGTTTGAGAGCTCTTGGCAATGGGTGACCAACCGTCCGTAAATTTCATGGACCATCTGTAATGTGGACCTCACGTCCGTTGTCCGTGAGAATCCCTTTTATGGACACCTTTTGTCCGTGATTTTGGGCATTGCCGAGTGCTTCACAGGTCTTTAAAAAGACCAATTACACGTTAACAGGGCATTGTTGTTTTTTCCGCCCCTTCATCTCCACACTCCCTGCCTATTGCAGGAAGAATTAGCCCCCACCACACCGAAATTTGTAGTAGCCCTTACCCCCCCACGCCCAACAGGTGCGCCTCTGATTGTGAGTGACAGTTAAGGCTTGGCTCTTTAGCTGTCGATGCTGTATTTGGATGTGTCCACTGCGGGTGGTGTGAGAAGAAGAGTGACTGAACCTTACTGACACGAATAGGCCGGCAGGGGGCAGTGCTGGGAAGAGCAGGCCTGCAGGGGGCAGTGCTGGGAGGAGCAGGCTGGCAGGGGGCAGTGCTGGGAAGAGCAGGCCCGCAGGAGGCAGTGCTGGGAAGAGCAGGCTCGCAGAGGGCAGTGCTGGGAAGAGCAGGCCTGCAGGGGGCAGTGCTGGGAAGAGCAGGCCAGCAGGGGGCAGTGCTGGGAAGAGCAGGCCTGCAGGGGGCAGTGCTGGGAGGAGCAGGCCGGCAGGGGGCAGTGCTGGGAAGAGCAGGCCCACAGGAGGCAGTGCTGGGTGGAGCAGGCTGGCAGGGGGCAGTGCTGGGAAGAGCAGGCCCACAGGAGGCAGTGCTGGGAAGAGCAGGCTCGCGGAGGGCAGTGCTGGGAAGAGCAGGCCTGCAGGGGGCAGTGCTGGGAAGAGCAGGCCAGCAGGGGGCAGTGCTGGGAAGAGCAGGCCTGCAGGGGCAGTGCTGGGAAGAGCAGGCCGGCAGGGGCAGTGCTGGGAAGAGCAGGCCCGCAGGGGGCAGTGCTGGGAAGAGCAGGCCTGCAGGGGGCAGTGCTGGGAAGAGCAGGCCCACAGGGGGCAGTGCTGCGAAGAGCAGGCCCACAGGGGGCAGTGCTGGGAAGAGCAGGCTCGCAGGGGGCAGTGCTGGGAAGAGCAGGACGGCAGGGGGCAGTGCTGGGAAGAGCAGGCCCACAGGGGGCAGTGCTGGGAAGAGCAGGCTCGCAGGGGGCAGTGCTGGGAAGAGCAGGCCTGCAGGGGGCAGTGCTGGGAAGAGCAGGCCTGCAGGGGGCAGTGCTGGGAAGAGCAGGCCGGCAGGGGGCAGTGCTGGGAGGAGTAGGCCGGCAGGGGGCAATGCTGGGAGGAGCAGGCCGGCAGGGGGCAGTGCTGGGAAGAGCAGGCCGGCAGGGGCAGTCCTAGGAAGAGCAGGCCCGCAGGGGGCAGTGCTGGGAAGAGCAGGCCAGCAGGGGGCAGTGCTGGGAAGAGCAGGCCCACAGGGGGCAGTGCTGGGAAGAGCAGGCCCGCAGGGGGCAGTGCTGGGAAGAGCAGGCCCACAGGGGGCAGTGCTGGGAAGAGCAGGCCCACAGGGGGCAGTGCTGGGAAGAGCAGGCCCACAGGGGGCAGTGCCTGGGAAGAGCAGGCCCACAGGGGCAGTGCTGGGAAGAGCAGGCCGGCAGGGGGCAGTGCTGGGAGGAGTAGGCCAACAGGGGGCAGTGCTGGGAAGAGCAGGCCTGGAGGGGGCAGTGCTGGGAGGAGCAGGACTGCAGGGGGCAGTGCTGGGAAGAGCAGGCCTGCAGGGGGCAGTGCTGGGAAGAGCAGGCTCGCAGGGGGCAGTGCTGGGAAGAGCAGGCCTGCAGGGGGCAGTGCTGGGAAGAGCAGGCCCGCAGGGGGCAGTGCTGGGAAGAGCAGGCCGGCAGGGGTCAGTGCTGGGAAGAGCAGGCCTGCAGGGGCAGTGCTGGGAAGAGCAGGCCGGCAGGGGGCAGTGCTGGGAGGAGTAGGCCGGCAGGGGGCAATGCTGGGAGGAGCAGGCCGGCAGGGGGCAGTGCTGGGAAGAGCAGGCCCACAGGGGGCAGTGCTGGGAAGAGCAGGCCCACAGGGGGCAGTGCTGGGAAGAGCAGGCCAGCAGGGGGCAGTGCTGGGAGGAGTAGGCCGGCAGGGTGCAGTGCTGGGAGGAGCAGACCGGCAGGGGGCAGTGCTGGGAAGAGCAGGCCTGGAGGGGGCAGTGCTGGGAGGAGCAGGACTGCAGGGGGCAGTGCTGGGAAGAGCAGGCCTGCAGGGGGCAGTGCTGGGAGAAGCAGGCCAGCAGGGGGCAGTGCTGGGAAGAGCAGGTCTGCAGGGGGCAGTGCTGGGAAGAGCAGGCCGGCAGGGGGCAGTGCTGGGAAGAGCAGGCCTGCAGGGGCAGTGCTGGGAAGAGCAGGCCTGCAGGGGCAGTGCTGGGAAGAGCAGGCCGGCAGGGGGCAGTGCTGGGAGGAGTAGGCCGGCAGGGGGCAATGCTGGGAGGAGCAGGCCGGCAGGGGGCAGTGCTGGGAAGAGCAGGCCGGCAGGGGCAGTGCTGGGAAGAGCAGGCCCGCAGGGGGCAGTGCTGGGAAGAGCAGGCCCACAGGGGGCAGTGCTGGGAAGAGCAGGCCAGCAGGGGGCAGTGCTGGGAGGAGCAGGCCGGCAGGGGGCGGTGCTGGGAAGAGCAGGCCTGCAGGGGGCAGTGCTGGGAAGAGCAGGCCCGCAGGGGGCAGTGCTGGGAAGAGCAGGCCTGGAGGGGGCAGTGCTGGGAGGAGAAGAACTGCAGGGGGCAGTGCTGGGAAGAGCAGGTCTGCAGGGGGCAGTGCTGGGAAGAGCAGGCCCACAGGGGGCAGTGCTGGGAAGAGCAGTGTTAGACGGACCGGGAGGGTCGGCCGAGGACAAGGGGAGAGGTCTCCGGGGAGAGCCGTCTCCAGCGATCGTACAGACAAGTAACTTCCCCCCCACAGATGTACACCACACAAGGATAAGGTTCAACGTTACTTTATAAGCAATTCTTTAAGTACGGTGAAATGGTACAAGGAGGTCTGGACTCAGGGGTCCCCTCTATTCTAGTCTCTTGGTTGGGTAAGGGGGTAGAGGGACAGTCTTGTTACCAATCTGGTGGATATGGTGGTAGATGAAATAGCTCACAATCCTCGAGCTCGGCGTTCTAGATGATCGGGCCGCGGCGGAGCCAGCAGGTCCCGGGATGGTTGAAGGTAGCGACGGTCCGCGGCGGAGCCAGCAGGTCCCGATGAAGGTGGTGGTTACAAACGGTCCGCGGCCACGCCAGCAGGTCCCGACGACGATGAAGGTTTCAGAAGGTTGCGGCAGCGCCAGCAGGCAGGTCGATAGTTCGCAAGGCAGGGCTACGGCAGCGCCAGTAGTCCGTCAAGGATGAGTTCTTCACTGCGTCTCTCGACTCCAGGATACAACTGCCTTCCTGCTCTGGAGCTGCCCCAGTTATAGGTCTGGCGCCCTTTGAAGTCCGGACCCTCGCACTTGGAGGTCGGGAGGTCCGGGATGAGGGAGTCCAGACACCCAGCAGGGGGGTGGAGCCAGAGCCTGGGGGAGCTGGGGGCGATCGGCACCTGGCGGGGGAGAGCCATCGACACCTCTTTCTCCCATTGACCTGCCAAGTAGTCCGCTCACCTCCTGGGTGGATGGTGGTGCCGGGATGTCGGGGCCTGGCCAGGCCCAGGGTTAGGGTCGATCGGAGGCCACGCGGCCTCGTGGTGCTGTGTCCAAGATGGCGCCCAGGCCGGGCGAGAGGGCCGGTAGGGAATCGGGCCCATGACGGGGAGATGTTCAGGGGCAGGGGTCCCATATGAGGCGGGAAACGGGTGGTTGTTGCGTGTAACACCTGAAGGGCCGGGCTCGGGCCTGGTCGTGCGGGGAGGGAGCAAGCCTTACACGTGGCCTGTCCAACATGCGTCCCCCCCAGCTGAAGGCGGGGAGAGTCACCCATCCTCTTGGGGACTCTCTTCGTCGAGGCGGAAAAAGCGTGACAGGCCATCTGCGTTGGCGTGGTCTTGCCCGGGTCGATGTTCCACAGTGAAGTCCATCCCCTGCAGGGAGATGGACCAACGCAGTAGTTTCGGGTTTTCCCCCCGCATCTGCATTAGCCACTGCAGGGGCCGATGATCGGTCTGTACCCGGAAGTGGGTGCCGAAGAGATAAGGCCGGAGCTTTTTGAGGGCCCACACAACGGCGAAGGCCTCCCTCTCGATGGTGCTCCAGCGTTGTTCTCGGGCCAGGAGCCGTCTGCTGATGAAAGCCACTGGCTGGTCAAGTCCTTCGGGGTTCAGCTGGGAAAGGACTGCCCCAATGCCATGGTCGGAGGCATCCGTTTGGACGATAAATTCCCGACTGTAGTCGGGGGCCTGGAGCACAGGGGCGGAGCACATGGCGGCCTTCAGCTTCTCGAAGGCCGCTTGACAGTCTGGGGTCCAGTTGACCTTCTTTGGTTGGTTTTTGGAGGTGAGTTCCGTGAGGGGCCCCACAATGCTGCCATAGTCCCTCACGAACCGCCTGTAGTAGCCTGTGAGTCCCAAGAAGGCGCGGACCTCGGTCTGGGTGATGGGGGGCTGCCAAGACTGGATGGCAGCGATCTTGAGTTGCAGAGGGGCCACCAGACCGCTTCCCACCTGGTGCCCGAGATAGGTCACGGACCCCTGGCCAATTTGGCATTTGCTGGCCTTGATCGTGAGGCCAGCTCGTTAGAGGGCCTGTAGCACCTCTCGGAGGTGGTGGAGGTGGTCGGACCAGTGGCGGCTGTACACAGCGATATCGTCCAGGTAGGCGGCGCTGAATTCTTCGAGTCCCGCCAGGACCTGGTTTACTAGCCGCTGAAATGTTGCTGGGGCATTCTTCATGCCGAATGGCATGACCTTGAAGTGGTAGTGGCCATCAGGGGTGGAGAAGGCAGATCGTTCTTGGGCCCGGGGTGTGAGACCGATCTGCCAGTAGCCCGCTGTCAGGTCGAAGATGCTGAGGTAGCGGGCAGCTCCCATGCGGTCGATTAGTTCATCTGCTCTGGGAAGGGGGTGTGCATCTGTTCTGGTGACCGCATTCAAGCCCCGGTAGTCGACGCAGAACCGGAGCTCAGGCGTGGTGCCGGGGGCGGCCGCTTTGGGGACCAGTACTACTGGGCTGGCCCAGGGGCTGTCTGAGGGCTCGATGACCCCGAGCGTGAGCATCTTGGCCACCTCCTCTTGGATGCAGGCCCGTACCCGATCTGGTACGCGGTAGGCCCGATGGCGGATAGGGGGACTGTCTCCAGTGTCCACGTCGTGTAAGCACCAAGGGGTGACCCCTGGGGTGAGGGAGAACAGGGTGGCGAACTGCAGCAGGAGGTCTCGGCAGCCTTGGCGCTGTTCCAGGGTGAGGGCCTCCGAGAGTCGGACCCCGTCCACAGAACCGTCCTTCTCCCGAGTCCGTAGGAGGTCAGGGAGGGGTTCGGAGTCTTCCTCGGCCCCATTGTCTGTTGCTATCAGGAGGCTGAGCTCTGAGCGCACAAAGTGGGGTTTCAGTCTATTGGCGTGGAGGACCCGGAGAGGGTTCCGTGAAGATTCCATATCGATGAGATAGGTGACAGGGCTCTTGCGCTCGACTACTTTGAAGGGCCCCGTCCACTTGTCTTGCAGGGCGCACGGTTCGGTGGGAGACATGACCCACACTTGTTGGCCGGGTTCAAATTCGATGGAGGAGGCATTTCGATCGTACCACCTTTTCATGTCTTCCTGACTGGCCTCCAAGTTTGCTTTTGCCATCTCTCGGAACCGTCTGGTCTGGTCTGGTTGCGGAGGGTTAGGAGGTACTTGAAAACATCTGGAGGGTTCTTTAGAGGGGGCATTTCCCAGCCTTCTTTAACTAGGCTGAGCGGCCCTCGCACAGGGTGTCCATACAAGAGTTCGAACGGGCTGAAGCCGAGGGACTTCTGGGGGACTTCTCGGTAGGCAAAGAGGAGGCACGGCAGTAGCACATCCCACTGGCGACGGAGGGGCTCTTCCAACCCCCCAATCATCCCTTTGAGCGTGCGGTTGAACCGCTCAACTAGTCCGTTTCCTTGAGGGTGATAGGGGGTTGTGAATCGGTAGGTGGCCCCACACTGTTGCCAGAGGGACTTCATGTATTTTGAAATAAAGTTTGTGCCCCGGTCGCTGACGACTTCTCGGGGGAAGCCCACCCGGGAGAAGATCCCCATCAGGGCCCGGCCGACTACCGGGGCTGTCACAGTTCGCAGGGGAACAGCCTCGGGGTAGCGGGTGGCGTGGTCCACCAGGACCAGGATGAACCGATGTCCTTGTGCTGTACGGGGGTCCAGGGGCCCCACAATGTCTATCCCCACCCTCTCGAACGGGGTGGTGACCACTGGAAAAGGTTGCAGAGGTGCTTTGAGCTTGCGGCCGCTCTTCCCGCTGGCCTGGCACGTGGGGCAAGATCGGCAGTGCTGCAGTACATCGTTCCTCATCTTGGGCCAGAAAAAGTGGGTCACCAGGCGACTGTAGGTTTTGTCCTGACCCAGGTGGCCAGCCAGGGGGACATCGTGGGCCAGGTTTAGCAAGAAGTCTCTAAAGCGGAGGGGCACCACTAGCACTCGACTGGCCCCTAACTCTGCGATTCTCTGTTCGCTGTACAACAGGTCATTGTCCCAATAGACCCAATGGGTTCCGGGGGTATCCCCTGCACTCTGGGCGAGGGCTTGTTGGCGGAGTCCCTCGAGGGAGGGACAGGTCTTCTGCTCGTGGCGAAACTGTTCCTGGGTGGGCCCCCCCTCCTGACGCCACTGAGCCAGGTCGGGAAGGTCCTGAGGCTGAACGAGCCCCTCGGGAGTTTGCTCTGGGGGGCGGCCTGGTCGGTGTCTTCTACTGGAGCGACCGGGGGAGGAGGTGCCGGCCATTCAGGTTCTTCGGGTCGGGGGATGGCACGGGCGGCCATGGACCGGGTGGTTACGCACGCCCAGTCCAGGATGCCCAACATCCCCAGGTGCTCTCTTCTCTCTACGGCGGCCCACGGGGAACTCTCAAGATCATTTCCCAGGAGACAGTCTACGGGGGCATCATCTCGGACCGTCACTTTCAGCATGCCGGAGACTCCTCCCCACTCGAAGGGGACGCAGGCCATCCGACATAGACTCTCCGAATTGTCGGCTGAACGGACAGGGCAGAGAACGTTCGGCAGGATCTGTTCTCGGGTCACCAGGTGACAGCGAACGGCCGTTACACTGGCCCCGGTGTCACGTAGGGCTTCGGCCCGGCGTCCATTAATGTTCACCCACTGACTGTACTTCCGGGTGTTGGCGGGCAGGGGGACCCGCGGGACCATGTCTTTTCCCCCTAGGCATGCTAGAACCATGGTGGCTGGTTCCCACTCTTGGTGTTCTTGCTCGCACTCCTCTTGTGCTTCGGAGATTTGTTCTTCCCCCAGGGCGGCGGCAGCCATCTGGCGGGATCTCGGAGTCTGGCTCTGTGGACAATTCGGGTAGTTTGCGTAGTGGCCGACTCGCTGGCATCGGTGACACGTGACATTGGCTCTGTATCCCGGCCGCGCCGGGGTGTTGCCCCGGTTGGCCGGGGGTGGGGTGCTGGTAGCGGGAGCGGCCGGGGCGTTGTCTCTTCCTCGTCCCTGGCCCCCTCCTCCTCCTCAGGGACGGTGCTGACCGTGGCTGTTCCGGTTCTGTTCATGTGGCCCATTTCGGCCCACTCGGGTAATTTCCCACCGGTCAGCCTCGGCGGCGAGCTGCCGTGGATCCGTCAATTTACTGTCGAGGAGGTGCTGCCTGAGCTCGACGAAGCAGTTGTTTGATAGATGCTCCCATACCATGAGATTGAAGAGTTGCTCGTAGGTCGTTACGTTGCTTCCCTTGATCCAACCCTCGAAGGCTCTGCTGAAATAGTTCACGTATTCCACCCAAGTTGTACCCGGGATCCGGGTGCAGTCTCGGAACCTCTGGCGGTACATTTCGGGTGTGAGCCCATAGCGGGTGAGGAGGGTAGCTTTCATGTGGTCATAGGAGGTCATCAGATGGTCTGGGAGCTGTAGCAGGGCATCGCGGCCCTCATTGACGAACCTCCCCCATAGACCGGCTCCCCAGTCGTTTCGATCGATCCGGTGGGAGGTCATAGCGATCTCGTAGGCCTTGAACCATTGCTGTATGTCGTCATCTCGGAAATATTCTCGAACGACATCCTTGGGGATGTGTACCTTCTTTTCTGTTGCCCCCGGGGTGCGCGGTTGCTCGGGCACCCCTAATTCTTTGTTCTGCTTGCGTAAGTCTATCTCAGCTAGTTTGCGCTCGTGTTCATACGCCAGTCTCTTCTCTTCGAGCTCTCTTTGTCTCTGTTTCTCTTCCCGTTCTTCTCGGAGCCGCAGATGTTCCAGGTTCAGTTTTTGTTCGGCTAATTTGAGTTCGCCATCCATTTTGAGCCGGGCCATTTCTAGTTCATGTAGTCGGTTTCTTTCTCGTTCTTGGATCTCATCTTGCAAGAGACCCGTTCTTCGCTCCTCGGGAGCCGTGGTGTCTTTCTCTGCTGCTGCGACATTTTGGTCCGGGGGTCTGACGGCCCCGGTTTCTGCCCATGACTCAATGGCGTGCTTGAAATCGTCTTTAGTACTCAGACCGGTGGTAGCGATACCTAGTTCAATGCAGAATTGTTTCAACTCACGATGGCTGTATTCTTCCAATTTCCTCATCTGGAATTTTTCGGTGGATCCGCTTTCTTTGGTTGACATTGTGGTTTTGTCGTGGGGTGAGCTACTCTCTGTACGATTACGCGTTGATTCGGATCGCGCCGCTGGCCACCAATGTTAGACGGACCTGGAGGGTCGGCCGAGGACAAGGGGAGAGGTCTCCGGGGAGAGCCGTCTCCAGCGATCGTACAGACAAGTAACTTCCCCCCCACAGATGTACACCACACAAGGATAAGGTTCAAGGTTACTTTATAAGCAATTCTTTAAGTACGGTGAAATGGTACAAGGAGGTCTGGACTCAGGGGTCCCCTCTATTCTAGTCTCTTGGTTGGGTAAGGGGGTAGCGGGACAGTCTTGTTACCAATCTGGTGGATATGGTGGTAGATGAAATAGCTCACAATCCTCGAGCTCGGCGTTCTAGATGATCGGGCCGCGGCGGAGCCAGCAGGTCCCGGGATGGTTGAAGGTAGCGACGGTCCGCGGCGGAGCCAGCAGGTCCCGATGAAGGTGGTGGTTACAAACGGTCCGCGGCCACGCCAGCAGGTCCCGACGACGATGAAGGTTTCAGAAGGTTGCGGCAGCGCCAGCAGGCAGGTCGATAGTTCGCAAGGCAGGGCTACGGCAGCGCCAGTAGTCCGTCAAGGATGAGTTCTTCACTGCGTCTCTCGACTCCAGGATACAACTGCCTTCCTGCTCTGGAGCTGCCCCAGTTATAGGTCTGGCGCCCTTTGATGTCCGGACCCTCGCACTTGGAGGTCGGGAGGTCCGGGATGAGGGAGTCCAGACACCCAGCAGGGGGGTGGAGCCAGAGCCTGGAGGAGCTGGGGGTGATCGGCACCTGGCGGGGGAGAGCCATCGACACCTCTTTCTCCCATTGACCTGCCAAGTAGTCCGCTCACCTCCTGGGTGGATGGTGGTGCCGGGATGTCGGGGCCTGGCCAGGCCCAGGGTTAGGGTCGATCGGAGGCCACGCGGCCTCGTGGTGCTGTGTCCAAGATGGCGCCCAGGCCGGGCGAGAGGGCCGGTAGGGAATCGGGCCCATGACGGGGAGATGTTCAGGGGCAGGGGTCCCATATGAGGCGGGAAACGGGTGGTTGTTGCGTGTAACACCTGAAGAGCCGGGCTCGGGCCTGGTCGTGCGGGGAGGGAGCAAGCCTTACACGTGGCCTGTCCAACAAGCAGGCTCGCAGGGGGCAGTGCTGGGAAGAGCAGGCTCGCAGGGGGCAGTGCTGGGAAGAGCAGGCCCGCAGGGGACAGTGCTGGGAAGAGCAGGCCCACAGGGGGCAGTGCTGGGAAGAGCAGGCTCGCAGGGGGCAGTGCTGGGAAGAGCAGGCCTGCAGGGGGCAGTGCTGGGAAGAGCAGGTCTGCAGGGGGCAGTGCTGGGAAGAGCAGGCCCGCAGGGTGCAGTGCTGGGAAGAGCAGGCCCGCAGCGGGCAGTGCTGGGAAGAGCAGGCCCGCAGGGGGCAGTGCTGGGAGGAGCAGGCCCGCAGGGGGCAGTGCTGGGAGGAGTAGGCCGGCAGGGGGCAGTGCTGGGAAGAGCAGGCCTGGAGGGGGCAGTGCTGGGAGGAGCAGGACTGCAGGGGGCAGTGCTGGGAGGAGCAGGACTGCAGGGGGCAGTGCTGGGAAGAGCAGGCCCACAGGGGGCAGTGCTGGGAAGAGCAGGCTCGCAGGGGGCAGTGCTGGGAAGAGCAGGACTGCAGGGGGCAGTGCTGGGAAGAGCAGGCCTGGAGGGGGCAGTGCTGGGAAGAGCAGGCCTGGAGGGGGCAGTGCTGGGAAGAGCAGGCTCGCAGGGGGCAGTGCTGGGAAGAGCAGGCCTGGAGGGAGCAGTGCTGGGAAGAGCAGGCCCGCAGGGGGCAGTGCTGGGAAGAGCAGGCCCGCAGGGGGCAGTGCTGGGAAGAGCAGGCCCGCAGGAGGCAGTGCTGGGAAGAGCAGGGGGGCAGTGCTGGGAAGAGCAGGCCCGCAGGGGGCAGTGCTGGGAAGAGCAGGCCCGCAGGGGGCAGTGCTGGGAAGAGCAGACCTGCAGGACATTGGCCTTCAAGAACAGGGCTCCAGGAACCTTGATCCGAAGCATATGGATGACAGCGTTGGGTGTAAAGGGCAGGAAAGCACAGGTCTCTGTGTTGGTGGGACAGTGCCATGCAATGTGGCCCTTGAACCGCCGAGTTGCAAAGTGTAGCGCTCTGAGGCCAGTGGTGAGTGCATGGCTGCAAAGTGACAGTGTACGGAGGGCGGGGTTTTTGCAAAGTAGAACCTATGACGTGCCCCAGCCAAAGCGGTCGAAAGGTCCCATGTCATGTATGAAACACTAAACCAGTTCTGGCCTTTTAGCCAAAAGTAAATTATAAATATGGGCATCAAAATCCCAGCACGGAGTGTTTTATTGGCTGGAAACAAAATAGATAACCGAGTCGCTCTTCCGGGCAGCTGTGGTACCACCGGAGGCAACTGCACTACGGGTCAGAGCGACGGGTGACATCACATACAGTCTGATCAAATTGTTTACTTTGCAACATCCTTGTACAACTAATAAAGGTCATGTGCGGGAATGGACTTACAGATGCCTGATCCCAGTTAGACCAAAACGTGATCGAGCTTAACGACAAGCCTTGCAGCAAATGACCCCATGATGTGACCAACCCGGGAGCTGAGCTAAAACAGAAAGGCTGCCAGTAACCACCCTTCATTTCAGTCCAGCCCGAAACCCACCTCAGAGTCCTTATCAGGCGTTTCAAATTGACCAAGCTGCACATGTTTGTCTGTCATATTTAATATTTTGGTCTTTTCTGACTGCACCTTTGACATTCCTTAACTTGAGGGGTTTGGCGTATGAATAATTGCCTCTATGTGTAGACATGGGAGGGGGACCAACATAGTAGACCGAGAAGGCTTGCTATACGGCCTCCAGGCTTTTAAACCCCACACTCCCCACCTCGTGCCTTCCCATAGATGAACCTGGGTATGCAAAGACCCCTGCCCCTCACAGGAGCCCCTACACATGGGAGCAAAGGACAGGTGTAGGGAGGGTGGGAGCTTCTGAAGAGCTGTTTCCTAGTCAATGGATAAGAAAGACAAGCTGTGTGTGGGATCTCCCTTGTGGACGATTAAAGCCCTTTCCATGTTCTAATGTGAAGGGCCTTCACAATGGGAGGGCAGAGGAGGTAGCATGCCCCAGGCCTGTGATCTTTCAGGGCCCCATGCTGATGGAAGGACGGATGGCTAAATGAAAGAGGGATGGAGAGAGAAAGGGAGGATGGATGACTGAAAGGGTGAATGGGTGGATGGATGAGTGACTGGCTGGATGAATGAGTAAGTGAAAGGATGGCTGGATGGGTGAAAGGGTGAATGGGTGGTTGGATGAGTGACAGGCTGGATGAATGAGTAAGTGAAAGGATGGCTGGATGGGTGAAAGGGTAGATGGATGGATGGATGAGTGAATGGATGAATGAAAGGAAGAGTGGATGGATGAGTGAAAGGGGGAATGTGTGGAAGGAAGGGTGACAGGGTGGATGAATGAGTAAGTGAAAGGATGGCTGGATGGGTGAAAGGGTAGATGGAAGGATGGATGAGTGAATGGATGGATGAATGGAAGAGTGGATGGATGAGTGAAAGGGTAAATGTGTGGAAGGAAGAGTGACTGGGTGGATGAATGAGTAAGTGAAAGGATGGCTGGGTGGTTGAAAGGGTAGATTGCTGGATGGATGAGTGGATGGATGAGTGAAAGAGTGGATGGATGAGTGTACGGATGGATAAGGTGAAAGGATGGATGGAGGGATGGATGAGTGAAAGGGTAGATGGAGGGATATATGAGTGGAATGATGGATGGATGGAAGGATAGATGATGTATAGGTTTGCAAATGGATGAATATTGATATGGATGGGCACCCAGATGGAATGACAGAGTGAATGGCGAAAGACTGAATGATGGATGAAAGAATGATTACACTTTGTAACCCCCATCATCTTAAGTACATTTCCTATAGATTGACTTTCACATTTATATGAGTCATTGTCTATATAATATGTGTGTGATGTAACTCACTCCGACACCCTGTTCTTCTTACTTGGGTTGAGTACCACTATAAAACAAATTAAATACACATGAGAGAGGGTGTATGTGGGAAAGGAGGGTCACCATTGGAGAGTGTTAGCAAGGCAGGATTGTCTGGAACAGGCATCGGGCATTTCCCTGGAGGCTGGAAAGTTGGTGGGGGGTTGGTTTTGTTAACGCAAAAAGACTTGCACATTTATTCAAAGCTGCGCGCATACTGAAAAACCATGAAGTGCACAATTAACTCAACCTAATATAAACTTCTTTTCACTTGTACTTAAGTGGTTGTCTATTTACTTACTTGTATACTTTTGCCGACCTCTTCTGATGTGTCTGTAAAATGTAACTTTTGTCATGAATTTTGACCTCCTGTCTGGAATTTTTCTCCTGAATTTTTACACTCACCGTTCTGAATTTGCACCCATGCCGCGTTGGTCCCCCTACTGTGCATGTTTGTGTGTTGAAAGGCGGCTGCTCCATTTGCCGCCAACTGAATGAGGGTTATGTTGCAAAGGACTGTGGGTAGTTAGATTAATCTGACATTATACCAGGAGGCCTAAACCTGCACCTAAATAATCCTAAAGACCCTACAGTGCAAGCCCTCTCCAGCCTCAAGGTAGCGAACGATCTTACCCAACACTACAACAAACGAAGGCACAGTAAGGGCTCGAAACTTGAGGCATCATCTCTAAGCAGAACACCCTGGCGCTCCACTCCATCCAACCATCCGACTGGACTGATCATCGTCTAATTCTATTCAATCTCAATCCCATCCAACCAAAGGCCCCCCCCATCTAGACGTCACAAGCACTGGGTGAGGAACATGCGTCGAATTCCACATGGGGAGTCTCTGTGCCTGCCAGATCTGTTTTCCTGACACTCGCTACAGCCATACCCAGCCTGACAAGTCTGACAGGTACCCCTGGTGGGACAGGGGTCCCAGGGGCAAAGTTTACACAGAGCACTGCTGCATTTAGGCTGGTTCTTACACTCTGGGGCACACTCCAACCCCCAGAGTGCACCGCTGCTTCTGCCGTTCCCGCAGCTGCTGCCAGTGATGGGAAGGCGGGGCCAATGCGCTCATAGCGCAGCCTCTCCCACCACGACGCGGGACGCGTGCGGAACGTAGCCCTGACCAAGGGCGGGTCCGTCTGAGGCCAAAGAAGGCTGGGCTGGGCCACCCCATTTGGTTTTTGGGCTCGGGAGAACATTTTGATTTTGTTTTGGACACCGGTCGCTGGAATACCCAGGCGCAAGGTAAAGCGAAGCACCCTGTAAACAATTGACTCAACCTTTCTGTTTGGGGGATATATATTGTTATATTTGGGTCACACAATGAGTAAACTGAGAGTGGTAGCTGGGACTTTGGATGCTTTCATCATAAGGGCCGAGTCGCTCCATACGCATGAGATCCAGATGACGGAAATGTGGTAAATTAATTCAATATTACCTCATCTCAGAATTTCTATACTTAATAATCATAATTTCAGTCAAAGCAAAGAGAGGAGTCCATGGTGCTCGAGTAAAAAAAAAAGGTCCAGTAACTCGAGTTAAGGGGAGAGCTCCAGCACCAAGCAGGTACAGGAGTGGTCTGCAGCTTTATTCACACATCAGAATATTTATACAGTTTTCAGTCAATAGGAAAAAGAAGAAAAGAGAAGTGACAAGAAAAAGGGAAGTGACAAGCAGTAATTTCCAACAGATGTGTCAAGGTAGGGGCGTGTTGTGTCTCGTGAGAGGGCATGCAATGTGTGGAAATGTGTTCTCTTTCAGTTCAGGGCCCTTCCTCATTCGGGGGTTTATCTCTGGCTTAGAGTCAAGAACAGGAACCATCTTGTGTAAAACAGGAACTATCTTGCTGGTTCTGGGAATTGGCTGAACCACAAGAGTCAAAAAGAGGAACTATCTTGTGTAAAACAGAGACCATCTGCTCACTGGCTTGCAGTCAAGAACAGGAACTATTTCTTAAAAACAGGAACTATCTGCTGGTTCTGGGAATTGGCTGAAGCACAGGAAGGGGTGGTCAATGAACTAAGATGCCAGGTGCAGGGTGTCTTACAGTTAAGAACAGGAACTACTCCTTAAAACAGGAACTATCTGCTGCTGGTTCCCAGAATTGGCAGAACCACAGAAATGTGTGGTCAATGAACGGGGGTGCCAGAGGCAGGGTGTCTTGCTTGTGGGTCTGAAGACAAAATGGATGTCACACACAAAATGGGTGCTTGTCTGAATGAAAAAATGGCTGTCGGGCAGAAACAGGGAAATGATGGGGCACAATTGTCAATTTTATTTCCACATTCCCTCCTTGCCCCAGAGTGTACCTACATTATACGTGTACCTACGCTATTATCCACTGTGCATTGGGAGGTACAATTGAACTGCTTCACAGACGCTGCTTTTGCCCAAGGATTTTCCAACTTCTCGCCGGACCCGCTTCGCGGGTCCCGCTTCGCAGGCTGAGGACACTGCAACTGACTGCACCTGGCCGTGCTTTGGAGTGCTGAGCACGGGAAAGGCGAGGGCTTAACAGGTAAGAGGGCTGCGAGCGTTCACACAGGGACTCCGTTTCCCAGGAGCCCCTATTGACCGAGCAACATCACCTGGTCTGCTCTCCCTGCCTGCCTGTCCCGCCCCCTGACTACTCTCCCTCCCTTTATAGTGCGTAGAGCGTACCGCTGCGCGGGAGCGTCCCGGGAGAAGCCCGGGACAAGGGCGGGCCCGTTTAAGCCCGTTAAAGACCGGGTAAGACTGGACTGGGCCACCCCATTTATATTTTGTCCTGGGATTCCCTTCTCGCCCCCTAGATTAGACACACCTTTTGCTCCATCTCCTCTATTATCGGTAAAACTCTGTTTACCGTCAGTAACAACATGACTACTAGGGGTAGCAGGAGTAAAACAGCACAGGGTGCAGCACAGATCACTGGCCCAATTGATCATTTTATCACCAGGGCAAACAAGGCTATTGACCAAGGCATAGTCCTCTTAAAACGCAGGGTATCACAAGACTTAGCCCTGGCCAAACGGTCATCGTTGGGCTTATTAGCCTCAGCTAGGACACAACCTCAACCACGGGAAACTGGTCCATTACTGGAAGTACACGTAGAAACTCACACTGTGCCAAACATGGTTGATTTGTCGGCATCCCTGGAGTTCTCGGACTCGCAATCGTCTATGATGTTAGAAAAAAACCCTGTTCTTTTTGCGAGTCCGAGGCGAGAGGATCCAGTCATTGAGCTAGAGCGGGGACTGAGGGAGGGCGCCATACCCAAACAAAAGAAACAAAAGAAATCGCTTAAAGCGAAACAAACTAAGAAACATAACCAACATAAAGATTTCCCCCCCCCAACCAGGTAACAGAACAACATAATTCAATCCAGAGAGAATTAACTACCATACCAGCAGAATTAATAAATCTCTCTATGAACACAACGAATCTTAGTGTAACTAGTAACACGGGAGGAGGGTGCAAAGTTTGTGCGCTGAACAACCAACTATTAATTAGATTAGGTGAACTTGTTAAAACCTATATGCAACCCATTGAAATGAGTCTCATAAAGATTGAAAAGCAGATAGCTGCTCTGCACGCAACTTCTAATAATGCAAAAGGAGTGGGGGTGGTGCAAACAGAGGGACAGAAAGTGACCAGCAAAACCTCTAAGGTAGGGGTGCAAGCCTCAAAAGCCGCAATTGTAGCGACAACTGTAAAATCAAAGCCCCCTCCTGTAGTGACGAAGAAGTTCCCCGAGACAATAAAAACTCCAGTCCCCCCCAATACATCGAAGTCTGTCCCTCCTAAACCATCAGGGGCACAACAGACTAACATTAGGAATAGGGGGAGGGGAGGGCACCCAAAACACTTACCACCAGAAGCAAGCCCTTAAGTGATAATCATGACTGGGGTCCCCGAACTGAGTCCCAACGTGGAGGAACCAGGTTGGTCTCTAAAAAACAAGGTGCTCCACTGGTTATCTACCAACAGACCGTTGCCACCGCACCCTGTTAGCAGAGTCTCAATGGTCCGCAGGGCCCCCTGGATAGGCAAGGAGCCGAAAACAATTCCGGGGGACTGTGTTATAGTCAATTTCGATGACCCATATACAGCCAAGCATATTTGTTCCTGGGGCATGCCGGTAACAAACGATGGGATAGACACAAAAAGACTCTCCTTCTTCTATTCTCCAACACCCTGTTATAATGAAGTCCCAGAATGGAACTGGACTCAAGTAGGAAATCGGGATAGGAGAAGGGAATGGGTCGATTGGTCTGGGTTCGGAGGTAGAGACACTGCCCCTTTGGTAGGTTGGAGAGGTATACCAGTCGCAAACAGGTTTAATTGCCTAGAAATGGTGGATTGACCACCATCGCGTGCTGGTCAAGATAGCCTGGGCCCAATACCTCTTAGGTCTAAATCCCAACAACCATCCTTTAGCTCCCTGAGTTCCTCCTCAAATACTGTAATCCCTGACAGGATGGTGGAATTAACAATAACAAAACCCAACCCTTCCATAATAACAACTGTTGGTTTATCAGAGTCCTTAGCTGCTAAGATTGTGACCCCAGGAAGTGAAGGGGAGGTAGCCATCCCTAGATCATCAGAAGCAGGTTCGGTCCTTGATAGATCTATAATTCTCGACGAACCCTTCAAATCACAATCAAATGCTCTGGTGACAGAATCGTACCCTTTGATAGGCATAAAAGCTTACAACGTTCCCCCCGTAAATAATGACTCGTCAAATTCCATTCTAAATCTTTCTGTTCTATTCTGGAATGTCGCTGGCCTTCGTTCCAAAGTAAATCTTAAAGCATGGTTGGATACAGTTAGTACATACCAGATAGTATGTCTGCAGGAAACCTGGGCCATTGACCCTATTCACCTTTTAGGCTACAAAACATACTATGTCCCAGCTAGCTCTAGAACCTTCGGTAGGCCCAAGGGAGGTCTTGCAGTTTATATTGCAAATAACTTACCACTTATGGTCATAACTGTTCTTTTGCATGGTGAGAATTATCAAATCTTAAGGGCTTCATTTAATAAATGTACGACCTATTTTTTGGTTAATTTATATAACAACATTCAGCCAACTGACTGTGCAAAAATTCTTATTGAAATTACATCGTTTTTAAATGAACAGCGGAATAAGCATGTTTCTTCCGCCTCCTATGTGATTTGGGGGGGATTTCAATATTCCATTATGCAATAATTATAAGAATGGCACCTGTGGTCTTCAGGATGAAAATGGTTGTTCCCTGACTCATTTTACACATACGAAGTTAGGTAACTGCCTAAATGAGTGTCTATTTTCACTAGAGATGGAATTTGCGAATGACCTTGTAGATCCCCCTGCTGATTTTTTGCCAACGTTTCATGGTAGGGGGCTGTCAAGTGTCCTCGATTATATTGTATGTTCTCAGATTATAAAGGGTCAACTGCTAACTTTTAAAACAGGCACGGATATTAGCAGCAACCATTTTCCTAATAGTGTTACCATGACAGTTAAAAATGTTTCATCTCAACTAACTAGGCAAAGTTTACTGAACTAACAATCGTTGTCCATGGACAAAGAAAACGTTTTTTCTGTAAAATGGTCTAAAATCGACCCAGCAGTAATCACTAGAAAAGTGGTATCCAGAGCCCTTCCATGGATGTATAATTGCTTAGCATTAGACTCCACACCCCAGAAGACTGTAACCAGTTTTTTGGAAATTATTAGAATCATACGGGACGAGCTGACTCGTAAATAAAAGTCCAAAAAATTGGAAACCAAAGGTTGGTTTAACACAAACTGCCGTAAAGCTCTAAGGGCCCGATGTAGGTGGCCAATACCGGTCGGAAACGGCCGAATTCGGCCGTTTCCGACCGGTATTTGGCCTTTTGAGATGTAGGGGACCTTTTTTTCTCCGATTCAGTATTTTACTGATTCGGTAAAATTACCGAATCGGAAAAATACCGAATCGGTAAGTTTACCGATTTTAAAAAATCGGGATGTAGGTGGGACTACTTTCAGTCCCACAGGCCCTTCAGATTCGGTATTTTAACACCCAATCCAATTGGGTGTTAAAATACAGAATCCAGGTGTGCATGCACATGTGTGCATGCACACCTATGCCATGTGACAGACAGACATGCCCTTAGGGCATGTCTGTGTGCCACATGGCACACAAGCCAGTATTGGGGGTGCTAGAGGGTGTCAAAGTGACACCCCCTGCACCCTTGCAGAAATCGGTAATTAACGAATCAGTAAATACCGATTCGGTAATGCACATTGATTCCTATGGGCTTCAAGGCCCATAGGAATCAATGGGGGATACCGATTCGGTATTTACAGAATCGGTAAATACCGAATCTTACAGATTCGGTATTTACCGATTCCGAAATACCCACATCTCCCCTCCTCCAATTTACCACTTCTTAAATACCGAATCAGTATGATTCGGTATTTAAGAAGTGGTAAATTGGAGTTTACCTACATCAGGCCCTAAGTGACCTAAATACAGCTCTCCACGCCCCAGTTAGAGATAGAGCCGAAATCACCAATCTAAGAAAGGCCTATAAATTAGCACAGCGTAACCGGAGGAACGAAATTAAGAAGAACTTGTGGGCCCAACTACACAAGAGTTGTTTATCCAAAGACAGTTCTCTGTTCTGGCGCACGGTTAAATCACCCTTCTTGGTAGATGCTTCGTCTCCACAACACCTTGATGTTGCAATGACGGCTGACGAGTGGGTAGCCCACTTTTCAAAGATATTTGGTGGGCCCCCCGAGGATGCTGACAACGAAGTACACGTGGCAGGTGACAGTCCTGGGGACCAGATCTTCCCTATTGACCTTCTCTTCGACCATAAGGAGGTCATCTACGCGTTGTCGTCATCCAAAACCGGTAAGGCTCCCGGTCCGGACGGAGTTCCACTAGACATCTTTGCACACAGCCCGGAACTCTGGTCACCTCTTGTCACTCGGGTAATGGCAGCAGTCACAAAAATAGGTCTAATAGACTCTTGGTCCACCTCAATCTTACTCCCAATTTTCAAGAAGGGCGATCGTAACAACCCAGCATGCTACAGGCCCATCTCCCTCCTGGATTCCTTGGGGAAAGGTGCTGGTCGGCTGATCTTGGAACGCCTCCAGGATTGGGCGTCAACGAATAACATCATAACAGATCTCCAATACAGGTTCCAGGAGGGACTTGGCACCGTGGAGCAGGCTTTGAACCTAGCCCTCTTGATCGGTAAATATGCGGGGGCCAAAAGTGGAAATTTGTATTTAGTCTACGTTGACCTCAGTGCAGCGTTTGACTGTGTCATTCACTCAAGGTTGTGGTCTATTCTCTGGGAAATAGGGGTAGATCCATCTCTTATCCAATTTCTCCGCGAACTCTATTCTGACGCCACCGCTCGCGTTAGATATGGGACTGGTGGCAAATTATCTCCATCATTTGCTGTCAACAAAGGTGTTAGACAGGGTTGTGTCCTGGCTCCCTTCTTGTTTAATCTATATACCAATGGGCTGGAAGCAGCCATGCTCGAAGGGAGCCAGGATCTTCCTTCCATTAACCATCGCCCCATTCCCGCGCTATTATATGCGGACGATTCCGTAATTTTAGCCAGAACCTTGAATCAGCTACAAAATCAGCTAAATAAATTCTGTCAATTTATGCTCACTTTAGGTTTAAAAGTAAATACAAATAAAACCTATGTTATGCACATTGGTCCCAGGGCGAAGAAACCTAAACCAGTTTTTATTGATAAAGTAAGGCTGGAGCGCACCAGGGAATACCCCTATTTAGGAATCTTAGTGGACGATAGTTTAACTTGGAAACAAGCACTGGTTAGCAAAAAGTTACTTTTCCAGAGAGCAACTTCAGCTCTAGTTTCCTTTTCAAGGAAACTGGGTAAGACTGCCCCAGCCGAGTTGCTAAAAATCTATCACTCAAAGTGTCATAGCGTAGCAACCTACGGTGCAGGGGTCTGGGGTTACGCTCCCATCGATTCCCTTCAAACAGTCGAGAATGGGTTTCTTAAATACCTATTGGCAGTTCCCCAAAGTGCTCCAACGTACGGTTGCCACATTGAGTTGGGTATAGATTATTTGATAGACATTATTAGATCCCAATTGATCTTGCTGTGGCCCCGTATATGGACACAATGCCATCTAACCCGCTCACTGATATTCGATTGCTTGGCCCTGGCAAACTGGAGTAAAATCCCATGGCTCTTGTACGTGTCCACTTCCTTAAGGACTTGGACTGTACATCTTATTTCTTGGAACCTTCCACGATGACAGACTTCTCTAGGAAGGATCTGAAAAAACTATGCCTATCCCATCTTAGGGAACTATGACTTTCCACAGAAAAAACTAAAACCTCAAATGTACAGATCCTATCAGTCCAGACTACTTTGGGTATACAACCATACTTAACATTCCATCTAAGTATCTATGAAAAATATGTATTACCTAGGTTTCGATTTAACTCTTTCTTTCGCCTAGTCACTTTTCCAAAAGAGCAGGACTGGTCACCTAATTTAATGAAATGCCCCTGCGATGGCTCATCATCCCAGTCTACGATGCATGTAATGTTGTTTTGTAGTTACTGTGAGCTCCCACGCAAGCGCTGGATCATTCCCTTACTGCGAACAATGGGCCTGAGAACATGTCGGCCCGCCTATTTGGCTCTGCAGCTTTTGGATTCCCAATATACTGCCAAATGCGTAGCTTGTTTTTGAAAATCATGTTTAAAAATTTGTTGTAATTCTAATATCTCTCAATGAATTAACGTTAGCAATGGTTTTAAACAACTTTTTTAAATTGCATTCTGATACTGTGATTTTTATTTGTATTGTTTTATCTCTGTACTTTTTGTGGTTTCTCTAAGTTGTAACCAAATAAAGGTTTTATGACTGAATATCTCAATTTGCATGAGATCATCTATACATTCTTGTAGCATAATTCTTTCCCTTTCTCTCTGCTGGACAAGTAGTTTAGGAATGCAGTTTGCAGCGCATAGACGGCACAGAGCAGGACCACATTGGATGCAAAGGCAGCGGCCAGTTATTAGGAATATTATACCTGCTGCTGACAGCAGTTGCCATCCCCAGGACGATATTATCTTCCAGAACCAATCAGACCACGTCCAAGTGCCAGGTTCTTGATGTAAACTTACGGCTATCTTGTGTAATTTTGTTATGGCCGTGTATACAGATGGGGAATTATCAGGAATAAATATACAGCAGCTAGAGCCTATAATTTTACAGGCTCCGCCTCTGTCAGCCAGGATGATGTCAAGGACAAGGCGATTTTGGAGAGTAACCAATCGTATGGCGGACTGCTCCTGGGTTAAGCTCCCCAGGGCAGACGCCGTCTGGTTTACAACAGCCTCTAAGGTCCTTGTCAACCTGCGTATAAGCTTGCTGTTCTGTACAGGGCCAACAAAGAAGAAGAACCCTTTCTTAAAATCTGTATACTGTTCCCATGAGGTTTCTGTTTGGCCAACCAAGGAGGTATTGATCGCTCTTTTATGTCTGACATGGGGCACTAGGAGGTCTCGGTGGTACGTGGATGTGGCCACAAAGACAGGGGGTAACAGGAATGCTATATAGCAAGTTCCCCCCCAGTTCAAGGGCAGCTGCACATAGGCTGTTTGGCCACAGACAAAATAAGTATGGTGAGATGCTAGAAATGAGGACTTTCCTCTGTCTTCAAAACTTATTGTGGTACGTATCACAGTCACTGTGTCCTAATGGAACAGAGCCATTTTTCTGGATGCACAGGTGTCCTTTTACTGGTGAGACCGAGATGGAAGGGGGACCAACATTCTTTTTAGGTTTGGTATTTAACATCTTGTAGGACATGGTCCTGTTCCCTTGCTTGTATTCTTCACTTTCTAGGACTGTACCTGTCGCCTGAGGATTTCCATCCTCATTTGGGTAACAGGCAGCATTAAGTACCTTGTTAAAGTCCCCCCAAGGCCACCCATTCTTGCATGAATTATTTCCGTCAGGGCAGGAGGTGGGGGTAGTATCGTCAGCTGTTATTAGGGTGAACCAGGCTTCACAAGTCCCATTATAGGAAAATGGAAAGGGGAAAAGAGGCATCCCTCCCTTTTACTGATGAGGTGGGAGGCGGCCACATATCCAGCACTTTGTGCTATTGCTGGCCTGATGAGTGTAGTGTAACATCTGTATAAAGGTATTGTTTTGCAAGGCTAGTCTATGGGCTTGTAAACAACAAAGGTACCAGAGGGTCTCAGGTAAATGTGCCCATAAACACAGAAAAACCAACCAAGGACTCACCCCTGCCCCCAGGTTATGTCACAGAGAGCTCTCCGTGGATGAGGAAAAATACCCATCAGTCACCATTCGGATCCGCCCTTCATCATTTGGGATTTTATCCGTACCACCCGTCAGAGATTATTGGTACTCTCCTAGGAGGTCAACCCGGTGGTAGGGGGTATCCTCACTTGAGTAAAGAGACGATGGCCAGGACGCCGGCCAGGAGTACGGACGGTTAGAGCGGTGCTTCATTTTCCCCTGAGCCACTGCCAGGTGGGGTGAGGCCATCTGACCTTACATGTTGAGTGATTTACACAGACTGTAAGGACACCCGGAACATACAGGTGACTGTATGCACTTGTTTTGTGTTTCTAGGGTGTAACTTTTTTCACTTGGTGTAGTAGCATTTATTTTAATTTTGGTCCTGAAGAAAGCAATGACAAAATTAGTCCTTTAAATTGCTGAAACTAGTCGACCATATTGACCTGAGGCTGTCTACATAAACAGATAGTCAGCGGGTGCACTGTTTTTAACATTGGTATGGTAAGCACAACTGAAATAAATCTTTACCTGGTGCTTATTCTAAACCAATTTTAAACTCACTTCTCTGGGTTTTTTCCCCTCACACTTTCTTTTGCACTGCACACCCCAGTTCCATTGTTTCTACCACTCACCAACATCGAGTGGTATACCACACTGTCGTCTCTTTACTCAAGTGAGGATACCCCCTACCACCGGGTTGACCTCCTAGGAGAGTACCAATAATCTCTGACGGGTGGTACGGATAAAATCCCAAATGATGAAGGGCGGATCCGAATGGTGACTGATGGGTATTTTTCCTCATCCACGGAGAGCTCTCTGTGACATAACCTGGGGGCAGGGGTGAGTCCTTGGTTGGTTTTTCTGTGTTTATGGGCACATTTACCTGAGACCCTCTGGTACCTTTGTTGTTTATTGGTTCTGCTGGGGATAGTACCCAGAGCTCGGTCTTTAAATTTCCCCTAGGTCCCCCTCCACCGTTTTGTTGTTGTTAGTCTATGGGCTTGTTCATGAGGGGGTAGGGTGCTGTTGGGTGCATGAGAGGTGTGTGATGTTGGAGGAAAAACAGTGTGGAGGATCCAACCAAGAAACGTCATAATGGTTATCAAGAAAAACAATATCATTAAACATATGATAGAACCACTACGCAATTTCCTAAAGTTCTTGTTTCTGCGTTTCATTCTATCTTTTTCCCACATAGTCAAGGTGTTTAAATCCACCCCCATGCTCCAACCGCTTAACCACTGGACCTGCGCCCAGTGGACTTAATTAGCCAGAGTTCGGATGGCAGACCTCAAGTTTGATTTATATTCTTGTTGTGGGGTCAGTACCAAGGGCACAAAAGATTGTTCTGTTACAATGTCACTAGGGTTGGCAGTGTCGCCGACAACAGTGTCTCTTTGTCCAAAATATTTCCGGCAGTGGCTCGCGTGTAGCCAGCCCTTCCTGCCTTCGACCTTCACTGCCGTCCGCGTGGTTAGGAGCGCGAGCTTCGGAGTCTTCCACCTGGGCTGAAGAGGACTGGTCCTGTCGAAGTTTCTTACCATCACCCAGTCGCCGGGTCAGATTTTGTGTTCTCCAGGGGCGGTTTAGTTAGGGAAGGCTCCAGAGACCTGTGAACGACAAGATTGGAGTGCAGACATCAAGGAAGCCAGGTAATCAGTCAATATTCTGCTGTCTACAACAGTAATTCTTTTAGGCATTGGCGTACCCCACATATTTGGTGGTCTGCCAAAGTCCACCTCATACGGAGATAGACCAGTTCTGGAATGTGCTACCATACGCATGTAGAAGAGGGCAACCGGTAAGGCTACCATCCAGTCCACGTCTTTGTCTGTACATATCTCGGCAATTTTGTCTTCAAAGTCTAGTTGTGTCTCTCTGCTAGACCTGCTGCTTGAGGATGTCTTAAACAGTGAAATTTCCAAGTGTACCCTAACAGAAGAGACACTTGCTTTATGAGTTCAGAGGAGAAGGGCTGGCCATTGTCTGAGTAGATGACGCGGGGCAACCCATATCTCAGGAAATATTCTCTTACTAGTTGCTTAGCAGTTGTCGTTGCAGTGTAATCTGGGACGGGATAGGCTTCTGTCCATCTGGTCAGAGCACATACTACAACTAGCGAATACTTGTGACCTCTACATCTCTCCATCTGGATATAGTCCATTTGGAGAACTTCAAATGGATGGTCAGGAAGTTGGAATCCACCCTGCTCCACCTTTGTGCCTTTACCTGGGTTGAACGGATTACAAATCATACACGTTTTAACTTTTTGTTTGGCTGCAGCTCTCAAATGTTTGTTGTGCCATATGTTCTGTATGCTGTCTAACATTGCTTTTTCTCCCAGATGCGCAGATCCATGTATGGTGTTTATTATAACCTGTACCATAGCATGCGGCAGAAACCATACTGCTCTTTCAGGTGTCATCCAACCCTGATCTGAAAGGACCCCTCCTTTTTCCTTCCATTCTAGCAGTTCCTGTGGTGTGGTGTGACTTTGGACATCCTGGATGTCAGAAAGGGGGTCTCGTATTGCGTATTGGCGGTGTAGTATATTCAATTCTGTGTTTGCTGCTAATTTGGCTGCACTGTCTGCGGAATCATTTCCTTTTTATATTTCATCGGTTCCTTTTGTGTGCGCTTTACACTTTAATACTGCAACTTTCGCTGGTAACTGACTGGCCTCTAAGAGGGCAGTGATGAGTGTAGCATGCTGTATTTTAGACCTGTGTGATGTGAGGAATCCTCTCTCTTTCCATAATGTGCCGAAGTTGTGTACAACCCCGAAAGCGTACTGTGAATCAGTGTAAATGTTAACTGATTTTCCTTTTGCTAAGTGGCATGCTCGTGTTAGTGCTATGAGTTCGGCTGCTTGTGCCGACAGTATCTCTATCTTGTGTGCTTCCAAAGTGTTTGTACCATTTGTGACGGCATAGGCTGCTGCTAGTTCTCCAGTGGGGAGTCTCATGCAAGAACAATCAACAAAAAGTGTCATTTCTGCCTTAGAAAGGGGAGTATCTTGTAAATCTGGTCTGGGTTTGGTCACTAAATCAATTATGTCAATACAATCGTGAAGTTGTTCAGTAGGAGAGGTCAGTGGCAACAGTGTTGCTGGGTTTAAAATGTTGCATCGTCTAATCTCAATATGTGGCTGAAAAAGCGTCATCTCATATCCGGTGAGTCTGGCTATTGTCAGATGCTGTGTTTGCGTTCTGTTTAGCAGAAGTTCTACAGCGTGTGGGACCTGGACTATCAGATGATGTCCCAATACAATAGCATCGCTTTGTCTAATAGCTTGTGCAGTAGCTACTACTGATTTTAGACATGCAGGTAATGCTTGTGCTACTGGATCTAATGTACTTGAAAAATAACCACATGGTCTATGTCTGTCTGCTTGAAGTTGGGTCAGGACTGATAGTGCTGTACCTGAGTTTTCTGTTACAAACAAGGTAAAATCTTTGGTGTAATCAGGTGTTGCTAACACTGGGGCTTGACACATAGCCTTTTTAAGAGACTGAAAAGCTTGCGTGTGTTCATCTGTCCAGGGTAATTGTGGAGTAGCGCCAGCTTCGAGTGTTGTCAGCTGCACTAATGGTTTAGAAATGAGTGCAAATTGCGGGATCCACTGTCTACAATATGAGGTGAGACCAACAAAAGCTCGAACTTGTTTCTGTGTTGTTGGTTGTGGTATTTGTTGTATGAGCTGGATGCGTTCCTATGCCTACCCTCCTTTGACAGCAAGTGCCCTAAGTATGCCACTTGCTGTAAACAAAATTGGAGCTTACCAGGGGAAAATTTATGGCCATTCTCAGCTAAGAATTTTAGTACCAGCAATGATGCTTCAGCACAGGCTGGGTCAGATCTCGCCGTACTGAGGATGTCATCAATATACTGCAACAATGCAGTGTCAGGGAGCATTTAAATAGTATCCAATTGTCTTTTTAACGCTTGGATATATACACTTGGGCTTTCGGTGAAACCTTGGGGAGCTCTTGTAAATTGGAAGCTTAGTCTTTGTGGGGAGAAGCCGAAAAGGTATTGGCTGTCTGGGTGAATGGGTATACTGAAGAATGCGTTTTTTAAGTCAATGACAGAAAAATGCGTTGCTTCTGCATCTATGGCTGTGAGTAAAGTGGAGATGTCTGGGACCACAGGGTGTTGTGGAATGACACATTTATTGAGCTCTCTCAAATCCACCACTAGTCTGTAGACAGGTGGTGTTCCTGGTTCCACTTTTTTATGAACGGGGAATTGCAAATGTTCGAAGTTGTTTCTTTAATCACACCTGACTGTATTAGGTCCTGAATAATTAACATTAATGCTTGTTCAGCTTGAGGTGGAATTTTGTATTGTCTTATACGTGGTAGTTGGGCTCCCTCTTTCAGTGTAACCTTGTGAGGTGTTATTTCCATACATCCTACTGTGGTGGAATCAGTGGCCCAAAGGGTGTATGGCAAATCTTTCAAACGCTCGTCTAATTCTCTACTTGTGTAGTGGCCCTTGAAATCTCGCAGAAATAGTCTGACATCTGTAGGTGAGCAAACAATAACAGCTCCTAATTCTTTCAATGTTTTTATACAAAGCAAATTTTCTGGACATGATTTTGTCAATATAAGATCTGTAGTTGTCGTGAGGGGACCAACCGGCAAGGGCAGTGGTTTTGACGTGGTGTTTGTCACAGGTTGTCCGGAGAAACCCAGAGAAATACTTTTTGAACCCGAGAGAGGACCCTCTGGGACCTCTTGATGGCTTATTGTTGTTTTACTGTCCCCAGTGTCTAGTAGAAACTTTCTATCCTCCCCAAGAAGTCGGACCTCTATAAATGGGCCTTTCTGATCTACTAGGATGGGGATTAGGCGCAGTTTGTCATCTTCTCTCCCTAGGCAACATCATGAAAAATCTGGGTAGTATTCAGTGTAGTCGCTGTCTATAATGTTCATTTGGGCCATTTGTGTTGTCGGTAGAACTGAAGGTGTTGAACTGCCTTGGGAAACATTCTGTTTTGGCTGATATGGACGAGGCTGTGTCTTACCAGTAGCCAAATTGTGCTATAAGACAGGGCAGTTTTTAACGAAGTGTCCCGTTTTTTTGCAATAATTACAAGTGCTCTTCACGTTTGTCTGGCTACCTGGTGTCTGTTGGCGCTGGGGTGCAGTTTGGGCTACTAATGCTTTCATCTTGGTGTCTTTCATGCGTTTCTTATCATTTTCTTCTTCATCCCTAATGCGATTTTGGTGATATTGCAGCATTTGTAACACCTGTGGTGGTGTATGTGCTTGCCAGGTACTTTCTACTTTTAGTACTCTTTCCTTAATAGCTGGCAAGGCGTTGTCTACTAATTTAGAAACAAACAGATGCATGTAAGCTTCGCTTGTCGGCGTAAGGCCGCTATTTATCGCAAAACAGATTTCAAGTCTGGTGTAATAATCTCCTATGTCTTCACCATGTTTCTGTTTGCAGGAGGAAATGGTATCCCAGTCCTCCTTTTTCACTGTCAGTAACTGTGGTAGCACCTTTAAAATAGTGCCAGGAAGTGCTTTTAGTCTGTCTCCTATACCTTGACCTGCTACTCTAGTATTTTCGCCATTCTGAAGTTCGGTCCATCTAATGTGTTCACCTGCTACTTCCCAATCTTTTTCTCTTAGTTTGTCATATATACCCGATGGCAACAATAATTTCAGAATTGCTGTGATATCTATTACGATTTCAAGGCTTTATTCGAGGAATATACTCATAAAAGCACAAACATACATTTAAAATACATAATAATAAAATTTTCCTTGTTTATAAAGACTATTTAAAACATTTGTACATACATGAGCAATAAAAGAAATTATTTAGTATACATTTGCACAAATATCCCTTGATACCCTAATTATGTTACATTGGAAGAGATTGTCCTCTGTCTAATAGACCAAGCCCACCCCAGATACTTTGCTGTTCCTAAAACGATAGGCATATCAGTGGTGGTACAAATGATTCGTAGTGCCTCAACACCCCTGGATGTCCCTAGGTTTCTGCAGACAGGAGTTAGCCAAACTCTTCTCGGGGTGGCATAAGCTTTGCACACGAATAAAAAGTGACCTGTGCTTTCCTTAATTGCACCACAAACCGGGCAGGACGAGGTAGTTACACTCCTCCACCTACCCGTCAATGATCTCAGAGGGAGGGCACCTGATCTCAACTGGAAGAAAAGCTTCCTATCCTCTGGGTTTGTAATACTGTCCCAATATAGTTCCAGTATAGGACACAGTTTGATTTCTAGGAAGCGCCCGCCATTGTATCTGACCTCGTTCTACTCCAAAGTTTACCATCTATCCAATCCTTGTCTCCGGGGTAGTCCAGAGGCGTCTCCAGTAAAGGATCGGGCGCAATCGCGCTCGGTCACTAACTGATCTTCTCCCTAGATCAAGACCAAGCGGGATCAGTGGTGTACTCTGGGGGAGACCTGTGATTCCCCTTAGGAACCTATTCTCCAATATCTGTAGAGGGAGAAGCCTATCAAAGCCCCATATAGAGCAGACCCAATAGCCTAAGCGTCATATACTGCTAGGATTGGTTTTATGGGCTTTGATTTTGACTTTTTGTGTTCCACCCGGAGTACCCCCGAAATCTGTTGGTGCCTCAATACCGCCATTTCAACATGCTGGGACCATTTTAGATTATTTGCTATCTGTACCCCTAGATATGTAAATACAGAAACAGCCTCTAACTCACAGTTTTTCAACGTATCTTTTTCCAGAATAATTGTAGCTCCCCTGTTCTCTATTAGCAGTCTGCTCTTGGTCTCTATAGGCGCTGGGATGCCTCAGGGTAACCGTGCGCGGTATAAAATTCAATAATAATAATAATAATAATATACACTTTTGATTGTATTTTTACTTGGAAAGGGTTCTCCAGATGGATTGTCCCATAGTTTAGAGAGTCTGAGGTCCCCTAAAGCCGCTCTTAGATTTTTTAACCACACTATTTTGTGGAAGATGTCAGCTTTGATTATGGCAAGGAACCCCTCTGCGTAGTGCCTTATCTCCGGGGTAGTCCAGAGGCGTCTCCAGTAAAGGATCGGGCGCAATCGCGCTCGGTCACTAACTGATCTTCTCCCTAGATCAAGACCAAGCGGGATCAGTGGTGTACTCTGGGGGAGACCTGTGATTCCCCTTAGAAACCTATTCACCGATATCTGTAGAGGGAGAAGCCTATCAAAGCCCCATATAGAGCAGACCCAATAGCCTTAGCGTCATATACTGCTAGGACTGGTTTTATGGGCTTTGATTTTGACTTTTTGTGTTCCACCCGGAGTACCCCCGAAATCTGTTGGTGCCTCAATACCGCCATTTCAACATGCTGGGACCATTTTAGATTATTTGCTATCTGTACCCCTAGATATGTAAATACAGAAACAGCCTCTAACTCACAGTTATTCAAAAGTATTTTGGGCCGGGGTCTACGCTTAGATGAGAAGGCCATCAGCTTGGTTTTACCCACGTTAACTTCCAGGCCATGTTCCCCACAGAAGAGATCAAAGATGTTTAGGGCTCGCTGCAAGCCTGCCGGTGTTTTAGATAAAACCAACTTATCATCGGCGAACATCAGGATCGGAACCCTGACGCCCGCCAACGAAGGTGCGTCGACACTGGCATCCAGCATCCTAGCCACAATTCCGTTAATAAAAAGGGAAAAAAGCAGGGGGGCCATAGCACACCCCTGTCGTACTCCGCGTCCAATTGGGAAAATCGGCAGATGATTCGCCATTCGTGCCCCACTGGACTTTGGCGAAGTTACATTCATGTAGCTTCATTATCAGGGTAAGCAACTCAGCTGGAAGGCTTATATCACTCAGGACTGCCAAGAGCTTTCTCCTTGGGACCAGGTTGAAGGCAGGCCGCAAGTCAATAAAAGCGACATACAGGCTGCCCTCACCAAGCACCACCGTCCCCCACTGCCGCAGAGCAAAACGAAACACCTGATCGACGGTGCTTGTTGCCCGCCGGAATCCAGCCTGATATGGGGACAGGGCATTTTCCCCATCTACCCCGTCCATTAGCCTGTTTACCACCATTCTCCCCACCACTTTTTGGATAGTGGCAATCAAGCTTATCGGCCTATAATTGGCCGGAAAAGACCTATCTCCTTTTTTATATATGGTTATAATAGTTGCACCCTTCCATAATTCCGGGACTACTGTTCCCTTTGCAATTGCATTTCCTAGGAGAAATATATACCTAGCCCACCTCGCTTTGTCATTTATAAAAACATCAGAGGGTATCCCGTCTAAACCTGGGGCCCTTCCCCCTTTGGCAGCGCCTATTGCAGCTTCAGTTTCTTTGATGGAAAATAAATTCCCTGTAGGGAATACAGCTGAAACTACCTTCACGTCATTAAACTCCGTTGACTCAGCGTACTGCGGTTCAAAATAATCCACCCAGGCACCCTCTGCGACATTGTTATCAGGTTTGTTTGGAAGTCCTCCTCTACCCCACTTGACAATATTCCAGAACAACCTGGAATCCTTCGCCCCTGCGGCCTCCTTTAGCTCAGCCCAGTGGTTCATCCCATGTTTTTTTGCCAGTAATACACAAGCCTTATAGTGCTTCCTGGCCTCATCAATCGCTACCTTATCCCTATTCCTAATTGCACATCCCAAGCTTAGCCTGGCTTCCCTGCACTGGTGGTTATACCAACTAGCTGGTTTAGATGGTTTTTTCCTGTTTGTATTACTGGACCTCAAAAAATGCGGTTTTAGAGTGGAAAAGAGCTTGTTCTGTATGTCCGTTATTTCCCTTGAACCTGGGGTTACAGGATTTGCAGCCTCCATAGCAGCGATTGCAGTATCCACTTCAGAACTTATAAAGTTCATAGCCTCTGCATTCGCTAGTACCCTCGGCCAGTTAAGTCTGCGCATGTCATTGGCCATAGTAGGCATTAGGCCATTACTTAATTGGGGGTTCCCTGATGTGGCCATCCACCAATCATGAGACACACAGAGGGGATTATGGTCACTTTCTAGTCTACCCTCAATTTTCATGTCACTTACCAACTGCCACAAGTTAAGGCTGCAAAGGACATAATCTATCCAACTTTGACCATGACCATTGTCGAATGTACAAGCACCTTCCCTGTTGCCCTTCGTCCTCCCATTTAGGGCTCTCAAACCATGTTCCAAGCAGATGGCATTCAGTTGAAATAGATCTTTCGTCCATCGCTTGACAGGAACCAGATGTAAAGTCGGAACACCCCACTGTGTATCTTCTTCATGCCCTAGGGGATCGTCCGAACTATCCAATGGTTCAAAGGCCCTATTTAGGTCACCAGCTACTACAACTTTGTTACCCAAAGACTGAGATTCCAGGGAAGTGGACAGTGCCTCTAAAATGGGAGAGCTCCCAATGGTACTACCTCTGGCATAAATGTTATACAAATCTATCCCTCCACGCTTTTCTGAGGTTATTCTTAACATTTGGATGTCTTTACAACCCAGATCCACCACTTTGATTGTCAACTGAAGGCATTGCCTAACCCAAATAGTCAGGCCTCCCATCAGTCGGCCCCTAGAACCTCTAATGGCTGGAATTGAAAAATTTAAATAACCAGGAAGAAATATAGGGTCGCAAGCCCACGTCTCCTGGAATAAACAGAGATCGAAACCATTAATGAAATCAATCCAATTTTGGGACGTCAGCTTACTGTTCAGCCCCGCGATGTTCCATGAGAGGAGCTTCCCGGGGCTGTCCATGGATAACTCTCCTGTACAGGACACCCTAGTTCCATTTCACCCATCCCCCCTCCCTCGGGTGGTATCCTCCATGCTATGATCAACCTCCTGGGTGTCCACGGTACTTAATATAATTGATACCTCTCTTTCGGAATCCCCGGAAGTAGGAATACACTCCCCACAAGTTTCATCCAAAATCATAGTCTTCCCACAAGTTCTCATTTCATTTGATACCACATTTTTGGACAAAACAGTTAACACAGGTTTCCCACATATCTCCCTACGGGACATACTTTCCCTGTTGTTCTGGCAGTACTCGGAACTTGGTCAATAGCTCCACCCTAGATCATTCATTACTTCAAACTGATTATACATTAATCCGTTATGGAAGTTGCCCCGTTGAGAGGGTACAGTAAAAGGTGCAAACCCTTGGGAGGGGAAATTATTAAAACAACCTGGTTCACTGATCATTCCAAATTGTATACCTGTTGGTCGTGGGTAAAAAAATGTAAGATCCACAACACCAATTCCACCACTACTTGGGCCCCAATTTTGCTTCGTAATCAAACGTGCCACCCTAGGATCTTGAAAGTTAACAACTATACACTCCCCCCCCCCCAGGTTCTTAGGAGTGCAACCTATCCAATCTGTTCTTCTCACTCCAATAATCAGCCCGTCCACTTCCCCGGGCAATGGTCTATTTGCCTTCAACCAGTGCATTACCTTGTTCTTTAGCATCTGGAAGGATTCTCTTTGCCCGGCCAACAAAGGTGGTACATTAGTGAGGACAACCACATAGGGGTAAGAGTCCGGGGTGAGATTCATGGGAGGTATCCTACGTGGAGCTCTCACCGGGAGGTTAGTAGGCCGGCTTATATCAGGAGCAGCAGGACATGTTGTTGAGATGCTTGGTAGTGGTTGGGAACAACTCAATGCAGTGTTTTTGATATTGGAACTGTTTTTATTACCCCTAACTGGGACACCAGAACGGGGGTTTAAGCTACTTGGTAAAGGCTGCGAACCATTAAAGACAGGATTACCATTTTTAGAACTCTCCTTGTTACCCATAGCCATGGTATCAGGCAGCTTGGTTTGTTTGCTAGTATTACTACTTGGGCGGTCCAACAAAACTGAGTTAGTCTTAGGGGTTTGGCCCTTCGACTGAGGCTTGCTAGCAATGCTAACTATAGGCGGAGAGGGCATTACAATGGACACACCATTGGCTTGGACATTTGGTTTCAAAGAGTTGGTACTTCCCCCAGTCCTGGGATGGGACTTGATTAGGGCTTTGATAGAAAAGAAGTTATCTAGGGTTGCCTGCTCAAAATGATCTAATCGATCAGCTAGTTTTTTTAAATCGTTCCTCGATAGGGTTCAGGAGAGACCTCATCAACCTTTCCAACTCGAGAAGCAGAACTGGAGCGGAAGATAATGTCTCAGCCAATCCCATCGCCGAAGGGACATTCGTATTAGATGCAGGACTAACCGAAACAACTCCATCCTTAGTAGGGTCTTCCCCACCAAGGGCAGCCCCAATAGGCTCACTAGAAGGGTGCAGGGCTACTCCAACCTTCCCTATTTTTTTAGGGTGTTTGGAAAGAGTACACTTCTTCGGGGCAGCACTTCTTTTCCTTTTAATACTTGGTTTAGTTTTATCAATGTGAGCCGACACACTTAACTGGGTGGTAGTCACCTGCCCTAGAAATAAACCAGTTGTTGTTAAGGGCGAGGTGGGGGACGAAATGGGCACACTCGCTTGGGCAGTAATCACCCGCACTGTGGGTGAACTGGTTGTTAATGTGTGCGAGGTGGGCGAAAAAATAGGCTCAATGGGGCCCACAGACGAGCCAGCCAACAGCTCTGGTGAAGGGGGAAAGGCATAAGGCGTTTCCAATACAACTGGCAGGGTTAAAGATGACAAGGGAGGAACCAATGCCAATGCAGGGAAACCTTGGGGTGGCCTTTTCTCTAAGGGAATTTTAAGGAGTTCAATGGATAACCTACGCTCGGCGCGCCTCTCGGCCAAAGCTATTTCTTTGTCAATATCTTGGGTTGCCCGACTGAAATATTTGTCTAAAGGGCCCAGGATAACTGGCCCCGCCTCGGCCTGAGTGGGGATCAGAGCAGTTGGGTTTGAGTTCAAAGACATACTTCACAGTCAAGAAACTATAGGATTAACAATAATATATACGCAAACACCAGGTATTTCCTGATAACCGACTATATCATGTAAAATAAAGGCACAATGTTAGAGGGTAGGCCCAGCCCGGCCTCCTTCGGCCCCTGACGGCCACAGACGGTCCCGCCCTTTTCCCAGGCTTCTCCCGGGACGTTCCCACGCGCTCCCGTGCAGCGGAAGTAGACACCACTATTATAGGTTAGGTGTGACGCACAGGGGGCGGGGTTAACAGGGAGAGCGGGCCAGGTGATCTAAATTGGCCAGGCAGGGACTCCTGGGAGATGTAGTCCCTGCAGAACGCTCGCAAAACTGAGCAGATGCCCCAACACTCCTCTGTCAGCCCAGCAGCTCCACAGATTCCCCGGCGGCTTCCCCTGCGAAGCGGGATCCGCGAAGCGGGTCTGCCGAGCAGTGGTGTAGAAGCAGGTCAGCAGCCCAGAACCAGGAGTCCAAGAGCAAAGGTCCCAGTAGCACGAAGTCCAATCCAGCAAAGGGTCCCACAGGTGAGAGGCAGGGAGTCTCTTTTACACGATCTGTGCACAGGGGGGGGGGCTAACAGGGAGAGCGGGCCAGGTGATCTAAATTGGCCAGGCAGGGACTCCTGGGATATGTAGTCCCTGCAGAACGCTCGCAGCCCTGAGCAGATGCCCCAACACTCCTGTCAGCACAGCAGCTCCACAGATTCCCCGGCAGCTTCCCCTGCGAATCGGGACCAGCGAAGCGGGTCCGGCGAGCAGTGGTGTAGAAGCAGGTCAGCAGCCCAGAACCAGGAGTCCAAGAGCAAAGGTCCCAGTAGCACAAAGTCCAATCCAGCAAAGTGTCCCACAGGTGAGAGGCAGAGAGTCTCTTTTACATGATCTGTGCACAGGGGGCGGGGCTAACAGGGAGAGCGGGCCAGGTGATCTAAATTGGCCAGGCAGGGACTCCTGGGAGATGTAGTCCCTGCAGAACGCTCGCAGCCCTGAGCAGATGCCCCAACACTCCTCTGTCAGCATAGCAGCTCCACAGATTCCCCGGCGGCTTCCCCTGCGAAGCGGGACCCGCGAAGCGGGTCCGGCGAGCAGTGGTGTAGAAGCAGGTCAGCAGCCCAGAACCAGGAGTACAAGAGCAAAGGTCCCAGTAGCACGAAGTCCAATCCAGCAAAGTGTCCCACAGGTGAGAGGCAGAGAGTCTCTTTTACATGATCTGTGCACAGGGGGCGGGGCTAACAGGGAGAGCGGGCCAGGTGATCTAAATTGGCCAGGCAGGGACTCCTGGGAGATGTAGTCCCTGCAGAACGCTCGCAGCCCTGAGCAGATGCCCCAACACTCCTCTGTCAGCACAGCAGCTCCACAGATTCCCCGGCGGCGGCCCCTGCGAAGCGTGACCCCGCGAAGCGGGTCCAGCGAGCAGTGGTGTAGAAGCAGGTCAGCAGCCCAGAACCAGGAGTCCAAGAGCAAAGGTCCCAGTAGCACGAAGTCCAATCCAGCAAATATCAGAAAGAGTATATGTTCCCATCATTAATACATCTCCTAATTCTTTAAAGAATCCAGCAGGATCCTTTGAGTGGGAGGGAACCATCTCTTTTATCCTTAGTAACTCAAGTTTTGTCAAGGGTACATAAATAAAAACGCGTTGTAGCGCGCCATTCGTGTCAGCTCTGGGGTGGACCTCTCTCATGGGGAACTGGCGTGTTTGAGGAAGTCTATTAATTGGTCCACAAGTATTATTGAAAGATTTATATTCAGTCTTTTTCTGGTATTTCTGTCTCAAATCTATAAATGTGTTGAGAAACAACTGAACTATTGCGGAGGAACATGTTAACAGTGCAGTCAGACAGAAAATCTTCGAGTCTTGGATCATGTTTAAAATGAGTGTCATTGAGTGTGATGAGATGTTGTACCATGTAGAGACTTGCTAATCTTTGATGTGGGCGTGGTAATGCTAGAAAAACTTGGGCTATGAGATCATTGTCATATATCTTATATTGAGAGACCCATAGGGTCGCAGTTTTGGCTATTTCCTCCTCCTCCGGTGTAAGCGGAGGTTCCTGGTCTAACCAGTAGTCTAATGCATTGAATATATTTTCAAATAACTTATCTGGAGATGACCGTTCAGAGTGACCTTGGAGGAATGTAGGCGGGAGTGTTCGTGAATTAGGGGCGGAAGAACGAACGGGTAAGACTTTTTCAGTAGGTTCAGTAATTTCTTCCTCAAGTTTCTTATTCTCTTCATTTGTTTGCAAGTTTTGCAGAATACGGGTCACCTTACGGGTGAACCTGTCTAGTGCATCATTTATAAGTTCTAGACTAGTGTGGTCGGATGCGGAATCTAATAAGTCAAAAAGTGAAACTGGTACATTTCTTTCCTCTGCTTGTATGTGTTTTATGAAACAGCAAAGGAGGAACCTATACATGTGCATTTTTACAGGGTGTGATCTTTTTGTAGTCATAGCGTTAATGGCTCGTGAGTTTTCTCCAGTACGAAGAAACTCAGAGGCCGTTTGAAGAAACGTGTCAATTGCTGGTAGATGTCTTATTTCTTCCCAGGAGTCATGAAGTATTTTACTTATTCGGCCCGCCTCCCCTGTGTTGCTCGGAGTCGGGTCATAGGGGCAGTCGGGAATTGTTTTACCTGGGTCTGGACCTACGGCAACCCCTTCTGGAGTGAGAGGTGGTGCGTTATGTTGTAAAAGGGGTGGCGGAGGCAGAGGGTGTTGAATTACTGGAACTTCATATGGAGGTGGAGTATCTAAGAGGAAGTTGGTGAAAGTATCCTCTGGTGATGGGGCAGTAGGTTGTGTCTTAGGTGGTGCAATGTTAAGGTTTTCAGGTGTAGATGACAATACAGGATAAAAACCAGTAGAAATGGCTGATTGTTCCCTTTTATTCCTTTCACTAACTACTTCTTTCCCAATTTCTTGTAACTGTTCTTTCTTGGCCTGCTCTGACATTCTCTTACCCTTTTCAAGTTTATGTAATTCCTTCTGTTGCCTCCTATGGGCTTCTTTTCTCCATAATTCCACCGAGTCACTTTGTGACTGGCGGACTCCCTTTTTCTTCCACAACTGTTCCTCTAATTTTATAATACATTACATGTCAAAAGTACAATTTTCAGGCCATCTATATCTGTGTTCTAGGTCTTTAGTATAATCTACCCATAAATCACAATAAATAATTGCACCGACACCATGTTTTGCATACATGAAGTGTCCTGGAGTATCCCGAGGAGGAAGGGGAATTTCCTTCTCAAGAATACTCCTTTTGGTTGCTATCTTACGTATTTTTGAGAAAATAGGCATGATGGCAAGACTTTTCAAAGATTTAGAATTGAGAGAAAAAGAAAAACAAACAAAACATATATCTTTACCGTACCCACGAAAGTGGTGAGTCCGTCTTTTATACTAGTTTAGCAGTCCTCACAAAATAAGTGAGAAACCAACAAAAACATGTATCTTTACCGCACCCACAAAGTGGTGAGTCCGTCTTTTATACTAGTTTAGCAGTCCTCACCAAAGATAGGTGAGAAACCAACAAAAACATGTATCTTTACCGCACCCACAAAAGCTGTGAGTTCGTCTTTATACTTTTCAGCAGGACTCACGGAAAAAAAACCTGGAAGGCCTCCTGAAGATCTTGATATGCGCGCAGCTTCTAAGGTGGGGCTCGTAGAACCTCGGACTCGTCTCTTCACAGGTTGGGCTCTGGTTTAGGACGCTCCGCAATTTTCCTCACCGCCTCTTGCGGATGCTGGGCCGCAGTCGGTCCCCCTCTTCGCCTCGAGGGAGTTAGCGGGAATTCCCCGCGTTGTGCACTTTGAAGTGCGTCAAAGGTCAGGAGGGGACAGTACCTGGTCCAATATTGCCGGCGCGTGGGGAAAAGGGAACGTCCCTGTTCGGACGCCAATTAATGTGGTAAATTAATTCAATAATACCTCATCTCAGAATTTCTATACTTAATAATCATAATTTAAGTCAAAGCAAAGAGAGGAGTCCGTGGTGCTCGAGTAAAAAAAAAAGGTCCAGTAACTCGAGTTAAGGGGAGAGCTCCAGCACCAAGCGGGTACAGGAGTGGTCTGCAGCTTTATTCACACATCAGAATATTTAAACAGTTTTCAGTCAATAGGAAAAAGAAGAAAAGCAAAGTGACAAGAAAAAGGGAAGTGACAAGCAGTAATTTCCAACAGATGTGTCAAGGTAGGGGCGTGTCTTGTGTCTCGTGAGAGGGCATGCAATGTGTGGAAATGTGTTCTCTTTCAGTTGAAGGCCCTACCTCATTCGGGGGTTTATCTCTGGCTTAGAGTCAAGAACAGGAACCATCTTGTGTAAAACAAGAACTATCTTGCTGGTTCTGGGAATTGGCTGAACCACAAGAGTCAAAAAGAGGAACTATCTTGTGTAAAACAGAAACCGTCTGCTCTCTGGCTTGCAGTCAAGAACAGGAACTATTTCTTAAAAACAGGAACTATCTGCTGGTTCTGGGAATCGGCTGAAGCACAGGAAGGGGTGGTCAATGAACTAAGATGCCAGGTGCAGGGTGTCTTACAGTTAAGAACAGGAACTACTTCTTAAAACAGGAACTATCTGCTGCTGGTTCCCAGAATTGGCAGAACCACAGAAATGTGTGGTCAATGAACGGGGGTGCCAGAGTCAGGGTGTCTTGCTTGTGAGTCTGAAGACAAAATGGATGTCACACACAAAATGGGTGCTTGTCTGAATGAAAAAATGGCTGTCAGGCAGAAACAGGGAAATGATGAGGCACAATTGTCAATTTTATTTCCACAGAAAGACGACTGTCCTTGGACCCTGCCACACTACAGTCTCATTTGTCGCTGGGGAGCCAAGTTGTTTCTAATACTGCTCTGCTACGCTGTAATTGTTAAGCCCAAACCCAAAAACGCCAAAAGCGGACTATCAACCAGTAGTCCGGAAGTCTATGAGACTTTTAGCGCAAACTCTGTTGCGACTCAGACAGATATCATTTTAGAGTCCAGGCGCAATGAGGCTGATATGGGTGCTGCACTCTTGGGGCCCACAACAGAAGCTTTTGAAACAAAGTTGGATTACATAAAGAATGTGATTGCCAAGGACTTTCACCTGCTTTGGGGAAAATTAATGCACTTTAACTTTGTTGTGGACAAGTTAAGCGGGGGGAAGCTGAACAATGTTTTTACTGACGCGGCGGGGAATCCTATAACATCCATGACATCTGTGGCTGACAAACATGGTCCCGAGCTGCAGCCAATTGGTATTGCTCCTCTCATAGATACACCCTCCGCTACTTTATGTGTTGCATGTCGAAATCAAGGAGACCATCTTGTGTCTAACCCTATCCCCATTGGGAGAGAAAGCCAGGCCATGTCAAGACTAGACAAAATAAATAATTTAAATCTGGTTGTAGGGAGTGCAAATTGTAATCAGCCCCAGCTGGGCATTACCGTGGTTATCCCCACTAACAACACTGGAGAGCACCTTAGGGTTATACGCACAAGCCCAAACACCAATGTCCTGAGTCTACCGCCTGCTTCTAGTCCCTATGAGGTAGTTCTGGCCGGTGTCCCAAATATTGTCAGGGGTCAGAGGGAGTCCTGGTCAGAGCTCCAAAATAAATCTGTAGATTGGCTACGTAAACATAAAAGTTTCCACCCTTCCTCAATGGATGAAATTGTCATGGCCAGGAGAGTAGGGTGGGTTGGCCAACCAAGTCAAGAACATTAACGGCGATTGTATTGTTCTCAACTTTCGGAGACCGCAAACAGTCCATCGCTTATTAACTACTAGAGAGCAGCCCTTTGCCATAAATACAGACATTTGTGCACTCCCCTAAGGCCATTTCTACAAACCATTAGCAACACCGGTCAGGGAACTTGACGTACTTGCTTTGGCAGGTAAGAGGTTCCATGCACTCTCCAACCTGGACGCTCAAGACTGACAACCACCGTTGATGCCCAAAACACAGGTCTTTGAGGGGGCTCGACCGGGTTTATACCTGCATCTCATAGGGACAAAGAAAGGGTAGTGGGGCTGATGTGAGAGTCCTAAGTTGGAACGTGGCGGGGCTTCGAACTAGGCTTGACAATCAGGACTGGCTGCGCATAGTAAAGGAACATGATATAGTCATGTTCCAGGAGACCTGAGCCACTGAAGATTTATAAATTGAAGGGTTCCATTGTCTCAGTGTGGTAGCTTCACGTCCCAAAATGGGCAGACCTTCGGGGGAGCCTTTTTATTGGGATTAATGTGGCTGCTGGTGGCAGCTTCAAGGCCCTGTCGACTAATCGCCAAAATTACCAAGTTGTGCTTTTTAAAAGGAGAGTTTGTTTTCACTTGGTAAACTTTTATAACAATGATTTTATTCAGTTCCTAATAAGAACTTCATTGGGCTTTTTGAGTTTATCTCAAACTTGGACACTCAGCTTAATACGGAGGGTCTTATTAGGATTCTGTTGGGGGGTGATTTTAATGCCAAACTTACTAACAAGGGGAATGATGCAGGGATGAGTAACTCCGGACCATAGGGGCGCCGACCTAGCTATGTTCTTAAAATCATATCATCTGACTAATGTTATGGATCTGATGTGAGGCCATAATGCAACCAACTATATACAACCAACATTCAGGGGAAGGGGATGTTGTTCAACAATTGATTTTGTTTTCATCTCCCCTTCTCTCGAAGATCAACTAAAGGCTGCAGACGTCATTGCCACGGACCATGGGGATCATAATCCCATTAAAATAGTACTCAGTTCTGCCCCAAGACCCATGTTTCAGATTGAACACGGGGCTACGAATCTGACTCCCTCAACCGATAATTTAAGATTAATGTGGAAGGGTGTTGACAGTGGCGAAGTGTTAAAAAAATTAATTAAGTGCCACATGCACCTTATTAACTCCTGCCTGTCATCGTAACCTATACATACCGAGGTAATCCAGGACTTTACTAAACTTTGTCAGGTCACAAAAACTCTTTTATCTAAACCTGTACATCGATCAGGTAGCACCTCTGGATGGTTTGGTTGAGAATATACTTTGGCCAATAGGAATTTAAGCAGGGCCCTGTCAGCCAATCTGAGGTGTGCTATAGGTGTACAGCAGGCAAGGAGGGAATATAATACGATGATTTCGAGTAGGAAGAAGGCTATCCTAAGTGAACCTTGGGAAACCCTTTCTGAGGCAGCCAGTACAAAAAAGGCAATATCTTCTGGTCCGCAGTAAGGGACCTCCGTTCAATGGGTCTGCTATCAACCCCCATCAGCTGTAACATCTCCAGCGAGTCCTGGGAAAATAATTTTTCAAAAATGTACGCAACCCCCACACTAGAGACAGAACATAATGAGCTTGGTCCATTGGCTACCATAATGCTAACTATTACAGAAGTAGAAGAGGCCATTCAACAGAGTATGGGGAACAAAGCACCTGGGCCAGATGGGTTGGCAATTGACCTAATTAAATGGAACCCAGGTTTTTGGGCCCCATTACTTTTGAATGTCTTTAATAGTCTAACTTATGCCACTGTACCCGAAACATGGGCCAAGAGTATTATAGTTCCAATTTTTAAAAAAGGAGACCGGTCCCAGCCGAGTAATTACAAACCAATATCACTGATAGATAATACTCTAAAAATATTGGGGAGAGTTCTGTATAACAACATTTTTACCTGGACAGAAGAAAACAGCATTCTAGAGCCATGCCAGCTAGGCTTCCGGAGCAAGGTGGGTACAACAGAACAATGCCTTAACCTTAATTTGATTATTGGGATGAACACAATCGCACGGAAGTCTCCGGTCTATTTGGCCTTTATGGACCTTTCCACATCTTTTGACCTGGTCAATAGGTCGAAGCTGTTGGATGAGCTGTTGGTGCATTTGTTAGCGTACCTCCATAAAGATCTTCAGGCACAGTTGAGGATTGGCATGGGTGGAGAGGTTTCAGGAGTTATCAAAGTAGGAAGGGGGTAAGACAGGGCTGTGTCTTGGCCTCCCTTCTCTTCATTATTTACAATAATGGGTTAAATAGCTCTCTGAAAATCGCAACTCAAGATGTCCCCATAATTAATGGGAAACCTCTCCCTGTGTTATTATATGGAGATGATGCGGTCCTTATAGGCCGCACTCCTAACTCCCTGCACATTTTTGTGCAAACTTTTGTTAGGCATATGGACGGCTTGGATCTGCGTGTCAATTAAAACAAATAGTTTTTAATGTGCTGTGGTCCTGGAAAGCGTGAGATAGGCTCTATTGCAGTGGATAGTCAAAAACTGACATGCACCCGCACATGGTCTTTGCTGCGAACGGCTCCTGGAGTGAGCATTTTGCTCACTCCAGGAGCAAGTTCTCAAAGGCCATCAATTCAATTATTGGCCTCCCTCGCCCTAGGACCACTGGAGCAATGTTAGCTATTCAAAAAATCTATAAACTACAGTACATTCCTGTGGCTATGTATGGGGCTGAGATCTGGGGCAGCGTAAATAGTTTATGTATCCAGCAGGAAGAAAACAGGTTTTGTAGGAAACTGCTGGGTATCCCAATCTCTACTCCACAATACATATAACACAGAGAACTTAATCTTAAATTTATATCTGGTTTTATACGTGCTCGACCTACTCTTTTTTGGTTATCACTATGGAAGAACCAGGCTGCCTCTCTCAATAGAGAGGTTATTAACGACTGTGTTTTGTGTGAGAAAGGGATGGATATCCCCTGGTTGAGTGGAGTGCATCAAAGTTTGCGCAGTATTAATGTCAAGTCAAGTCAAGTCATAAAATTTGTATAGCGCACTACATACCCAGAGGGTTTCAAGGCGCTTAGGAAGGGGAGGAGGATTATTTGTCAAATATCCACGTTTTAAGCTGCTTTCTGAACGCTAGGTGATTCTGGGTGAGGCGAAGGTAAGCGGGGAGTGAGTTCCATGTTTTGGCAGCCAGGTATGAAAAGGATCTGCCTCCCATGGTGGTCTTGTTGATGCGAGGTACAGTGGCGAAGGCTTGGCTGGAAGAGCGAAGTTGGCGGGAGGGGGTGTAGAAGGACAGTCGAGAGTTGAGGCAATCTGGTCCGATGTCGTAGAGTGATTTGTGTGCGTGGGTAAGCAGTCGGAAAGTGATCCTCTTATTGACGGGTAGCCAGTGGAGGTCTTTAAGGTGACCAGAGATGTGTTCGTTGCGTGGGATGTCTAATATGAGCCTGGCTGAGGCGTTTTGGATTCGTTGTAGTTTCTTCTGGAGTTTAGCGGTGGTACCTGCGTAGAGGGTGTTTCCGTAGTCGAGTCGGCTCGTGACTAGAGCGTGGGTGACTGTTTTCCTTGTTTCGGAGGGGATCCAGCAAAATGTTTTTCTGAGCATGCGAAGAATGTTAAAGCAGGAAGAGGATACGGCGCTGACTTGTCTGTTCATTGAGAGTGAAGAATCCAGGATGACGCCAAGGTTCCGTGCGTGGTCTGTCGGGATGGGTGCTTTTCCGAGGGCTTCCGGCCACCAGGAGTCGTCCCATGCAGAGGGGGAAGTACCTAAGATGAGGACTTCTGTTTTGTCTGAGTTCAGTTTCAGACGGCTTTGTTTCATCCATTCGGCGACTTCTTTCATTCCTTCGTGTAGGTTAGTTTTGGCGGTGCTGGGGTCCTTGGTGAGAGAAAGGATCAGTTGAGTGTCATCCGCGTAAGAGATGATGTTGAGGTTGTGTTGGCGGGCGATGGCCGCGAGGGGGCTCATGTATACGTTGAAGAGGGTGGGACTGAGGGAGGATCCTTGAGGTACGCCGCAGATGATTTCAGAGGCCTCGGACTTGAATGGTGGGAGGCGGACTCTCTGGGTTCTTCCGGTGAGGAACGAGGTGATCCATTCCAGTGCTTTTCCTTGGATTCCGATGTTTCTGAGGCGTTGTAAAAGGGTGCTGTGGCAGACTGTGTCGAAGGCTGCAGAGAGGTCGAGGAGGATGAGGGCGACTGTGTCTCCATTGTCCAGTAGAGTTCGAATGTCGTCTGTTGCTGCGATGAGGGCGGTCTCAGTGCTGTGTTTGGCTCGGAAGCCAGATTGTGAGGGGTCGAGTGATTTGTTGGCTTCGAGGAAGGCGGCGAGCTGGTTGTTGACAGCTTTCTCGATGACTTTGGCCGGGAATGGAAGAAGCGAGCTGGGGCGGTAGTTTTTGAGTTCGGTGGGGTCTGCTGTTGGTTTTTTCAGAAGGGCGGTGAGTTCAGCGTGTTTCCAGTCTTCTGGGAAGGTAGCGGAGTTGAAGGAGCAGTTGATGACGTCTCGGAGGTGCGGAGCTATGACGGAGTCTGCTTTGTTGAAGATGTGGTGAGGGCATGGGTCTGTGGGGGATCCAGAGTGGATGGAATTCATCAGGCGGATGGTGTCCTCGGTGGAGATTGGGTTCCAGGCGTTAAGGGTGTTTACGGGGGGAAGATGGTCAGCAGATGGTAGGGTGGGTTGGCTTCCGGGTTGGTTGTCAAAGCTGTTGTGGATGTCAGCAATCTTGTTGTGGAAAAAAGAGGCTAGGGAGTCGCAGAGGGTTTGAGAGGGGGTGATGTCGTTGGAGTTGGCCGAGGGGTTGGAAAATTCCTTGACGATGTTGAAAAGTTCCTTGCTGTTGTGGGCGTTGTTGTCAAGTCGATCCTTGAATGCTGTTTTCTTGGCTTTTCGGATCAGTTGGTGGTGAGTACGGGTGGCGCATTTGAAGGCGTCCTTGTTGCTGGTGGATGGGTCTTTTTTCCAGGCCTTTTCAAGGGAGCGGCACAGTTTCTTGGACTTCTTGATATCATCGTTGAACCATGAGGCCTTCTTGTTGGCAAGTTTGTGTTGACGTTTTTTCAGTGGTGCTAAGGTGTCGGCGGTGTTGGATAACCAAAGGGTGAGGTTGGAGGCGGCTTCGTTGGCGTTAGAAGAGAGGGCTGGGGAGGTTCGAAGGAGCGATGTGGAGATCTGATCCGTGGTGATTTTGTTCCAGTTTCTTTGTAGAGTTGGTTGGAAGTGGATGATGGGTTTCGGCTTGTTGTAGGTGAAGTGAACGCAGCTGTGGTCAGTCCAGAGGAGATCCGTAGTGTGGCTGAAGGAGACATGGTTGCTGGAGGTGAAGATGGGGTCGAGTGTGTGACCTGCGATGTGGGTGGGGGAAGTGACCAGTTGTTTAAGTCCGAGGTTGGCGAGGTTGTCTAAGAGGGTGGCGGTGTTGCGGTCGTTGATCTTTTCAAGGTGGAAGTTGAGGTCTCCCAGAAGGATGTAGTCTTTGGAGGGGAGCGCGTGTGGGGTGATGAAGTCCGTGATGTCTTCACTGAATTTTGCGCGGGGTCCTGGTGGTCTGTAGAGGAGGGTGCCTCTAAGAGTTGTCTTGGGGTCGATGTGGATCTGGAAGTGAAGGTGTTCGGAGTTAGCGAGGTTGGCGTCGGAGCTGGTAGAGATGCGGATGGATTTCTTATGGACGATAGCGATACCTCCTCCTGTATGGTCGGTGCGGTCCTTGCGTGTGATCTTATAGTCATCAGGGATAGCGATGGCGATGTCAGGGGCGGAGGAAGCGTTCATCCATGTTTCCGTTAGGAAGGCGACGTCAGGAGAGATGGTGTCTAGTAGGTTCCAAAGGTCAATGGCGTGCCTGTGGACCGAGCGGGTGTTGAGAAGGATGCATTGTAGGTGGTTGGGGTCGGGAATCTGTGGTGTGGTCGTAGCGGAGATGTTGTCGGTGCCGCTAAATTTGCAGGAGAAGCAGGAGAACGGTCCATGGGTGCGTCCAGGTGCGGCTTGGACGCAGTTGGGGGCGCGACCGGGGTTAAGGGCTAGGAGGGTGGCGGCATCGTAGGTAGTGCGGGGGGGCTGGGCAGCGCGAGGGGCAGGGGGACTGGCGCTGGGCGCGGTCCAGGCGCGGACGGGCGTAGACGGGCTTACCTTTGGCGCACCTTCGGCGCGGATTGGGCGCGAACGCTGCGCGTAAACGCTGCGCGCGGGAATTGCTGTCATATATGGATAGTGGAGGGGGAGGGGCGAGGGCGTCTCAGCTGGGAGGCGGGGCGGGCTAGCTACGGAGGACAACAATCACCAAAATGGAGGCGGAGGGGTCTGAGCGCCGATAGCGCTTGGGGAGAACGCAAATGCTGGGATGAATTAGGCAAATAATAAACTATGCAGATAACGCTGGCAAATAAACGTGAAAGAAATGCAAAGCGGCGGTCAGAACACACAAATAATAAACTATGCAGATAACGCTGGCAAATAAACGTGAAAGAAATGCAAAGCGGCGGTCAGAACACACAGCTGGCAGTAGTTATGGGCAAAAGGAATCTATTTTCTTAGATCCAACCACAGCTGAAACTGCGTCCAAAAAGGAACTAAGAGATGCCCTCTATTCTTTATACAACACAGAAAGGATTGTTCTAGAATCTATGAAACCTTCTGTTCTTAGATATATGTCTATCGAACAGTATTATCACCGCTTGCCTATATATCTCACCCTACCCATGAGTCGCTGGGAAAGGAGCCTGTTATTCCATCTAAGAACTGGAACCGTCAGATTTACATTGTGTTTTCCTCCTGGTTACCACCCCAACCAACCTCAATCACATACCATGCCCTTTCGATGGAAGGAGTGGTCAATCAATTATACATTTTTTATTCTTTTGTAAGTATTATACTAAATACTCTAAGTGGCTTTTAAAATCATTTTTTGAAAAGAGAAGGCCTATTTGCCTGGATGAGGCCTATTTGTGTATAGTAACTCTGGACGATGAAGATTTGATTTTTCGAATAAGCACTTTTCTCAGAATTGCTATTAGAGCACGCAAGTCCATGACTGACCCCTGAGACTCCATTTTTGTACAATTGTAAAAATGTTTTAATAATTTATATATCAGCAATTTACTTATTTACTTATCGCCAATGAAGTTACTTCTGATCTGTAAATTTAACTTATCAAAATGTTGTGTAATACCAGTGTAAATTTGTATATTACCGTGTGTCCACAAACTCTCAGATTGCTGTTTTAACTTGCTATGGCATTGTGCTTTTATGGGTATCAAGCTACCCGAATAAAGACTATGAACTGAATATGATGAGTTAGAAACATTAGTCCGTTCCCAAATCACAGCCTCACCCATCCTCTCCTCCGCCGAAGACCTTACCGACCACTACAACAATATGGAAAAACTTGTTGAGACAGTCGCCCCCCTAAAACTCAAGAAACCAAGAAGCATCCCCTCCAGATCTTGGTTCAAAACAGAACTTAACAAGGAGAGGTGACAACTCCAATTAGTCAAAAGCAATTGGAGACAGCAGCCCTCGCTAACCAATCACTCGATCATATGGGCTGAATGCCTAAAATACAAACAAAATATCTTCAGTAGGGAATGGTGAACTTTACGCAGTTATAATATGCGGAATTCTGCGCAGTAGCATAAAAACACCATGGCATTCTGCTCCACAGTAGGTCTCTCAGAGGCCCTGCTACATGGATTAAAGAAGGTTGACATGCCTGTGTTCCCACCCTTACTTCATCCCTCTTGCTGCTCCTGGGTGTGTGATCTCCTCCCGCTGTGGCAGCCCCTGGACGGCCCTTGCTGTTCCTACCATAGCCTGGGCCTCGGAGGTCGCCTGCCTCTCGCAGTGCAACCATGAGCGAGGGAGGGACTGGCCTCGTTCAGCCGGTCCTCTGACCACCAGCCCCGTCCGGTCTCCCTGCAGTGGCAGCTCGTCTCAATGCCTCCTTCAGCAGGCCTGGGTGAAAAAAGCGCAATGCCCCATCAAAACAAACACAAACTGCAAGCACAATCTGTTAAAAAAGACCAAAACAAGCCCAGCCTTGCACAAAATGAATGTTGTGAGAAGTTGGCCTGATATATGATGTTTCCAATTCTGGAACCACCTTGTATCAGTCCAAACAACCCGTATGATGATCGGTTGTAAGTCAACCTTATAGAACAGTTATCCTAGTGGTAACGTGGACAAAGCAGTCTTAGGCTAAACTCTGAAAGGCATGTGAAGCCAGCTGTATTACCATACACAACCCCCTTGAATACCAAATGAAAGGACACCACACAGATATATATTGAAAATATATATATATTTATTAACTACAAATATCCCATGAACTCTTTATGAGCACAGAAGCACTAGCGTTAAACAAAACACAGTTTAAAATACACAAAAGTTGCACAATATGGATGAGCCCTAGGGGGCCACCTAAACCATATACTAAGAAAGTGGTATAAGAGATACCATTCGGAAAGGGAACAGGCCTAGGGCCTTGGGAATCGCTGGAGCTGTTCGGGATTAGCAGTGACTAAGTCGGGAAAGGCCCGCGGGACTCGGGTGCAGTGTTTAAAGTGCACGCACTCACCAATACAAAGTCTATGGTGCGTAAAAGTTAGAAAGTTAGTTAGTTCGGAACCTTCCGAGTGACCTAGAAAGCTGAAATTTGAGACACAGGCCCTAGAGGTGTGTACCAGTGTATGAACACCGGCATTGCTGATTTACCTCACCCACAGGAAGCAGGTGCATAGGGTCGAAGTAGTGTCGGGTTTCGTCACGCTGGTCGATGGTGCTTGGAGCTGAAGATGCTGCAGGCGGCTCGATGCGAAGAGTTCCGGTGGATCCAAGGGAGGATCTGAAGATGTGAAGACCTGAAAGCAGAGGGGACAATGTTCAAAGTCACTAGCCAGTGACTACTGTGGAACCAGATTGGAACCAGGCGATGACGGGTTCAAACAGGCGTTGAGGTGTAGCTTCTCTCTGCAGCCAAGTGGACACCGGGGGTCGAGGACGTCCAGGTGTTGGTCACGAGCTGTAGCACGCAGGCTTCTCACTGTTGGCAGTATTGGCAACTTGATTGAAGCAAACAGGCCTTGGCTAATGCAAGCCACGCAGGAGTCGAGAAAGGCTTGTCACTCGGACCAGCAAGGTCAGAGTGGGTGCCCCTTTTTACAGGAGCTAGGGCAAGTTTGGAGCAACCAGACCCGCAGTGTAGTTCTTCGGTTTTGTCGCCAAGATGGCCGCTGACTACGTGGCTAGTGGCTGGGATGGCGCGTCAAGTGGCACAATGCAAAAGGGCCCCACGCAGATCGTGGAGATGCTGGGGGGCTGATCTTCGGTGCAGGGGCTGCTCGGTGGTGGGGGTTCTTAGTCCCCAAAGCACAACGTTGAGGATGCCTCTGATGCTGCGCAGTCAGCTCTTCGGGTGTCTTCCAAGATGTCCGGTCCCACGTCTCTTGGTGCCTCCACGGGTCCCTTCTTTGCAGGGACTGTGGATCGGGCTATGAGAAGTCTGGGAGTCTGGGTCTTGTCAGGCTCTGGGCTCGGGCTCCGGCGGGAGGCAGCGGCAAAGCAGATGTTGATTCGCTGGTTGGTACCCGTGTTCACAGGGTGGCCACTCCTAGGCCACAAGGGAGATGCTCTTCAGTCTTCTGGGCAGCAGAATGTCGAAGTCCAGTCGTCTTCTTAGTTTCAAGTTGATTCAGGATGATCTGAGGGACTCTGGCACTGCTCCCACTCTTATTCCCAATCTGAGGGGTGGATCACCTGCTAGGTCCCTCCTCTGGGTGGGTCCAGGAAGGGGGGCGGTTACACCCCCTTTACTTTGTCCAGCTCCTCGCCAGCCCTGGGTCTGGAAAGTCCCAGGACCGGTTTGGACTGGCTTATGCACGGGGACACCTTGTGTGCCCCGGGCATGTCTCAATCTATTCAGCCCTGTCCTACCCAGTACACAAAATCCTGTCTGGGGTGGTGCTCGCACCTCCCAAGGCAGGAAACCCTTTGTCCAAGCCTTCCTTGCTGGAAGGACTCCCAGCAGCAGGAGGTCAGACTTGTGTCTGTGGTGGCAGCATCCATTTTGTAATGCTGAGGCTCTGGTTAACTTTAACCGGGGTTAAGGCTACGCACATGTCGTGTCCCTCTAGAAGGGTGGAATGCTATCCCCGTCAACAGAACTGTCGAGGGGATAGTATTCCAAATCGTATGACACCTTACTCGACATGTTTTGATAAAGCCAAACCAAAGTTAGCATATAACCACGAGGATTATAATGCACTTAAGAGTATATGGTATGGCAATATCCCGGAACAGCTAAGGGAGTGGTTCCCGACAGTTGCAGACAGGCTCAGCTCATGCTAGAGCACCATCTCACACATTTCCAAGCACTCTGCCTCCAGGATTGAAGCGGCCTTCCATAGGAGTGGCTGATAGGAACATATGCGTCCAGTTTAGGTTAGGTATAGGGATACTACACCTAAGCAAGGGGTGATTACACCGACTTGCCCCAGCTGAGTGATCAGCCAGTTGTGTCAAATATGGAGGCCAGGCCAGGGGTGGCACAATACATGCTGCAGCCCCTGGTAGGCCTTGGAAACACCTTGGGTACACTGTTACAGGGGCCAATAAGGTGAACCAGTTCCAATTCGTAATGCACCTAGAGTGCATTGGCAGTAATTTAGAGAGAGAACAGCAGGCTGTGGGTCTGATTAGCTGGCCCACAGCCACATTAAGTCATGAACCAGTGAAGCAAAAAGCAAAAATTTGGGGTGACCATAGGATAGCAGACCCTACTCTCCTACACAACCCCCCCCCCCCCCCCCCCCCCCCATCGCAGGGACATTAGACTAACCTTGACCAGTTGTGTCTTCATGTTCTAAGTGGAAGTACCTGGAGAGACCATCTGCGTTGCCATGGTCAGTCCCTGGGCGGTGCTCCACTGTAAAGTCCATCCCCTGTAGGGAAATGGACCACCTGAGTAGTTTGGGGTTTTCACCCTTCATCTGATTAAGCCATAAGAGGGGCTTATGGTTGGTCTGAATCTTGAAGTGAGTGCCAAACAAGTATGGTCTCAACTTCTTCAGGGCCCACAGGAAAGGCCTCCCTCTCAATAGCTGACCAACGTTTTTCTTTGGGGGTCAGCCTTCTGCTAATAAAAGCAATGGGTTGGTCCTGGCCATCTACATTAAGCTGTGAAAGCACTGCTCCCACTCCCAACTCAGAAGCATCTGTTTGGACAATGAACTCTCTTGAGTAGTCAGGACTCTTCAGGATAGGTGCAGAGCACATGGCCTTCTTCAGGTCATCAAATGCCTTTTGACAGTTTACTGTCCACTGAACGTTTTGGGGCATCTTCTTGGATGTTAGATCATTAAGAGGAGTCACAATGGACCCATAGTTCTTAACAAACTTCCTGTAGTACCCAGTCAGGCCCAAGAAAGCTCTGACCTGAGTCTGGGTAGTTGGAGGGGACCAGTCCTTGATGGTCTGGATCTTACTTTCCAGTGGTTGAACTTGGCCTCCACCTACAAGGTGGCCCAGGTATACAACCTTACTCTGCCCTATCTGCCACTTTGTTGCCTTGATAGTGAGGCCTGCCTTCTGCAGAGCCTCAAGCACTTCCTTCAGGTAGACCAGGTGATCCTCCCAGGTGGAGCTAAAGACAGCAACATCATCCAGATATGCTGCGCAAAAGTCATCCAACCCAGAAAGGACTTGATTCACCAACCTTTGGAAGGTGGCAGGTGCATTTTTCAAACCAAAGGGCATCACCACAAATTGATAATGCCCACTAGGGGTAGAAAATGCTGTCTTGGCTTTAGACTCCTCAGCTAACCTGATTTGCCAGTAGCCAGCTGTCAAGTCAAATGTGCTCAAATATTTGGCAGAAGCCAACTTGTCAATGAGCTCATCTGCCCTTGGAATAGGGTGTGCATCTGTCCTGGTGACAGCATTGAGTCCTCTGTAATCCACACAGAACCTCATCTCTCTCTTGCCATCTTTCGTGTGAGGTTTGGGGACCAGAACCACTGGGCTAGCCCAGGGGCTCTCTGAAGGCTCAATGACACCTAATTCCAGCATCTTTTGCACCTCAGTCTTTATACAGTCTCTGACATGATCAGGTTGCCTGTAAATCTTGCACTTTATAGGAAGACCGTCACCAGTGTCCACCACATGGGTACACCAGTTAGTCTGACTGGGTGTCAATGAGAACATATGCCTGTATGCCTGCAGAACTTGTCTACAGTCATTTTGCTGATGTTCAGTGAGGCTGCCATCTAAGGCCACACCATCAACTGAGCCATCCTCAGGGTTCTGAGTGAGCAGGTTTGGGAGAGGGTCACTCTCTTCCTCCTGTCCCTCATCTGTAGCCATGAGCAAGCCCATGTCTTCCCTGTTGACATATGCTTTTAGTCTGTTGACATGGAGCACCCTGTGGGGGCTCCTGGGAGTTCCTAGGTCCACCAAGTAGGTAACCTCTCCCTTCTTCTCCAGAATTGTATGGGGTCCAGACCATTTGTCTTGGAGTGCTGCTGGGGCCACAGGCTCAAACACCCATACCTTCTGTCCTGGCTGAAACTCAACCAAGACAGCCTTTTGGTCATGCCAAGCTTTCTGTAATTCTTGGCTAGCCTCAAGGTTTTTGGATGCCTTTTCCATGTACTCAGCCATCCTGGAGCGGAGACCAAGTACATAGTCCACTATGTCCTGTTTAGGCTTTTTGAGAGGTAACTCCCATCCTTTCTTCACTAGACATGGGGTCCTCTTACAGGGTGCCCAAACAACAATTCAAAGGGGCTGAAGCCAACCCCCTTTTGAGGGACCTCTCTGTAAGCAAACAAAAGGCAGGGTAGAAGGATCTCCCATCTGCGCCTGAGCTTTTCTGGTAATCCTTTAATCATACCCTTTAGGGTCTTGTTAAATCTTTCAACAAGCCCATTACACTGTGGATGGTAAGGAGTGGTTAACTTGTAGTTGACACCACATTCCTTACACATAGCTGTCAAATATCCTGACATGAAGTTGGCACCTCTGTCAGATATTACCTCCTTAGGAAACCCCACTCTGGAGAAAACTCCAAGTAAGGCCCTGGCCACAACAGGAGCTGTTGTGGTCCTAAGTGGAATTGCCTCTGGGTACCTGGTGGCATGGTCCACCACCACCAGTATGAATCTGTGCCCAGATGCTGTAGGGGGGTCCATTGGACCTACAATATCAATCCCCACTCTTTCAAAGGGAACCCCCACCACAGGTAGTGGTATCAGGGGGGCCTTTGTGGTGCTACCTGCTTTACCACTGGCTTGGCAGGTTTCACAGGAGCGACAAAACTCCTTGGAGTCTTCAGACATGTGAGGCCAGTGAAAGTGAGGGACAAGCCTGTCCCAGGTCTTATTCTGGCCTAAGTGTCCTGCTAAAGTAATATCATGGGCCAAGGTGAGAAGGAAACCCCTAAATTGCAGAGGTATAACCAACCTCCTGGTTGCACCAGGCTTGGGGTCTCTACCCTCTGTATAAAGGAGTCCATCATCCCAATAAACTCTATGGGCACCTTGAGCATTCCCAGCAGCCTCAGCAGCAGCCAGCTGTCTGAGGGGTTCAAGAGAAGGACAGGTTAACTGAGCCTGCCCCAAGTCTGCCCTAGAAGGTCCCCCTGTCCCCAGAAACTCAACCTGGTCAGGTTCAAGTTCTTCAGAGACAGTTCCTTCAGGGGTCTCAAGACCAGCTTCCTGTGAAGCGTGATCCTCACTTGTAGGGAGCTGGGAAGGCACAGCCTTAACCCTCCTGTTCTTCTTCTTGGAAGGAACTAGGTCCATTGTTCCAGGATCCAAGACCTGAGGTTCAGAGAGGCACTTTTTGGCCTGTGACCTGGTCAGAGCAAGGACATGTGATGATATCCCTAACATCTCTGCATGAGTCCTGTACTCAACCTCTGACCATAGAGAGCTCTCCAGGTCATTGCCCAACAAACATTCAACTGGGAGATCAGCACTAACCACAACTCTTTTTAGGCCAGTTACCCCTCCCCAGGAAAAGTTAACAACTGTCACACTATGGGTAGTAGTGACATTGCTGGCATTGGTCACCAGGTAATTATCACCTGGCATGTATTGTCCAGGGTTCACAAAGTTAGGTGTCACCATAGTGACACTGGCACATGTGTCCCTGTAAGCTGGAGCCACTTTGTTATTAATCAAAGGTGTCTGTCTGTATTTGCCCTGATTACTGGGACTTATGGCAGGGGCCAAATCTATGTCCCCCTCACAAATCAGAACAGCCTGTGTAAGGGTTCTGACTAGGTCAGAATCTCCTTCAGTTCCCAAGGTGATACCCACTACCCCCTTGGTTTGTGGACCAGCACTGCTAGCTGTACTAGTGGGTGCAGGCGCCTTAGGGGCTGCAGTGCTGGGAGCTCCACCCTTTTTACACTCACTTGTCCAGTGAGAGATGTTTTTACAAGTACTACACCAGGGTTTTCTTTGACGTACTTTCTTCTTCTTCTTAGAAGTTTGGGACCCACCCTCTGCATTAGTTTGGGGCCCTGTTGAAGACTTCTGGTCTTTAGTTTTCTGCTCCCCACCCTTCTGGTCTGTTTTCTTCTGGTCACCACCCTGGTTCTGGTTCTGGTTCTTTTGCTTAACTCTGGTTCTAACCCATTTATCTGCCCTCTTTCCCAATTCTTGGGGAGAGGTCAAATCTGAGTCAACCAAATGTTGAAGCAACTGCTGGTTCTGACAATTATTTAAAATTTGTGCTCTCATCAGCAAATTATACAATCCTTCATAGTCTGTAACCTTGCTTCCCAGCAACCATCCCTCCAGAGCCTTAGTGGCACACTCAACAAATTCAGACCAGTCCTGAGTCTGTGTCTTCTGGGTATCTCTGAACATTAACCTGTACTGTTTAGTGGTTAAGCCTAACCCATCAATCAGAGCACTCTTCAGGACCAGGTAGTTTCTAGAATCCCCATCACTAACTGTGAGGAGTCTGTCTCGGCCTCTACCTTCAAAGGAGAGCCACAAGATTGCTGCCCACTGCTCCTGAGGGATCTGCTGTACCTTGCAGGCTCTCTCAAGTGCAGTCATCCATTTGTGGATATCATCCCCAGCTTTGTAGGGGGGCACAATCTTACTCAGGTTTCTGTTATCAAAAGACCTGTCTTTATCCTTGTGGATATTGCTGCCACCAGTGGGTTCTATTACCCCACTCTCTCTAGGCTGTCTTGCTCTAGCAAGTTTCTCTTGGGCCAGGGCAACCTCTAATTCTTGTCTCTGGATCCTCAATTCAGCCTCTCTCATTTTGGCCTCATGCTCCCTTCTCTGAGGGCTAGTCATCTCCCTTCTGGAGTGACCATGAGAGCCTCTAGAAGCCTGGGAGGTATTGGATTCACCTGAGTGATTCCTTCTCCTACTATGCTCCTGGTTAAGTCTACCTGGGTGCCTGGGCAAGGTCATCCTTGCTTCAGTTCCAAATATACTTAAGTTAGCCTGGTTAAGACTGCTGACTAGCACCTGGCTATTTCTACCATCATCAGAATCACTGCTCCCCTCTTCTGTCTCTTCTTCCTCTTCCTCCTCTGGATCTACCTGAGGAGCTCCAGTGATGGGGACTTCCTCATCTACCAGGACTATAGGGACAGGGGCATCAGCATTGTCATCCTCAGAAGGAGAGCCTCCTTCAGCATTCCCTGTGGGGTCTGCTTTAGAGGTCTTTAGAGTCTCAGACTGATCCAAGATCTCTCTAAGGTGGTCTGTAGTAGGGGAAGGCCCTGTCTTCAGACCCCTTAAGGCACAAAGCTGCCTTAATTCCTTAAAGGAAAAGATAGCAAATTTGGATGGTGCCCTTGGAGGGTCACTCTCAACAGGAGTAAGTCCATTGGACCCCTCTGCTCCAGACATTGCTCTAGTGTGGTGGATGTGTTGCAATCTACCTACACTGGTGTTTACCTACTAAACCTATCTAGTAGTTGTAGTCAGGGTGTGCTACTCCCTATCCTCTACAACAACTAAGTTCAGTAGAACTTAAGTATACTAGTCTTGTTTTATATGTACCTAGCAGGTACCTGTATGATCTTTCAAATGATAATCTCAAAGATAGTAATGGTAAAACAACAGCAAGCTCCGATCCCAATCCGCTGCCACCAATGTGAGAAGTTGGCCTGATATATGATGTTTCCAATTCTGGAACCACCTTGTATCAGTCCAAACAACCCTTATGATGATTGGTTGTAAGTCAACCTTATAGACCAGTTATCCTAGTGGTAACGTGGACAAAGCAGTCTTAGGCTAAACTCTGAAAGGCATGTGAAGCCAGCTGTATTACCATACACAACCCCCTTGAATACCAAATGAAAGGACACCACACAGATATATATTGAAAATATATATATATTTATTAACTACAAATATCCCCTGAACTCTTTATGAGCCCAGAAGCACAAGCGTTAAACAAAACACAGTTTAAAATACACAAAAGTTGCACAATATGGATGAGCTCTAGGGGCCACCTAAACCATATACTAAGAAAGTGGTATAAGATACCAATCGATAGGGAAACAGGCCTAGGGCCTTGGGAATCACTGGAGCTGTTCGGGACTAGCAGTGACTAAGTCGGGAAAGGCCCGCGGGACTCGGGTGCAGTGTTTAAAGTGAACGCACTCCCCAATACAAAGTCTATGGTGCGTAAAAGTTAGAAAGTTAGTTAGTTCAGAACCTTCCGCGAGACCTAGAAAGCTGTAACTTGAGACACAGGCCCTAGAGGTGTGTACCAGTGTAGGAACACCGGCGTTGCTTATTTAACTCACCCACAGGAAGCGGGTGCATAGGGTCGAAGTAGTGTCGGGTTTCGTCACGCTGGTCGATGGTGCTTGGAGCTGAAGATGCTGCAGGCTGCTCGATGCGAAGAGTTCCGGTGGATCCAAGGGTGGATCTGAAGATGTGAAGACCTGAAAGCAGAGGGAACAATTTTCAAAGTCACTAGCCAGTGACTACCGTGGAACCAGATTGGAACCAGGCGATGTCGGGTGCAAACAGGCGTTGAGGTGTAGCTTCTCTCTGCAGCCACGTGGACACCGGGGGTCAAGGACGTCCAGGAGTTGGTCACGAGCTGTCCCACGCAGGCTTATCGCTGTTGGCGGTGTCGGCAACTTGATTGAAGCAAACAGGCCTTGGCTAATGCAAGCCATGCAGGAGTCGAGAAAGGCTTGTTACTCGGACCAGCAAGGTCAGAGCGGGTGCTCCTTTTTACAGGAGCTAGGACAAGTCTGGAGCAACCAGACCCGCAGTGTAGTTCTTCGGTTTCGTCGCCAAGATGGCCGCTGACCACGTGGCTAGTGGCCGGGATGGCGCGTCGAGTGGCACAATGCATAAGGGCCCCACGCAGATCGTGGAGATGCTGGGGGGCTGATCTTCGGTGCAGGGGCTGCTCGGTGGTGGGGGTTCTCAGTTCCTAAAGCACAACGTCGAGGATGCCTCTGATGCTGCGCAGTCAGCTCTTCGGGTGTCTTCCAAGATGTCCGGTCCCACGTCTCTCGGTGCCTCCACGGGTCCCTTCTTTGCAGGGACCGTGGATCGGGCTATGAGAAGTCTGGGAGTCTGGGTCTTGTCAGGCTCTGGGCTCGGGCTCCGGCGGGAGGCGGCGGCAAAGCAGACGTTGATTCGCTGGTTGGTACCTGTGTTCACAGGGTGGCCACTCCTAGGCCACAAGGGAGATGCTCTTCAGTCTTCTGTGCAGCAGAATGTCGAAGTCCAGTCGTCTTCTTAGTTTCAAGTTGATTCAGGATGATCTGAGGTGCTCTGGCACTGCTCCCACTCTTATTCCCAATCTGAGGGGTGGATCATCTGCTAGGTCCCTCCTCTGGGTGGGACCAGGAAGGGGGGGCGGTTACACCCCCTTTCCTTTGTCCAGCTCCTCGCCAGCCCTGCGTCTGGAAAGTCCCAGGACCGGTTTGGACTGGCTTATGCATGGGGACACCTTGTGTGCCCCGGGCATGTCTCAATCTATTCAGCCCTGTCCTACCCAATACACAAAATCCTGTCTGGGGTGGTGCTCGCACCTCCCAAGGCAGGAAACCCTTTGTCCAAGCCTTCCTCGCTGGAAGGACTCCCAGCAGCAGGAGGTCAGACTTGTGTCTGTGGTGGCAGCATCCATTTTGTGATGCTGAGGCTCTGGTTAACTTTAACCGGGGTTAAGGCTACGCACATGTCGTGTCCCTCTAGAAGGGTGGAATGCTATCCCCGTTGACAGAACTGTCGAGGGGATAGTATTCCAAATCGTATGACACCTTACTCGACATGTTTTGATAAAGCCAAACCAAAGTTAGCATATAACTGCGTGGATTATAATGCACTTAAGAGTATATGGTATGGCAATATCCCGGAACAGCTAAGGGAGTGGTTCCCGACAGCTGCAGACAGGCTCAGCTCATGCTAGAGCACCATCTCACATATTTCCAAGCACTCTGCCTCCAGGATTGAAGAGGCCTTCCATAGGAGTGGCTGATAGGGACATATGTGTCCAGTTTAGGTTAAGTATAGGGATACTACACCTAAGCAAGGGGTGATTACACCGACTTGCCCCAGCTGAGTGATCAGCCAGTTGTGTCAAATATGGAGGCCAGGCCAGGGGTGGCACAATACATGCTGCAGCCCCTGGTAGGCCTTGGAAACACCTATGCCCTGGGTACCTAGGGTACACTGTTACAGGGGCCAATAAGGTGAACCAGTTCCAATTCGTAATGCACCTAGAGTGCATTGGCAGTAATTTAGAGAGAGAACAGCAGGCTGCGGGTCTGATTAGCAGGCCCACAGCCACATTAAGTCATGAACCAGTGAAGCAAAAAGCAAAAATTTGGGGTGACCATAGGATAGCAGACCCTACTCTCCTACAAATGTAGATTACAACATTAAGTATGGGCATATGCAAATGACTCACTGTGACAAACCGTGTTTGTAAATTCTAACACATTTAATGCCTGGGAAACGGCCGTAGTGTGATGTTTTGGGCTGGCCTCTCTGAAATATATGAAGAAACGTACTATAAGGAAGAATCTTTTTTGGTAAGCATATACTTAACTATATGTTTAATTTAGATCGGTTATGCCAAAACAATTCCAAGATCGTGTAGACTAATATATACGATATTTCACATTAACTACCATCAATAATGCTAGTCTCTTAAATTATTTCAGCTGTCCTACCCTCACTTCCAGGATCTAATCCGCTTCTTTCAAACCCCAGTCCATTAACTGGCAAAATAATTGACTATCCATACATAACAGAGAGCTAGTGAAGGTAAGCTCAGTCTGCAGTTCAATTAAACAGACCTAGGCAGATGCGAAGGTATGACTAAATATATGATATCGTATTATTACAGATATATGATCCAAGAATAGTCCTAGCTATACATGATGCCATGCAGCAGAAAGAAGAAATAATTCTGGTAAGAAGACACTCAACTCAATAACTATTTCTGGAGGGTAGATTTTAATAAGTACTGTAAATATAAAGTAAATTATCTTAAATATAGATAGATATCCCAATCTATGTGATATTTTTACCTAATGGGCTAATTAAACATAATCAAGACAGATATATTAATTTAAAGGTGACTCTCCTCAATATCTTGAAACAGATCATGATTAACCTTTCACATTTACAAGAGAAATCTTGTTTATTTAATGAAATATGACACTCCAGTATCATAAGAAAACGAAAGTGTGAATGTTTGTGGGTCAAATGTATGTAGTATGTTAGTAAGTGTGTACATCTATGACAGTGGAACTGTAGCCTTGATCAAAAGGGACATAGACTAACATATCAAAGGAGAGTTCAGAAAACCACGTTTTGTAATTATGTGACAGCTCAATGTATTATTACGGATTAACATACATAGATAAATTATATGTAAATAAATGTTTCTCCTCATTTTTAGTAAACCACTGAAGTGTACATCCTGAGGAAGGCTATGGCCGAAACGCGTTGGTGAAGGTCAACGTCATCTAATCCAGTGTAAATGTGTTAGCAACAAGTGTTATCTGTAATCTAGCCACCTACGATTTTTAGACGAACCGGCTTAGGTCATTGTTTAACAATATAACATCTATATTGCTTTTCAGACACTGAGATTATTATCGAGACAATTGTTAACATACCTGTTGGTCCTTCAGTACACTATAAGATTTGTGCTATTTTGTGGTCTTTTGGAGAATTGATTTTATGTATTTGTATGTACATTTTTAGAAAATGTGAATTTAATGAACAAAAAAGAATATGAAATGAGAAGCAAACATCAAATGAAATGAAATAAAAAGATATATATTTTCACAAAATATAGGATTTCTGTATGTTTTACATTTATATCCATAATTTGAGAGCTGTAATTTGTATTCTAAAGCACTAAGCCCAGTGCATCCTTATTCCCACTTTCCAAAAAAGTAATTTCCCTATTAAGGGTTTATCCTATGAACAGGGGGCCCCTTTTCTTTTCCCAGTCAATTTATCTCGCAGCCTGTCTATGAGGGGTGTTTGCTTTGATTGTATAAATTTATTCCTTTAGTTTTTGTTTATCATTGTATCCACTGACCTTTTTGAGACTCTGCTATCCCGTTCCACTGTCTGGCACATATGAAGGTATAAATGTTTTGTCTGTATACATGAATGAGTCTATAGGTGCTTCTTCACTATAAGCTTGAAAAAACTAAATATAAATCCTAGTCCCTTTTCATCATTATGTCTAATTTACCCACTTTAGGATTTTCAGACGTACAGTTTGCCAATATGGTAGGCAGTACGTCAGGCTTTGATGGTCAACAACAAAAGCCTATAGATAAGAATGAAGATGCCATTACACTTCTGGCATTAAAAAAGAAGATGAGACGCATTGATCAGCATGGAAAATTCATGCTTGATTATTCAAAGGCAGGTGTGATCCCGCAGGTGCTCAGAGTAAGAAATATTCTTGGCCTTTTCATTCAAATTAAAAAATTTCTAGAGAGATGGGCTTTAATCTCTAACAGATGCTCAAGAGATTATATGATGTTAATCATAGAAATGTTGGAACAATTAGCACAGGAAATTTTGGATCTAGAAAATAAGATCAAAGATTCAGGTTTAGTGGAAGAGTCGAAAAAAAGATTTGAAGAAAAAGAAAATGACCTAAATTCATATACGGATTATCTACCAAAGCGCAAGACAGACAAACTGAATAAAGACATTAGAGCCTTTAGTAAGGAATTGGTATACCCATCCTTATCAGACCAATATTATAATCAGCAAGATACTCATATGGGTCAATATGATCAACATACCAATAGACAGTATAATTATGGTAAAAGAATTAACACCTTTTCTGACTCCTCAGAGGAAGAGGGACACTTTGGAGCTACTATTCTCCAACCTCCAATGTTTGGTAACAGCAGACGAAGAGGCCCCCCAAATTTTTTAGGGAGGCGGCCAAATCGCAGAGTGAATTGGAGATCGCAGTATCCAACGCGGTTCCAACACAATCCACATCAGGAATTCAATCAATTCCAATCAGAGCCCCAGATGGGGTACAATCAATATCTGGAGACCAGAAACAAGAGATATTGGAGAGAGTAACAACTATACCCATATTCAATCTGAGTAATACACCTTTAACTCCCACTACAATATCAGTATTGACAAAGGGTCTAACATTTCCACCTCATTCAGGGCTAAACAAATTTGAATTGTTTAGGGACTTACAGTCTTTTCTCAGAAAAGCCAGATTTAAAATGTTCTTCTCTAATCTTCCAAATCAAAATGAACTTGGTAATCGCTCAGGTTTGTCACCTAAATCGACCTTCACCCCTACCATTGACCAACTACCGTCGGAAGTGGCAATCTTTGAAAAGGTTCTGTATAACAAATTTGTACATATGACAAAACATGTCCAAAAAACTCCATACAATATGGACGAAGATGAATATAAAGCTCTAGAGGTGTTGAAAACATGCAAAGAAAAAGTCATAAAAACATGTGACAAAGGAGGAGGGATAGTGGTCTATGACAATTCCACCTATATAAACAAGATGGAAGAAATGCTAAGTGACACCAGGTTTTATTTGCCAATAACTAGAGACCCTACGAGACAAGTCATGATCAAAATTCGTAAATTGACTAATCAAGCCGTACAAGATGGCAGTATATGCCAGAAAGAATGGTCTTACTTAAATGTAGAGACACCACGTATGGCTAGCATTTATGGAATTTCCAAAGTGCACAAAAATATCATGTAACCCTCCTCTAAGACCCATAGTTACAACTATAGGTTCTGTCACAGAGCCATTAGCAAAATATGTCGATGCCATCCTTTGTCCTTATGTATCTATGACGCCTGCCTTTGTTAAAGACACGAGGCACATCATCAATCTAATCGCAAATGTACAGTTTCAGGAAGACAGACAGTTTTTAGCAACTATGGCCATAGAGGCGTTATACAGCAATATCCCTATTGAAGGAGCTATTGAAGCTGTATATTGGTTCATCCACATATACAACATTGAATGCCCTACATTATTTATCCTTGAGTGTCTTAAGATTGTCCTCAATGATAATGTATTTGAATTCAATTCACATCTTTATTAGCAACAACAAGGAGTCAGTATGGGCGCTTCTTGTGCCCCTACTGTTGCAAACATTTACATGACTCTTTTTGAAAATAAATATGTGTTTAACGAAATCGCACCTTTCTTTGAATCAGTGACCGATTGGTCACGATTTATTGATGATCTTTTTTATTTGGAACGATAGTCATGAGAATTTACTGCAGTTCATTGAATGGATAAACCTATGTGATGATAACATACATTTCACATACACAATCAGCACCAGACAAGTGGAATACCTAGATGTGGCAATCAAGTGCAGTGAGGGGGCCCTGATTGTTGACTTATTCACTAAGCCGACGACCAGGAACACCCTCCTGCATTATGATAGTTATCATCCCTTAGTCCAGAAAAATAGAATCCCCTTTGGGGAGTTTTTGCGCCTTAGGCGCAACTGCACCAAAATTGAGGACTGTGACAACAAATCAGAGGTCATGAAAAATAAATTCTTATCGCGAGGGTATCCCAGAAAGATAATTTGAGACTCCTACAAAAGAGCTCGTTTTTTTGATAGACAACATCTTTTACACAACATCAAGACCCCACAAGATCCAACTCTTATTTTCATTACCAGACACTCTATGCTGAATGAAAGGATAAAACAAGCTGTTTACTCCAGTTGGCAGATCTTAAATGCAGACGCCCCTAAGAGAATCACAATTTCTAAACCTATGTTTGCCTATAAAAGGAATAGGAACATTAAAAATTATCTGGTGCGGTCACGCATGAATCAGCCCATGACACTCAAACAGACAAGTATCACTGGTCTAGACCCAGACTGCAAGCACAATCTGTTAAAAAAGACCAAAACAAGCCCAGCCTTGCACAAAATGAATGTAGATTACAAAATTAAGTATGGGCATATGCAAATGACTCCCTGTGACAAACCATTGTTTTTAACTTCTAAAACATTTAATGCCTGGGAAACGGCCGTAGTGTGATGTTTTGGGCTGGCCTCTCTGAAATATATGAAGAAACGTACTATAAGGAAGAATCTTTTTTGGTAAGCATATATTTAACTATATGTTTAATTTAGATCGGTTATGCCAAAACAATTACAAGATCGTGTAGACTAATATATACGATATTTCACATTAACTACCATCAATAATGCTAGTCTCTTAAATTATTTCAGCTGTCTTACCCTCACTTCCAGGATCTAATCCGCTTCTTTCAAACCCCAGTCCATTAACTGGCAAAATAATTGACTATCCATACATAACAGATAGCTAGTGAAGGTAAGCTCCGTCTGCGGTTCAATTAAACAGACCTAGGCAGATGCGAAGGTATGACTAAATATATGATATCGTATTATTACAGATATATGATCCAAGAATAGTCCTAGCTATACAGGATGCCATGCAGCATAAGGAAGAAATAATTCTGGTAAGAAGACACTTAACTCCATAACTACTTCTGGAGGGTAGATTTTAATAACTACTGTAAATATAAAGTAAATTATCTTAAATGTAGACAGATATCTCAATCTATGTGATATGTGTACCTATTGGGTTAATTAAACATAATCAAGACAGATATATTTATCTATAGGTCACTCTCCTCAATATCTTGGAACAGATCATGATTAACCTTTCACATTTACAAGAGAAATCCTGCTTTTTTAATGAAATATGACACTCCAGTGTCATAAGAAAACGAAAGTGTGAATGTTTGTGGGTCAAATGTATGTAGTTATATGTTAGTAAGTGTGTACATCTATGACAGTGGAACTGTAGCCTTGAATCAAAAGGGCCATAGACTAACATATCAAAGGAGGGTTCAGAAAACCACGTTTTGTAATTATGTGACAGCTAAATGTATTATTATGGATTAACATACATAGATAAATTATATGTAAATAAATGTTTCTCCTCATTTTTAGTAAACCACTGAAGTGTAAATCCTGAGGAAGGCTATGGCCGAAACGCGTTGGTGAAGGTCAACGTCATCTAATCCAGTGTAAATGTGTTAGCAACAAGTGTTATCTGTAATCTAGCCACCTATGATTTTTAAACGAACCGGCATAGGTCATTGTTTAACAATATAACATCTATATTGCTTTTCAGACACTGAGAATATTATCGAGACAGTTGTTGACATACCTGTTGGTACTTGAGTACACTATAAGATTTGTGCTATTTTGTGGTCTTTTGGAGAATTAATTTTATGTATTTGTATGTACATTTTTAGAAAATGTGAATTTAGTGAACAAAAAAGAATATAAAATGAGAAAAAAACATCAAATGAATTGAAAAAAAATATATATATGTTCACAAAATAAAGGATTTCTGTATGTTTTACATTTGTATCCATAATTTGAGAGCTGTAATTTGTATTCTAAAGCACTAAGCCCAGTGCATCCTTTTTCCCCACTTTCCCAAAGAATGTTTTGGGCTGGCGACAGTAAACTCCGTTCTGCTACGCAAATATAATGTTATAGGAGAGGTTTTTCTGTGTTTTCTGAGTTCTTTTTATTCAATATATTAAAACAAAGCAGCCAACGCGTTTCACCCGCACGGGCTTCTTCAGGGCTGAAAACAATTCAATCAAAGCCCACCGTAGCGGCAGGCCCCTTCATAGCACAGTGTCAGTACCGTGTAACGTGATCAATCGTAAGCCTTGACTATTCAAAACGGTCCTCCAAGCGAAAAATGAGTCTTTCGAGGGTTTGCCAACTTCACTGCTTGCCCAAATACCTTGGGCAGGTACAGACAGGAGCCCCACATCAATGGTCAGAAAGCTGAGGCATATAGGGACACAGGGGCTAGCATCACCATGGTGACTGAGAGACTAGTCCCCCCTGAGCAGCTCTTACCTGGGTTTTCATACCAGGTGACCAATATTGATGGAGTGTAGAAAGATCATTCCATGGCAGTAGTCAATCTCAGCTGGGGAGGTGTCACTGGCCCCAAGAGAGTGGCAGTGTCTACAACCTTGCCTGTAGATTGCTTACTGGGCAATGCTCTTGAGATCTCAGCCTGGGCTGAGGTAGAGCAACAGGCCCATTCTAGAATGGCAGGCCTTCCTGAAAAAGTTAGGAGGACTGTGATGGTCACAACCCAAATCCAAACAGATTTCTGTGTTGTGCAGCCTGAAACTATGGATCACTCCACACAGACAGAGAGCAGTTGGGAGGAAGAAAAGTCTCCCTCCCACCAGACATTAGGTGAGGGTCAGCCTCCTCAGGGAACTGACCCTACCCCTTGTGAAGGAGCTGCCCCAGAGGTAGTCAGGCCTGGCCTGGCAGAGCCTCTGATGTCAGTGGACCCTTCCAAGGTGGTACCCAGTCTGGAGCAGGTAACCTGCCCCTCTCTACCCTGCCTCACTCAGCCCAGGGCTGTGGAGGTCAGGGAGGTCAGTGGACCCCAAGGGGCCCCTGCCCAGAGGACCCCCCCATCAGCTGATTAGAGGCACCCAGTCTAGTAGCCCTAGCCAGGTAAAAATTCCTCAACACTCTGAGGGATATCCCATACCCTTGGGTAGGAACCTCCCCCAGATGGACTCTGTTGGGAACAAGCAAACCTGGGACCCAGTGGCCCCAAATCTGACTTGCCCCTCCAGTAGTCCAACAAAAGGGACCCAACCTCCAGCTGTAGGTAGCCAGAGGTTGACCCTGAGAGCACAGTGCAACTCAGTCATGGAAAGGAAGGCCTACATGGTGGATAGTGATTGGAGGAAGCTGAGCCCAACAGTAGTGGAGCCTCACTTCAGTACTCCATCCCAACACCAGCCTTTTACTTTGCCAAAATACACCACAGGTAGAGATTCCCTATGGTGGAGACCCTCTAATACCCTTAGGGTGAGGGATTGTTTAGGCAATAAAGGCTTACATGGACAAGGATAGCCTTATCTCCTTTCGTTTGGGGGGGTGGTTAAGGAAGGTGGATATCTGACTATATTGTTACCCCCACTTTTTGCCTAGTGTTTAGCCGTTTTTTTACTTTATTGGCCTGGGATCCTGCTATTCAGGGGCCCAGGCTATCTGCTCTCTTTGTAAAATGGACTCCATGTACTTTAGGTACATAGCTATTTGGGAATTGGGTCACCCTTGTGAGCCCCTGTACAGTGTACCTTCGGTACCCAGGGCATAGGTGCATCCAAGGCCTACCAGGGGCAGCAGCATGTATTATGCCACCCCTGGCTGGCCATCCAGACTGACACCACTGGCTGATCACTCAGCTGGGGTAAGGTGGTGAAATCACCCCTTACTTAGATATAGTATACCTACATCTAATTAATATATAGACACAGATGCACCTATAAGTCACTCTTATGGTAGGCCTCGACAATCCTGGAGGCAGAGTGCTTGGTTTTATGTGAGAGGGTGCTCTAACATGAGCTGAGCCCCTCTGCAGCTTTCGGAACCATCTCCTTATAGCTGTTCTATGATATAGCCATACCATATACTCTTAAGTGCATTATAATCCTTGCGGTTAATGCTAACTTTGGTTTGGCTTTATCGAAACATGTTGTGTAAGGTGTCAAACACTTTGGAATACTACCCCCTCACCAGTTCTGGCAACGGGGGTAGCATTCCACCCTTCTAGAGGGAGAAGACATGTAGTTACTGCTAATACCGGTTACAGTTAAACAGAGCCCCAGCATTACAAAATGTATGCTGCTGCCACAGACACGAGTCTGACCTCCTGCTGCTGGATGAAACTCCGGCAGGGGAGGCCTGGACAATAGGTTTCCTGCCATAGGGCGGTGCGAGCACCTCCCCAGACAGGCTTTAGTGTATTGGGGCAGGGTGGGTTGAATAGAACGAGATATTGCCTGGGACACACAAGGTGCTCCATGCATAGCCCGGTTCAAACCAGTGCTGGGGCACGCCAGCCCCGGCTCTGGTGTGAAACTGGACAAAGGGAAAGGGGTGTAACCACCCCTTTCCCTGGTCCCACCCATAGGAGGGACCTAGCAGGTAATCCAGCCCCTTAGATGTGTATAAAGATAAGAGCTGAGTCTAGATACTTTAGATTATCCTGGACCGAAACTCTGAAATGAAACTCTTGGACCTTCGACATTCTACACAACTAGAAGACTGAAGAAATCTCCTTTGTGGCTAAGGAGTGACCACCCTGTGCAAACAGGAACCATCAGCGACTCGTCGGTTTGCTTTGTCGATGCTCCTGCTGGAACCTGAAGACTCAGCTACTCAGGACTGGACTTTCAGACTTCTCCGACTCCGACCCACACCTACAGTAAGGCTGAGACCCGTGGAGGACACGAGAGACGTGGAACCAGATTCCCTGGAGATCCTTCTTGTTGCTAACTGTGCAACTACCAAGGCATCCTTGCAGTTGTGCATTGGGGTTTGAGAAGCCCCAGACCCGAGTGCCATTTGTGCAAAAGCTCAGCCCTCAACACTATACGAGTGTCACGTGGGGCCCGCTGGTACTTTTCAGCTCCCCGTGTCTTCCCGGTTGCTAGTCCGTTGGCTAGTTAGCCCCCTGAAGACGATCCTTTGAATTTCCATTGCTGGCCTGGTTGCTCCAGGCTCGCCCCAGCTTCCCTGCAAAGGTGAAGCTCCCCAGACCTTGCTGGTCTGAACAGAAGCTACTCTTCGTCTCCTGCGTGGGTTGCGTTAGCCAAGGCTCGTTGGGTCCAATCCGGATTCCGACACCCCAGCCAAAAAGATCCTTTGTGGGACAGTCCGCCTCCAGCTCCTGGCCATCGTCGACGCCTCCTGGACCCCATGGCTGCGGAGACAAGCTTCACCTCTTCACCTGCACAGCACCCGACATCGCCTGGTTCCTTCTTGGTTCCTTCCTGGTCACTGGCTAGTGACCCAGACTCTGTCCCCTCTGCTTGCAGGTTCTTCTCATCTTCGATCCACCCTTGGATCCACCCGGACACTCTTCTCCTGGTCGCCTGCAGCACTTCTTTGCAGCCCTCCATAGGAAACAGCAACGAAACCCAACACAGAAGAACACCTACGCACCCGGCTTCCCTGGGTGAGGTAACTCGAGTGCTCCAGTACTCACGTGGGTGTTGACTATCCAAGTGTCCTAGCTTAAAGGGGTTTCACCGTAGTTCACCTGGAAGTGTTTGAAATCTACAACTTTCTAACTTTTACGTTCCCATTGTAACTCTATGGTAACCCGCCTGTGTGTCTAGACACTGCACACGCTTCCCATGGGGCTCCTACTTTCAATCCTTTGGATGTCCAGTGTAGCCCCAGCGATTCCCTAGGCCCTAGGCCTACTCCCTATTCGTGAAGTGGTTCTTATACCACTTACTTATTATATGGTTATGAGGCTCCTGGGGCATAACTGCATTTTGTGCAACTTATAGTGTGCTGATTGAGTAACTTGTAATGTACTTCGACCTCTGACCTCATAAAGAGTCCAGAGAGGTCGTGTTAATAATAAATACATATATATTTTATATATACCTTGTGTGGTGTCCTTTCATCTGATATTCAAGGGATTATATATGGTAAAACAGCTGACTTTACATGCCCTCCGAAGTTTAGCCTAAGACTGCTTCGTCCATGCTACCACTAGGATAGCTGGTCTATAAGGTTGAGTTTACAACCATCACCATAAGAGTTGTTTAAACTTGTGCAAGGTGCTCACTAGAAGAGTAAACATCATATACCAGGCTAACTTCTCACACCAACCACTTGCACTTGGAAAATGACTCAACCTGGACCGAACTCATCCCTATCCCGGAAGAAGAACCCCCCAAGTTACTCGCTAGTATAAAGCCGACCGTGCACATCTCCGACTGCTTCCCTGCAACGCTGTTTTAAAAAAACGTAGCTCAAAACAAAGAGAGAGGGACCCAACAACCAAAGGGGAAGGGTACCAGCAAAGACAAAGTCTTGAAAAAAGTCCCCTTCGGGTAAGTATCATACACAAAATACTCCAATTTGCCTCATACACCCTTTGCACACCAGTCAGATGAAAATGAACAAAGAGGAAATGTGATCAAGCAAATAAATAAAAATACAAGTAAAAATTAAAAATGTATTCAAAAATTCATTAAAACAGATGGGGCACAGCATACAAAGTGTTCTATCTGATTTCTGTACTCCTTCTGTAACATATGCAGAAATATTAAAAACAGTAACAATTATATCAGACAGAAACAAAATCACATTCCATGTACTTCAAGAAGAAAAACGCCAATTAAAAAAGAAACACCAATATAAAAACAATTGGTAATACAACAAGGAAAAAAGTATTCCTATTTTTGAAGAGGCACAACATCAGGCGGACATAGATCAATTAAAAATATTGTCGTTATGGTTCCAACTTTTTCATTCAATACAATTATCTCCTTAGACTCAACGCAGTTTCCTCTTACAGAAGCATTGACGCATTTCGGTGGGCAATTAATATGCAGCCATCACCTTCTTCAGGAAAACAATATATTATTCCCAATAACAATATTCAAATCTGAAAATCCAGGGCAGAAATGGCGGCCATAAATTGCTGTGGATTGATACTAGGATTACCAATATCTCTAATGAAGTCCACTAGCGGCACTGTCTTTACACTATTTAAAACATTAGGCCACCATGCGTCTGGCGTATCAATTCCCTCTCGAGGAGATTACAATCTTGGAACGTTATGTGGGCATAAACCACCGCGGTTAGGTGCAATCCCGCATATGTTTAGTCGCATAAGGATACACTGTAAGTAAAAAGTCCAGCGTTGGAATAGATACACTCCAAACAGGGATCTCTTTCTTGTAGCTAGAAATCACTGGGCCCATAGGCCCCGTGATTGATTGCATGAGCGACTGTATACTTGTAATAGTGATTTTATAACATACTAATTATGACTTTCTAACTATATGAATAAATAAAGTGTTGTGGGGGCGTGGCTACGCACGCAGCGAGACTGGCTGTGCAGTAGCGGAGCTCCAGCGTGACCCTCCAATCTGGGGGTAATTTCTCCGGCCATTTCCCCGTCTGGACGGCCGCTACTTGCAGCATGGCACGGTGAGGAGGCTGCCCTGCATCGGACCGAGTCTCGAGGTCCCCGGAGCTCTAGAACCGCACCGGCCCTTGGGAGCCCACTAGCGCCGAGAAAGGAACCACGCAGCCGGCGAGGCCCAGCAGGCAAGCTCGGGGACGCGGCCGGAAGTAAGGGCCGTGCTGGCCGAGGACGCCCGGTGACCGAGTGCACCAAACAGCATCGGGGAGCGCTGAACGTGGCCAACTCTCCCCCCCCCCCCCCCCCCCGGCGGCAACAAGCAGAGGAAACGGCCCAACCGGGATCCCCCCGGCAGCGAGAGTGGAGGACTGCAGCAGCGGACTGGGAGTGACGTCTGCTAAGGCCAGGGCTGCCGGGAGAGCTCCGGGCACGGTGAGGAACTCCCTCCCCCCCCCCCCCCGGCCCCTAGCTGCGGCAACGCTTAGGGTGAGACTCCTGTGGGGAATGTAAGAGAGCCCCGGCGGCAAGGGGCGGAACACAGCCACCCGACGACCTGTGCACCTGCCTGGGACCACCGGTGCCGGCCCTGACAAGGACCCCCGAGGGCCCGTGTGCTACTGTACCGGGGACAGGGCCCCCGGCGCCGCCTGACCTGGACCGGAGGAGTCCATGGTGAGGCGTGGGCCAGTACTGGAGAGCCCCTCCGCCACCTACGGGGATACGCCCTTCTCCACACAGCGACGCAGGCGGACGACTGGCCGCCATACGCCTAGACAAACAGGCACAGTCACTGTTCAGACGCGGAGTCCCTCGACCCGCAGACACTTGCAAACCGGCGCAACACCTCTAGCCGCCAAGCAGTGGCGGTGCCCTTCGGAGGACACCGGGACCGACCTGGAACGAGGCTGCCACGTCGTGGGACCACGCACACACCAGCCGTTACTGGCTGCCTAACCGGACGGAGCGACTCCTGTCTACACAAGCCCCCACTGCAGTGGCATACCAAGAGGAATTCACAACAGCGGACGGTGGCCCTCTATGATACTCTGGCGGGGTCCGGGAGGAGGGAGACGCCTACAGGTGAAGCTGCCGCCTGAGTACCTTGCATGTCACCAGAATATTGGGGGTGTCTGAAGAGCGTGGATGGCCACCCGCAGGTACTGACCCCCTTTGAGCTCCGGCACCACCAACGGAACGTTGCAGTGACGGGGCAGCACATACCGCGAAACACACGACCCCCTTTTGTAAATCGATTTTGGCCACTATAGGTGTGGCAGGGTATACTCAGACATGAGTCCCTTTCTCACTGCTCCATCAGGATTCAAGCAAGCCGGGCCGAAGAGGCTGAAATGCCAGAAACCGGTCCCCGGTAGCTTGTCTCCTTTCTGGTAAAGAATTGGCTTGGTAGTTTAGTCTGCCCTGTTCCCATGATGCACTGGGCCAGGGACAGACTGATTTGCATATAGCCAGATTCTGAGCTGGGATGGGGCAGTGAGATAAATAACGGTGATGGATCAAGCCCTGATCTTTGGACTGGGTAAGAGTGGTCTGCTCAATTCAGACACTCTGTTCATCACCACCCCCTTTTGTAAATCGATTTTGGCCACTATAGGTGTGGCAGGGTATACTCAGACATGAGTCCCTTTCTCACTGCTCCATCAGGATTCAAGCAAGCCGGGCCGAAGAGGCTGAAATGCCAGAAACCGGTCCCCGGTAGCTTGTCTCCTTTCTGGTAAAGAATTGGCTTGGTAGTTTAGTCTGCCCTGTTCCCATGATGCACTGGGCCAGGGACAGACTGATTTGCATATAGCCAGATTCTGAGCTGGGATGGGGCAGTGAGATAAATAACGGTGATGGATCAAGCCCTGATCTTTGGACTGGGTAAGAGTGGTCTGCTCAATTCAGACACTCTGTTCATCACCACCCCCTTTTGTAAATCGATTTTGGCCACTATAGGTGTGGCAGGGTATACTCAGACATGAGTCCCTTTCTCACTGCTCCATCAGGATTCAAGCAAGCCGGGCCGAAGAGGCTGAAATGCCAGAAACCGGTCCCCGGTAGCTTGTCTCCTTTCTGGTAAAGAATTGGCTTGGTAGTTTAGTCTGCCCTGTTCCCATGATGCACTGGGCCAGGGACAGACTGATTTGCATATAGCCAGATTCTGAGCTGGGATGGGGCAGTGAGATAAATAACGGTGATGGATCAAGCCCTGATCTTTGGACTGGGTAAGAGTGGTCTGCTCAATTCAGACACTCTGTTCATCACCACCCCCTTTTGTAAATCGATTTTGGCCACTATAGGTGTGGCAGGGTATACTCAGACATGAGTCCCTTTCTCACTGCTCCATCAGGATTCAAGCAAGCCGGGCCGAAGAGGCTGAAATGCCAGAAACCGGTCCCCGGTAGCTTGTCTCCTTTCTGGTAAAGAATTGGCTTGGTAGTTTAGTCTGCCCTGTTCCCATGATGCACTGGGCCAGGGACAGACTGATTTGCATATAGCCAGATTCTGAGCTGGGATGGGGCAGTGAGATAAATAACGGTGATGGATCAAGCCCTGATCTTTGGACTGGGTAAGAGTGGTCTGCTCAATTCAGACACTCTGTTCATCACCACCCCCTTTTGTAAATCGATTTTGGCCACTATAGGTGTGGCAGGGTATACTCAGACATGAGTCCCTTTCTCACTGCTCCATCAGGATTCAAGCAAGCCGGGCCGAAGAGGCTGAAATGCCAGAAACCGGTCCCCGGTAGCTTGTCTCCTTTCTGGTAAAGAATTGGCTTGGTAGTTTAGTCTGCCCTGTTCCCATGATGCACTGGGCCAGGGACAGACTGATTTGCATATAGCCAGATTCTGAGCTGGGATGGGGCAGTGAGATAAATAACGGTGATGGATCAAGCCCTGATCTTTGGACTGGGTAAGAGTGGTCTGCTCAATTCAGACACTCTGTTCATCACCACCCCCTTTTGTAAATCGATTTTGGCCACTATAGTTGTGGCAGGGTATACTCAGACATGAGTCCCTTTCTCACTGCTCCATCAGGATTCAAGCAAGCCGGGCCGAAGAGGCTGAAATGCCAGAAACCGGTCCCCGGTAGCTTGTCTCCTTTCTGGTAAAGAATTGGCTTGGTAGTTTAGTCTGCCCTGTTCCCATGATGCACTGGGCCAGGGACAGACTGATTTGCATATAGCCAGATTCTGAGCTGGGATGGGGCAGTGAGATAAATAACGGTGATGGATCAAGCCCTGATCTTTGGACTGGGTAAGAGTGGTCTGCTCAATTCAGACACTCTGTTCATCACCACCCCCTTTTGTAAATCGATTTTGGCCACTATAGGTGTGGCAGGGTATACTCAGACATGAGTCCCTTTCTCACTGCTCCATCAGGATTCAAGCAAGCCGGGCCGAAGAGGCTGAAATGCCAGAAACCGGTCCCCGGTAGCTTGTCTCCTTTCTGGTAAAGAATTGGCTTGGTAGTTTAGTCTGCCCTGTTCCCATGATGCACTGGGCCAGGGACAGACTGATTTGCATATAGCCAGATTCTGAGCTGGGATGGGGCAGTGAGATAAATAACGGTGATGGATCAAGCCCTGATCTTTGGACTGGGTAAGAGTGGTCTGCTCAATTCAGACACTCTGTTCATCACCACCCCCTTTTGTAAATCGATTTTGGCCACTATAGGTGTGGCAGGGTATACTCAGACATGAGTCCCTTTCTCACTGCTCCATCAGGATTCAAGCAAGCCGGGCCGAAGAGGCTGAAATGCCAGAAACCGGTCCCCGGTAGCTTGTCTCCTTTCTGGTAAAGAATTGGCTTGGTAGTTTAGTCTGCCCTGTTCCCATGATGCACTGGGCCAGGGACAGACTGATTTGCATATAGCCAGATTCTGAGCTGGGATGGGGCAGTGAGATAAATAACGGTGATGGATCAAGCCCTGATCTTTGGACTGGGTAAGAGTGGTCTGCTCAATTCAGACACTCTGTTCATCACCACCCCCTTTTGTAAATCGATTTTGGCCACTATAGGTGTGGCAGGGTATACTCAGACATGAGTCCCTTTCTCACTGCTCCATCAGGATTCAAGCAAGCCGGGCCGAAGAGGCTGAAATGCCAGAAACCGGTCCCCGGTAGCTTGTCTCCTTTCTGGTAAAGAATTGGCTTGGTAGTTTAGTCTGCCCTGTTCCCATGATGCACTGGGCCAGGGACAGACTGATTTGCATATAGCCAGATTCTGAGCTGGGATGGGGCAGTGAGATAAATAACGGTGATGGATCAAGCCCTGATCTTTGGACTGGGTAAGAGTGGTCTGCTCAATTCAGACACTCTGTTCATCACCACCCCCTTTTGTAAATCGATTTTGGCCACTATAGGTGTGGCAGGGTATACTCAGACATGAGTCCCTTTCTCACTGCTCCATCAGGATTCAAGCAAGCCGGGCCGAAGAGGCTGAAATGCCAGAAACCGGTCCCCGGTAGCTTGTCTCCTTTCTGGTAAAGAATTGGCTTGGTAGTTTAGTCTGCCCTGTTCCCATGATGCACTGGGCCAGGGACAGACTGATTTGCATATAGCCAGATTCTGAGCTGGGATGGGGCAGTGAGATAAATAACGGTGATGGATCAAGCCCTGATCTTTGGACTGGGTAAGAGTGGTCTGCTCAATTCAGACACTCTGTTCATCACCACCCCCTTTTGTAAATCGACTTTGGCCACTATAGGTGTGGCAGGGTATACTCAGACATGAGTCCCTTTCTCACTGCTCCATCAGGATTCAAGCAAGCCGGGCCGAAGAGGCTGAAATGCCAGAAACCGGTCCCCGGTAGCTTGTCTCCTTTCTGGTAAAGAATTGGCTTGGTAGTTTAGTCTGCCCTGTTCCCATGATGCACTGGGCCAGGGACAGACTGATTTGCATATAGCCAGATTCTGAGCTGGGATGGGGCAGTGAGATAAATAACGGTGATGGATCAAGCCCTGATCTTTGGACTGGGTAAGAGTGGTCTGCTCAATTCAGACACTCTGTTCATCACCACCCCCTTTTGTAAATCGATTTTGGCCACTATAGGTGTGGCAGGGTATACTCAGACATGAGTCCCTTTCTCACTGCTCCATCAGGATTCAAGCAAGCCGGGCCGAAGAGGCTGAAATGCCAGAAACCGGTCCCCGGTAGCTTGTCTCCTTTCTGGTAAAGAATTGGCTTGGTAGTTTAGTCTGCCCTGTTCCCATGATGCACTGGGCCAGGGACAGACTGATTTGCATATAGCCAGATTCTGAGCTGGGATGGGGCAGTGAGATAAATAACGGTGATGGATCAAGCCCTGATCTTTGGACTGGGTAAGAGTGGTCTGCTCAATTCAGACACTCTGTTCATCACCACCCCCTTTTGTAAATCGACTTTGGCCACTATAGGTGTGGCAGGGTATACTCAGACATGAGTCCCTTTCTCACTGCTCCATCAGGATTCAAGCAAGCCGGGCCGAAGAGGCTGAAATGCCAGAAACCGGTCCCCGGTAGCTTGTCTCCTTTCTGGTAAAGAATTGGCTTGGTAGTTTAGTCTGCCCTGTTCCCATGATGCACTGGGCCAGGGACAGACTGATTTGCATATAGCCAGATTCTGAGCTGGGATGGGGCAGTGAGATAAATAACGGTGATGGATCAAGCCCTGATCTTTGGACTGGGTAAGAGTGGTCTGCTCAATTCAGACACTCTGTTCATCACCACCCCCTTTTGTAAATCGATTTTGGCCACTATAGGTGTGGCAGGGTATACTCAGACATGAGTCCCTTTCTCACTGCTCCATCAGGATTCAAGCAAGCCGGGCCGAAGAGGCTGAAATGCCAGAAACCGGTCCCCGGTAGCTTGTCTCCTTTCTGGTAAAGAATTGGCTTGGTAGTTTAGTCTGCCCTGTTCCCATGATGCACTGGGCCAGGGACAGACTGATTTGCATATAGCCAGATTCTGAGCTGGGATGGGGCAGTGAGATAAATAACGGTGATGGATCAAGCCCTGATCTTTGGACTGGGTAAGAGTGGTCTGCTCAATTCAGACACTCTGTTCATCACCACCCCCTTTTGTAAATCGACTTTGGCCACTATAGGTGTGGCAGGGTATACTCAGACATGAGTCCCTTTCTCACTGCTCCATCAGGATTCAAGCAAGCCGGGCCGAAGAGGCTGAAATGCCAGAAACCGGTCCCCGGTAGCTTGTCTCCTTTCTGGTAAAGAATTGGCTTGGTAGTTTAGTCTGCCCTGTTCCCATGATGCACTGGGCCAGGGACAGACTGATTTGCATATAGCCAGATTCTGAGCTGGGATGGGGCAGTGAGATAAATAACGGTGATGGATCAAGCCCTGATCTTTGGACTGGGTAAGAGTGGTCTGCTCAATTCAGACACTCTGTTCATCACCACCCCCTTTTGTAAATCGATTTTGGCCACTATAGGTGTGGCAGGGTATACTCAGACATGAGTCCCTTTCTCACTGCTCCATCAGGATTCAAGCAAGCCGGGCCGAAGAGGCTGAAATGCCAGAAACCGGTCCCCGGTAGCTTGTCTCCTTTCTGGTAAAGAATTGGCTTGGTAGTTTAGTCTGCCCTGTTCCCATGATGCACTGGGCCAGGGACAGACTGATTTGCATATAGCCAGATTCTGAGCTGGGATGGGGCAGTGAGATAAATAACGGTGATGGATCAAGCCCTGATCTTTGGACTGGGTAAGAGTGGTCTGCTCAATTCAGACACTCTGTTCATCACCACCCCCTTTTGTAAATCGATTTTGGCCACTATAGGTGTGGCAGGGTATACTCAGACATGAGTCCCTTTCTCACTGCTCCATCAGGATTCAAGCAAGCCGGGCCGAAGAGGCTGAAATGCCAGAAACCGGTCCCCGGTAGCTTGTCTCCTTTCTGGTAAAGAATTGGCTTGGTAGTTTAGTCTGCCCTGTTCCCATGATGCACTGGGCCAGGGACAGACTGATTTGCATATAGCCAGATTCTGAGCTGGGATGGGGCAGTGAGATAAATAACGGTGATGGATCAAGCCCTGATCTTTGGACTGGGTAAGAGTGGTCTGCTCAATTCAGACACTCTGTTCATCACCACCCCCTTTTGTAAATCGATTTTGGCCACTATAGGTGTGGCAGGGTATACTCAGACATGAGTCCCTTTCTCACTGCTCCATCAGGATTCAAGCAAGCCGGGCCGAAGAGGCTGAAATGCCAGAAACCGGTCCCCGGTAGCTTGTCTCCTTTCTGGTAAAGAATTGGCTTGGTAGTTTAGTCTGCCCTGTTCCCATGATGCACTGGGCCAGGGACAGACTGATTTGCATATAGCCAGATTCTGAGCTGGGATGGGGCAGTGAGATAAATAACGGTGATGGATCAAGCCCTGATCTTTGGACTGGGTAAGAGTGGTCTGCTCAATTCAGACACTCTGTTCATCACCACCCCCTTTTGTAAATCGAGTGCACCAAACAGCATCGGGGAGCGCTGAACGTGGCCAACTCTCCCCCCCCCCCCCCCGGCGGCAACAAGCAGAGGAAACGGCCCAACCGGGATCCCCCCGGCAGCGAGAGTGGAGGACTGCAGCAGCGGACTGGGAGTGACGTCTGCTAAGGCCAGGGCTGCCGGGAGAGCTCCGGGCACGGTGAGGAACTCCCTCCCCCCCCCCCCCCCCGGCCCCTAGCTGCGGCAACGCTTAGGGTGAGACTCCTGTGGGGAATGTAAGAGAGCCCCGGCGGCAAGGGGCGGAACACAGCCACCCGACGACCTGTGCACCTGCCTGGGACCACCGGTGCCGGCCCTGACAAGGACCCCCGAGGGCCCGTGTGCTACTGTACCGGGGACAGGGCCCCCGGCGCCGCCTGACCTGGACCGGAGGAGTCCATGGTGAGGCGTGGGCCAGTACTGGAGAGCCCCTCCGCCACCTACGGGGATACGCCCTTCTCCACACAGCGACGCAGGCGGACGACTGGCCGCCATACGCCTAGACAAACAGGCACAGTCACTGTTCAGACGCGGAGTCCCTCGACCCGCAGACACTTGCAAACCGGCGCAACACCTCTAGCCGCCAAGCAGTGGCGGTGCCCTTCGGAGGACACCGGGACCGACCTGGAACGAGGCTGCCACGTCGTGGGACCACGCACACACCAGCCGTTACTGGCTGCCTAACCGGACGGAGCGACTCCTGTCTACACAAGCCCCCACTGCAGTGGCATACCAAGAGGAATTCACAACAGCGGACGGTGGCCCTCTATGATACTCTGGCGGGGTCCGGGAGGAGGGAGACGCCTACAGGTGAAGCTGCCGCCTGAGTACCTTGCATGTCACCAGAATATTGGGGGTGTCTGAAGAGCGTGGATGGCCACCCGCAGGTACTGACCCCCTTTGAGCTCCGGCACCACCAACGGAACGTTGCAGTGACGGGGCAGCACATACCGCGAAACACACGACCCCAGAGGCAGAACTACACAGCGCATCACACCCGGCCGAAGAACTGGAAAGAGACGCTATCACCACCAAGATACACAGACCCGCACACTGATTGTTCCAGTACAGCCACGGGCGGCTAACGAACAACTCTCCCATCACCCCCCCCACGAGTATACGGGTGTCATCCCTGCTCTGCAGTAGCACCTGTGGTACGGACGGCCCGTAGAAATGCTACACACTACACAGTCCAGGACATCCGAGCGCAGGACCCTGCCCATGTCTGGGGGCGCGGGGAAGCGCACGGGAACCAGGAACACGTACCCGAAGGGCAAAATGGACAAGACACAGAAGCCAGCGGACGCTGACCCAGTGACGGCCAGGCTGGACTCAGTACTGGCGGCCATGGAACGACTGGAAAACTCCATCCAGTCCACTCACACGTCCCTGGAGGCGAAGATAGACAGGGTCGCCATAGACCTGACGCTCCTGAAAGCGGATCACAAAAAACTGTCTGAACGTACCACAACCCTGGAGACCACCGTGACTGCCTTGGAACCGCGCGTCACACAGGTAAAAGATCTGCTCAACAGAGTGGAGTTCCTAGAGGACAGGGCGGAGGATGCAGAAGGACGGGCGAGACGCAACAACGTCCGAATCGTAGGTCTGCCCGAAAAATGGGAAGGGGGAGATCCAACATCGCACGTGGAGGACTGGCTTCGCGCCCTATTGCCGGAAGGCACCCTTTCGCCCCACTTTGTGGTGGAGAGAGCACACAGGGTCCCGACTAGACCACTCCCAACTGGCTGTAATCCGCGCCCATTCCTCATTCGAATCCTGAACTACAGAGACCGGGACGCGGTTTTGAGAGAAACCCGCAAACTTGGCACCATACAAGTGGATAATACGAACATGATGTTCTTTCCGGATTACACGATTCAAGTACAGCGCCAGAGACATGCCTTCCTGATAGTGAAAAGGCGTCTGCGCCAGCTAGGACTTACGTACTCCCTCCTCTTCCCAGCGAAACTGAGAGTCATTGCTGATGAGAAGACCCACTTCTTCAACACCCCGGAAGAAGTGGAAGCCTGGCTGGACAACGGGACGGACAAAAACACAATACGACAAGGTGACCCGACTAGATCAAGGAGGCGCAGGAGATCCAAAAGACGACGCGGGAACAGATCGCCCTCGCCAGCAGCGAGCAGCACACAACATGGCGCAAGCCCACCCGAGGAGGAAATACGCCGGGAGCAACAGGAAGCCCTGCGGATGGTCACGGAACTCAGCGGCTCTCCGTCCAAACGCTCCCCGCCTGCCACCAGCCCCAGGATATCACCGAGCAATGATGAGGCGATTTATGGACTACCGGACTCACAAGTCTCAGGTGACCTACCTATAATCACGCCACAAACATCGGATCTGTTTGGCTGACGGAGTGTAGCACCCTGGCACTCTTTCCGCCTTGCGCTACTCCCCCTTCCGCTCCTTGCCACTGCACCTGCCGACCAGCGGAAATGGAGCACCGGGGAGAGGCGACCAGGTGGCACCGATTGACTGCATGGGACGGTGGTGGTGTATCAGCTCCTCCCTACGGGGACGCACACCTGAGACGCAGTAAGTAGACACTGAGACATATGTACCGTCACCTGCTGCCGAACGAACGGCTCGGAGAGCCTACTCCCCCCCCTGAGTTATGATATGGCAGGGGTCCCTCAAGATAGGCGGGGCCTCCACTACACACTGAGAACTGGTAGCAGTGGTGTTGCATGACTTTGCGGCCACACCGCTCCACTGACGGTGCGGCCCACCTGATGGCCACCCAGAACTACACACTTCCCCCCATAGGAGGTTAAACACGCATTCATGCTCTGCTGGAAGTCGCTATCCCATTCGCTTTGCGTGATGGACAGCAACCCCCCAGACTGGAACATTGGTTGTCTCAGTAGAGTGTTTGGACGGCTGCACGTTTGGCAGCCGACCCAATGGTATTCCCCCCAGTTAATGTTCACCCTTCTCCCTCCTTTTGAAAAGTGCTGCACCCACAGTTTAGTGGCGGACTTACTGAACTTTATATGGTGTCCCACAGGTATGCGTGGATATGTTGTGGAGCTGGATGGTGGAGGACTTCCCGGGAGGGTATGTGGGGCGGGGGGGGTGAACAGATGGGGCAAACCTGATGTCTAATGATGGCTGAGATTAAAATCTGTACTTGGAATGTACGAGGTATACACACACCAGCGCGTAGGTATATGATATACTCATATTTGAAGAGACACAAGGTACAAATAGCACTCCTGCAGGAGACACACCTGACGGCGCCTGAAGTACATACACTATGTAGGCGGTGGCGTGGCCAACTGTATGCAACCGGGTACTCCTCCTACGCCAGGGGAGCACTAATATGGGTGAGACTGGGTATACCGTTTGATATTGACGACTCACACATAGATGGGGAGGGGAGACTGGTGGCAGTCAAGGGGCGCCTGGATGGGCGCCCGTTAGTACTGGCGCCGCTTTACGCCCCCAACACGGACCAGCAGGGTTTCCTTGCGACAGTGTCTACGGCCCTATCACACTGGCATGGGATCCCTTGGATACTAGGGGGGGGGACTATAACTGCGTGCTGGACGTCACACTGGACCGTTCCTTCCCGCCCTTACCCAATGCACCGGTAGTGGGCGCCATGAAAGCCCTCATAGCTTGGGCTGACCAATGGAACTTACAGGACGTGTGGCGGCACCGAAACCCGACCACTAGGGCGTACTCATACTACTCGGGCGCACACACCTTACACACCCGATTAGACAGATACATGCTTACCGACGACTTACTCCCGCTGGTAAAGGAGGCACTATACATGGGCAGGACACACTCTGACCACAATCCACATATGCTGAAAGTCACATGGGCAAACGCTCATCCCCCTATCCCCACCTGGAGACTGCAACCGGATCTCCTGCTAGACGCACCATTCAGAGACTCACTATTTACACATATAGCGCATTACTTCGAGGAGAACGCGGGCTCTGCCACCACCCCACAAATCGAATGGGATGCATTTAAAGTGGTCATACGGGGACAGTGTTTGGGCACGCAGGTCAACCTTAAACGGGGTGTAGAGAAAGACCTTCCGAGGGTTGAGACTGAGTTAATCCGGCATGAACAGGAATCGGTTAGAGGTGACGGCAAGGAGTTACGGTCTGCGCAAGCGAGCCATGAAAAACTGCTAGAGAGGCTTAGATGCTTGAATTATGCGGCCCATGCGGCACGCACCCACAATAGGGGTGACAAGCCAGGTAAATTGCCATCGTGGCTCATTAACAGACTAGCACGGAGACTAGCCCAGTACACCCCCACTCTGGTCCACACAGACCAGAACGGTTTTGTGCCCACGCGCAGCACATCGCTCAATATCCGTCGGTTGTTCAGGGTACAGGAATATGCGAGGGGGCCCTGGCCACAATCGGGTTGCCTTGTCCTAGATCTGGAAAAGGCATTTGACTCGGTAGAGTGGCCGTATCTCAGGGCGGTATTGCAGAAATTCGGCCTGGGAGATGCATACCTGGATATGGTCGGCCTCCTGTACCAAACACCTAGTGTTCGGGTCAGGACCGGGGGCCTCCTGTCAGACACTATACGAGTCAGACGGGGCACACAACAGGGTTGCCCGTTGTCGCCGCTGCTCTTCTCCTTGGCGATGGAGCCGCTGGCGGAGCTACTGAGGGGCCAAGGTGATGAATGGGGCATCCCGCTGATAGACGGCACGCACGCGGTTTCGCTGTACGCGGACGACCTGCTCCTCTATATTAGGGACCTCACGCAGAAGCCGCCCAGGCTTGCGGACACCCTACGTGACTTCACGGCCCACTCCGGATTGAGAGTCAACTGGGGGAAATCTGGGGTTTACCACTTTCACCCTGACATGCAGGAATGCGCGGTGCAATTGGGAGGCACGGCTCTGACCTGGTACACGGGCACCTTTAAATACCTCAGTATTTATATATACCGGTCTCCGACTGACATACTGGAGGGCAACCTGATCAGGGCTATATCCTCCCTGCGAACCCAGATAACTTTCTGGAGCACGCTCCCGCTGAACGTCCCGGCCAGAATCACTTTGTCGAAAATGATAGTCTTGCCGAGACTCCTTTATTACTACTCGAACATACCGGTGTATGTCCCCACCCGGATATTTAAAGACCTAAAGACCATGGTACGAGCACTCATATGGAACACGGGGAGGCCCAGAGTGGCCCTGAAGAAACTATACACCCCGACGTCCTCGGGGGGACTTGCGGTCCCCAATCACGAACTTTATTACCTCGCGGCGCAACTCCAATGGGTGGTGGCGTGGCTTGCGGGAAGAAACCTGAATGACACGGCCTCGGCGGCCCTGGCCCTGACCCATGCGGGGGCTCTCGCAATGTCCCACCCACTGAATGGCGCGGCTCGCGGAGTGCAACTACACCTTGCGGTGGCGCTTAGATGCTACAAAAGAGCGCTAGCGCTGACAAAGGGAATTACGCCCTACGCCCCGGCACTCCCGCTGGAAGGCATGCCCAGGCCTGGGGGAGTAGTCACTACGACACAATTGCACAGCTGGGAACATGCGGGAATAGATTCACTGGCGGACCTATATACCAACGGCACCCTAGTCCAGTTCGAGAGACTGGTGGAGGACTCTGATCTGCCGACAGGACAATTCTTGCTCCATGGTCCGGGTACTCACGAAACACTGGGGCAACATTTCGGAAGAACCACAGACCCACTTGTTGATCCAATACCTACACATCATGGGGAGTGGGTCGCATGTGATACACTGGCTAGCACAGGCGTTGCAGTCCCACACCACACACACGCTCCAACCCTTGAGAAACAGGTGGACGGCAGACAGAGGGAGGGACTGGACGGATAAGGAGTGGGAGAGAATCCTGGAAAGCCCACGCCACATCCCCCGCAACTCGAGGTTCAAAATAATACAACTCTACATTATACACAGGGCATATCTGTCCCCGGACAAGATCAATCGTTACTTCGCGCTGGATACCTCCAGCTGCCCACGATGCACGCTGCTGAACGCAGACCTCCTGCACATGATATGGGCATGCCCCGGTCTACAAACGTACTGGCATGATGTCACCACACTTTTGACAAAGGGGACATGGAACTGCGACACGATTTGGACGCCTGTGTACCTTCGCTCCAGTCAGACCTTTTTAGCAGTGGTGCCAAGAATAAAAAGATCCAGGTCAGGCGGAAGGACTATCGCCTACAATGCGTCCAGAACCTGGAACACTCTGCCACTACATCTCAGAGCCAATCCCAACCTCACTGTGTTTCGTAAACAATTAAAGACTTTCCTGTTTAATTCCCCCCACTAATCCCTAGCTTCCTCCTCATCTGCTCTTCGGTAGGTTCTGGTTACCCTAGCGCTTGGACGCCTCCGGGCAGCAATCGCGCTCTACAAATCTACAGGTTTACAGGTTTACAGGTTTACTAGGCCTATTCAAAAGAACAAAACACAACAAGGCTCACACCAGGTTCTGGGACTGATAACCGCCAAGCGACTTATAACACGACACTGGAAAGAAGCAAACCCGCCACTGACGAAGCACTGGTGCGCCTCCCTCACCTATTGGGCGACAGCAGATGGTACGGTTTTACGCAGGGGGGAAACCGAGGGACGGAGAGCCATCCCAATAGCCCAGATCTGGGACGTCATCCTGCGGGCGTTTGGCGGGGCCTGCCATGGACGAGGGCTGACGTAGGCTGAGCGACAACCCTTCCCCCCCCCCCCCCCCCCCCCCCAGCGATGCGCAGGTGCACGACTGGGGAGAGCAACACACGGCACCTACACGTAGCCGGAGCCACACATATATAGGCATGAGCCACCAACCATGTGAACCCTTCCTTCCCCCCCCACTTGCCACCTCCCCCCCTCTCTTTTCCTTCCCCCCCATGCTCTTCTCCCCCCCCTGCTGGGGAGGTCTGACTACATGACCGGCACACAAGGAGCGACACCGCCCCACAGTCAGAGGCGTCCGCACCTCTCCCATAACAGTCGACTCACACATGCACCACATCCCCATCCCGCATTGACACGCTACCTGACCATGGACCTAGGACGACAGGAGCCACGCTGCAGCACCCCCCTCCCTCCCTTGAATTAAGGTTCACTTCATCCCCAATTTCTCTTCTATTCCCTATCTCGGTTCAGAGGTAGTTTTCTTTTGCAGAATGTCACCCCCCAGTTGACTATGCTGCATGTTCACACTTGACTAACAAGCGCATGCACACAAACTATGTGACGACCCACGCCGCAGCTCTTTTCCACATCGCGACACATGACCAAGGTACACTCCGCATCGACGGCATGCACACACTACGCCCAGTGATGGATCTGAGCGGTGCGACCCACCCTTGGGAAATGATGCAATACAACATTGAGCGGAGGGGTGTGGGCGACCCGGGAGAGTCGACCAGAGAAACACCTAGACTGACATGATGGGCCAGACACTCTGGTGAGATGGATAATGCAAAATACATTGTTGAGTAATGTAAGAATGTTGTTTAATATAGACGCTGGGACTATTCCCACCACAGCTGACTACATAGCTCATTGATGTTTGCACTTATTAAGATTCCAGCTATCGTCCGCGTTATCACGGACATTGCATGAGTTGACAACTCTCCGATTCCCTACTGTACCATGCGCACAGAACTGTACTTGTATGTCACTTGTTTCAATAAAACATATTTTTTTTTAAAATGAATAAATAAAGTGTTGTTTGTGTAAGTGTGTAGCTTAGTAAATATAAGTGTGATCAATTGTTTGTATAAGTGAGTAGTATGTCTGCATAAGTGAATAGGATGTGTGCTGGTGTGTAATGTTGATGTAGGTGTATAAGTATATTTAATAGTATTCTATTGATCTTTGTTAGCATGTATGACTGAATGTAAGTGTTTAGATGTGTGTGTAGATGTAGGAATCACTTAGTGTTTTTTTTTTTTTTAGAGTTTTACATAGCGCAAACTAGACCCGAACTCGGGTATCATAGCACCAGTTAGGTTACATGAGGACACACATTCATGTTTTGTTAGGCATGGGGAGATTAAGTGATTTGCCCAGAATCACAGGATGTTTTGTTTAGCGTCGTTACCGAGACTCGAACCCAGGTCCCCAGGTCCGAGGTCGAACGCCCTAGCCGTTAGGCCAACTCCTCTCCCCTTAAATACTTGTATTGGTGTGTCATTGGTTTCAAACATGATACTCCATATTTTAGAATGAGTGTTGAAAGGTTATGCTACTGTATGATGAGGTGTATCAGTTTATCACATGGATGATGTCATTAGTGATGTCATCAGTGATGTCATTTGTGATGTCATCAGTGATGCCACTGACCATGTCATGAATGATGTAATATGTGACATCATTAGCAGTGGGTTCCGGGCACGCGAGTTATAGTTAGTACAACTAACTATAACCTAATACCCAGTCTGTTCCCCCATCCCCATATGATCCTATGAGCACCACGCCCACTGTGCCTAGCATACATCCACCGGTGCAGCTGCAAGAAGCTGCAGTAGGGTTTGAGAACGCCGTATTTGGAACGCCTCCACACTCCCAGAAAGCCACCCCCCCAGGTCACCCCAGGAAAACCAAATCCAAAGAAGGCAAGTACTCCTAGACAGCAAACAAAGGTAGGAGACCCCTAATTTACAGGATAAGAGCGAAGAGCAGAGTTCAGGGGATGGTGATGACCAGGCACATATCATCAGCAACATCACGTTTGATACAGAAAAGGGGTACCACAGGAAGGGTAATTAGAGAACGAGCAAAGGATGCAGAGGATGCAAAGGATGCAGGGTGGAGGGTGTGTGTGCACAGGACTATAGGGATGCTCAAAGAAGAGCTCAGCAGCGTAGAATGACTGAGGATACTTTACGCCCTTGGAGGAAGGAGAAAGGAAGCGTAATAGACTCACCAGAGAGAGAGCAGGACTGGCTAAAGGGCAGTGAGAATAAGAGAGAAGTAAGCAAAGTGAGGAAAGCAGGATAGAACAACGACCTTCCTGGACAAACTCAGAGGGAGACAAACAGACAGAATAGAATCTATACATCAGCATGTAAAGCGCATGGGTGAACTGCTCCAAAACCCAGAAGCGAGTTACCCTGCCTGTGATATCCAAGAGAGACCCCTTATTGACTTAGATTGCAATAGGGGTGCATGCAGACTGCGTAAACTGACCGACACTAGGCGAAGAGAGCAAGACGTGCTTCCTAGAATTAGGAAACGGCGAGCCACAGAGCTGGAACGGTTGCCATTTCAAAGAATCCATGGCCAACCAAACCCCAGAATGGGATCCAGCGAGGTAAGGGGACGATTGACACGCCCCAACAGACCAGAGCAGCAAACGAGTGCTCAATCAATTTCAAAGTATCCATGGCCAACCAGACCCCAGAATGGAATCCAGCGAGGTAAGGGGACGATTGACACGCCCCAACACACCAGCGCAGCAAACAAGTGCTCAATAAATTTCAAAGTATTCATGGCCAACCAGACCCCAGAATGGAATCCAGCAAGGTAAGGGGATGATTGACACACCCCAACAGACCAGCGCAGCAAACGAGTGCTCAATCAATTTTAAAGTATCCATGGCCAACCAGACCCCAGAATGGAATCCAGCGACGTAAGGGGATGATTGACGCGCCCCAACAGAACAGCGCAGCAAACGAGTGCTCAATCAATTTCAAAGTACCCATGCCCAACCAGACCCCAGAATGGATTCCAACAAGGTATGGGGACGATTGACACGCCCCAACAGACCAGGGCAGCAAAGGAGTGCTCAATCAATTTCAAAGTACCCATGGCCAGCCAGACCCCAGAATGGAATCCAGCGAGGTAAGGGGACGATTGACACGCCCTAAGAGACCAGCGCAGCAAACGAGTGCTCAATCAATTTCAAAGTACCCATGGCCAACCAGACCCCAGAATGGAATCCAGCGAGGTAAGGGGACGATTGACACGCCCCAACAGACCAGCGCAGCAAACGAGTGCTCAATCAATTTCAAAGTATCCAAGGCCAACCAGGCCCCAGAATGGAATCCAGTGAGGGAAGGGGACGAGTGACACGCCACAACAGACGAGCGCAGCAAACGAGCGCTCTATCAATTTCAAAGTATCCATGGCCACCGAGACCCCAGAATGGAATCCAGCGAGGTAAGGGGATGATTGACAGCGAGGTAAGGGGACGATTGACAAGCCCCAACAGACCAGCGCAGCAAACGAGTGCTCAATCAATTTCAAAGTATCCATGGCCAACCAGACCTCAGAATGGAATCCAGCGAGGTAAGGGGACGATTGACACGCCCTAACAGACCAGCGCAGCAAACGAGTGCTCAATCAATTTCAAAGTACCCATGGCCAACCAGACCCCAGAATGGAATCCAGCGTGGTAAGGGGACGATTGACATGCCCCAACAGACCAGCGCAGCAAACGAGTGCTCAATCAATTTCAAAGTATCCAAGGCCAACCAGACCCCAGAATGGAATCCAGCGAGGTAAGGGGGCGATTGACACGCCACAACAGACCAGCTCAGCAAACGAGCACTCAATCAATTTCAAAGTATCCATGGCCACCCAGACCCCAGAATAGAATCCAGCGAGGTAAGGTCACAATTGATAGTGAGGTAAGGGGACGATTGACACGCCCCAACAGACCAGCGCAGCCAACGAGTGCTCAATCAATTTCAAAGTACCCATGGCCAACCAGACCCCAGAATGAAATCCAGCGAGGTAAGGGGACGATTGACACGCCCTAACAGACGAGCGCAGCAAACGAGTGCTCAATCAATTTCAAAGCCCCCATGGCCAACCAGACCCCAGAATGAAATCCAGCGAGGTAAGGGGACGATTCACACGCCACAACAGACCAGCGCAGGAAACGAGCGCCCAATCAATTTCACGCAGGGCAGACCCCACTCCCTATGAGATTCTCATTGAGGAAGAGAATAGCTGGGGCAGTCTTGTACCATTAGTAGATTGGACCGAGTGGTTCGCTCCACAAATGAGTCCTCCCCCCCCCACGTATCACGAATGTTGAAGACTACTTTCGCTATGGGGAGGTGAACCAGACTGGGACCACCCCTACATGAGAAAATGTCTGCAATGTGGCAGAAGTACCCCAGACAGCACACTCCCCACCATGCCACCCCCCTTTGCATCAGATGCCCGTGATACCTAAGGGACCTGGGCACCACATTATGTTCCTCAGGCACAGATGACCAAGCAGCTGCCACTGCTTACAGAAGACACAGGGAAATGGATCCGGGCACTTGAAAAACAAACTGCAGGTATCATCCAATCAGAAGGAGAGAAACATGCAGGTAAGAGCGGTGGGGCCCGGTGGGGGGGATTGCAATGGACAATGAAAAATTCATTATTTATTTGATTTCTCGGTCGAAATCCCCCCCCCCCCTCCACTGGGCCCCACTGCTCTTACCTGCAGCGGCCGCGGCTGCATAAAGAGTCTGCGTAGATCTCTCACAGGGGATGAGACACACGGTGTTTCAAAAGGCTGGAGCTAGGAACCTTACCCTCACTGAAACCAGATGTGATGGATCCCCATTTAATTTGGTCAGACCTGTAGTGTGGAATCAGCTGAGGAAGGTACCCCGATAGGCCAGACATTGATGCAGCCAGATGAGGATCCCACACAAAACATCACCAGGATGAAAAACAAATGGACTCGGGAAGTAGGTCAGGGTCGGGATGCGGCAGGGCTTGATGCTGTATTATGTTATAACGTAGTCAAGAAAGGATTGCCTTCTGACGGGCAGGACAGAATTAAACTGCACAATTTTTTTTTTTTAATTACTTTGTTAGACATGGTTTGGGATACATGCTTACTTCAAGGCAGGCACTGGGCAGTGACTGGGGGCAAAATGACTATTGTAACTCACTGGTTACAGCCCTCAGGGACAGAGACTGAGGGGGTGGGGGGGAAAATTACTATTCAAACATCTGGACACATACACACGGCCCACACTAGCTCTCCCCGAGGTCGAGAGCCATCTGTGTCCTTATCAGATGCCCAAACTTGTTAATATACGACTGAGATGCTTTTCAGGAATGCAGGAATGACTTTATTGTATCTCACCAGATGTATACAATGTCAGCCAAACTTTGTAACCGAGAGACTTTCCTCAGACACATTCTTTCGAGACTCCCCAGCCGCTGAATTTCTTTAAACCAACTTGTTCCTATTTTGCCAAAAGCTTCTTGCCTTTATCAATGCTTGTTAGTGCTATATATTCAATATCAGATACAAGAATAACTAATATCCCGTGCATCATTTCCACTGCAGTCTCTGCTCTGCACTAGTCACTTACACTGCATTCTCCGAACAGGTCTTTCTAAAGTCCCTGCATCTGTACATCTAACCATTCATCCATCCTCTCACCCATCTGGACACTCACATGCACGTCCCTCCTTGTGTCTCCACTGCGACAACCTCTCCCTCGCACACACATGCTCCTTCACACACTGTCACATAGAACACTCTTACAGTCAGCACATATGTGACCCTCACCCTCTGCTGAGAGGCCAACTATTGGATGGGTGTACGCAGTGAGAACACCCTTTGATGCAAGGACCGGCACTGTCAGCAGCTCAATCTGCCTTCAGCCTCACCCCAGCCGGGCATCGCCATTAAAACACAGCGGGTGATGACAGCAGCCACAGAGGGGGCATGAGGAGGGACAGAGGAAGTACTAAAAGAGAGAGAGGGGGTGGGAGGGAGAGAGAGAGAAAAAAAGACAGAAGAGACAGAGGAAGTACCACAAGAGGGAGAGAGAGAGAGAGAAGAGGGAGTGGGAAAGAGAGAAGAGGGAGAGTTAGAGAGAGAGAAGAGGGACTGGGGGAGGAAGAGGGGGGAGGTGGGAGGTGGGTAAATAGAGAGGGAGGTGGGAGGGGGGGAGAGAGAGAGGGGGAGTGGGAGGGAGGTTTGACCTATGGGGAGAGAGGGCCGGAGGTTTGATCTCGGCGCTCCCACTGCCGCCCAGTGACACGTGTGACCTGCAGCATGAAGTAACGCGCGGTACATGTAACTGGGGCGCCTCCTCGTGGATTGTCTGCACTCAGTAGAGGAGACTTCAGCCTTTTACTTGGAAACTTAAGGACGTGACTAGAAGCCCCGACAAAGCCAATAGCTCGGCGATCCACCAGTGCCGAGAGCTATTGACTTTGCCAACGCTTGTTTTGGGAGGCACTGGCAGATTGCATGATTTGCTCAGAATCATCGGAGATGGAACAGACGCTTAGACTCGAAGCCGGTCTCCAGCTCCAGAGTCGGCAGCTCAGACCCTTACTCCACAATTACACCATAAACAGAAGGCGGGAAGAAACCCCCCTGTAATCTTGGAGTGCAGTCTAGTAGCTGGGTGTGGGCGGAGCTAGGGGGCTAGAGGAAGAGGAGGAGTGGACACAGGAAGTGGTTAGTTAGAGTAGGGACAGGGCATGAGTAAGATGTATTAAATAAAGCTCCAGTATAATGCAATCCGAGTTTGTGATTATTGGTAGCACGATGCTACAACTGGCGACGAGGGTGGGATCAGCGTGAATGCAGCCCACAAGATCGTGTAAAGGCACCCTGTCCCTGCAGCGTCGAGAGAAGAGCTCCGCTGCCGAGTGAAGCTGATACCAGGCGAAGGAGGTCAGGAGTGAGTGACCCCGATCCTCAGCGACGCTGGGGAGCCCCAAGAGAGTCAAGACAGTGAGCACTGAAACGCTCAGTGACAGAAACCATTTCGCGCCGAAAGCGCGAGTCCCGGCGGATGCGTGGTGCCCAGCAGTGGTGAAGAAACAGGAGTCGGGAGCCCACTCCGACCCTGTCCAGCACCCTCAAACTGAAGAAAAGGTGCCCTGGTGAAGAGGACGCTGCCCCCGAGAGCTTGCTGCCAAGCGCGGCTGAACGCGCCGAAACCGGAGCCTGGGTGCAGTCGGAAAACCTCACGCCCGATGCGTGAGGTTTGGCATGCTGTCGGCGCAAGAGAGCGGGAACCCAGAAAGTGAGTTGGGAGCCCACCCCAATCTCACCTGATGACTGCTGTGGCCGAATAAGAGTGAGTCCTGGTGCAGACTGCCCCACAAAGGTCTGCTGCCAAGCGCTGCTGAGCGTGATAAATCTGGAGCCCGGTGTCGGAAAACCTCACGCCGGATGCGTGGGTTTTGGCACGCCGCCGCCGAAGGACCCTGCAAAGTAAGGCGGGAGCCCACCCCAACCTCACCTGACTGTAGCCTTGACCAGAGGGAGCCAAATCCAGAGTATGCTGACCCTGGGAGCAATTGCCGGTGAGTCCTGTGTGAAGAATCGGGTCGAATGAAGAGAGAGAAAGTAGTGCCTGCAGATAACCACGGCGGCCATCTTTGAGTCAGGCAACTTCTGGGACACCTTCCCTGTGCAAACTGTAGGCGGCCATTTTGAGGTCAGGCGAGCTGAGTTTAGCAACAAGCATTGGCGAACATAATAGAAACAAGCATTGGCGAAGACCAAACAAGCATTGGCGAAGACCAAACAAGCATTGGCGAAGACCAAACAAGCATTGGCGAAGACCAAACAAGCGTTGGCGAAGACCAAACAAGCGTTAGCGAAGACCAAACAAGCGTTAGCGAAGACCAAACAAGCATTGGCGAAGACCAAACAAGCATTGGTGAAGACCAAACAAGCATTGGCGAAGAACCAACGAGCATTGATAGGAGCAAATAAACAAACATTGGCATATGCAAATAAACAAGCATTGGTAATGACCAAACAAACACTGGCAAAGACAAGTAAACAGGCATTGGTGCATGCAAATAAACAAGCGTTGGTACGTGCAAGTCAACGAGCCTTGGTATGTGCAAATAAACAAGCACTGGTAAATGCAAAGAAGCAAGCGTTGGTAAGGCAAATAAATAAGCGTGGATAACGGCGCGTGGACAACAATGAACAAGTCTTGGCAACCAAACAGAATAAGCACATGCTAACACGAGAGTGAATCAACTAACAAGCAAGAGCAGCCACAAGAGTGACTTAACAAACAAGCATTGACAAAACAAAGGTCAGCACGGGTGGAAACGCGAACAGTGAGAAACGCAAGTGAATGCGCAGTAGCGAATGTAATGAAGTAACGCGTGTCCATAAAATAAAAGAAGCAATAAGCAAACATAAATAAAGACAACGCATAAATAATTACAACGGAATCAGCAACGAGCACGAGCCAATGCAAGTGTGGAGTAGCCAATGAACACACACAACAAGCAAGTGAAACCCAACATTGTCACTAACCATTGATAAATTCAAGGGTGCAATGTTGACCAAACACGAGTGAACTGAAGGAAGAACTGACAATCAAGCTCAAGCTAAAACACAAGCAGAAGCAACTGAAACCCGAAGAAAAGTGTACAGCACAATGCCCCGCGTCTACGACAGATCAGAACCTCCTTCTCTCATGGCGGGAGGAGACGTAGCTCAATGTTTCACTCCACACCTTGAAGTATCGCCCCCAGCGGCGCAGATTGACGATTGGATCAAGGGCCTCAAACGGCACTGGTGGCTGGAAGCATTGGACAATTTCTTGAAAGCCAACGGTGAGCAAAGAGAAAGAAAATGTCGGGTGCTACTCCTCCATCTGGTGGGTCCCGGGGGCCGATGCCCAATTAGAACATTTTCCAGAGAAGAAGCGGACATCTATGATAGACTCCAAGAGGATCTCTGTGCCCATCTCAATGCACAGGCAGATGTGGATCATAATCGCATGGTCTTCAACACAGCACGGCAGGAACCAGGCGAACCATTGCCACATTTCATCACTCAGTTGCAAAGTCTGGTACAAGGCTGCCATTTTAACACGTTTACAAATGAGGATGCTGTTCGGCTCCGAATAATTGAAGGCTGTGAAAACCCCGAAACAAAGCACAAAATACTGAGAGGGCATTGGTCGCTAAAGGAAATTATCAAGAAAGCCGAAATTGGAATGCAAGTCCAAGCAAGAGACAAATTGATGGATGTGCATCTGAGTGCAAAACTTCGAGATACCTGGGAAGAGAACCCAGATATCCAACAAACACAAAAAGAGAGAGAGAGAAGGCAGACCCGCGAAAAGACAACGGGGGAGACACAGTGACAAGGAAAGTGACAGAACCCAGATATCCAACAAACACAAAAAGAGAGAGACAGAAGGCAGACCAGCGAAAAGACAACGGTGGAGACACAGTGACAAGGAAAGTGACAAGGAGTACTCAGAGTCAGATTACTCAGCGTCCGACCACTTAGAATCAACCAAAGATTACTCAGAGTCAACCATCCAAATAACAACTCCCAGGAGTTATTCATCCCCCAGGAGTCCCTCAAGGAGTCATTCAAAGTATGACACACGCTACTCTGATGAGGAGGGAGCGTCCAGTGGGACAGATTGCACTCCTGGACAAGATGGCCTTCTGCATAACAAGTGGGGGAGAAAGACAAACCATAGAAGAAGGGGCCGCAATGATCAACACCGGAAATCGACGCCCGAACATCAATCGCCAAGGAGTGAAGATGAGTCCAAGGAAACAGCTGGCAGGAGAACACACCACCAACAGATCAGAGATATTAGAGCACCAAACAATCGGGAAGGAGAACCAGATCGCACAAGATGGACTGGTCCCTCACAACAACAACAAACAAGAAAAGATCCATGCATCCATGGGCCCCGCGACAACGAAGAAACAGAGCGGAGATGGTTGACCTCAGGCGAGAAGGACGAAGAGGCAAAAGCTTGGGATCAAGCACAAGAACAAGCAAGGAATCATCAGACAACCTCCCAAATGAGACAACATTGAAGATGTTCCAACAAAGACACACGGAGAAGCATTTCAAAGACAATTCCGAGGTGAAAAGCAGCTCGTCACGGACTACCCGGTTCCGAAGACCACCTGGTAATACATTCTCAAAGGAACACTCACAGAGGGAACTGATGGAGAACCTCTCTGGTTCAGAAAGCACGTCGGTCCGATCCTTTGAGTCGGCAGAGTCGTGGTCCCGACAACGGCCACGCGCAACATTTTCAAAGGAACATTCTCAGAGGGAAGTGACAGAGAACCCCTCTGATTCAGATAGCATTTCGGTCCGATCCTTTGAGTCGACGGAGTCATGGTCCCGACAACGGCCGTGGCGCCAAGCACCCGAACACATCAGAGAACCAAGGGACACTCTTCCCGTCAAGAGCGACACGTCTCACACCAACGTCAATGCACACTCGATCACTCCACCAGCCAACCTGTCATATCGATCCCAGGTGCATCGCGACACAAATACTACACTGTCACCCCGGATAGGGGCAGCAAGGTTGACTCAAAGGTCCTGGTCCTGGCCCTATAAAATGGAAACCGACATCGTGGCCATTAGCACCCAAATAAAAACGGACCAACCAGTCGATCTGCAAAGGAAGCCGGACATGTCAGGAGAGCCAAGTCATCATCGGACGAGAACGAAACACACAAATACCCAGCTGGTTCCAGGGTTTGCCTGTTCTAGGCGCGAGCAGGAGTGGGAGAGACAACCCGAGACAGCAAATCAATCTCCAAGCCATACCAAGATGACCTCCATAGTTCATATCCCACCGGCTGGCATCCCAGACTCGAAACAGGAAGACAGTGTTGTTCTTGACCTGACAAGGCAAAAGGAAGTAAAAATACATGCAGACACTCGGAAAGGAACTAGAATAACATCCCCTTGGAAAAGAGGCAGAGCGTCACGTGAGCAAGAGTCACAAAGGAGGACAGACTGCCGATATCAAACTGAGCTCTCCATAGGCACCTCAGACACTGAAGGTGAGTGGATCACTCAGAAGTTGAGAAACAAACATCATGAATCTGAACATATGCACATCACACGAGAAGTCGCGCAAGTGCAAAGATGTACTCTCGTAATAAAAGATGCTCTCGTCGAGGAGGCAGAAGGCCACACAACGCAAACTGAGATATGTCCATATATCTCAAGCGAATAGCCCGCGGACTTGTATGGCTGACCCAGAAACTCTAAATATGTTAGACGCTAAGTTCATTTCGTTAACAAGGGGGGAGATGTAATGTTGGAGTGCAGTCTAGTAGCTGGGTGTGGGCGGAGCTAGGGGGCTAGAGGAAGAGGAGGAGTGGACACAGGAAGTGGTTAGTTATAGTAGGGACAGGGCATGAGTAAGATGTATTAAATAAAGCTCCAGTATAATGCAATCAGAGTTTGTGAATATTTGTAGCACGATGCTACACCCCCTCACTCAGTACCTCTCCCGGCTCCAGTCCCCTCCATAACTGCAGCAGATCACAAGGCGCGCTCGCCTGCAGCAGATCACAGTGCGCGCTCACCTGCCGCAGATCACATGGCGCGCTCACCTGCCACAGATCACACAGCGCGCTCACTTGCAGCAGATCTCACACTGTGCGCTCACCTGCCGCAGCTCACACGGCGCGCTCACCTGCCGCAGATCACACTGCGCGCTCACCTGCCGCAGATCACACTGCACGCTCACCTGCAGCAGATTACACGGCGTCATCACCTGCAGCTGATCTCACACTGCGCGCTCACATGCAGCCGATCACACAGCGCGCTCACCTGCAACAGATCTCACAATGTGCACTCACCTGCTGCAGATCACATGGCGTGCTCACCTGCCGCAGATCACACGGAGCGCTCACCTGCAGCAGATCACATGGCGCGCTCACCTGCAGCAGATCACACGGCGCGCTCACCTGCAGCAGATCACAGGGCGCGCTCACCTGCCACAGATCAAATGGTGCGCTCACCTGCCGCAGATCACACGGCGCGCTCACCTGCAGCAGATCAAACGGCATGCTCACCTGCAGCAGATCTCACACTGCACGCTCACATGCAGCCGATCACACAGCGCGCTCACCTGCAACAGATCTCACAATGCGCACTCACCTGCTGCAGATCACATGGCGTGCTCACCTGCCGCAGATCACACGGAGCGCTCACCTGCAGCAGATCACACGGCGCGCTCACCTGCAGCAGATCACAGGGCGCGCTCACCTGCCGCAGATCACACGGCGTGCTCACCTGCAGCAGATCCCACGGCGCACTCACCTGCAGCAGATCTCACACTGCACGCTTACCTGCCGCAGATCACACGGCGCGCTCACCTGCAGAAGATCTCACACTGCGCGTTCACCTGCCGCAGATCACACGGCGCGCTCACCTGCAGCAGATCTCACACTGCTCGCTCACCTGCCGCAGATCACACAGCGCGTTCACCTGCAGCAGATCTCACACTGCACTCACACCTGCCGCAGATCACACGGCGCGCTCACCTGCCGCAGATCACACGGCGCGCTCACCTGCCGCAGATCACACAGCGCGCTCACCTGCCGCAGATCACACGGCGCTCTCACCTGCCGCTGACCACATGGCGCGCTCACCTGCAGCAGATCACACGGCGCGCCAACCTGCAGCAGATCACACGGCGCGCTCACCTGCAGCAGATCACATGGCGCGCTAACTTGCAGCAGATCACACGGCGCGCTCACTCGGGGTGAAGATAACTCGCCTGCCGGTCAGAGTTTAGCATCCAGGGCTTCTGGGGTCGCCCCACCATGACCAGTGACGTCAGAGGCGCTCCATCCAGTGGGGATGGTCAGGGGGGGGGGGAGCTCCAGAACCCCCTCCAATCACCCCCAACCAAAGGATGGGGAAAGGGTGCAGGAGGGAGGGGTAAGGGGCGGAGCCTACCCTTCGTCTCCCTTTAAGGCTCAGAGACGAAGGGTGGATGGAACTCCCAGAATAAAACATTACAGATCATAGAAGGTGCACAAGTATGATTGAAAATCTACAAACAGCGTCAGGCGGAGTCAAGATGGGGGTGATGAGTGGGGGAGGGGCTCGGGGGAGCCCGAGGGGGGGGGGGCATGTGGCCTCCAATCTCAGGGCACAAACTGCACAATTAATGTACAGCACCGAATGTGACTTGTACATGTGCGTGCACAGGAGCCGGGCAGAAGGGTGGGGGGCAGGAGGGGAGGGGGCAGGAGGGGAGGGTACAAGAGGAGGGCACATGAGGTGCTTACTGGAGAGAAGTGCACAGAGGGGCACAGGAGCCTAACGTGCAGTGAGACCAGTGGTCGAAGTGGGAAACAAGCATTTGCAATGCAATAGGTCTCGCATTAGCAAAGTTTGAAGTTGTTGGTATTGTAAATGGCATTTTTTTTTATCTTTTTGTTTTTAAAAGCGTCCGTGGTGCATTATTTATTCTAGTTTTATGTAGCACTATATTCCAGCGTTTTAGACGTCGCAGCGCTAAAAGTAACAGCTTTTACAGAAAACGGCACGTTGCTTTAGTAACTGGGTTTTAATAATGTAATGAATAAACGTCTGTATTGTAGAAATACTATTAAGTTGCCCAGAGACAATTCGCTTTGTGGTGTTTGCAGTGCTTAACTTGAGCAGGTGCTTTCCGGTGCTCAGCACTGGCACCTAATCCTCAGCACCGGTGCTTATAGCACCAGTAAAGGACGTACTTATTTAGAAGGCACGTGATTTTCTGCAGACTCACAGGATGTTGAGCCACGCCGAGACATGAACCAGGTTCTCCAGCTCTGAAATCAGCAGCTCTAGCCATTAGGCCAAGTCCTCTCCGGGGTAATAAGTGCTGGGGCTCTAGTTGGGAGGCAGTTTGCACCAGCACATTTCTCCTGTTAGCGCTGCCTCCTGATGAGAGCACCGGCACTTTTTATTTTACAAATTAACCACTGTCGTTTGGAATTAAGTTGTCATAGCTGTTGAACCAAAAATGAGGAGGCCCGGCCCCAACAGCAGATGAAGAGCGAGACCTTGGACAGGCTCATGTGGCCCTCAGTGTTCATATGTTATTCCGCCAAAATAGCTCAGTTGGTAAAAGCACCCTCTGCAGTGGGCCGCCAGAGTCCGGTACCAGGCCTGGAAAACGCACTCAACCATTCACCCTCCAGAGTGTGATGAATCGCGTCACGTAATAGGAGGGCGCGTCTTAAGTACACCACTCTATAACTGCTGTCAATCATGTTGTGTTTGAAGTATTGTTTATTTAATGTGCACGTCGCGTTCTTTTCAACAAAAAGAGCTTGATGTGTCTAGAATGGTCTAGTCTGGAGGTTTCCCCGAAGGCCTCCCAGCGCTGTGCCCGTCCCGAGCCTGACAGTGCTGCCCTCGTGTTGGCATTTTTGTACAGCTGGGCTGATCTTGGGGTAGCCGCTGGCAATATGGCTCAGTGAGTTGAGTTTCCTTGCTGATGTCTAGTGTGGTTTGTGCGTTACAGCTACAAATTCTTTCAAGGTCGACTCCGACTTTCATCAGTGCTAGGCTGACACTGCTAATCTGGTTAGTAGCAGCCCCAGTTACTTACAGTGCATCAAAGCGATAACAAACTAAGGTGTGGAGTTCTGTTGAGGTCCTCTATGTGATACAGCAGTAGCTATAGAAGTACCATGTAAGACAATACATTTAAAATGTTATTTTATTAGAACTAGCTCCCACTGTGCCTGTGTTGCACGTTCTTTGTTTCCTTAACTTCACCCCTACGGCCCTGCCCCCATGCCCACTCGCAGACCCTGCCTCCCGCCTCCCAGCTGCTCCTCCCTCCCAGCTCCCCTTAAATTGGCAGCAGCTGCGCAGTGAGGAGAGTGACCCTTGACCTTCCAGGTAGGTCGCTCCACCCCCCCGCTGCAGCTCCGCCAGCGCTTTGTGCCTATGTGCCCTTGGCTTTGTTCCTTTCCAGCTGCCCATTCCTGCGCGCTGTTTCCTCGCCCCCCCTTGCCCACTGATCGCTTTCCCGCAGCTGCTACCCCTGTGGCCCCACCCCCCGCGCTCACTCGCTGACCCCTGCCACCCGCCTCCCAGCTGCTCCTCCCTCCCAGCTCCACTAAAAATGGTGCCAGCTGTGCGGCCGCGCCTAAGGTAAGCCCGTCTGCGCCCATCCGTGCCCAGAGCCAGAACCCCTGGCCTCCGCACCAGCCACGAAGACCGCCTCCGATACGACACCAGCACCCTCATCGCTCTCAACCCAGGATGAACCCCTGCCTGCTGCAGAGCCTCCCCGAAGCGCACCCACAGCCCTTTCCCCTGCCAGAACTGCTGCTTCTCCTGCATCGAAGACACAGAGACACCAGCCACAACAAAACACAACCAGCTCCGATGCATCCTGATCAACACCCGCTCCGCACACAAACATGCCGTCGAGCTCTGGGACCTACTCAACACACATCTCCAGACGTCGCCTTCCTGACCGAGACCTGGATGAATGAAGCCTCCTCCCCACACATCGCCATAGCCATCCCCGACGTATATAAGATCGCCCGCAGAGACTGCACCAATGGAGTTGGAGGAGGAATCGCCATCGTCCACAGGAAAACCATCAGGGTCTCAACAAACACCGACGACACTCTCAGCACCGCCGAACACATGCACTTCCAGATCCACACGGAGCCCAAGACCACCCTAAGAGGCACCCTCATCTACAGACCACCCGGACCCCGACCGCAATTCTGCGACGCCATTGCCGACTTAACCAGCACGCACGCACTAACCTCCACCAACTACATCCTCCTCGGAGACCTGAACTTCCACCTGGAGAACAACAATGACAGCGAGTGCGAGTATACTGACGGCAAGACAACTGTAGGAGGTAGAAAGTACCTATGCAGACGGGGAGGATATTATATTTAATTGTTGTTGTGAGGTTATAGATGCCCCGTTCCTTTGGTCATCTGCCTATCTGCAGCTCCTACCCCCAGTTTTGCATCCTATAACTACAGTTCTGGCTCAACATTTTATTCTTCTAAAACAGGGCAACTGCAGCTTTATTGGATGATTTACGGATTGAGACGTCGTTTACTTTGCTTTACTTAATGGCTTATTTTTGACCCATCTTCCACGTTATCCGTGCCTGTCCGGAGTGTAACTACCTCTGCCTTCAATTGATCCGATAGAGTTAACGCAATCCTACATATTACGTCTCCTCTGCTGGCTGCAAGAATTTTAATCCACCAGCAACTTGGAGACGCTGTGATTGTTGAATAAACTTGGCTTCCATACGGGACGCCCCTATAAAACAACCTAGCCCTGACGAAGTTCCCACAGGAACGAAACGTGTTGGCTGAGGCCTTTTAAAGAATTGGCATAATAAAAGAACTCTTTTTTAAATATTACAACTTTCTTGGACTCCTTCTTGTGGTGCACCATCCCTACCTATAAGAATTTGCATCTGTCTTGACAGTGGAGCTTCTCTGCGCTAGCTCCGGATGTTCTTGTGCACAGCGCCTTACGGACTTGCCGATATTTGAAATTTAAGTGCGAAGCCCTGGTCAGCCGCAGTTGTGTTTTTTGGAAGGACAGCAATTCCGCCACCCTGATAGACAACCTCGCCAACCTCGGACTGGAACAGCTCGTCACATCGCCAACCCACATCGCCGGACACACGCTTAAGGCTTTCTTCTCCTCTAGCCCACACGTTTCCTTCAGCCACATCTCCGAACCCACCTGGACCGACCACCACTGCATCCACTTCACCTTCTGGAAACCTGTCGCACCTCACTGCACCCTACAGACCCCCCGTTGCTGCTGGGGCAAAATCACCGAAGTACAACTACAGACAAACCTCGCACTCAACCCACCGACCAACCCCTCCAACTCCGACGAGGGTGCACGAACCCTCATACGATGGATGGACGACTTCGCCAACACCTTAGCCCCGATGAAAAAACCAACCCTCAAAGACACCAACAAGAAAGGTTCATCCCGGAACTACTAGCGTCAAAGCTTACCTGTCGGAAGTTGGAGAACATATGGCTCGGCGAGAAGTCGCCGCACAGCCCACAAATACGTCATCCGCAACCACCACCACCTCATCAGGACCGCCAAGAGAACCTCCTTCAAAGACCGCCTCAACAACAATGCACAAAACCGCAAGGAGCTCTTCAACGTCGTGAAGGAACTCTCCAACGCCAACGACATCCCACAGTCACAAGCCCTTTGCGACTCCCTCGCTTCCTTCTTCTACTGCAAGATCGCCGACATCCACAAAAGCCTCAACCCCCGGATGTCCCTAAAAGGCTCCAACACGCCGGAACAACCTCACACCACCGACAACGACCCCCTGATAACCTGGACCAACGTGAGCATCAAAGACACAATCAAGACCATGGGTACAATTCACTCTGGTTCGCCGTCTGACCCTTTCCCACACCACATCTTCAACAAAGCCGGCAGCTCCATCGCACCCCGTCTACGCAACATCATGAACCTTTCCTTCGAGACCGCGACCTTCCTTGAAAGCTGGAAACACGCCGAGATCAACGCTCTACTGAGGAAACCCAAGGCGGACCCAAGCAAACTGAAAAACCTCCGGCCCATCTCCCTGTTTCCGTTCCCAACTAAGGTCATCGAGAAGAAAGTCAACATCCAACTCACCGGCTACCTCGAAGACAATAGGTTTCTGGATCCCTCCCAGTCAGGTTTCCACAGCAACCACAGCACCAAGACCGCCCTCATCGCTGCAACAAACGACATCAGGATACTACTGGGCAACGGAGAGATGGCGGCCCTCATCCTCCTGGACCTCTCCGCCGCCTTCGATACCGTCTGCCATCGCACACTACGCACACGACTCCACGACGCACGGCCTGGACTGGACCTCCTCCTTCCTCTCCAGCAGAACACAGAAAGTCCGCCTCCCCATTCCAATCCGAAGCCTCCGAGTTCATCTGTGGTGTCCCACAGGGATCCTCCCTCAGCCCAACGCTGTTCAACATTTACATGGCGCCTCTTGCATGCATCGCCCGTCATCACAACATCAACATAATCTCCTACGCCGACGACACGCAACTGATCCTCTCCCTCACCAAGGACCCCCTCACTGCCAAATCCAACCTACACCAGGGAATGAAGGCCGTCACTGACTGGATGGAGGATAGCCACCTTAAACTGAACACAGACAAGACGGAGATCCTCATCCTCGGGCCCAACCACTCAGCGTGGGACGATTCCTGGTGGCCCACATCACTGGGGACCCCCTGCACCCACCAACCATGCACGCAACCTGGGAGTCATCCTCGACTCGAAACTCACCATGACCAAATAAGTCAACGCTGTCTCCTCCTCCTGCTTCAACACCCTCTGGATGCTCTGCAAAATCTACAGATGGATCCCGACAGACACAAGGAAAACAGTCACCCAGGCCCTAGTCAGCAGCAGACTCGGAAAGGCCCTCTACGCCGGAGCCCCGACCAAGCTCATCAACAGACTGCAAAGAATCCAGAATGCCTCTGCACGCCTGATCCTAGACGTCCCGCGCTGCGCCCACATCACCCCCACCTGAGGAACCTGCACTGGCTCCCCGTCGACAAAAGAATCTCCTTCAGGCTCCTGATCCACGCACACAAGGCACTCCACAAGACCGGCCCAGCCTATCTCAACAGTCGACTCTCCTTCTACGTACCCAACAGGAATCTCCGCTCCGCAGACCTCTCCCTGGCTACCATCCCACGCATCCGCAGAACCACTGTCGGAGGCAAATCCTTCTCCCACCGCGCCGCCAAGACCTGGAACACCCTCTCCCACATCCTACGACAAACCGAAGATCTTCTAACCTTCAGGAGACAACTCAAGACCTGGTTGTTCGACCAGTAGCAACAGCACCCCCTTCCCCCCCCACTCCTCCGTGCCTTGAAACCCTAGCGTGAATGTAGTGCGCTTTACAAATTATATGATTGATTGATTGACCAAACCCTTCACCACATGCTGAAGTTTGGGAGCCACCCGCCCTGGAAGGGAGGTCATCTTCATTATTTGTGGTCCACCTTTAGAGAAGGTCAGGAAAGTTGCAAAAGATTGTATATTTGAGCTAGTGGATTTCCATTCAGTTAGCACAGTTTTGCTATTGTGACTGATGTGGCAGTTATGGAATGGAAAATTCTTGCCTGTTAGCACCGGCAAAAACTCGTGCCAACTTTTTACCTTGGATTTTTTTCCACCTTCTGAACAACATCCATGATAATTAGCTTTGTTGAGCTTTGTCGTCTTTTAAAATCACCAGAAAGGTTCTTTGCTCAGCGGTGCGAGTATTACCATCAAGTGACATGGCCTTTCCCAGCCCTACCAGCCTCATCTCCTGGACACCCCTACAGGCCAGTCTGCTTCTTTGTGATCCTTCTAATAAAAGATTCTTTATAATCCGCCCCACCCCCTCGCTCCCTGGTACCGCTGCCTACCAGAGGCTTTGGCAGCATCCGAAAGCTTCTGTAATCCATCCGCTGGACGGAGTGAAGGAATCGCAGAGGAGGGTCGGGATGGAGGGAGTGGGAGAGGGAGGAACATGTGGAGGGAGAGAAGAGATGGAAGGGGAAGAAAAATGAGATGTCCGAGGCAAGAGACAGCGGTGGACGGTGAGAGACGGGACGAGCTGTAAGGGGATCGAGGGGGCCGAGCGAGGGATAGAAGAGAAGGAAGGTGTAGAGAAATGAGACAGGCGAGGCGGGAGACAGCGGTGGAGGGTGAAAGAAGGGAACATCTTTGACACTGTAACTTCAGTAGCTGAAAGAGGAGAGTAGGGGGCGGGGAGAGGTTGGAAGCTGGGGGGAGGGGAAGGAAAAATAGAATTAATCTCTAGTATACACAGAATGCAGCTCCCAAGCCCGGGAACTATCAAACTGACTGTACGAAATGGATTGGGAACGAAACGCATCCAAACTCCAAGCCACAGAGAGAAAACACGATGTGCGCAGGATCAAATACCCAGAGGGTGGAGCCGAGACTCGAAGAAGCTCGTAGCTCAGAATTCTCTGCTGTCTGCCCCCTGTCCCAGCCCAGGAGGCAGCAGAGCTCGGGTGGGTGGGGGAGGAGGAGGGGCAGGGGGTGACCTCACTGCTGCGCTCGGAGGGAAGCGAGACTGCGTGCTGTTCTCTCTCCTGATAAACAGAGGCGCGTGAGCAGAGCTTCAGCTATCTGAATCTTCCCTGGACAGCCTCATCAGACAAGCTGATAAAAAAAGTATTCACAAAGGCCGGCCGCAAATTAGGACACGGTGTCCGGAGGGGCTGTCTAAAAAACGGACAGGGCGGAAACTAAAAACCCTCCTTTTCAATGGGAAGCCAGCGTTTACAATAAACGCTGACGCTACCCAATGAAAAGGAGGGGCGGGGCTTACAGTACCTGTTTTCTTACAATATTTCTCGCAGGGTGGGGCAGCTTTGCTGCTCAACCCACGCGAGACCTAAAAAAGTAGAGGAACCGTGGACAGAGAATCAGAGGGCGGGAATAACCCGAGGATTGGGTCAGTGGGCGGAGTCAGAGGTGTGGCTAGAAATAGCAAAACAAACCAATTTTTAGTACGCTTGGCATTTCTTTGACCAGTTACAGCTTATAACGTTATTTAATCCAAACAAAGGATAAACATGTTAATTTGAGGTTTAATATAGAAGTTGTTTACATTAAAATACATTTACAATGTGGGGCTGGTTTCCAATCACAGAATGCCCCAAATACGCTTATAATCCATTTGTCTCCAAGCCATGCAGTTTCTTTCATCAGCACTTCTCCTCCCTTTTTCCAGGCATTTCTTAACATAAAATGACAGTAAAAGGCAAAATTATATTTTCATTCGGGAAGTGAACAAAAAGCAGTAACCCACTGAGCTATGCGCATAAAATATTGCTCTTTGATATGTACAGTACACGTTCTTTGCAGCAGGCGTATTAACCCTCTGCGCTACCTTAGATGATTCAAAACAGCCATTAGACAAAACTCCCCTCCGATCTCTCTCCAGCAGGTACATTGATCACCAGAGTTATCTTGGCACTTTTATTGTTGCCTGAAACCTTCTGACTATACAAAAAACTTTGCAGTGTTTTTAAAACTCGTGCACTGCTACAAACCCACAAACAAAACCAACCCCCAACCCTTCCAGTCGCCCTGGGAAATGCTTGATACCTGGAACGGCCAGTCCGGCCTAGTTACTATAAAGCCTTTTTCAATGCAATACTACAGATATGTATGCTCATTTGATATAAACGTCACGATCACTATTAGTGTAAGACACAGATTCTTCCTGAATATCCTTTGACCAGGGCTCCTGCCTGAATAATATACATGAGCATGTTTGGTGCACAAAAGAAGGCCTCTGGGTAGACCTCGGAGGTAAGCACATTAATGTTATTCATCAGAACCCTCACACAGGACCACTTACCTTTTTGACCTTCTTGTACAATTCCTGCCTGTACTTTACTATGCGTAATCTTTTTTGGCAGATCATTTAAAGTTTACGCCTTTAACATAAACTCTCTAACAAGCAATATAATAATGTTTATTTTTTACTTCTAGACAAGTTTGTAAGTGTTTTAGGGCCATGCCATACAGAATAGAAGTAAAGGCAGAATGCAGTCATCGGATCTGCACTCCTGTGACTTTGAGTTGAAGAGAGGTTGTATTCTGCAGAGATGGGTTTGGGTCCGGGCCGAGGTAACTCCCAGCCGAACCCTTGCTGAGGCAGAGGTTCCTGTGTTGTGCCAGAGGCTAAGCTCTCCTCTTGCTGGTTCAGAGACATGCTTGCCATAAGTGGATTGGAAGCTGTGTGACCCAGCCGGTGCTTTGTCAAGGAAGAGGATCACTCAAGTCAAGTCAAGTTTAAAATTTGTATAACGCACTACTCACCCAGAGGGTCTCAAGGTGCCCAAGGGAGGGGGGGTACTTTACTTATCGAATATCCACGTTTTTAGTTTTCTGAAGGAGAGGTGGTTCTGTGTAAAGCGGAGGTAGGTGGGGAGAGAATTCCAGGTCTTGGCCGCTAAGTAGGAGAAGGATCTTTCCCCCATGGTGGATCTTTGGATGCGTGGAATTGCGGCGAGGGCTTGATTGGACGATCGTAGTTGGCGGGTGGGGGTGTAAAAGGACAGGCATGCGGGTCCTAGTTCGTAGAGGGCTTTGTGTGCGTGGGTGAAGAGACGGAACGTTATTCTCTTGTTGGCGGGGAGCCAGTGGAGGTCTTTCAGGTGACCGGAAATGTGAGCTTGGCGGGGGATGTCTAGGATGAGTCTGGCTGAGGCGTTTTGGATGCGTTGGAGTTTTTTCTGTAGTTTGGCTGTGGTTCCGGCGCAAAGGGTGTTTCAGTAGTCCAGTCGGCTTGTGACCAGTGCATGGGTGACCGTCTTTCTTGTTTCGGTGGGGATCCAACGGAAGATTTTTTTGAGCATACGTAGGATGTTGAAGCATGATGATGAGACGGCGTCAATTTGTCTGGTCATCGAGAGGGAGGAGTCCAGGATGAAGCCCAGGTTGCGTGCGTGGTCCGTTGGTATGGATGCGTTTCCTAGGGCCGGTGGCCACCATGAGTCGTCCTAGGCGGAGGGGGATGATCCTAAGATGAGGACTTCCGTTTTGTCCGAGTTCAGTTTTAAACGGCTGTTCTTCATCCACTTGGCTACTTCATTCATCCCTTCGTGTAGGTTGGTTTTGGCGGTGTTTGGGTCTTTGGTGAGGGAAAGGATAAGCTGGGTGTCGTCTGCGTAGGAGCTCTTTAGGGTAGGAGCTGGGTGTCCTGCCTCTTCATGGCCTTTCTACTAGTCCCAGATTCGGCTGCACTGTCTAATCCCACATCTCTTGTGTTATTCACTGTGTTTTCAGTTTAGGGTGCACAAGTACCCCATTCAGTGTAGTCAGTTTGTTCAAATAAACTAGTTTGTGTGCCTCACTGCACCACAGCATCCTCTACACAGAGGATTTTACACTCCTTGTTCCGAAATCCTCTGCTCATCAAGGGCCGATATTGCATTGTCAACAATCTGCTCTGCTCTGTTATTACTCGGCTGAGACGACACCGGGAGTAAGCTTCACTTCCAATCCTGCCTCAAGTTGCCCACACAGTGATATATTTTTACCATTGAGGGCCTTACCGAGGATTTGTAACTAACTCCACGTTCTGAGAGACGCACCTCATGACCTGATTGGAATCTTGAACGGTCCCTCGTTTCCCTAACTCTGCAGTTCGGCATTCTCTTTGAAGAACCTATTCCCGAGGAAGATCTAGGTGCAAGCACCTACGACTTTTGACTCTCGGAGTGGAACACTCCCTCATGGTCCTTTTGATGGTGAGTTGACTCTCACGCCACATTCAAAGGGATTGCTATTCTCCTTCACATTTACTAAGGCACCTACCCGTTTTTATAGATGTCCTGACAAGACGCCCCACTCTCACTCTATTCAGGCTTGGAGGAGTTAGTTTCCTTATGACTTGGCTGTCTAAACTCCCCCGCTTTTCGCCCTGAAGAAGACCCACCTTGAAGTCCCCAGGAAACAGACATTTTGAGTCGAAACATCGACGTGCCATCTCTTATGTCCGATAACAGTGTATCCATAAATAATTGAAGGCACAGGTTACCACTATATTTATTCACATGAACAGAGATATATATTTACTGGCCAACAATCTGTGTTATCCATCTATTAGTGTTTTCATTTCTTGTTTCCATTGTCTCTCCATATTCACTTCATGTAACAGTCACTATTCAATCACTTTATTTCTTGTATTGTATGACAGCCCACTCTTAATGACTATCATTTGATACAAAAAAAATATATACATTACTTTGGTCAAAAATTGGTGTAGTGTGTTTAAAACAATTCATGTTTTTTGCTGAATGATTATACTATGAATGCTTGCCTAAAGTAATTATTCGCTACCCAGCAGATCTGTACTGTAGACTACATCTGCTCTGTTGTGTCACCAGTTAATTCACAGTTGTCTTGTGTTCCAACACCCTCTTGAGCACAGCACTCCGAGACCTGCTTGTGTGGAGTTTCTGTATTATAAAACAATAAACTGATCCTTGGCGTGGCATCACGGCGTTCAAGAGCCATCATATGCACTAGCTCATAGAAGTACAAGTCATCTGCTGGCCGCTTCAGAGCACTGCAGGGGATAGGAGAGGGCTGTATGGAGTTGGTGGCAGGAATGTGCTTTGTGGCTGACTTCGCCACTTCTAAACACTGATGGAGAGGAGGAGAATTAAGTGTAGGTATGCGAGAGAGAGAACATTAGCTAAGAGTGCTGACGGGGAAGCAGAAGGGAACACTGCTTCTATGCGTGCCACCCTTCACTATTCAGGGCTCAATTCACACATAGGAAGGACTCTTAATTGAGACTGTGAGGGCATCCAGGCTGCTGAGAATTGTTGGTAATAGCGGATGGGGAGGGGGGGTCAATAGAATGGGCAAGACTGTTCCTTTCAGGGGGGTATCTCACTGGAGCCCCTCAGGGTGGTCAGCCACGAGTGGCTCTTAAAATGAAGTTAACAGGCAGGTGGTTTCGTCCCTCGTCTGCCTTCCTCACATCCCGTCCTATAATTGACCATATTTTAAGGGTAATAACCTGTTTCATGTTGAGTTTCAACCCACGCTTCCAAGAACAATAGAAGTTCCTGAAAACCCAGTGAAATTATACTTAATTTACCATCCTCTGAAGGATCAAGGTCTCAGTTAGCCTTTCTGTGATTCCGACTAATGGCCCGCACATCTCAGCGGTGAATGTTTAACTCATGGAATCACGCTGCTGAATATCCGCCCCTGCAACCACCGGCTCAAATTAAGCACTGGCTGCAGGCGTCATCATGAACTGAGCAGGGACAGCGCAGTCACTTTACTGGCTGTCTTGAGCACAGAGGCTCAGGTGCGATACACTATGGACCAGGCCTCGTGATCTGCACAAGTGACATCTAATTTTGCCCGGATGCTGGGAAGTTTTGTACCAATATTTGGACCCACTGACTGGTAGAAAAATAAAGTTCCACCCTTGTGCCCCTCTCTACCTGAGTAAATGCGTTCTTACGTATCTTTGCAACCGCTATGGTAGGGTGTGCCACGAGTTTTAAAAGACCACATCCCTGAACACAGACAAAGCAGTGGTACACATTAAAAAAAGAACATAAGAAAAACAGCTGATAAGACGTTCCACATTTTCATGTTTTTTTAAAAACATGCACTAGGTATTCTTTCATTTTCCCAACTTACTTGATGTTTATTTAAGAGCCTGGAGTTCAGAGGCCGTCCAGGCTCCTCTCTCAGGTCCCAGTGCAGGGAAAAGAGCAGCGCTGGAAAGGAGGGGGAGGAGACCTCGGGGCAGGCACGCAGAACAATATCCAGGAGAGGCTGGTGGGGCTGGGTCAGCTGTGGGTACATCGACCAGTGGAGGGCCTCCTCTACAGCAGTCGCCCTCCACCTATTTTCCAGTCTAGCTGGGTGGAGAGCAGCTTACTCGCAGCCATGAATTCCCCACTGAATCCCTTTTCTTCTTTAACAGGTGGCGTCCATCGGACTGCGTAAGCCTGAAGGTAAAGGACAGAGGAGGTCAAGGGCGGGGCCACCAAAGCACAGGAAGGACGTGTAAAGAGACACTGTACAGTGAGTGTGCAGCACTGAACTGCACACATGCTGCTGTCCTATGTGCTGTACATGAGGACAGAAGGAAGGTGGTCGGAGAGGAGGGCACAGGAGCTGGGTACTGGAGACAAGGGCACAGGTGTCTGACGTGCAGTGAGGCACTGTACAGTGAGTGTGCAGCACTAAACTGCACACCTGATGCTGCGCTGTGTGCTGTACAGGAGGACAGAAAGAAGGGGGACAGGACATGAGGACATAAGAGAAGATGACAGGAGGAGAGGACACAGTGCTGATATCAGGAACCCCACTGCTTAGCAGTTAAGTGCCCTGTAAAAAATCAGTCCTCACAAATTTTGTTGGAAAACAGTTTGCTGCAGGATTATTTTATACAAGGAACTATGCCACCGTGGTGGGATAACTTATGGGCGATCCAAGGGCAGACAACGGAAACTAACCTACGCTGCCCCGCCCGCCTGATGAATCAACTGCACCGTAGCCAACCCAATCGGTCCTACCATTTATGTGGGGATTATCCCCCTTAAAAACCATGGGCCACCAGTCCATAAATTTACTCATGCCTTTTTACGGGTGGAGCGTGGCCAGGGAAGCCCCCTGTCGCTCAGGCTTACAACCGCCCGAAGGACTAGCGGGGCAATGTCATTTTCAACCATGGTCCTGGCAGGCGCCATTTTTTTACAGTTTTAATATAGCGCGAACTTGACCTGGTATCGGGTATCAGAGCGCTCTACATAGCATAGCAGCAGTTGCGTTACATGAGGACACATTCATTTTTGTTAGGCACGGGGAGATTATGTGATTTGCCCAGAATCACAGAATGTTCAGAGTCATTCGAACCCGGTTCCCCAGATTCGAGGTCGACTGCCCTAGCAATTAGGCCAACTCCTCTCTCCTGCAACCTGCGGTTACCAGTCCTTCTACTGAATAGCTCATTTCTACCTCCGACGTGTGTACCCGACCCTATCAGGGGTACCAAGGGGTGTTTGCACTAAAGATGACACACCTAATTATCAAGCCCTTCTTTTTCTATTTGATTTTTCATTAGAATACAACCAAGACCTCCTGCTTGGTGGGCTTGTTCATGACTTATTTATCTTGCCGTAGGAAAGTTCGATGGCCTCCCCGAAGTCGGGAACTGCTATTCTCTGTTTAACCACAGCTTCATTTAACCAGCCGTAGGTAAGCATAGAGGCGTTCGCCTCCAAGGCCATTAGTATATGTGTTAACAGGTTACTGTTTGTGGCCAACACCATGCCCTTATCTCTCCCCCCTGACCTCTACATGTATGGGAGTGCAGCGCCGGCAAGAATTACCCATAGGGAATTTAAAACTACTGCTCTCTTCATAACCACAATTCTATCTGATATAATCCATTGTGCACTGTGTATAAATATGTGCATTACATTTGGGGTTAACTAATCCCTTGTTTACCACCACTAGTTGGCTAGTCCCACATTCTGGCGGTTCGGACTGATAACCGGGTACCGCCCCAGCATTGAAATAGGGAGTCCCCTACAGAGGGTCATTGGGCAGGGACAGGGTGAAGCCAAATGACCAATGGCACCCCCACCTGAGCTAGAACCTTAGTCATTTATTTATTTATGAAACTTATAAAGCGCAACAAATGCCCGAGGGCGTTTCGGCGCTGTGAACGTGGCAGAAAAGAGGAGTAAAAAGAGGATTTATTGATTGAACAGCCAAGTTTTTATTTTTCTCCTAAAGGCGATAAGATTAGGACAGGATCTAGTGTTCTTATTCAAGGAATTCCAAAGTTTGGCTGTAGAGACAGTGAATCGGCGATCGCCCCAGGAGGCTGTTTTGGTCCGAGGTAAAGACATCAAGAGAGCATTAGTAGTTCGTAATGATCTGTTGGGGACATGAAAGGCTAGGGAATTGAGAAGAAAGCGTGGTCCTTGCTTGCGGGAGGCTTTGTAGGCAATGCACAGTGCCTTAAATTTTATTCGTTTTTTCACCGCTAGCCAGTGATAGCCTTTAATAACTTGGGCAATAGGTTTGAACTTTTGAGTACCTGAGAGCATTCTGGCTGCTGCTTTTTGTTCGGACTGCAGTTTTCGAATGACTTTTTGCTGGGCATTGATAAGGAGTCCATTGCAGTAGTCCAAGGAAGACATTACAAAAGCTGTGACCAATGTTTTACCTGAGTTAGGGGGGAGATATGGGTGGATTTTTATGATAGTTTTGAGTTTGTAAAAGGAGGTTGAAACAATGGTATTTGCATGAGCAGCAAATGTCAGTTTGTTATCAAAGAGTGACTGGGTTGGGCGGAGGACCTAACTCGGTGGGCCACCAGGAACTGGGCCAAGTCGGGCAAAGCTTGCCAAATATCATTACTTCCGTTTTTTCTGAATTTAATTTAAGGCACTTGGTGGCCATCCAATTAATGATGGCCAGCATGCCTTGCTGAAAGTTGGCCGCTATTTTCCCTATGTTATTTTTTATAGCCAAAACCAACTGAGTGTCGTCCGCGTAAGAGGTTAGGCTCATCCCATAAAACCTGATGACTCTCGCTAAGTCCGCTACATAGACATTAAATAGCGTTGTACTTAGGGATGAGCCCTGTGGGATGCCACATGGTAATGTCATCTGAGCAGAGCTGAAATTGGCCAACTGGACCGTCTGGGTGCGGTTGTAAAGGAATGAGGCGAGAAGGACTCTGGCTTTATCCTGGATGCCTATGGTGTTGACACGGTCGATCAAGATGTTGTGATCGACCGTGTCAAAGGCAGCAGATGAATCCAGTAGAATGAGCACTGCCGTCCCTCCTTGGTAAGAATGGTTCTTATTTCATCAGGTGCTTTAATGAGTGCTGTCTCAGTGCTATGACTCTTGCGAAAGCCAAACTGGGTATCGTCCAGTAGGTAATGATCTTCAATGTACTGGGAGATTTGTGTGGTCATTAATTTTTCTACGAGTTTGGCTGCAAAAGGCAGACTAGCAATGGGTCTGTAATTTTTAGTGTCTTCAGAATCTAGGTAGGGTTTTTTTCAGGAGAGGTTTGAGAAGGCTGTCTTTCCAAATGGGAGGATAGATACCCGTGCAAAACATTGAATTAAATATTTCTGTGAGTTGGGGGGCTATAATGTCAGCAACTGGGAGGAGTATTGCTGGTGGACAAGGATCGTTTGCAGAGCCTGATTTGATGGTGGTCATGGCATTAATTACTTGGGTGACATTGATCTTTTGAAACTGCCTAAAGGTGGGCTGGGAGTCGTCTATGTGTTGAGAAAGTGGAGGTTCTTTCATTTGATCCGAGAAGTTGGTGTATATGTTGTTAACCTTGTCATAAAAAGTAGTCAGCAAGGTTATTGCAAAAAGCTTGCGAGGGCGCAGGAACGTTTTGTGAGGGTAATTGTGAGAGTTTGGATACGACCTGAAAAAGTTGTTTGTTGGAATTTCTAGCTTGTTCAATCTGAGTGGAATGGTATAAGCTTTTTTCTTGGAGAATGATAGCTTTATATTTAGTAAGTTCGTTTTTATAAAGCAGTTTCTCTTCGGTGGAATTAGTCTTTCTCCATTGTCTTTCTCGGTTTCTACATTTCTGTTTTTGCTCTCGGAGTGCACTGGTAAACCAAGGGGCCGAGGGGGAGTTGCGGTTTTTAGAGAGGGATTTTATAGGCACTAGTTTGTTCATGACAGTGGTTAGCCAGTGGGTGTATTCTTTGGCAGCTATATTTGGATCGTTAGAGATCTCAGGTTGTGAGGTAGGCAGGAATTCCTTAAGCTGTTGATTATCAAGATTTTTCCATGATTTAAACGAGATGGAAGCGTGTGTCATGGTAGTTGAGTGTGATGGAGAGTCAAGGGGGATTTCGGACATCACTGCATGATGATCTGACCAGGCAAGAGGTAAAACCTCTTTTATCTTGATTTTTTTAACATTGGAAAACAACCCATCTAAAGTGTGGCCTGCTTCGCGGGTACTTTTGGGGACCAATTGTGTGAGACCCAAGGACTCTAATTCTGATAGAAGACAGTTGGTACCTTTGTCTGCAGAGTTTTCTAAGGGAAAGTTAAAGTCGCCCAAGATGGCGGTGGAGTTATCGGTGGCTAGGGATTCCACCATTTTAATAAAAGTGGTTAAAAATGGTGTCTTACTACCAGGTGGGCGATATAATGGAATGCCCTTGAGGCGTTGAGAGGGACCCAGGGCAATGGAAAAGTGTGTGGCCTCACATGTGGTGAGTGGGACTGGGTTCATGGAGGTTTTAAGATGGCTGCGGTAGATTATGGCAATTCCACCCCCTATTTTCAAGGCTCTGTCCTGTTTTAAGATGTTGTAGCCTTCTGGGACATCCACTAGTAAGTCTGGCTCCGATGAGGGATTGGTCCAGGTTTCCGTGATAAAAAGAAGATCTAGTTTGTGAAGGGTAATTAATTATGCTATTTCCTCTTTATGTTTGCCCAGAGACCTGGCGTTAATGAGGGCTGCTAGAATGTTGTTCCTTTTTTTGTTGATAGAGGGCGATAGGGAGGTGATATTTGAACTTGGGTCGATGTGTATTTTAAAGAGGCAGCGCAAACAGACTTTAGGAAGGTGGGAGATTCCGTAAAAGGTAAAGTGAGTACCTGGACATCTAGCTAAGGAACGTAGGTTAAGTAGGGCCGTGCTGGAATAGCAGCACCTGACGGCTGACTTGTTTGCACCAGGGGGTATGGCTCTGGGCCCGGTCCAGGCGCGGACGGGCGCAGACGGGCTTGCCTTAGATACGCGCCTTTGGCGCACCGCCGGCGCGCACACTGCGCGTGTCCGCTGCGCTTGCGCTTGCTCTGTGCCCTATGTACTCTAGGGAACGCCATAGACTGCCGGAAGTGGTGCAGATAGCTCCCGGGTCAGCCCTCCGAACAATCGGCACAAGCCGTGTCGGACCGGGGCTTCGGGGAGGAAACAGCAATGAAGACAGGTAGGAGCAGCAATTAAATATTATGACAACAATTGTTAAAAATAAAGTGCAAGTGGTTAAAAGCTTAAGAGCAGCTAGCGGCAACTGTAGTAAGTCAGGCAGCACGCGTCCACTCCCCATGGATTCATATGACATGTATCGATTCTAAGCTGTTTCATATCCCTTCGAGGATGCATGGTGAGCCTCCCCACCTAATACAAGGCAAAGGTAGATCTGACCGCCAGAGGGTGGGGGGCATTGGGCCTGAGGTCCCCTACGGATACTCCTAAATCCTGCCACATTTCACGCACGTCATTACTGCCCGCAAAACCCCGTCTCCTGATGCTGTGTCGCCGTGCTAGTTTCCCCACCCTAGTTTGTGTAGCCCCAAGCCAGGTTTTGCTAAAGGCATACCAGGGTGCTAAAACAGATGCCACTGCTAATGCTTTTGGATTTGTGAGGGCATGGAATAACATATGACCAATTATACCTGCACCTTCTTGAATATGAATGCAAGATGCGTTCAGTTCCGTTAATTGTCACCATTTCTGCTCTGAACCCATATTTCTCCATACTATTGGAGTCACAGCACATTTTTTGGAGTGACAAGCAAGGCAGCCCACCAGGCTTCCTTAAATGCAGGATCCTGTGAGCCATATGCTCACGTTTACAGAGTGCACATCCTTACTAGAAATGGCCAAAAGAAAAACCTATTTTAAACCCACTCTATTGCAGGTTCCTGCCAATGTACCCTTCTGCTCATATAGGGGCAAGCGTAATGCCTATAGCATTGCGGGTCCCACTGCCCTACCATCTAATGCGAGGAGGGGCTGCGCCCCCAGTATTCTGCTTATTCCATACCCCTATTGCATGCAAGCCCCTCACCGTCTGACTGCTATTTGGGTACTGTCGCCATGCTGATGGCCCCACCCTGGCGAAAGTCGTCCAAATCCAAACTTCGTCCTTGGTGCTAATGTACACCAAGGAGCAGGCAAGTGGGTGGGAACAGGAGGAGAACCATACGTACAGTTCCCTGCCCTTATTGAATAATGGGAATGCCAATGTTTTTTACTACCTTGTAGCCTTTTTGTGCTCTAACCCAGTGCTTCCCCAACTTTTGGAACCACAGCACACTTGCTAGATGATAATTTTAACAACCCGCCTAGCTGCAGTGGCGGTGAGGCAGGCAAATTCTATCTTAACCGAAGCACCCCTCTGTGGTGTGGTATGAACTGCTATGACTGTGCAATCTGAAGCATGCCTTTGTTTACGGAATGCAGATTCTTTGCTGAATTGACCAGACATTTGCACAGACAGTCCTATTGGTAAACTGGCGAACAAGTTAATGGTGTTAAATCTGGTTTCAGTGAATATTTGTCTCTTGTGCGTCTGCAAGTGAGCACCTAGATTTGTTTTAGAACTGTGCTAAATCTTTTGCTTTCTTTACTGCTGAGTGAGCCCAGTCGAAGAATTGGACCTAGTACAATAGGTTTATCCACGGAATTGATTGCCCTCCACCAGAATGAAAGGCCTACCTGTTCACTGGTTTGCCTCCTAATACCCTTCTACTTGGTGATACGATACATTTTACTCAGCAAGCTGGCAGTCTAGCGTTGCCATTGCCATCACCCATCCTCTGCCCTTCGTAATCACCCGCCGTCCTCCTGTGCAGTGGTCTTTTGGCTAAAAGCCATGGGGACCCTGAAATGCTCTTTAGCCCTCATATCCTCTGCACTCATGCAAACACCACTTACAGTATACTACATAGAAGCTCCCGTTAGTAGCAAGGGTGTGAAAATGTCTTGCTAGAATGGACACAACACACTATTATATGTTTGCGACCGTCCTCACCAAGCTAAGTGCCTGCCCAGCTTCTGGAGCCTCTAAACGTGTAGCCTTGAGGAATGTATGTCTGTATAATTCCAATCTGTCCATTGATTCCCTAAAGGAATTCCAGAGTGCAGTTGAACCCCTGCTGTTCAGCTGATCCTCTTCCAAGGCCTGATTAACTGGTAACAGTATGAGTGCTGTGGGGACCTTTTGTCGACTCTAAAGTTGCAGTTTCATGTTCTGATGCAGTCCCCAATATTGTGGGTCCTACCAGAACCCCTCCGCCTAATGTGTGTGCCTTAGGTACATAGTCCAGCTCACTTGACGCACTTGCGTGTGACTCAAGACAGTCAAGCTCCAACTGAACGTGATGCTGCATAGGGAGTGGCAATTGCAAAAACAACAGTTGATGGACAGAATGCAGAACAATGTCATACATTCACCCCAGTACAGAGATCTGGGCCTGAATCCATTGTTTTTTTGCTCACCACACCACCTCAATTCAGACATGGCCATATGCAAATCAGGCTTGACCCTGTGCCTCATGGGAACAGTCCAGCCCAAACTGCCAAGCTATGTCTTCCTAGGACCGGAATCAAGCATCCTAGGACCGGTTTCTGGCTTTCAGCCGTCTTCAGCCAGGATAGCTTGACTCCAGTGGTGTGGAAAGCACGGAACTCACGTCTGAGCATACCCATCCCACTCGGGGTGACAAATGCAAAAACAACAGTTGATGGACAGAATGCAGAACAATGTCATAAATTTACCCCAGTACAGAGATCTGGGCCTAAATCCATAGTTTTTTTGCTCACCACACCACCCCAATTCAGACATGGCCATATGCAAATCGGGCTTGACCCTGTGCCTCATGGGAACAGTCCAGCCCAAACTGCCAAGCTATGTCTTCCTAGGACCGGAATCAAGCATCCTAGGACCGGTTTCTGTCTATCAGCCGTCTTCAGCCAGGATAGCTTGACTTCAGTGGTGTGGAGAGCACGGGACTCACGTCTGAGCATACCCGTCCCACTCGGGGTGACAAATGCAAAAACAACAGTTGATGGACAGAATGCAGAACAATGTCATACATACACCCCAGTACAGAGATCTGGGCCTAAATCCATTGCTTTTTTGCTCACCACACCACCCCAATTCAGACATGGCCATATGCAAATCAGGCTTGACCCTGTGCCTCATGGGAACAGTCCAGCTAAAACTGCCAAGCCATGTCTTCCTTGGACCTAGGGAGTGGGGCATTTCATGCTGTGGCACCCAGCTCTGGAGAGGTATCTAACCACATATGGATGGCCTGGAGGCTATTATAGACTTCCTGCAATTATTCACAGTATCGTATGCCCTCACGTAACTCGCATATTCAATTAATCCCTAGACTCTGCTGTGTTCCCAGAAATCTGGAAAAAAGCCATTGTATTTCCATTACTAAAGAAAGCGGACTCCGACATCCACAACCTCGCAAACTAACGGCCAATCTCGCAGCTTCTATACCAGTCTAAAGTATAGGAGAAGCTGGTCAACAAACAACTGTCCGACTACCTAGAAACCAATGAGCTCCTGGACCCATCTCAGACTGGCTTAGAGCCACTAACATCACAGAAGCCACCTTATTGGTGGTCTTAGATAATATCAGATCCCTAATTGCCCAGGGCAAAGCTGCCGCCCTGATCCTCTGGACTTGTCGGCAGCCTTCAATACTGTCTCTCACAGCCTCCTGCTGAGTACCTTACATGAAAAGGGTATACATTCCAAAGCCCTTCAAAGGTTCAGCTCCTTTTTAAAGGAACCGAACACAAAAAGTGCAAACGGGTCCTTTCGCCCTCAACTTAAAAACGATCAATTATGGTGTCCCGCAGGGAGCTTCATTGAGCCCCACCCTCTTCAATGCCTATGTATCTTCTTTGGCCAAAATCAGCAAGAAATGGGGCTTTAAAATCTGCTCCTATGCAGACGACACGCAATTGCTGATAGCCCTTGAAGAAAGGCATGAGGAACCAGGAATAAACGGAATAACTGCCTTTCAGAAATGGCGACTTGGACGTCAGACCATTGTCTGGAACTGAACGCAGAGAACTCAGAGATCTTACTCTATGGAGGAGCCCACCTAATCTGGGATGCAACCTGGTCGCCCCTATCATTAGGATCTGCCCCGGAGTCCAAACAGGTCATAAAAAACCTGGGCATATTCATCTATAATGCACTAACCATACAGGACCAAGTCTGATCACTGTGTAGGAAACACTTCACTACACTAAAACTATTAAAAAGACTCTCCGTATGGATCACGCTGGATTGCAGGAAAACCATCACTCAGGCTTTACTCACAAGCAAATTGGATTACGGGAATGCGCTCTATGAGGGCATAGCAGACTACCTCTTCTCCCATCTGCAGGGAGTCCAGAACCCAGCTGCCCAGCTGGTGTGTAACTAAAGCAAATACAGCCCATCATCGGAATGCCTGAGGGAGCTTCATTGGATGCCTGTGCGCCAAAGAGCCAAATTCAAGCTCCTAGGCCATGCAGACAAAGCCCTACACCAACACGGCCCCAGAATCCTACAAGATAACATCGAATTCTATGCCCCTACACGGAATTTGAGGGTCATGCTACCAGGCATGGGCAATAACAAGATGCATTAAGAAAGCTAGGGCAGGAGGCCACTCTTTCATTTGTCGGCAACCCACTGGAATGAACTACCTCTAGAACTTTGTCTTACTGATGACTATATGTCATTTAGAAGGAAGCTGAAAACATATCTGTTCCCCAGGCTCTAACTGCTGACACAGAAGCCTCTAATATGCACCCTCATTCAGGTCTTAGGCTTTCTAGCACCGTTATATCCTCCCTGAGGACGGTTGCGCTTATAAATACAAATACAAAAACCTTCCTGACAATGCTGTCCCCGTGATTTACGGAGAAGTTGGAGGAGATATGTTTTAGTTAAAAAAAGATTGAAATGGACAATTACAACAGTAATGTGTTCTACCTAGTGCTCCAGATCTTGCTTTGCTATCTTAGCGCTGGGGGGCCATTGTCTGATTTAAACAGCCTCCCTTCTATTTTACCCCTTTGGGACTCCGACCTCCTGGTGTTGCATGAGGTAGAGAGGCTGCACTGAGGGCTGGCATACTTGGTGTAGTGTCCTGCTGGACACGTTCGAGTGTTCAGCAGGAAGCTCTACTCCCAGCCACTCCCTTGAAGGCTGTACACATATGCACTCCCACACCCATCCATCACGGGTGTCACGACTGACGTGGGCCGTCAATAAAAGGGCCGGAGTGCATGTGCTTGTGGCCGGTTACTACACTATAGTCACCAGGTGTCTGTGTCCATCATTTGCACAATGTGGGCCTGAGGCCCTACACCACATTGGCAACGAGGAGGTCTGCCCCGCGTGTTTGTGGAGGGAGACACTGCGGGGATTAGCCGCGCTTTATAAATCCTGCTCGATTGAAGTCTTGATCGCAGTGGAATTAACAGTTAGCCTTTCATAAATAAGTAAAGCGAAGTAACCAGTTTTTTTATAGCCTCTATCCAAGTATTGTTGTCTTCAGGATGGTGAAACACTGACCTATCAATTGCCCCTTCAGTCACCAAATGGGCCCATGCAGTTCAGTAGTATTATGTTTGTTATCCTTGTTACTTGGTGGTAGCCCAGTCGGACAGGAGCGTGGTATAGCGCTATTGCCTTTATCATAACAATTTATCATAGTAGACTCTGGGACAGGAAAAGGGCTTTATCAAGCTGCTTAGTGACCATGAGTCGGCTTTGTAAACAAGACAGATCACTGGATGTGTTATCCCGTCACCACAACCAGCAGTGATATCGCAGACCACCTCAATCTAAGTATGCGGGCATAGAGTTGATAAAATTGATACGTCTCTTACGTTTTGTTGCTGGTTCAAAATTTGTATGGTGCTTATATATGTAACCAAAAGAAGCACAAATGATAGACGGAATTCAGGATAAATCAAACATTCACCCCGTCAAGAGATCTTGTTTACATCCATTGTTCTTTTGCTCACCATGTCACGCCAGTTTAGACCCTGCCATATGCAAACCAATGGCCCTGCTCCTCATGGGAACAGTCCATCTCGAACTGCAGAGCCAGGTCCTCCCTGGCCCAGAAACAAGCATCTTGGGACCGGTTTAGGGGTATCACCCCTCAGCAGTCAGCTTGAATCCAGTGCACAGTGGGTGGGCTTTCCTATGGTACATTGGCTGTGCGGTGTCCTTCTAATAAATGCCTTGTCACTTTCTGTACATTCATACGGATACTTCATTAAGAACACTTTGTCACATTTTCCAGGAACTCGCCCCGAGTTTTGCAAAGTCATTCCTTGCTTCATCACCCAACTTGCCCTTGCCTCCGAACACTATATATTCTTAGCAGATCTTAACTTCCACATGGAAGACCATAGCGATGCCAGCACTGACTACCTAATAGAAAGCATGAGCATCGGCCTCATCCACCTCATCATCGACTCAAAGCACATCGTAAGACACATGCTTGACTCCATCTTCATCTCCAGTGAAACAATCAAGTACCACCATGTCACAGAACTCACCTAGACCGACCACTCCATTGTCCACTTCACCATCACAGGGCACAACGCTACAGAAACCAAAGCCAAATCACCCAACACACCTCAGAGCAACTTGAAAACCATCTCAGATGAGAACTGGAACAGCACTCTCCATGCCAACTGACCGGACACAGCTCCAGACCTTAAACAGGCCATCAAGAACTTCACAGACTGGATCACTGACTAGGTCACCCCCACCCCACTGAACAAGATCAGAGAATCCACAAAGTGTGTCAACTTGTTTAATCCGGAACATTAGACCTCTCAATGAGACTGTTGTTGGCTAGAAAGAAGATGGAGTAACAGCAAGGATCCAGTGCGCTACACCACCTTCAGGACATCGATGAACCACTACCACCTCCTCCTTAAAGAAGCGAAGAAGAGTGCCGTCACATGCTGCATAGAGCTCAGCTCAAACCACAGCAATGAGCTCTTCGCCATCGTTAGTGAATTCAGCAAACCTGCGTCCACTGAGAATATCATAACTCCCTTCTGGGATCTGTGCGACATGCTTGCTGACTACTTCCATTAGAAGATCGCCATCATCTACAGGGACTTTGAATCTCAGCTCTCCGCAAGTGACAGCCTCGACCTCCACACACCCACTGACACTAACTCCAAACTCCGGCCGCTTCCTGGGACCTCCTCATCGCACAAGACACCACCTCTATAATGAAGTTGATGCACTCTGGGGTATCTACTGATCCATGCCCCCATCTTATCTTTAACCTCAGGAGTAAGGCGATCAGCTTAGAGCTCATAAAACCACTGAACAGATCCATCGCCATGGCCTCCTTGCCAGAAGAGTGGTAACACACAGAAGTGAAACCCCTCCTGAAAAAAACCTTCAGCAGACCTAGAGCAGCTGAAGATTTCCTGACTGATGCCTCTGCTCTCGTTCTCAGCCAAAGTCTTCGAGAGGTCGATCAAGAGGCAGCTGAACAGACACCTGGAGCACAACAACCTACTGAACTCCTCCCAGTTCGCCTTCCGAGCCAATCAAAGCACAGAGACTGCCCTGATAGCAGCCATAGATGACATCAGAGCCCTCCTGGACCTCAGTGAGACTGCAGCCCTCATTTTCCTTGACCTCTCAGCTGCTTTCAACATGGTCTCCCACCAAATCCTGATCGACAAGCTCCACCACATCGGAATCCAAGAAAATGCCCTCAAATGGATCACCTCTTACCTCCCTAGAAAACCTCAATCAGACTCCCACCCTACTCCTGAGCCCAAGAACATCATCAGCAGCTCCTCACAAGGATATTCTGTTAAGCCCCCTTCTCCTACACTTACATGACACCCCTAGCCAACATTGTCAGGTCGCATGGGCTGAAGGTCATCTACACATACTAGACCCACCTCACTACCTCCAGAGACAACTTTCATAGGTGCACGGCCAACATCACTGACTGGATGAAGCACAACTGCCTAAAACTGAACATGGACAAGACAGAAGTCCTCATCTTCAGTAACCATGCATCTCCTTGAAGCAACGCATGGTGGTCAGCAGAACCTGGCTTCTTCCCCTCCCCTACTGACCATCCCTGTGAGTCCAGCATTGTCCTGGACAACAAGCTCTCAATGAAGAAGCAAATCAACGTGATCTCCGCCACCTCAAATTCTTTTTTTTTTTATTGTTTGATTAATTAAAATCATTACAATACCCCCCTGGAGCAATTAAAAGTTACTTAACAGGGGAGGAGCCTAGCCTGCAACCATGATGGCCGCCTGACTCCTCGGCTCCGCCGACCTGCCCGCTTTCCTTCCGAATCGCCGCTGATCCTGGCGTCCATCCTGCTAAAACGTCGGCGCTTCAGAACCGGGTGGTGATCCTGACTCCGATGGTGTGTTCCCCGCTGTGCATCTTGCGGCGGAACCGGAGATACGTCCCTGTCTCGATTCAGCGCGGCGCGTGAGAGACCGGGTCTTTGTTCCCCGAGACGGCTGTCCCAGGACTCGACAACAGCGGACGCTTGCAGTGGGAGGAACCGGCGGCTGGCGAGTTACTGTTGCAGTATTTTGATACAGTGTGCCTCCCGGCCCTGCACATCTCCACGCTCGCTTCCAGGGATTGTTGCCGACGCTTCATTGTATCCCTCACTTGACTTGGGACCGGCACTGGGAGCCTATCTATTCCTCAGCGCTACGGTGGGTGCCATCTTTCACCGAGCGCTCTGCACTTCAGCCTGCTGTTCTCAGAGGACTGAACGGGGCGCTCATCACGATGCGTGCTGCATTGTAGCCGGGTCTGGGCGGCCGGAGACAGATTTGCGGTAGTCGACCCCACGGCGACTGTGCTTCGTGGAACTACTGCTGGCGCTCTGTTTTTGTGATGGGCACTGGCGGACATTTTCGAGGACGACAACATGGCGACGCCCTCTGGGTGCATGAATCTGCTGCCAAGGAACCCTTTGAGATTGCTGCTGTTTTGGGCGCCCTGAGTGACCTGCGATCCTTTATGCGTGCAAACGCCCGGGACCTGGAGGGCCGACTGGATGCTGCGGTGCCTGGGGAGCCCCCGCTTTGCTGTATTGCTCGTCATGCTCTGCCCGCCTTGCCACACCCTGTGCTCGACGGTGGTTGCCAGTCTCTCCTGACGTATGTGGAGGCACGGGAGACTCAGGATATAGTGGCTGCCGTGCTACCCATTCAGGATGTGCTGGGATGTGAGGCACTAGATCCTGTCCATCGGCTGGAGGTTTCTTTTTGGACGCCTTGCTTTGTGCCTACCTCGTGGCCCCCCGGTGGATTCCCTTGCTCTATCATGGGACTGCTGCTATGGTCCTGGTCGGTCGACTTTCAGGTACTGCTGCTGTGTTTCCACCTTTCCTGGGTAGCTTCTGACTGTTTGGCTTTACGTTGGGCAAACCTCTGAGAAGGGTTTTTGACTCCGTTATGGTCCTTACATCTGCGATTCCCGTCTAAGATGGCTGCTGCTCGATTGGACCTCATTGACTGGCTGGATCGACAGGGACAAGGCTGAGGCTGTCTTCACTTTCTCTATTGCGATCTGATGCTGACATTGTTGATGGTTAAACTGGACGGCTGGGGAGGTGAACGTTGTTACGGTGTCGGGTCGGGGTCCGGGGAGGGGTGGCCGAGGGTGATTACGTTGATTGTTTGCTCATTTTAACTGGCCCTCCTCCGGCCTTCTGTGATTTCTTTTCCTTCTTTCCTCTTCTTCTGTATTTCGGGTACTCATTTTGGGCGACAGACACACTGCTAGGGGGGGGGGTAGGCCGTAGCCTCTGCATGCGTGTTGGGTGGGGCGGGTGGGGGTGGGTCTTCTTTTGTTCGTTTTAGTTCCTATGGGCCTTATTTTTTCTTCTTCTTCTTCTTCTACTCTTTTCTCTTCCTTTTTCTCTGGGTCATTGGGTGGATCGCTGTGCTGTGGGTAGTGGCTGCCGTATGTTGTAATGTTTGCTCATTATTTCTCCTGTCCTATTCATCTGCGGCCGATTGCTTAGCTGATACGGTTTGCTTAATGCCGATGCTGAAAGTTGCCCACTTATGTCCTAGACGGTTTATTTTGCCTCTGATCCTTCTTTGTTTCTACTTTTTGGACATACTAAAAACTTTAAAATTAAACCTTCACTTCTCCTACTTCCCAGTGGCGCAAATATTTCCAGTGTAACTCAGTTTAATCTTGCTTTGCGTTAATATGCTGCCGGGTTGCCCAATAGCTTGCTACTGTGACTCAAATGCTGCCGAGGCCGGCCGGATGGTTGTAGGCCCGTATTTGTTTGACTTAATTGTGCAATAAAGGTTTTCAAAAAAAAAAAAGTTACTTAACAAAAATCATTACAATCCCGTTTTAAAATTCACCTGGTTTAACACAATACCATGGTTCATGTACTTCAATACAAAATGATTAACAACAAAATTCATTATTAAGAATTCCTAATTTAACGGCGTTCTCCTGACATAAAACCAGTATAGCTCTAGGACTATATTCCAATGTAGTCCTTCCTCGGCTCCTGGCTAGAGCATAGAAAAACGGGCAGTAAAATAGGCAGCATAAGACAGCACCAAAAGGGCTACGGTTTAACCTCAGAACGTCAGGATTCACATTGTACGAACCCCTTAGGGAGAACAATGATATTAGTAAGACCCGATTGTTCAATGGTGATTTCTCGACCTGTCCTTTTATTTTGGCCAATGGGAGTTCTGCTTTTACAAAGTTGCATGGGTTCACTTGTTGTACATGTTCTCCATCAGCTTGCTGTAAAAGTCTTTTAACCTCTGCCATGAATTTAGCCCCCCGGCAAGCGAGAATAATGGATGTGCCCTCCAGCCATCGTATCACCGCTTGCCTGCTTGAACGGATAATCAGATCCTTGAAGATGTGTTTTAGGTACTGTCTCCTCTAGACGAGAACTGCTGGACAGGCACATAATATGTGAGTTAGAGATTCTTGTGTGAAGCCGCATAATCGACAAGTCTCTGATTGAAAGGTCTTTTTCCAAGATGGATACAGGTCCTTTGAGAGTTTAATGAAACCGCTCATTCCCCGGAATTTCTGGTGGTGAAGGCCGAATTCCAATCTGACCTGGGAAGGGGAGGCAGACCTTAGCAGGTCAAAGACGGCTTTATGATCTCCGCCATCTGTTTCCTCACAATGCGCATGTGCTGCAAGATCTTTGGATGGCTCCCTGCCAGATACCTGCATTCAGCCTCCCTCTTCCTAGCTTAAACTCCTAGAGTCTAAGGCACAAGGAACGGAGGTTGCTCTTACTCCCACCTGGCTGCAAAAAACCTGGAATTAACTCTCCCTGCACCTGAGATCTGCCTCATCACTGAATCTGGAAAGGACTCAAGACCTGGCTGTTCAACTGATCGGTCCCTCCGGACAACAACTCCTCACCCAGCGCCTTGAGAACCTCACTGATGATTCACAGCACTTAATACCCATTGATTGATTGAGTCTGTAGATTCATAGATTTTTCTCAGTGGGGACTTGCTGATGCGGTTTTAACTCTCCCTTGCCAATAATTGCCTTGCTAAATTCAGTGAGGTCTTCAGGGTTGACTTTTAATGCGGAGTTAGCTCTCCGTTGATGAATGCATGGTCACATTTATTGAGTTTCTCTCCTCTGTGAACTTTATGACATATTACATTTTGTTTTGTAATCGATCCCTTGTCACATTCTATTTATTAATAGGGTTTCTCCCTAGTGTGGATTTGTATATGCAGCATTAGCGTATTCTTCCTGTGGAAGATTTGATTAAACTTTGTACATACATTGGATTTCCTGCCATGTAGATTTTCAGATGTTGCTTCAGTTTTCCCTTTATTATGAATGTTTTGTGGTATTCAGAACATACATATGTTTTCACCTCTGTGTGAACTTCCTTATCTTGTATTACATTTTGATTTGTAATAAATCCCTTGTTACATTCTATAAATTCATGTGGTTTCTCTCCAGTGTGGACGCTGATATTCCTTTAACTCTCCCTTTATAATAAAAAACTTGTCACGTGCGGTGCAGTTGAATGGTCACCCTCCATTTGGAATAAATGCTATGTCACATTTTGTACAATGATATGGTTTCTTTCATGTGTGAACATTCTGATGTATTTTTAAACATTGCGTTGTAATAACTGCTAAGTCCCATTCAGTACAGCCATATCGTTTCTAACCAGTGTGGACATCAGGAGACAATAGAACAAAGTACATAGTTTAGAAGTACATGTTGATACAAACATATATATATATATATATATATATATATATATATATATATACATATATATATATATATATATATATATATACACACATAACCAAATGAGTACACAACACAGTTAAATATAGAATGAAGCCGTTACTGAGAGAGCCAATCTGCAAGAGGAGCCCAGTTCTTAAATGCCAATAAACGCCTTCTCCTCCCCCCAACAGCACCGATGACTCTAATTTGTACTATGCAAGCATCCTAGCTTTCCAATGGATAAAGGTAGGAGTTTCAGGATTTAACCATTGCGATGTTATACACAGTCTAATCATAGCCATTGCAATGAACAAAAACGCCGATGAACGATGTGTTCTTTGAGAACCAGTTGAATATTCATATCCAATTATTATTAGTTCCGCTGAGATCTTAACCGGAATTAGAAGTGATTGATTGAGAAAAACTTCCTCTTCATTTAAAAAGGAACTTAAATTGGGACATGAGTAGAACATATGTATGGCATCAGCAGAGCCCATTTTACATCTAGGACAAGAGCCCCCTTGTTGGACAGGCCACGTGAAGGGCTTGCTCCCTCCCCGCACGACAGGGCCCGAGCCCGGCCCTCCAGGTGTTACCCACAGAAGCAACCCGCTCCCAGTCTCATACGGGACTCCTGCCCCCGGACATCTCTGCATCATGGGGCCGAATCACTACCGGCCCCCTCGCCCGGCCTGGCCGCCATCTTGGACACTGCACCACGAGGCCGCGTGGCCTCAGATCGACCCTAACCCTGGGCCTGGCCAGGCCCCGACATCCCGGCACCACCATCCACCCAGGAGGTGAACGGACCACTTGGCAGGTCAATGGGAGAAAGAAGTGTCGATGGCTCTCCCCCGCCAGGTGCCGATCGCCCCCAGCTCCCCCAGGCGCTGGCTCCACCCCCCTGCTGGGTGTCTGGACTCCCTCATCCCGGACCTCCCGACCTCCAAGTGCGAGGGTCCGGACATCAAAGGGCGCCAGACCTATAACTGGGGCAGCTCCAGAGCAGGAAGGCAGTTGTATCCTGGAGTCGAGAGACGCAGTGAAGAACTCATCCTTGACGGACTACTGGCGCTGCCGAAGCCCTGCCTTGCGAACTATTGTCTTGCCTGCTGGCGCTGCCGCAACCTTCTGAAACCTTCATCCTCGTCGGGACCTGCTGGCGCTGCCGCGGACCATTGTTATCACCACCTTCACCGGGACCTGCTGGCTCCGCCGCGGCCCGACCATCTAGAACGCCGAGCTCGAGGATTGTGAGCTATCCATCTTATCATCGCTTCTACCAGATTGGTAACGAGACTGTCCCGCTACCCCCTTTCCCCATCCAAGAGACTAGAACCGAGGGGACCCCCTGAGTCCAGACCTCCTTGTACCATTCTACCGTACTTAAAGATTGCTTATAAAGAACGTTAAGCCTTATCTTTGTGTGGTGTACGTCTGTGGGGGGGAAGTTATTCGTCTGTACGATCGCTGGAGACGGCTCTCCCCGGAGACCTCTCCTCTTGTCCTCGGCCGACCCTCCCGGTCCGTCTAACACCCCTCTAATTGATCTAGGAGTCCCCCAACTAGCTATCTTTGCAGGGGTATGATACAAGTTAAACATGGCCATATGACTTTGAGTGTGCAGTGAGCCCGAGACAAGAACGGATCTAGCTAGTTCAAGCGGAAATTCCAGGTCTAATATTCGAACACCAAATTTAGCAGCCCACTTTGCATTCTGAGCAGATAGGTCATCCGGAAGTTCAGACAAAAGACTTCGGTACAGAGAGCTAATTCTAGACTCCTTCCGAATTAGTTCAATGAAATTGATCTTAACATACAGATAGGGGTTTCTGGAGAGGTTTGTGTCGAAAAAGCTTCTAATCTGTAAATATTAAAAAAAATAGCTAGATTGTAAGTGAAATGTCCCCTTCAAAAAAGAAAAAGGGGCCAATTGATCGGACTGGACTAAATCCCCAATTCCCTTCAACCCTAAAGACCTCCATTTCATCTTCAAACCATCATAAAATATTGGAGGAAGCAAGGCAGAGGCGTCTAATGGGGTATAATAATTAAGTTTTGGAATAGCCAGACGAGAGCGAATTTTCTGCCATATAGAGAATAAGGCCCAGCAGATCTTAAATTAGTTTTTTTTTAAATAACTGATTTCGAGTACACGTGTTATAAGCCCCTTGGCAGCATCCCCAAGTGCTATTTCATAAATGGATGGGGACATACAGATTGAAATCTCAACATTATCCCCAAGAAGGGGGAGGCCAAAGTGCTGAATCAAGGCGGCCCAATAAAAATATAACAGATTAGGACCGGCCCAGCCACCGCGCTACCGGGGGAGACATGTCCATTTAGCGGGCCTTCTCGGCCTGCGATACCCCCAGAGAAACCGTTGACATATTCTATCAGCTCTCACTAATGTTGAATTAGGGATTAAGAGTGGGGTTGACCTAAAAAGAACTTTGGGAGAGCAAGCATTTTCAGGATATTGCAACGTCCATATAAAGAAAGATGCAGATGGTCCATTCTCTCAAGTTTCCTATGAAGCGAATCAATTACAGGGAGGTAATTTAGGTCTGGAATCTGATCAACATCGGCGGAAATTTGAACCCCAAGGTATGTGGCCTCTTTGATTATAGAAACATGTGAGAGGGGCATAGCTGAGGATTGAATTATTTGGGTCTTTGAGATGTTGAGCTTATACCCAGACATAGCACCAAATTGAGCCGCGAGACTCTCTAACGCTGAAAAAGAAGAGCCAACACTGTCAGTTAGTACAACAATATCATCGGCAAACACCAATGCCTTGTAGTCCACCCCGCGAACCCTGACTGGAGCAATCCCATGGCAATTTTCGATCATACTCAGGAAGGGATCGATGAACAGGGCAAATAGTAGGGGGGAACAGGGACAGCCCTGTCTAGTTCCCCTACTGATAGAAAAATAGGCAGATTATTTCCCTGAGATACGAATTGCGGCGGTTGGAGCCAGATAAAGCGCCTGGAGGGCCTATATGAACTCGGGAGGGAATCCCTTCCAACGCATTACCGCCCAAAGATACCCCCAGGAGACCCTGTCGAACACCGTCTCGGCGTCCAACAGGATCACCCCGAGGGGAGAGCTCGTAGCCTGAGCCCAATCAAGAAGGGCAATGACGCGCCGAATGTGATCTGTTGTGTCCCTTCTGGGAATAAAACCATGCTGCCGGATTGAGACCAAGGGGACTATAACTTGAGCTAGTCTAAAAGCTATAATTCTAGAATTGATCTCACTGCCTGTGTTAATGAGTGCAATCGGCCGATATGAGGCAGGGTTTAGCTCATCTTTGCCCTTCTTTTTAAACAGCACAATGGTGGCCCGGCGCCAAGAATCAGGAACAACCCCAAGTTGGGCAGCCCTAAAAACCGCTAACATTTCTTGTCTGAACAGTGGTGAGAAGGTCTTATAAAACTCGAGATGGATAAGGTTGGGGCCAGCAGCCTTACCGTTGGAAAGAGATTTAATAGCGGTTTCTACCTCATCCCAGCTAATGGGTGCTGAAAGGACTTCATTCTGTTCCATTGTTACCCGCAAGGTGTTGAAGGGTTGAAAGAAGTCATCCAGACCAACTTGGTTTTGAGCCATGCTAGGATCTTCTGTATATAATTTAGTATAGAAGCTCACAAAAACATCAAGGACTCCCGCCGGGGTCTCTTGCAGACGGCCCTGTTGGTCTGTAATTTGGACAATTCGGTTCGCCATAGCCCTCTGCTGCAGTCTCTTTGCAAGAACCTTGCCTGAGTTTTCCCCAAACTCATACATTAGCGTACGAAATTGAAAATATTTGGCTGCTAAATCTTGATACAAAGGTTCTAACAGATTAGACTTAGCTATAGTGACCGCTTTCTGACTATTGGATACATCGTGGCCCAGGCGGATATTATTACACAATTCAAGTTCAGCTTGTTGCAACTCTTCAAGTCTATCTTTAGTGTGTTGCTGTGCTGGTTTCCAACGGTGGGAGGCAAAGTTTTTAGTTTACCCACGTAAAGCCACTTTAAATGTATCCCAGGCGATAGAATCAGAAGAGGTACCCCTATTAATATTAAAGAATTCTGGAATCCAAATAGCCATACGCTCCTGATATTGCTGATCTATAAGGAGCTTGCTCTCGAAAGTCCATGGCCTAATTTGGTTAGTAGGACGGTCCCATGAGAGATCAATAATTATGGGATTATGATCGGATATGGTCCTGGGGGCAACTTCAATGTGTGCCGAAGAGGCATTTTGATCCGAAAGAAAAGCATAGTCAAGGCGTACCATTTTATTACGTGGGGCAGAATAGAATGTGTATCCACCCATATCCTGATGGTGATAGTGCCATAGATCTATAAGACCATGGTCCAACAAAAGAATTTGGAGAGCCTTGAATACTTGAGGCTTTCGGCCCACATAGTTACGACAAGTTAGGAGATTGATTTGATTAGAAAGATTATTATTAAAGTCGCCAGTAAATAATATTGGATGGGGCCATCCCACTAATTCCAAATTTAGGCTCCTGAGAACTTGCGGATCATCTAAATTGGAAGCGTATATTGAGCAGACTGATAATGGAGATCTGTTAAGCAAGAGTTCAATAATTGCCCATCTTCCAAAATTATACACCTTCACCCTTTTAATAGATCCAACCCCATTCTTCAGGAGAATAGCTACACCCCTGATTGTAGATGTTTGTCTAGAACAGGCAACCAACTCATATCCAGGAAATCTTAACCAGCTACGTTTAGTCCACGGGATATGAGTCTCCTGTAAGCAAATTAGATCGACCTGTAGAATTTGGAGAATCTTGTAAACCATCCTACGCTTCTTGGGATCATTCAAACCACAGATATTCCATGTGACACAGCGTAGCCTACCCCACCCCATTCAAAAAGTAGAAAAACCAACAACCAGCAAGACTTGATTTACTAATAGTACTGTACAGAAAAATTACTGGACCTCTGAACAAGAATATACATAGTGTACACAATATTTGAGTCATTAGCGCATCAATCATGTTTCCTAAACACAAAAAAGATACTAGAAACAGAAACAGCCTCCTGAGCCCCCGCCACCAAAACACCCCCCCGAACCCCCCTAAACCACCCCCCACCTTCCCAACACCCCTCGCCCCCACCCCCCATGTAGAGCAACAGGACCATGGTCCTTTTGATGGTCAGGTTGGTGAGACCCACTTTCTCCCGGAACCGGAGACCCCCCCCCCTCCATTGAAGCACTACGGAAGACCTGACCGCCAGATAAACAAAAAAGCCAAAGAGAGAAAATCTAGCAAACTATCTGTCAGGTCATCTAAAGTCACTAATCTCTAAAGTCACTAATCTTTAAAGTGAGCAAACATCCCATCCCGAGTCAATCCGAATTTAGTGCAACAAGTTAAATTAAATAAGGCAGTTCAACCTAGATAGTCCCAAGAAACTCCTTGGCTAATATCTCTGATGTAAAGTATTTAGTCTGACCTTTACAGATCACTTTCAACATAGAAGGAAAGAGTAGAAAGGCTTGAGCACCCTTAGCCTGGAACAAGGGCATCAGCTGACGAAGGTGCCATCACCTCTCAACTATAGCTGGACAGAAATCAGGCTGCACAAAAAATTGACATCCCTTCGCAGTCCGCTTTTTACCAGGTCTGGCGAGATCAAATATTTTCTCACGTGCGAGAAAATTGTTGATGCATATCAGGATGGCACTTTGGGAAGGTTTTATTGGTACCAGAAGCTGAGGTTTGCCGCTGCTGAAATGGAAACCGGTGTGCCCGCTATATTTCTAAATTCCAGTCCCATTGTGTAACTTCTGGGAACGCCTCCGAAAAGAGCTCGACTATGAACTGCCTAGCATCTTCGCCTTCTATATTTTCTTCGATTACTAAGACTCTTAAGTTGTTTCTTCTCGCTCGATTTTCTAAGTCTGTGAGCTTCCATAGGATATCAGTACGTTGTTCCTTAAACTCTGTTGTGAGTTCTTTCTGGGCCACCACTGCATCCTCTAACGCCGAAATCCGCTCCTCAGCTTCCCTAACCCTGGAGGCAATGTCAGTACATGTTTTCACCACTCGGCGCAAGGAGTTCTGCATTCTACGGCACGCCCCCTGTGTACGAATGTTCTCCTGTCTTATAGCCTCGCTGTGGGTGATGAGTTTGGTAAATTGTTGAGAGGGTAACTTCCTCAGAGGTTTCTGTTGACGAGCCAGAGGGATTGTCAGGTGTAGCTCCACTGTTCGTTACAGCTTGGTCTAATACTATATTCTGTAGGCAGGCGGTATTTATCAATCCCTTGGGGCAGGGGGCTTTACGAACTGTATTAACAGCGCTCGCAGCATTCACATCCTTAGAAGCCTCATTAAGGCGCTAATCCCCTGATTCACTGTCGTAGTCAGACCATTCAAGTTCAGCATCAAACTCCGGATCCTCCTCCGCTGATGAATGATCCGAAACTGAATAAAATGTATCTGTGGCCTCAGTGCTCTCTGGCCCCCTTGAATCGAGACCAGACTCTGGAGTAATGACTGTACCATTCGCAAACAACAGATTAGAGCCTTGCTCCCGGAGAGAGACCGAATGGGCATCAGATTGAATACATGGCTAAACTACAGTTCCCAGCATACATTGAAAAGGAGGTATAGGTGCACTAGACATATCACTTGAATTTTGTATAAGAGTAGCACCTGAGTTGATATCGTGTGGAATTTCTGATGTAGTATTTATCTTTGCCTAGTAATAAATATCTTGTTGCATTATGCACATTCATGGGTTTCTCTCCTACGTGGACTATCTGATGTTGCATAAGATGCTACTTTCTAATAAATGCCTTCTCACATTCAGGGCAGTTGAATGTTCTCTCTCCGGTGGAGATTTTCTAATGTTGCTTCAGCTCTCCATTGATTAAAAATGATTTTTCACATTCTGTACATTGGTATGGTTTCTCCCCAGTTTGGACCTTTGATTTTGCTTTAGCTGTCGATTTGTTATACATGCTTTGCCACATTCTGTGCATTGATATGGTTTCTACCCAGTGTGGATTATGTGATGTCGTTTTAGATCTTTGTTTGTTATAAATGCTTTGTCACATTCTGTACATTTATATGGTCTCTCCCCAGTGTGGAATTTCTGATGTAACATTAGATGTGCCTTTGTAATGAATGCCTTCTCACATTCTGCACATGTATATGGTTTCTCCCCAGTGTGGATTTTCTGATGTAACATTAGACGTGCCTTATTAATGAATGCTTTGTCACACTCTGTACATTGATATGGTTTCCACCCAGTGTGGAATTTCTGATGTTCCAGTAGATATGACTTTCTAAGAAATGCGTTGTCACACTCTGTACATTGAAATGGCATCTCCCCAGTGTGGATTTTCTGATGTTCCATTAGATGTGACTTTCTAATAAATGCTTTGTCACACTCTGTACATTGAAATGGCTTCTCCCCAGTGTGGACTTTCTGATGTAACATTAGACGTGACTTTCTAATGAATGCTTTGTCACACTCTGTACATTGATATGGTTTCTCCCCAGTGTGGCCTTTCTGATGTTCCTTTAGATGTGACTTTCTAAGGAATGCTTTGTCACACTCTGTACATTGATATGGTTTCTCCCCAGTGTGGATTTTCTGATGTCGGTTTAGCTCTCCATTTGTTTTAAATGATTTGTCACATTCTGTACATTGATATGGTTTCTCCCCAGTGTGGATTTTCTGATGTCGCTTTAGGTCTCCATTTGTTTTCAATGCCTTATCACAATCTGTACATTTATATGGTTTCTCCCCAGTGTGGATTATGTGATGTCGTTTTAGATTTTTATTTGTTATAAATGATTTGTCACATTCAGTACATTTATATGGTCTCTCCCCAGTGTGGATTAAGTGATGTCGTTTTAGATCTTTATTTGTTATAAATGATTTGTCACATTCAGTACATTTATATGGTCTCTCCCCAGTGTGGATTTTCTGATGTTGCTTTAGATCTCCATTTGTTACAAATGCTTTGTCACATTCTGTACATTTATATGGTTTCTCCCCAGAGTGGATTTTCTGATGTCGCTTTAGCTGTCCAATTGTTATAAATGCTTTGTCACATTCTCTATATTTATATGGTTTCTCCTCTACGTGGACACTCTGATGCTGCATTATGGCTTTCACGGCAGAGAAAACTTTTCCACAGTCAGTCGATCAATATGGTTCTTCTCCAGTATAACTTTCTGATGTTGCACTTGCTTTGTCTCCCTAATAAATGCGTTGCCACTTTCTAGATATTCATACGGTTTCTCTTCTGTGTGTTCTTTCTGATCCAGGTTATCTCTTCCTTCGTAGTGAGAACCTTATCAGACTTGCTTCAGTATGTCAGTGTGTTATTTTGTCAATGTTTATCAGGTGAGCCCTAAGAGCCAAGTACAGACCACATTGGGCAGTTTGGATTTTCTGCTGTATTAAGACTTTGGCGAGGCATTAGCCTTCAATGGAAGAAATTTTAAGGTGCACTGTTTTTACATCACTTCCTACACAACTGATGTTTAATTCCTTCACTTTTTTTGTTCATTACTGCATTTATTTCACCTGTTGGAAAAAAAAAACACTGGATAAGCTTAAATGGTGGGTCCATCATGAAATTCTATTGGCATTTAATGAGACATTTAATTCACCACATAGACAAGTGTGCTGAAGAAATTCTAGATTACACCTTCAATGTAAAGATGCCATAGGCAGAGCAAGGGCATATGATCCTTTCTTGACGCCCTCCTATCGTGGAGTGTGGACTCAAGGAGTAACCAAAACTCCAGTTGAGTCGTTTGTGTAGCACCACAGTTGTTCTGACAGCGGTTCTATGTAGATCCAAAAGAGTCGGATTTGATGGGGCCAGAGACTCAGCACTTACGTCCAAATGGGCCTTATTTGTGAGGGAAACTTCAAAGAGTAGTTTTGAAGTACACCAGTATCGCTTTCAATCCCAGCACTCACTCCAGACTACCAAAGGGAGTAATCATTCCTTTATATGGGGACAGTCTACTACCCTGTGAAGGGTAAGAGTGGGCCCCTTTCTCCCATCTGCCCAGAAAGACCCATCGGGATGCAGATGGATGCAGATAAGTGCTAAATCACACCCAACCCTTGCAGTGTCTGTGGCTCTCTAGAAGGAATACACAAAGGGGTCGGTCACCTAGCCCAGACGTGTACTAGAGACAGGGTGTAAGGCACAAATAGCAGTACAAGCAGAGAAAAGTCCACTTTCTAAAAGTAGCTTTTCTAAAATAGTAATGTTAAATCCGACTTTACCAGTAAGGAAAATGCTACTTACCAGTATGCATCTGTTCTTGGCATGTAGAGCTGCAGAGATGTACACTTAGCATTAGATCGTCACCTGGTGGTGGGCTCGGATGATCGCATGTTGCAGTCATCTTGGAAGAAGTCTTTGTAGTCACGAGATAGGTGACTCCTCCCTTGGACGATAGGGACTGTGGGCATCGGCTCCATCCTTAGATTGTTTTTCGCCATGATGGGAAATGACGGAGTTAGTAGAAGTAAAGAAAAAAGATGTCCATGCGTGTGTATCTAAGTAAGATAAAACTGGAACAGATACAGGTCCCGGGGAGGCGGGAGGGCGCGCATAACTCTACAGCTCTACATGCCAAGAACAGATGCATACTGGTAAGTAGCATTTTCTGTTCGAGGCATATGAGCTGCAGATTGTACACTTAGCATCGATTGTGCAGCAGTGTCTCTCCTAGCGGTGGTCACCTGTATCTGTTGCAGTAGTTTGAAAGAAAGTTTTAAGGACAGCTTGGCCTACTGCAGCTTGCTGCTTGGCTTGCACATCAACACAGTAGTGTTTAGTGAAGGTGTGTGTTGTAGACCATGCTGCAGCCTTGCATATGTCCTCTAGGGGGATGTTTCCTAAGAAAGCCATAGAGGCTTCTAGTTTGCGTGTTGAGTGCGCTCTAGGAGGAACTGTTAATGTACGTTTTGATAGCATATTTGTATACATTTTACAATCCACCTGGCAATCCCACCTTTAGAGATGGGGTTGGCTTTATGAGGTGGAGAGAAAGATACAAACAGTTGTTTTGTTTTTCGAAAAGACTTAGTCCTATCTATATAGTAGAGAAGAGCTCTTTTAACATCTAATGTGTGTAGAGCCTTTTCTGCTACAGAGTTTGGGTTTTGGAAAATCACAGGTAATTCTACAGATTGGTTTAAATGAAAAGGAGTTCTGACTTTTGGATTAGTTCTTAAAACCACTTTGTTATGATGTAGTTGTAAAAATGGTTCTTGTATTGTAAATGCTTGTATTTCACTTACTCTTCTAAGAGAGGTGATAGCAATAAGAAAAGCTGTTTTCCACGTGAGGAATTGCAGTTCACATTTATGTAAAGGCTCGAAAGGGGGTCCCATGAGTCTAGTAAGAACAACGTTTAGGTTCCATACTGGAGAAGATGGCAACCTGGAAGGGATGATTCTTTTTAATCCTTCCATAATGCTTTAATTGCAGGCACTCTGAAAAGAGACAGATGTCTGTTTTGTAAATATGCTGCAATTGCTGCAAGGTGCAGGCGTATGGATGAATATACTAAGTTACACCTTTGTAAATGTAAAAGGTAACACATAATATTCTGGATGGAGACATCCAGGGGATCAATGTGGTTATTGTTGAATAAATGGCGAATCTCTTCTATTTAGCAGCATACCAAGCTCTGGTAGTAGGTTTCCTGGCCTCTTTAATAATGTTCATACAGTTTGGTGGTAGGTTAAGATAACCAAACTCTAAGACTTCAGGAGCCAGATTGCCATATTCAGTTGATTTGGGTCTGGATGTCGGATGGCTCCATGGTTCTGTGTTAGCAGGGATGGAGTTAGTCGTAGCTTTTGGTGTGGAACTAGAGATAGTTCTAGCAGTGTGGTAAACCATGGTTGGGTGCCCATGTGGGAGCTACTAGGATTAGTTTGAGAGACTGTTGTCTGAGCTTGCGTACTACTAATGGTATTAGTGGTATTGGCGGAAAAGCGTATGCAAATCTTCCTGACCAGTTCATTCATATTGCATTGCCCTTGGACAGCGGGTGTAGAAACCTGGCGGCGAAGGTTAGGCATTTTGCGTTTTCGTGTGTGGCAAACAGATCTATGTCTGGATGACCCTGCTTGTGAAAGAATGGTTGAAGAACCTGTGGATGTAGTTCCCATTCATGAATTTGTAGTGTCTGCCGACTCAACAGATCTGCTTTCTGATTGTGAACTCCTGGAAGGTGCTCTGCCAACAGATATATGTTCTGTGGAATGGCCCATCTCCAAATGTTCTGTGCGAGCTGGGACAGTTGTAGCATGTGAACAGCAGCTATATACAATGATATGTGCTGGGAAAATGGTTCGCTTCTGTTTGTCGACGACGTTTCGACCTTCAAAACAATGTGGAGTCTCTTCAGGACTATTGATGAAGGGACATCTAAATGGGAATGAAATAAAAAGAGCATATGGCCCATATACCGGCACAAATGCGGAAAAAAGAAAATAAAGGCAGTTGGATAAAAGGTACCTGAATTTATGATTGCGCAGCCTTGTGAAAATGATGTGCCACACATGAAGAATAAAGGGCTTACTCACATGAGGACGCGTCTGGGTACTATGATTGTGAGAAAAGAAGCAAAGAAGAATGTTGCAATTACTGATAATTGGACAATGTGATGTTTATAATCAAATACAAGTTTCACCGAGGTTCTTACCTCAATGTGAGGACAGGCTGTCAATCCAATAGGGTATGTAGGTAGGCCAGAGGGGCTCAATTAATTTTACGTCACAGCCGTAGCATTGTAAAATCCCTTTGTTGATTAACAACGACAGTGCAATGGGAGTTTCTCTGGCAATTCAAATAATAATGATACAGAGGTCAGTATGCTAAAAGAAGGGCTGAGGGCAAGGGCTAAGCGGCCTGGATGAGCCATTACTAACCGTGGAAGAAGATTAGAAAAGCGGGACAGTGCTCCGCGTGGATTCAGAAAAAGCAGCGTCAGTCAGCTTGATCGGGTACAATGACAAAGATTCTCATCCAGAGAGGTTTGTTATATACAAGGTTTCCCGCTAATTTTGCCAAGGGAAACAGGCAGACCTAGCTAAGGAAAACTGCTCCACCAAGCAATCCGGGGCTACGGTTCCGTGATCAGTAAAGAGGGAAAAAAGACCTCAGTGGGAGGTGGAGAACTAGAAGGTTTGGCACAATTGTGGTGTTGCTGCGCTAATGACAGTGGTGAATTCTGTTAATAGGTGGAATTAAGGCACAATATCGGTAATGGGCACTTAATAGGGAAGAAAAGGTAAAATCACATATATATTTTATATATTTACAAAAATTCAAATTTCGCCGGTATTTGTAATATGCAATCACGCATGCTGAACATTGTATGCGTGCAGACATTTCACAGTTGGAATTCTTAGTTAGTGAACACGTATTTCATGAGAGTGGATCTAATATATACAGTTCAAATGTCACTGCAATAATGAATTAAATAAAGCTGTTGGAGCAAGCATAGTCAGGTGTCAGATGACATACAGGTGTATTCAGGCCACAATTGTTATATCACAGACAGTTGTTTAGCAAAGGGTAGTGACATATCCTCTCCATTCCTCAGCAGAATTAAGCCCTTCATTTATTAAATTAACCTTGTCTATCCAGCGGCATTCATTCAGAGTATCTGAAGGATGTCACCTCCTCTTTCTGGAAGAGTGGCGATCTCAATTTCTTGCCACTTTATTTCATCAGCAGTATGACCTTTTACATTGTAATGAAACACAAGTGGTGTGTTTTTAACTGATCTGCGTATACGGCTGCGATGTTGGCCAATGCGAGCCTTGACCGGTTGCTGCATTTGTCCAATATAGAGGAGGCCACTTGGACACCATATGCAATAAACAACATTCTTTGTATTGCAGTTAGAGAATAATTGTAAATCGTATTTTACACTACCATGTTCAAATGTGTTGGTATTGAACGTGAAATTGCAGGAAACACAGTTGCCACATTTGTGGTGTCCTTTCCTTTTGGGTAGGCCCCATGCAGTAGTCAGTGTGTTTGTCCTGTTGGTGATTAAGTCTGTTGATGACCCGACCAGATGATCTTTTAGATTTTTTCCTTGTTTGTAGGCAAACAGAGGTGTGTCTATTGTAGGATCAATACTCTGGATAATATTCCAATTTTTGGTGATCAGGTTGCAGTCTTGATTGGTGTGTGTGCCAAGGGTAGTGACACATACAGTCTTGTTAAGATTGGGTTTCTCTTTTGTCTTGAGAAGTTCTTCCCTGGGGCAGTGCCAGGTGCGTTTGAGAGACTTTTATACAAGTTTATTGGGGTACCGTCTTGTGACTAGTTTGGTCCTTAGTATCTCCACCTCTCCCATGTAGTCTGTTTTAAGGGTGCAATTGCGGCGTGTCCTAAGGAATTGGCCCGGCGGGCAGTCCGTCCCTTAGTGCTCGTGGATGTTGACTTTGGTATGAAATGAGGGTGTTCTTTTCAGTGGGTTTCCTATGGAGGGAAGTGTATAGTCTCCCTTTGTCATGATTGATGTTTAAATCAAGGAATGAGATGGTGGATTTATGTGCTGTGGATGTAAATGTGAGAAGGGTCTGTAAATTAATTACTATGAGGTGGCAACTACTACCAGCAGTGCTCTGGCACCAGCATGGAAGCAGTTGTTGTGCCAAATCTTGCAAATACCTATATGAACTATGTGGAGCAAACATTTGCTCTCAACATTGACAATGTGTACCGCTCTAACATTAAATGTTGGAAGCAGTACATAGATGACATCTTTCTGATTTGGACAGGAAGTGAGACAGACTTTGACAATTTTGTCACGTACCTCAACACCATCCAGAACCATCTCACATTTACATCCGTAGTACATAAATCCATCATTGTATTCCTTGACTTAAATATCAATCATAACAAACTAAGACAAGACGGTACTAAGGAGGCACAAACAAGCCTGTTAACGAATCAGAAGTCAGCATGTACGAAGAACATTGACACACGCCGATGACAAATATGGGCAGGGTTTGGCTTCTATTCTCGAATACAGCATGCCTCGCAGAGCAGCGCATGAGCTGCCCAAGCTCGACCTAAAAAGGCAGATCTCCTTTTCTTTGTTTAAACTGCACCTGCAATGGGGCTCTTTGACCTGCCTTTCACCTTGGCTGTTGGCTCTGGCAGCAGACATGTCAAAACTCACTGTAATTAGTTACTACGTCTAATTGTGGCCAACAGCAATAAGAAAACAACAGATCTAATCTACTGTAATAATGTATTAGATTCCAGCTGAGGAGTCACTGTGCCCCCAGCAACATACAGTAGAGAATATGAAAGGGAGGTCGCTGGACAGAAATGTTGATGCGACCTAAATAAAGTGAGACTTGATATATCCCTCTCTCTTTCTTCAGATCTTTTTCCTCTGGAAATTCTTCTTCAATAGCTGATAAGGATGCACTTATTGAAACACATTTACTTACTGCACTGCTTAAGTTGCTATACGACAACATGAATATATCTAGGATTTACCAGAAATCATATACACGGTTTTAATACTTAAGCTACATAACATTTTGGCTACAAGCGAAAAACAACTGATTGTTAATACTAAAGATTTCAAGTTTTTCATTAACTAGATGCCACAAAAGTTTAAAAAAGCACTGAGGGAAAGAAGATGGAGTGCATGACCAAGAACTGTAACATAAATAAAATATCCCTACCATTTGTAAACAGTATATTGCAACTCACTGGGAGGTTCATCACTTTATCTCGCAATATCCTTTTAACGTAAACCAGGGGGCAGTTCACAAAGTATTGACACATTTCGAAATATATCAGCAAATGTGTTCTATTATTGTCTGTTGCAAATTCCTTTACCACAATAAGTAGTTCTGCCTTCTACATGGTACAGTTGTGTACAGCACCCAAAGAGACTGTTCCCATGAGGCACAGAGTCAGACTGATTTGCATATGGCCATGTCTGAACTGGGGTGATGTGGAGTGCAAAAAAACGATGGATTTAGGCCCAGATCTCTGTACTGGGGTGAATGTATGACATTGATCTGCATTCTGTCCATTACCTGTGGTTTTTGCATTTGTCACCCCGAGTGGGATGGGTATGCTCAGACGTGAGTCCCATGCACTCCGCACCTCTGGATTCAAGCAAGCCGGGCTGAAGACAGCTGGAATGCCAGAAACCGGTCCTCGGAAGCTTGTTTCCGGTCCAGGGAAGGCATGGCTTGGCAGTTCGGGCTGGACTGTTCCCATGAGGCACAGGGTCAGACTGATTTGCATATGGCCATGTCTGAACTGGGGTGGTGTGGAGTACAAAAAATTGATGGATTTATGCCCAGATCTCTGTACTGGGGTGAATGTATGACATTGGTCTGCATTCTGTCCATCACCTGTGGTTTTTGCATTTGTCACCCCGAGTGGGATGGGTATGCTCAGACGTGAGTCCCATGCACTCCGCACCACTGGATTCAAGCAAGCCGGGCTGAAGACGGCTGGATAGCAAGAAACCGGTCCTCGGAAGCTTGTTTCCGGTCCAGGGAAGGCATGGCTTGGCAATTCGGGCTGGACTGTTCCCATGAGGCACAGGGTCAGACTGATTTGCATATGGCCATGTCTGAACTGGGGTGGTGTGGAGTACAAAAAAACGATGGATTTATGCCCAGATCTCTGTACTGGGGTGAATGTATGACATTGGTCTGCATTCTGTCCATCACCTGTGGTTTTTGCATTTGTCACCCTGAGTGGGATGGGTTTGCTCAGACGTGAGTCCGATGCACTCCGCACCACTGGATTCAAGCAAGCCGGACTGAAGACGGCTGGAATGCTAGAAACCGGTCCTCTGAAGCTTGTTTCCGGTCCAGGGAAGGCATGGCTTGGCAGTTCGGGCTGGACTGTTCCCATGAGGCACAGGGTCAAGCCTGATTTGCATATGGCCATGTCTGAATTGGGGTGGTGTGGTGAGCAAAAAAACGATGGATTTAGGCCCAGATCTCTGTACTGGGGTGAATGTATGACATTGTTCTGCATTCTGTCCATCAACTGTTTTGCTTTTGTCACCCGGAGTGGGATTGGTATGCTCAAACGTGAGTTCCATGCTCTCCACACCACTGGAGTCAAGCTATCCTGGCTGAAGAAGGCTGATAACCAGAAACCGGTCCTAGGATGCTTGATTCCGGTTCAGGAAAGACATGGCTTGGCAGTTCGGGCTGGACTGTTCCCATGAGGCACAGGCTCAAGGCTGATTTGCATATGGACATGTCTGAACTGGGGTGGTGTGGAGTGCAAAAAAACTATGGATTTAGGCCCAGATCTCTGTACTGGGGTGAATGTGTGACATTGTTCTGCATTCTGTCCATCAACTGTTGTTTTGCATTTGTCATATTACCAAAAGCCAAACCACAGAATGCTTGAATCACATAGTGTTTAAAAAAAACACAGATAGGAATTCCTTATAATGACAGCTGGTTGACTCCAAGAGGAAGCTTCAGATCTTGAGGTAAAGCAAATGGAAGTTCAATCAATCAATCAATCAACAAAATTTGTATAGCGCGCTACTCACCCGTAAGGGTCTCAAGGCGCTGAGGGGGGGTTGGGGGGGGGGGGGGTCGCTACTGCTCGAACAGCCAGGTCTTGAGTTGTTTCCTGAAGGAGAGATGGTCCAGGGTCAGCCGTAAGGGAGTTGGGAGGGAGTTCCATGTCTTGGCTGCCAGGTAGGAGAAGGATCTTCCTCCGACGTTGGATTTCCGAAATCGTGGACAGAGGCGAGGGCGAGGCTGGTGGATCGGAGCTGGCGGGTGGGTGTGTAGAATGTGAGGCGGCTGTTGAGGTACTTCGGGCCCATGTCGTGGAGAGCCTTGTGTGCGTGGGTGAGGAGTCTGAACGTGATCCTCTTGTTGACGGGGAGCCAGTGAAGGTCTTTCAGGTGGGCAGAGACGTAGCTGCGGTGAGGGTTGTCCAGGATGAGTCGTGCTGAGGCGTTCTGAATGCACTGGAGTCTTTTCTGGAGTTATCTGTGGTTGCAGCATAGAGGGTGTTCCCGTAGTCCAGACGGCTGATGACGAGGGCCTGGGTGACCATCTTCCTGGTTTCGGTGGAGATCCATCGGAAGATCTTTCGGAGCATGCGCAGGGTGTTGAAGCAGGATGATGAGACGGCGTTCACTTGCTTAGTCATCGTGAGGGAGGAGTCCAGGATGAAGCCCAGGTTGCGTGCGTGGTCCGTTGGTTTGGGTGCGATGCCCAGGGCAAGGGGCCACCAGGAGTCGTCCCAGGCGGAGGGAGATGGTCCGAGGATGAGGACTTCCATCTTGTCTGAGTTCAGTTTCAGATGGCTGATCTTCATCCATTCTGCGACATCTCTCATTCCTTCCTGGAGGTTGGCTTTGGCGGTGGCGGGGTTGTTGGTGAGGGAGAGGATCAGCTGGGTGTCGTCGGCATAGGAGATGATGTTGAGGTTGTGTTGGCGGGCGATGGCTGTGAGAGGGCTCATGTAGACGTTGAAGAGGGTGGGGCTGAGTGAGGATCCTTGCGGGACGACGCAGATGACTTCGGTGGCCGCGGATCGGAATGGGGGGAGGCGGACTCTCTGGGTTCTTCCGGCGAGGAATGAGATGATCCACTCCAGTGCCGCTCCTTGGATTCCGGTGTTGCTGAGGCGTTGTATCAGGGTGCGGTGGCATACGGTGTCGAAGGCTGCTGAGAGGTCCAGGAGGATGAGGGCAGCCGTTTCCCCGTTGTCGAGCAGGGACCTGATGTCGTCGGTGGCTGCGATGAGGGCGGTCTCGGTGCTGTGGTTTGCTCGGAAGCCGGACTGTGAGGGGTCGAGGGATCCGTTGGTCTCGAGGAAGGCGGAGAGTTGTCTGTTGACGGTCTTCTCAATGACTTTGGCTGGAAAGGGGAGGAACGAGATGGGGGCGGATGTTCTTCAGGTCCGTGGTGGGTTTCTTCAGGAGGGCGCTCAGCTCAGCATGTTTCCAGCTCTCCAGGAAGGTGGCGGATGCGAAGAAGCTGTTGATGATGTTCCGGAGTTGGGGTGCGATGATGGAGTCGGCTTTGTTGAAGATGTGGTGTGGGCAGGGGTCGGTAGGGGAGCCGGAGTGGATGGTGTTCATCATGCAGGTGGTGTCTTCGGTGCTGACAGGAGTCCAGGTGCAGATGGTGGTGGTGGGGGGCACTGGTTCGGTGGTTGGTAGTGTGGTTTGTGCGCCAAAGCTGTTGTGTATGTCGGCGATCTTGCAGTGGAAGAACGAGGCGAGAGAGCCGCAGAGGTCTTGCGAGGGAGTGATGTCGGTGTTGCAGGCGCTGGTGTTGAAGAGCTCTTTAACGATGCTGAAGAGCTCCTTTCTGTTGTGGGTGTTGTTGTCCAGTCGTTCTTTGAATGCTGTCCTCTTGGTGGTGCGGATCAGCTGGTGGTGTTTGCGGGTGGCGTTCATGTGTTCTGCTGCCTGGTCGTGGCGCCAGGCTTTCTCGAGGGTGCGGAAGGTTTTCTTGGAGTTTTTGAGGTCGTTGGTAAACCACGAGGCTTTCCTGCTGCCGGGTCTGCTGGGAGAGTTCTTCAGTGGTGCGAGTTCGTCGGCGCAGTCGGTGAGCCACTGTGTGAGGTTGCGGGCTGCTTAGTCGGGGTCCTTCGTGTTGGTAGGCGGGTTCTGGCTGAGGCTGGTGGCGAGCTGGTCGACGGTGATCTTGGTCCAGCTTCTGCGGGGAACCTGTTGCGGGTGGTGGTGGGTTGTGTTTCTCCTGAAGTTGAAGTGGACGCAGCTGTGGTCTGTCCAGTGTAGTCCGGTAGAGTGGCTGAAGGAGATGTGCTTGCTGGAGGAGAAGATGGGGTCAAGCGTGTGGCCGGCGTAGTGGGTGGGGGTGTTCGCCAGTTGCTTGAGTCCGAGGTTGGCGAGGTTGTCCAGCAGGGCGGTGGTGTTGCAGTCCTTGTTGTTCTCCAGCTGAATTGTGTGCGTGGTCCCGGGGGTCTGTAGATGAGGGTGCCTCTGAGGGTGGTCTTGGGGTCTGTGTGGATCTGGAAGTGAAGGTGTTCGGCGGCGGTGAGGGTGTCGTCGGAGTTGGTCGTGATGCGGTTTGGTGTTTCTGTGGACGATGGCGATGCCTCCTCCGGTTTGGTTGACGCGGTCCCTCCGGGTGATCTTGTAGCCATCCGGGATGGCTATGGCGATGTCGGGGGCTGAGGAAGCGTTCATCCATGTTTCCGTGAGGAAGGCGACGTCTGGTGATGTTGGGTCGAGGAGGTTCCAGAATTCCACGGCGTGCCTGTGGACGGAGCGGGTGTTGAGGAGGATGCACTTGAGGTGGTTGTTGCTGGTGCTCGGCTTGGCGGGTGTGGTGCAGGTCCGGAGGCAGGTGAATTGGCAGGCTTGGCAGGTGAAGGGTCCGTGTGTGCACCTCGAGGTGGCTTGGTAGCAGGCGGTGTTTCGGCCGGCGTTGAGTGCGTGGAGGGTGGCGGTGTCGTAGGTTCGTCGGGTGCGTTGGCATCGTCGAGGACCAGGGGTCCTGGCGCTGGGCGTGGTCTCTGTGTACAATCAGCGCGCCCGCTGCGTCTGACCGCTGCGCGTACGCGTGGGCTCCATTTGAGGCGAAGTGGGAGGGAGGAGCAGCTGGGAGATGAGAGCGGGCAGCCAATGGGGTCACAGAATACAAAGGGGGCGGGGCCGCGAGGGAGCAGCGGCGGGAAGCGGGGAGCAGTCACACCGGCGGTACAATATTGACAAAAAACGTAAAAACTACTGACAGAAGAAAACACTAAAATACAATACAATTATGAAATGGCAAAGATGAGGGCAACAGCGGGAGGAAAAAACGAGCAGCAGCGAGGGGGCACCGAGGTCAGGGACGAACCTGTGGCGCTGGGGCCGAGACGTGCCTACAGCTGGTGGGCCGTGCGGCGTGGGGGTGTCCTAGGGTCAGGTCACACTCGGCTACGCCGCGCGGGCTCCATTTGAGGCCAAGTGGGAGGGAGGAGCAGCTGGGAGGCGGGAGCGGGCGGCCAATGGGGTCACAGAATACAAAGGGGGCGGGGTTAATAATGTAAGCAGGGGCAATTGCAGATGTGCCTGGTGGTCTCTGCAGGTCTCCAAGAATAAGGCTTGTTTTTATAGTTGCTCCTACTTATTTGCAAGACTGTTTTCCTGCTAGTGAGAGGCTGATTGCACAAATGTGTTAAGAAGGTGCTGTGATTAGCACATGCACATGGTATGTGGAAATCGGTCCTCATAGCACGCTAGTCCTCACAGTGGTGTGTGTCTTGTTTTGGCAGTGGTTACCAACACTGGGAGGAGCTACCAGTGGATGTGAAAAAATAAAACAGACAGACACTAAAAATACTTACATTTTGAAATGTACTGATTGATGCAAAGAAGAGGAATCCCAAAATGACCCAGAAGAATGGAGAAGGATGTCAACTAGCAGCATCTCAGTCTGGCAGAATGAGTGACGTGCCTTGGGATTCGTGCCACGGACGCCAGAGTCTCATGTCAACGAACAGATGCCCCTCTGACCCACATATGAATGTGAGGGGAGGCTACCAGCAGCGCAACATGAGAAAGACAGGGAACCCATTACCAGCAGCGCAACAAGAGACAGACAGGGAACCCATTACCAGCAGAGAAACATGAGACAGGCAGGGAGCCCATTACTGGAAGCTCTGTGTAAACATAGATCTGAGTGATGCTGCAGGACTGCGCCACAGTAGATGCCCAACCTCCAACAAGATATCCCCACCCCAGTTCTTTTAATACTTGATTTTTAATAAAATATTGCCCAAGGCATCAGATGCGTGCCAGGTTTCCCACAATGTACACCAAGCCAAACATAACAGCATTTAGACGCGAAGCAACACAGAGAGTAGCCTGTCCACATGTTGACAGAGTGCACACTATACATCTCCCTGCTACAATTAGGTTAATAAAAAATGAGACAATTGTTGCCTCTGGCCAAGAAATAGCGCAGAGAATAAAAGCACAAAAATAACTGCAGAGATGAACCCTGGTTATTCTAGAGATACGTAGTTAGTTAGACTCCATTATAGCTATGAACCAAAAAGGAAGCCCCACGGAGATGAGTCCATCTTTACACGCCAGGCCCAGGCAGCAGTGATAGCATGCGGCCACCTCTGAATTCACGCAACTGACAGGCAAGAGAAACTACACCCACCCTCCCTTCAAGCAAACACACACAAGAAAATGAAGCTGTAGCAGACATTTATTTCATGCGAAAGTGGGACAGTAAATCATATTTTAATAAAAGTAAAATAAAACACAATCACTGTATTTGTATCCTAATTTATATAGTGCTGGGTCCTGGTGATAGGCGCTCCATTAACAGATTCGCAATAGTAAATGTAACAGAAAACAGAATACGGCGTCACCAATAACCCTGATGAGTTATTACCAATAGTGTTCTCCACTTTCCCTTGCCCCCTCCCCCATCAAGCCCCTACATGTTGAAACAAGCACCCAGTCCCTTTGAAGATGTTTAAACTATGGCTCCAGTTTGATCTTGAACATATGTTAATAACCATCTTGCTGTTGACATCAACCTCGGATAAAAAGAGAGCAATGGACCGCAGCAATGGACCGCAGCAATGGAGCACAGCAATGGAGCGCAGCAATGGAGCGCAGCAATGGAGCGCAGCAATGGAGCGCAGCAATGGAGCGCAGCAATGGAGTGCAGCAATGGACCAGAGCAACGAGTGCAGCAATGGACCGCAGCAATGGACCTCAGCAATGGACCGCAGCAATGGAGCGCAGCAATCGACCGCAGCAATCGACCGCAGCAATCGACCGCAGCAATGGAGTGCAGCAATGGAGTGCAGCAATGGACCGCAGCAATGGACCGCAGCAATGGAGCGCAGCAATGGACAACTGTAGAAAAGGACTGCAGCAATGGACGACTGCAGCAATGGAGCGCAGCAATGGAGCGCAGCAATAGAGCGCAGCAATAGAGTGCAGCAATAGAGTGCAGCAATAGAGTGCAGCAATAGAGTGCAGCAATAGACCGCAGCAATGGACCGCAGCAATGGACGACTGCAGCAATGGACGACTGCAGCAATGGACGACTGCAGCAATGGACGACTGCAGCAATTGACGACTGCAGCAATTGACGACTGCAGCAATGGACGACTGCAGCAATGGACGACTGCAGCAATGGACGACTGCAGCAATGGAGCGCAGCAATGGACGACTGCAGCAATGGAGCGCAGCAATGGAGCGCAGCAATGGACGACTGCAGCAATGGAGCGCAGCAATGGAGCGCAGCAATGGAGTGCAGCAATGGAGCGCAGCAATGGAGCGCAGCAATGGAGCGCAGCAATGGAGCACAGCAATGGAGCACAGCAATGGAGCACAGCAATGGACGACTGCAGCAATGGAGCGCAGCAATGGAGCGCAGCAATGGACGACCGCAGCAATGGAGCGCAGCAATGGAGCGCAGCAATGGAGCGCAGCAATGGACCGCAGCAATGGAGCGCAGCAATGGAGCGCAGCAATGGAGCGCAGCAATGGAGCGCAGCAATGGAGCGCAGCAATGGCCCGCAGCAATGGAGCGCAGCAATGGAGCGCAGCAATCGACCGCAGCAATCGACCGCAGCAATGGAGTGCAGCAATGGACTGCAGCAATGGAGCGCAGCAATGGACAACTGTAGAAAAGGACTGCAGCAATGGACGACTGCAGCAATGGAGCGCAGCAATAGAGCGCAGCAATGGAGCGCAGCAATAGAGCGCAGCAATAGAGTGCAGCAATAGAGTGCAGCAATAGAGTGCAGCAATAGAGTGCAGCAATAGACCGCAGCAATGGACCGCAGCAATGGACGACTGCAGCAATGGACGACTGCAGCAATGGACGACTGCAGCAATGGACGACTGCAGCAATTGACGACTGCAGCAATTGACGACTGCAGCAATGGACGACTGCAGCAATGGACGACTGCAGCAATGGACGACTGCAGCAATGGAGCGCAGCAATGGACGACTGCAGCAATGGAGCGCAGCAATGGAGCGCAGCAATGGACGACTGCAGCAATGGAGCGCAGCAATGGAGCGCAGCAATGGAGTGCAGCAATGGAGCGCAGCAATGGAGCGCAGCAATGGAGCGCAGCAATGGAGCACAGCAATGGAGCACAGCAATGGAGCACAGCAATGGACGACTGCAGCAATGGAGCGCAGCAATGGAGCGCAGCAATGGACGACCGCAGCAATGGAGCGCAGCAATGGAGCGCAGCAATGGAGCGCAGCAATGGACCGCAGCAATGGAGCGCAGCAATGGAGCGCAGCAATGGAGCGCAGCAATGGAGCGCAGCAATGGAGCGCAGCAATGGCCCGCAGCAATGGAGCGCAGCAATGGAGCGCAGCAATCGACCGCAGCAATCGACCGCAGCAATGGAGTGCAGCAATGGACTGCAGCAATGGAGTGCAGCAATGGAGCGCAGCAATGGAGCGCAGCAATGGAGCGCAGCAATGGAGCGCAGCAGTGGACAACTGTAGAAAAGGACTGCAGCAATGGACGACTGCAGCAATGGAGCGCAGCAATGGAGCGCAGCAATCGACCGCAGCAATCGACCGCAGCAATAGAGTGCAGCAATGGACCGCAGCAATGGACGACTGCAGCAATGGACGACTGCAGCAATGGACGACTGCAGCAATGGACGACTGCAGCAATGGACGACTGCAGCAATGGACGACTGCAGCAATGGACGACTGCAGCAATGGACTGCAGCAATGGACTGCAGCAATGGAGCGCAGCAATGGACGACTGCAGCAATGGAGCGCAGCAATGGAGCGCAGCAATGGAGCGCAGCAATGGACGACTGCAGCAATGGGGCGCAGCAATGGAGTGCAGCAATGGAGCGCAGCAATGGAGTGCAGCAATGGACCGCAGCAATGGAGCGCAGCAATGGAGCGCAGCAATGGAGCGCAGCAATGGAGCACAGCAATGGAGCACAGCAATGGACGACTGAAGCAATGGACGACTGAAGCAATGGACGACTGAAGCAATGGACGACTGAAGCAATGGACGACTGCAGCAATGGACGACTGCAGCAATGGAGTGCAGCAATGGACGACTGAAGCAATGGACGACTGCAGCAATGGACGACTGAAGCAATGGACGACTGCAGCAATGGACGACTGCAGCAATGGACGACTGCAGCAATGGACGACTGCAGCAATGGACGACTGCAGCAATGGACGACTGCAGCAATGGACGACTGCAGCAATGGACGACTGAAGCAATGGACGACTGAAGCAATGGACGACTGAAGCAATGGACGACTGAAGCAATGGACGACTGAAGCAATGGACGACTGAAGCAATGGACGACTGAAGCAATGGACGACTGAAGCAATGGACGACTGCAGCAATGGACGACTGCAGCAATGGACGACTGCAGCAATGGACGACTGCAGCAATGGACGACTGACGCAATGGACGACTGACGCAATGGAGTGCAGCAATGGACGACTGCAGCAATGGACCGCAGCAATGGAGTGCAGCAATGGACCGCAGCAATGGAGTGCAGCAATGGACCGCAGCAATGGAGTGCAGCAATAGAGCACAGCAATGGACGACTGCAGCAATGGACGACCGCAGCAATGGAGCACAGCAATGGAGCACAGCAATGGACCGCAGCAATGGAGTGCAGCAATGGAGTGCAGCAATGGAGTGCAGCAATGGACGACTGCAGCAATGGACGACTGCAGCAATGGACGACTGCAGCAATGGACGACCGCAGCAATGGACGACCACAGCAATGGAGCACAGCAATGGACGAGTGCAGCAATGGAGCGCAGCAATGGACCGCAGCAATGGACGACTGCAGCAATGGACGACTGCAGCAATGGACGACTGCAGCAATGGACGACTGACGCAATGGACGACTGCAGCAATGGAGTGCAGCAATGGACCGCAGCAATGGAGTGCAGCAATGGACCGCAGCAATGGAGTGCAGCAATGGACCGCAGCAATGGAGTGCAGCAATAGAGCACAGCAATGGACGACTGCAGCAATGGACGAGTGCAGCAATGGACGACTGCAGCAATGGAGCGCAGCAATGGACGAGTGCAGCAATGGACGACTGCAGCAATGGACGACTGCAGCAATGGACGACTGCAGCAATGGACTGCAGCAATGGAGCGCAGCAATGGACGACTGCAGCAATGGAGCGCAGCAATGGAGCGCAGCAATGGAGCGCAGCAATGGACGACTGCAGCAATGGAGCGCAGCAATGGAGCGCAGCAATGGAGCGCAGCAATGGAGCGCAGCAATGGAGCGCAGCAATGGAGCGCAGCAATGGAGCACAGCAATGGACGACTGAAGCAATGGACGACTGAAGCAATGGACGACTGAAGCAATGGACGACTGAAGCAATGGACGACTGCAGCAATGGACGACTGCAGCAATGGACGACTGCAGCAATGGACGACTGCAGCAATGGACGACTGCAGCAATGGACGAGTGCAGCAATGGAGTGCAGCAATGGAGTGCAGCAATGGACGACTGCAGCAATGGACGACTGCAGCAATGGACGACTGCAGCAATGGACGACTGCAGCAATGGACGACTGCAGCAATGGACGACTGCAGCAATGGACGACTGCAGCAATGGACGACTGCAGCAATGGACGACTGCAGCAATGGACGACTGAAGCAATGGACGACTGAAGCAATGGACGACTGAAGCAATGGACGACTGCAGCAATGGACGACTGACGCAATGGACGACTGCAGCAATGGAGTGCAGCAATGGACGACTGCAGCAATGGACCGCAGCAATGGAGTGCAGCAATGGACCGCAGCAATGGAGTGCAGCAATGGACCGCAGCAATGGAGTGCAGCAATAGAGCACAGCAATGGACGACTGCAGCAATGGACGACTGCAGCAATGGACCGCAGCAATGGAGCACAGCAATGGAGCACAGCAATGGACCGCAGCAATGGAGTGCAGCAATGGAGTGCAGCAATGGACGACTGCAGCAATGGACGACCGCAGCAATGGACGACCACAGCAATGGAGCACAGCAATGGACGAGTGCAGCAATGGAGCGCAGCAATGGACCGCAGCAATGGACGAGTGCAGCAATGGACCGCAGCAATGGACGAGTGCAGCAATGGACGAGTGCAGCAATGGACGACTGCAGCAATGGACGACTGCAGCAATGGACGACTGCAGCAATGGACGACTGCAGCAATGGACGACTGCAGCAATGGAGCACAGCAATGGACCGCAGCAATGGAGTGCAGCAATGGAGTGCAGCAATGGACGACTGCAGCAATGGACGACTGCAGCAATGGACGACTGCAGCAATGGACGACTGCAGCAATGGAGTGCAGCAATGGACGACTGCAGCAATGGACCGCAGCAATGGACGAGTGCAGCAATGGACCGCAGCAATGGACGACTGCAGCAATAGAGTGCAGCAATAGAGTGCAGCAATAGACTGCAGCAATAGACTGCAGCAATAGACTGCAGCAATGGACGACTGCAGCAATGGACGACTGCAGCAATGGAGTGCAGCAATGGACGACTGCAGCAATGGACCGCAGCAATGGAGTGCAGCAATGGACCGCAGCAATAGACTGCAGCAATGGAGCACAGCAATGAACGACTGCAACAATGGACGACTGCAGCAATGGACCGCAGCAATGGAGCACAGCAATGGACGACTGCAGCAATGGACGACTGCAGCAATGGACGACCGCAGCAATGGACGACTGACGCAATGGACGACTGCAGCAATGGAACCGCAGCAATGGAGCGCAGCAATGGACGAGTGCAGCAATGGACCGCAGCAATGGACCGCAGCAATGGACGAGTGCAGCAATGGACGACTGCAGCAATGGACGACTGCAGCAATGGACGACTGCTGAGGTTCCGTGACGGTTCCGTGACGACTTGAACCCGTGTTTTCAAGTTTGTCGGAAATACATAAAATTAGTATCAGCGAACCGCAAATGATCCATTTAGTATATCCTAGTGTTTTCGCTACGCTACGAGCAAGAGCACTCCTTCCACTGACACATTTCTGATATACACACGGCATCCATCTTAGATCATGGCCGCCATTTTGTGGTTCCTTGCCCTCACATATGCAATAGCCTCTGATCATTTCATTCACTCCACTTTGATTAAGGACACGTAGCCTTAGCCGGAGATTCACCTCTTACATGACACGTGCACCTTAAACCAGATCACGCTGAAGCTGCATGACTCGACAAAGGCTGCCTCCTCTGCCCGAGGCCAGCCCACCTGAACTGGTTTTCCTGTCCATTGTACCTGATCATGATTAGGCGGCCGAAGCCGGTAGCCTTGCCCATTTACAACCCACAAACATCTCTTATCCCGCTTTTCTATCTTCTGCACCTGGCTCTGCTCCTTTCCTTCTGGGCCTTTATTAGGGGGAGGTAACGAACTTTACGATGAGGCGGTCCGGGTCTTGAATACAATATTGACAAGGGATTGTGATGGACTGGTGGGAACCCCTCTTCGTGATGTTTGGTATCAGATATTATCGACAGTTCCTGTGTAACGCCAAATATTTATTGTTTAGAGACACAAAGGTTTGGGAATGTACCGACATGTGAAATATTTGCCTAGAGCACAATTTTTAGTATATAAGGAGCAACCCACTTTGTACAAATCGAACAGTCTCCTAGATTCTGCCCGTGTGTAGATTCTGTGACTTCTGTGTCCCTGCAGTAATAAACCTTTGGTCTTTGACGCCACCATCGAGAAGCCCGTGTTTCTGTTCATTTGTGCACCAAGGCAGGTGGGACTCCGGGGTCTTTGGGTGTTGTACCCTGACACCTCTGGACGGAACCAAAAAGTCCAGAACTCCAATTGGCGCCCAACGTGGGGCGACGTCATTCGGTACCGGTCCAAAAGCCTGAAGAGTTCGAGAAGCTTCGTGTGAAGATTCCTGAGGGAGGCGCCCCACTTCATCGATCCCGGCATATCGCAAAAGTGGCCCTGAAGTTCTCTTCCACGAGGGTTCCCGTTCAGGACGGCTGCAGTGGGCCGTTGCCTTGACCGTCGCCCTGTCTTGGACCCGAAGTGGTGCAGTCCTTAGTACGGCGAAACGTGACGGGTTTCTCCTTGGTGACGTCTTCAGTGCCTCAGTTAAGTATTTAGTGATAGCTAGCTGGTTACTTTTGTGAGGATTGTTAAAAAATCCTTGATCGGTTCTTGGTTTGGTTTGGTTTTGTAAGATTATCATTGGTTGTTCTAGTTACGATAATCTATTTGGTTCAGTTTTGGGTATCGATACATCAGTTCGTTTTGGTAGGCCTAAGTTCTTGGTTCAAGTGCACAATTTGTTCCGTGTTTGTTTGTTTTGTGTTCCAGACTGAGAATGGTAAGTCGGAAAATGTTGTCTTGTTTTAGTTGCAACAGTGACTCACAATTAGAGGATTCCTGTCTGGTTCCTCCGATTGGGACTCCCCTATATGACCTATATTGTAAGTATGGTGTGGGTCCTATAACTTATAATGAGATATGGGTCCGTTATTGTAAGAAGGATGGTGTCCTTAGTTGGCCACTGCATGGTAGTTTTGAACAAGAGATTCTCGACAATTTAGAAGCGAAATTGTTTAGGAAGAAAGCCCGGCCGGCAATGTTTGACTCTTTTCGTTATTGGCGGAAAGAATCCAAACAGAGAGAAATGAAAAGGTTGAAGAAAGAGCAAAAAGAACTAGAAGAGTTAACTCTAGAGCAAGCGACTAAGCAGTTGCAGGCTAACGAGTGTGAGAAAGCCATAGATGTAGCCATTAGAGAGCGTAACTTAGCGATTGACAAGTGCTATCCTGCCTTGCCATCGAAAATGGCTAAGATACTGGAGGATTCCGAAAACGATCCTCTGCTATCTTATCTGTTACGGTCGCCTCCACCGTATGCACAAGGTGCTGCGGCTCCACTTATTCCGAATGTTCAATTGCCGGTTGCTGGACAACCTGGTGTTCCTGTTCCTCAGAATCAAGTTCCTGTACTTCCTGTGGTGAATGTAAATGTTCCTACAGCTCCTCCTCTTCCCGCACTGCCCGCTCCTATACCTACCACTGTACCTATTGGTCCTCAAACTATTTTCCTCGATACTCCTACTGTTTCGTCATCTATTCCTACCTCTACTGCGTTCTCTATGTCTGCGAGTGTACTAACTCCACTTTCTGTTCGTCGAAGAATTACTGATTCTGTTACTAATATGCTGTCTCCTATATATAAAACCTTGATTAAGACTCCTACTCCTGACTCTGTTCAGAGACGGAGTCAGCTTCCAAGTACTGAGGAACGGGGAGTTTTAGACTCCACAGCTCTCAGATGGATTACAAAAGTTAGAAGATATAGTACGAGAGATGTGTTAGAGACATTTATGCAATGGGGAGAGCCAACACAGCGATACGTCTTCGACGAGATGTGCTCGTTGTTGCGTGAGGAAATAGAAGAAGACGATGTCGAATCAGATTTGGAAGATTTAATTAAAATTCAAAAAGAGTTTGCTGCTGGAATGATAGTGGGCGATAATATAAAGGAAGCGATGGAACTCATTTTGAGTTTTAGGAATGATCCATCTCTTCGTTCGCCGAGAGATTTAGAGAAAGGTAAAATGAAGCTAAGTCGCCAATATCCTATGAGGGAAGTTCCTCCAATTTGGCGCGAAGCAGTACAACGTGATGATAATGCGGGTATTGCAGCTGCTCCAGCACAGTTCCAAAGAGTATGGATACATATTCCGTGGAAGCGAGCAGAAGTGTTAGCAGTGAAACAGGCCTTGCCAGATCCACGTAAGAATCCAGCTGGATATTACAAGGAATTAGCGCAGACAGTTGAGGCTTGTATAATGAACTTAGCCGACATTGATATGTTGTTTGGTAATGTAGTTCCGCAACCAGTGTGGGCTAAAATTCGTAGAGAGGATCATCAGGCTGCTTTAGGTGGTGATTGGGCAGCTATCACTGCAGCAGATGCTCAACAAATAGGTGGTGCGAAACCCGAACCCCTAATTGCTAATCTTCCTGGCAGAATAATAGATTTAATGAAGACTCTGATGCCAGCATTGCGTGTTAATTGGGATAAATTATCCGCATGCAAGCAGAAGAAAGACGAAAGTGTCTCCGACTTCTTCACGAGGTTCGAAGAGACTTTTGTAGACCATAGTGGTCAGGATATGAGCACTGAAGGAGGACAGAGATTGTTTGTCGATAAATTTGTGCATAATTTGTTACCTGAATTATGCAATAAATTGAAAGACTCAGAAAGTGCGTGGGCTGTATCTACGACAGCGCAAATACTTGCGACTGCGCAGTACTACGAAAATAGGGATAAAGAGGAAAAGGAGAAATCAGAGAAGAAAACGAAAGATTTAAAGACTAAAGTTCTTTTACAGCAGGCGTATCCGCCTCGCACGAATCAAACTAATATGCAACAGAATTCGTATCAAAAGACAGATTATAATTCGACCAGGCCTCAATACCAGTGGAATCAGTGCGCGTACTGTAAGAAAGAGGGTCACTATAAAAATGAATGTCCGATCTTAGCGCAAAATAATGCGGCAGCAGCTCAGAGAGGTCGTGGTGGTTTTGCACAGAATTCTAGAGGACGAGGACGAGGTGCTATGCCTCCACAAACTAATGATCGTCCTTCTAATCACTTTGATCAGCGAAGTGTACAGTCAGCTCAACAGAATAGATCTCAGCAATATCTTGTTGAGGATTATTGTGAAGTTGAAGAGGGATTTCAACAAAATGGGTACTAGGACAGCCATAGACAGAGAGAGGGAGTAGTATCAGTTCCAGTGGATCAGAGTGGGCCTTATGTCGCAGTAGCAACATCAGGTGTAGTCGAACCGTTTCTGTTGGATACTGGTGCCGCAAAAAGTTCTATAATGCATGCGAAACTCCCTGGCGCACCTTTGTCTGGCTCAACAAATGTTTCCGTAGGTTTTTCAGGCGCCCCTGTGTACAACCCGATATCTGGTCCTTTGTCTATTTCTGTTGAACCGTGTCAATTGAAAGCACCCTTAATTTTGACGACAGGTTGTAATGAAAATCTGCTTGGTTTAGATTTGTTAAAACGACTATATGCGACATTGTACTGTTCTCCGGAAGGAGTACAGCTTACTTTGGGTAAAAGACTCACCTCTCCGATGTACTTGTCAATGGACGCACTCCCGCCGGAGCTACGTTCACTCCCTGATTCTCTTTGGGCGACTGGTCCCAATGATGTAGGTCTACTAGAGATTCCACCGTATGTAGTAACTTTGAAAGCGAATGTGAAATTTCCAAGAATTCCCCAGTATAAAATATCGAATGAAGGTGAGCGTGCACTCTTATTGATTGTGCAAGATTTGATTAAAAAAGGTGTGGTTGAAGAAACGCGAGGAAATGTTTGTAATAGTCCTGTATTGCCGATTTTGAAACGAACAGATCCTACAAAGCCTCCAGTTTATAGGTTTGTCATAGACCTTAGAGAAGTTAATAAGATTGTAATTCCGCAGTTTCCTGTAGTGCCAGACATTACTGCTTTGTTAACATTGATTCCTGCTACAGCTACATGGTTCTCAGTCATCGACTTGAAGAATGCCTTTTTCAGCATTCCGATAGCCGAGGAAAGCAGAGATATTTTTGGCTTCTGTTTAGGAGGTCGCAGTTTCAGATTTAAACGCGCTCCACAAGGCTACTGTGAAAGTCCATCTATTTACAGTCAAGCTTTAAAAAGCCAGTTAGATTCTTTTGTCCTTCCTCCAGGTTCTGCCCTAGTACAATACGTAGATGATCTTTTAGTGGCTGCCGATGACAAGGAGACTTGCAAAGCAGCTACAATTTCACTATTGCATCATTTGTCTAATTTGAATCATAAGGTGTCACCTTCCAAAATGCAATATTGCTGCCAAGAAGTAACCTACTTAGGTCACCTCTTATCAAAGGAGGGAAGGAAGTTGACCCCAGAAAGAATAAAAGCAATTACGCAGATGAGTGTTCCACGCACACAGAGGGAAGTACGTGCCTTTCTAGGTATTACCTCTTACTGTAGGCAATGGATCCCAAATTTTTCACTTTTAGCAAAACCATTGGTAGCTTTGACTGGGAAAAATGTTCCGAGTCCGGTGCCATGGTCTGATGAATGTCAAGAGAGTTTTATTGAATTACGAAAAGCTTTGTGTTCAGCTCCTGTATTGGGCACACCTGATTACAGTAAGCCATTCACGCTCTACGTTCACGAAAGAGAAGGTTGCGCGTTGAGTGTCTTGACACAGAAGTTTGGTGATAAACAACGCCCTTGTGCGTATTTCTCATCAACATTAGATCCGGTAGCCAGAGCGTTGCCTAGTTGTTTGAGGGCTACAGCGGCAGCTGCAGCTTCCATTCGACAATCTGCTGGTTTGGTGATGAACAATATGCTAGTGGTCATGGTTCCTCATGCAGTGGACACACTCATGAACCGAACGAAGACACAACACCTTACTAGTGCGAGATTATCTGGTTACGAGCTGACGTTATTAGCGAGTCATATTCAGATCAAAAGATGCAATGTATTGAACCCAGCAACATTGTTGCCGACTGATCAAGAGTCGAGTGATTCTGAGCCACATGACTGTTATTTCAAAACGGAGGAAGAGACAAAAGGTCGTATCGACTTGAGAGATACTCCTCTATCCGACCCAGATGGTACGCTGTATGTGGACGGGTCATGTTTTAAATTGGAGAATGGTGATGTGACTGCTGCCTACGCGGTAACGACTTTGAAGACGATTGTGGAGACTGCAAGAGTGAGTCAGAATTCTGCCCAAGCTGCAGAGTTAATAGCTCTTACGAGAGCGTGTGTTTTAGCTGAGGGAAAGAGAGTGAATGTGTTTACAGATAGTCAGTACGCATTTGGCGTGGCCCATAGTTTTGGCCGGTTGTGGAGAGAAAGGGGTTTCATTACGTCCCATGGGACTAAGATTCAACATGGTCAGCTAGTTAACGACTTGTTGGAATCTCTAACCTTGCCGACTGAAGTTGCGATTGTGAAGTGCAGTGCTCATAAAGCAATCACGGATGATGTTGGTCGTGGGAATGCCTTTGCTGATGAAACCGCTAAACAGACAGCTAGAGACATGATGAGTAGAATGTATGTTGCTACGTCTGCAAGATGGATTGCTGAGTCTGGAATGTGTGAGGACACAATGGAAAGTGTGAAAGAGATTCAGAAAGAAGCGACTGAGGAAGAGAAACGCGTATGGAGAGAAAGTACGGGCAAATTGGACTCGAATGGATGTTGGATCGATTTGACAGAACAGCAGCGTTGGATGTTGCCTGATGCGTATGTGCTTGCAGTAGTGACGATGGCGCATGGAGTGGCGCACATAAGTTCTAAAGGGATATGTAAGATGTTAGCTCCGGTTTGGAAGAATGAGGGAATCAGTAAGTGTGCAGAGAGAGTGGTGAAAAATTGTATGGTGTGCTTGATGCATAATCCTGGCAAGGGAACTCCAACTCCAGCTGGTCATTTTGCTCCTCCTTCCTGTCCCTTTGAAGTAATACAGTTAGACTTCATTCACATGGAACGCTGCAACAATTTAAAATACGTCCTGGTGGTGGTTTGTGCTTTTTCCAGGTGGATAGAAGCATACCCATTAAAGGACAACACTGCTTTATCAACTGCCAAAATTCTTCTCAAAGAATTTTTCCCTAGGTTTGGAATGCCACGGATTGTATGGTCAGATAACGGAAGTGAGTTTATAGGGAAAGTTATGCAGAGTGTGTGTGCTGGTCTAGGATTGAAACAAAAATTTCATAGTGCGAACCATCCCCAGTCTGCTGGTTTAGTCGAGGGTTACAATGGCACCCTCAAGCTTAAAATAGCCAAAATTCAAGCATCCACAGGTTTGGCTTGGCCAGACGCACTTCCTTTGGCCTTGTTATCAACGAGAGCAACAGTGCATTCTAGAATAGGGCTTTCTCCATATGAGATTGTATTTGGCCGCCCGGCAAATGTCTGGGGTGTGCCAAGGCCTAAACAATTCTGCTCCATTGAATATCCTATGTTGATAGACTACCTTTACGACTTGACTGCTAAATTAAGTCTTATTCATCAACAGGTCTTTGATGCTTTGCCAAAACCTCCGGAGAGTCCAGGGCATCAGCTGAAACCCGGCGACCACGTGGTGGTCAGAAATTTTGCGAGGACAAAGAATCTTCAGCCTCGCTACATCGGCCCCTTCCAAATCCTGCTGGCGACGAGGACAGCTGTACGTGTTGCTGGTCGCAAGCACTGGATCCACGCTTCTCACGTAAAGCGTGTTCCACTGCCGCTGCCCTACGACGACTGGGTGAAGAAGGGAATTGGTGCCTCCGAATCTGAAATAACTCCAAAATTTGTCCCTTTCAGCGATGCCGATTTGATTTCTGACACTTTGAAACGTGACTCTCCTCTTGAAAAGACTGCTTTGAACATTGAAAATTTGTCTCCAGCATCAGAAGAAACTTTGCTATCTACGAACTTAAACTCTGCAACAGCTGCTAGTGATACACTATTTTCCGATCAAACAGTACCAGCGAAGAAAAGATACAACCTTAGAAGCCATAAAAAGGACTAATAAAGCAGGCAACTGCATACTGTGATTTTGATATATATATATATATTTTGAACTTTTGCCTTCAGCCAGGAAGTTTGTTATTGTTTATTGTTTTTAAAATTGCCTTGCCGTCTGGGTAGCCGTAGGGTCGTGGCTGTGTGCCTAGTTTGAATTTGCAGGGGTCTGACACAAGGTCGATCTTTCTGTTAGTACTGGGAACTCCCAGGGCTGACAGAGGCATTTTCATCTACGTACACATCATCAGTGGTCGCGAGCGGATTGTAGAAGATGGAACTTCCTGCGCTGCAACGAGAAAATGTGGTTTACGTTCGCAGAAACAGACTAAATAGAATTCTTCATAGCAAATGTTTCTTGATGCAATGTGCCATTACATTTTTGATTGTTTTAGCAACACTGGTGGGTGGAATTGTCTTTAGCATAAATTTGATTTTTGTGCCAGTGTCTACAGTACCTCCCCTTGATCCTGCTATTTCTACTGTTTCTTCTATACACTCTTTTCACTCGTTTCCGGAACATGAGCAAGCTCGACGCTCAGAATTCATTAATAATACTTTTGTACAGCTCTTGCACCAACACCAACTGGTAGTTAACACGACAGACTGTTGGGTGTGTGGCTTGATACCCCACACTATGGATAAAGGTATTCCCTATCTGGTTTTGCCTTTCAGCTACAATGGATCATTTCAGGCCCTTCAAACCATCTTTGCTTATGCTCTTGAGACCTATCCTCCACGTCCACCACGTTCCACTAAATATAACTCTGCCAACAAAGCTTTAGTCCAGGGAATTATTGACATGGTCAAAGACGTCAATAATACTCCATCATACCCTAGAGACGAATTGCGAGTATATTTAAGTTGGAATACTTCAGAGTATCGCCTTAGTTTAGGAGAAAGCAAGCGTAAAAGCTCAACTCCAATCTGGGTCGTACCTCACCGAGGTCAGGTCTGTTTGCAAGGTAATGGGAGAAATCCGAGAGCTCAGCTAGGGAGGAGTGAGTGCGTAGAGACTTATGTGTTTCCGGCTAACTCTTCCCCTGCCTTTCTTACTGCTAGGGGTACCTATTTCATTTGTCGAGACAGAGCTTATACATGGTTGCCTGCCGACTTCTCAGGATCATGTTATATTGCTCGATTATTGCCTCCGACATACACTGCTTCACCTGATTACCACAGAACAAGAGTAGCGAGAGGTGTCTTCAGCAAGGAAGATACCGCTGGTCAGGAAGCTGGAGACTTCTTCAAAGGCTTCCTTCCGTTCTGGGGGCCTATGGCCAATAGTAGAAACATACGTCAGCTAACACGGGTAGTTGAATCTACTATTACCGAAACTGCTGGTGCCCTTAGCAATCTGACAGCTGAGCTTCAGGCGGATAGGCTCATGACATTGCAGAACCGTATGGTTCTAGATGTTATACTTGCAGATCGAGGTGGGGTATGCAGAATGATCCAATCGAGCTGCTGTGTCTTTATTCCTAATAATGCTCCAACAGTTTACGAGGCGATCTCTAAGTTGCACAAGATTTCGGACTCCATACATGTAGATGAGGGAAACTGGTCCTTTATGGAGTGGGTTTGGACTCTGATCTCAGCGTGGGGATGGAAGGTTCTAATGGTCATTGGTGTCATCTTAATATTACTATTCTCATGTTGTCTGATTATCCAGTGTGGTCCTGCTCTGTGTAGTCTTTGTGCTACAACCTGTTTTAGGAAACCACCTGCATTTGGAGAAAAGACACGAGAAAGGATGATGATACAACAGCATGTCACTGACCTGATGAGCATAGAACTAGATTCAGACATAGATTGAGTAATTGCCTATGTAAGGGCAAAAGGAGGGTCTGAGGTTCCGTGACGGTTCCGTGACGACTTGAACCCGTGTTTTCAAGTTTGTCGGAAATACATAAAATTAGTATCAGCGAACCGCAAATGATCCATTTAGTATATCCTAGTGTTTTCGCTACGCTACGAGCAAGAGCACTCCTTCCACTGACACATTTCTGATATACACACGGCATCCATCTTAGATCATGGCCGCCATTTTGTGGTTCCTTGCCCTCACATATGCAATAGCCTCTGATCATTTCATTCACTCCACTTTGATTAAGGACACGTAGCCTTAGCCGGAGATTCACCTCTTACATGACACGTGCACCTTAAACCAGATCACGCTGAAGCTGCATGACTCGACAAAGGCTGCCTCCTCTGCCCGAGGCCAGCCCACCTGAACTGGTTTTCCTGTCCATTGTACCTGATCATGATTAGGCGGCCGAAGCCGGTAGCCTTGCCCATTTACAACCCACAAACATCTCTTATCCCGCTTTTCTATCTTCTGCACCTGGCTCTGCTCCTTTCCTTCTGGGCCTTTATTAGGGGGAGGTAACGAACTTTACGATGAGGCGGTCCGGGTCTTGAATACAATATTGACAAGGGATTGTGATGGACTGGTGGGAACCCCTCTTCGTGATGTTTGGTATCAGATATTATCGACAGTTCCTGTGTAACGCCAAATATTTATTGTTTAGAGACACAAAGGTTTGGGAATGTACCGACATGTGAAATATTTGCCTAGAGCACAATTTTTAGTATATAAGGAGCAACCCACTTTGTACAAATCGAACAGTCTCCTAGATTCTGCCCGTGTGTAGATTCTGTGACTTCTGTGTCCCTGCAGTAATAAACCTTTGGTCTTTGACGCCACCATCGAGAAGCCCGTGTTTCTGTTCATTTGTGCACCAAGGCAGGTGGGACTCCGGGGTCTTTGGGTGTTGTACCCTGACACCTCTGGACGGAACCAAAAAGTCCAGAACTCCACTGCAGCAATGGAACCGCAGCAATGGAGCGCAGCAATGGACCGCAGCAATGGACGACTGAAGCAATGGACGACTGAAGCAATGGAGTGCAGCAATGGAGCGCAGCAATGGAGCGCAGCAATGGAGTGCAGCAATGGAGTGCAGCAAGAGACTGCAGCAATAGACAGCAGCAATAAAGTGCAGCAATGGACTGCAGCAATGGACTGCAGCAATGGACTGCAGCAATGGACTCTCTGCAGGAGGCGCATCAACACAATGAGCTATCCATATAAAATAGAGTCCTATAATTTGCTGGCAGACTCTGCAGGAGGTGCATCAACACACCGCACTATCCGTATAAAATACAGTCCTGTAATATGCTGGCAGACTCTCTGCAGGAGGCGCATTAACCCACGAACTAGCTGTATAAAATACAGCCCTGTAATATGCTGGCAGACTCTCTGCAGGAGGCGAATTAACCCACCGAGCTATCCATATAAAACACAGCCCTGAATATGCTGGTAGACTCTCTGCAGGAGGCACATTAACCCACTGAACTATCTGTATAAAGTACCTCCCTGTAATATAGTGGCAGGCTCTCTGCAAGATGCGCATTAACCCACTGAACTATCTATATAAAATACAGTCCTGGAATATGCTGACAGACTCTCTGTGCAGGAGGCACATTAACCCACTGAGCTATCTATATAAAATACAGTCCTGTAATATGCTGACAGACTCTCTGTACAGGAGGCGCATTAACCCACAGAGCTATCCGTATAAAATACAGTCTTGTAATATGCTGGCAGCCGTTCTGCAGGAGGCGCATTAACCCACTGAGCTCTCCATTTGAAATACAGTCCTGTAATATGCTGACAGACTCTCTGCAGGAGGCACATTAACCCACTGAACTATCTATATAAAATACAGTCCTGTAATATGCTGACAGACTCTCTGCAGGAGGCGCATTAACCCACTGAGCTCTCCATATAAAATACAGTCCTGTAATATGCTGACAGACTCTCTGCAGCAGGCACATTAACCCACTGAGATATCCGTATAAAATACAGTCCTGAAATATGTAGCATACTCTCTGCAGGAGGCGCATTAACCTACTGAGCTATCCATATAAAATACAGTCTTATAATATGCTGGAGATTCTCTGCAGGAGGTGCATTAACCCACTGAGGTATCCATACAAAATACAGTCCTGTAATATGCTGGCAGACTCTAGGCAGGAGGCGCGTTAACCCACTGAACTATCCATGTAAAATATAGTCTTGTAATATGCTGGCAGACTCTCTGCAGGAGGCGTGTAAACCCACTGAGCTATCCATATAAAATACAGTCCTGTAATATGCTGACAGACTCTCTGCAGGAGGCACGTTAACCCACTGAACTATCCATATAAAATACAGTCTTGTAATATGCTGGCAGACTCTCAGCAGGAGGCACATTAACCAACTGAGCTATCCATATAAAATACAGTCCTGTAATATGCTGACAGACTCTCTGCAGGAGGCGCATTAACCCACTGAGCTAGCCATATAAAATACAGTCCTGTAATATGCTGACAGACTCTCTGCAGGAGGCGCATTAACCCACTGAGCTATCCGTATAAAATACAGTCTTGAAATATGCTGGCAGCCTCTCTGCAGGAGGCACATTAACCCACTGAGCTCTCCATATAAAATACATTCCTGTAATATGCTGACAAACTCTCTGCAGGAGGCACATTAACCCACTGAGCTCTCCATATAAAATACAGTTCTGTAATATGCTGACAGACTCTCTGCAGGAGGCGCATTAACCCACTGAGCTCTCCATATAAAATACAGTCATGTAATATGCTGACAGACTCTCTGCAGCAGGCACATTAACCCACTGAGATATCCGTATAAAATACAGTCCTGTAATATGTAGCAGACTGCATGCAGGACGTGCAATAACGCACTGAGCTATCCATATAAAATACAGTCCTGTAATATGCTGGCAGACTCTCTGCAGGAGGCGCATTAACCCACTGAGCTCTCCATATAAAATAAAGTCCTGTAATATGCTGACAGACTCTCTGCAGGAGGCGCATTAACCCACTGAGCTAGCCATATAAAATACAGTCCTGTAATATGCTGACAGACTCTCTGCAGGAGGCGCATTAACCCACTCAGCTATCCGTACAAAATACAGTCCTGTAATATGCTGACAGACTCTCTGCGGGAGGCGCATTTACCCACTGAGCTTCCCGTATAAAATACAGTCCTGTTATATACTGTCAGATTTTTTCTGCAGGAGGGGCATTAAACCACTGAGCTATCCATATAAAATACAGTCCTGTAATATGCTGACAGACTCTCTGTGCAGGAGGCGCATTAACCCACTGAACAATCCATATAAAATACAGTCCTGTAATATGCTGACAGACTCCTTACAGAAGGCGCAATAACCTACTGAGCTATCCATATGAAATACAGTCCTGTAATATGCTGACAGACTCTCTGCAGCAGGCACATTAACCCACTGAGATATCCGTATAAAATACAGTCCTGTAATATGTAGCATACTCTCTGCAGGAGGCGCATTAACCCACTGAGCTATCCATATAAAATACAGTCTTATAATATGCTGGAGATTCTCTGCAGGAGGTGCATTAACCCACTGAACAATCCATACAAAATACAGTCCTGTAATATGCTGGCAGACTCTAGGCAGGAGGTGCGTTAACCCACTGAACTATCCATGTAAAATACAGTCTTGTAATATGCTGGCAGACTCTCTGCAGGAGGCGTGTAAACCCAGAGATATCCATATAAAATACAGTCCTGTAATATGCTGACAGACTCTTTGCAGGAGGCACGTTAACCCACTGAACTATCCATATAAAATACAGTCTTGTAATATGCTGGCAGACTCTCAGCAGGAGGCACATTAACCCACTGAGCTCTCCATATAAAATACAGTTCTGTAATATGCTGACAGACTCTCTGCAGGAGGCGCATTAACCCACTGAGCTCTCCATATAAAATACAGTCATGTAATATGCAGACAAACTCTCTGCTGGAGGCACATTAACCCACTGAGCTCTCCATATAAAATACAGTCCTGTAATATGCTGACAAACTCTCTGCAGGAGGCACATTAACCCACTGAGCTCTCCATATAAAATACAGTACTGTAATATGCTGACAGACTCTCTGCAGGAGGCGCATTAACCCACTGAGCTCTCCATATAAAATACAGTCATGTAATATGCTGACAAACTCTCTGCTGGAGGCACATTAACATACTGAACTATCTATATAAAATACAGTCCTGTAATATGCTGACAGACTCTCTGCAGGAGGCGCATTAACCCACTGAGCTCTCCATATAAAATACAGTCCTGTAATATGCTGACCAACTCTCTGCAGGAGGCACATTAACCCACTGAACTATCTATATATATAAAATACAGTCCTGTATTATGCTGACAGACTCTCTGCAGGAGGCGCATTAACCCACTGAGCTATCCATATAAAATACACTCCTGTAATATGCTGACAGACTCTCTGTGCAGGAGGCGCATTAACCCACTGAACTATCCATATAAAATACAGTCCTGTAATATGCTGACAGACTCCTTACAGAAGGCGCAATACCTACTGAGCTATCCATATGAAATACAGTCCTGTAATATGCTGACAGACTCTCTGCAGCAGGCACATTAACCCACATTAACCCACTGAGATATCCGTATAAAATACAGTCCTGTAATATGTAGCAGACTCTCTGCAGGAGGCGCATTAACCCACTGAGCTATCCATATATAATACAGTCTTATAATATGCTGGAGATTCTCTGCAGGGGGTCATTAACCCACTGAGCTATCCATATAAAATACATTCCTGTAATATGCTGGCAGACTCTAGGCAGGAGGCACGTTAACCCACTGAACTATCCATGTAAAATACAGTCTTGTAATATGCTGGCAGACTCTCTGCAGGAGGCGTGTATACCCACTAAGCTATCCATATAAAATACAGTCCTGTAATATGCTGACAGACTCTTTGCAGGAGGCACATTAACCCACTGAACTATCCATATAAAATACAGTCCTGTAATATGCTGACAGACTCTCTGCAGGAGGCGCATTAACCCACTGAGCTCTCCATATAAAATACAGTCCTGTAATATGCTGGCAGATCCTAGTCAGGAGGCGCATTAACCCACTGAACTATCCATATAAAATACAGTCCTGTAATATGCTGACAAACTCTCTGCAGGAGGCACATTAACCCACTGAGCTCTCCATATAAAATACAGTTCTGTAATATGCTGACAGACTCTCTGCTGGAGGCACATTAACCTACTGAACTATCTATATAAAATACAGTCCTATAATATGCTGACAGATCCTAGTCAGGAGGCGCATTAACCCACTGAACTATCCATATAAAATACAGTCCTGTAATATGCTGACAGACTCTCTGCAGCAGGCACATTAACCCACTGAGATATCCGTATAAAATACAGTCCTGTAATATGTAGCAGACTGCATGCAGGACGTGCAATAACCCACTGAGCTATCCATATAAAATACAAAGTCAAAGTCAAAAAGTTTTTATTTGCTTTGGTACTCAACTGAGGACCACAAATTTAAAAACAATTACAGAACATAAGCATAATCAATATAATTTTAAAAAGGATTTTAAAAATTTATAAAAATTATAGCAAACCCATTCGTCAGTTGGTTGTTTACATAATGCTAGTAAACTGCTTACTGTAGTAATATTGCATTTCTGGTATATCGGTTTAAGATATCTAGCACGTTTTCGTGTGGACAAACAAATAAAATATGCACAATATGCACAATATCTTGATCACCACCAAAACAGAGTTTACAGATGGGGGAGTCTTCTGATGACCATTTAGATGTAACAGTGGAGACTGGGAGAATGCCTAAGCGCAACATAGTTATGGACCTTCTTGCTCCATGTGTAAGGCAAAGCCCCAGGTATGGACGTAATTGCTTATATTCCAAAGACTCTATGTAAGTTTTATATGTAGATAGCTTACTACAATGCATAAGGTCTAAATCATAGCTTAGTCTTGGAGTAAAGCACTTCAAAAACAGTTTTAACTGGGATTTTGTCCATGCTAACAGAATATCTTCAGTCAGGTTCGCTGTTTTAAACGCTGCTTCGAACATGTTTTTTGTGAAGTTGAGTTGTTGCGAATCTGTTTCAAATATCTCAATCTTCAACAGGGATCTCAATGTTCCTTTCTTTGCGTGCAGAATGTTATACGCCCATCGAATAATATTAGCTATTGCTGTTGCGTATGAACTTGTCAGAGCGAATTCCAATCTGAGGGCCTGTACAGATGTTGATGTGGAAACCTTTAATAATCTTTTCAAGATCTTTCCTTCGGTCATATCCATGAAAGACCATTGTTTTATAGGTAGGTGTTCAGTTGCATAGGACAAGACCGAGGGTATTTTTACTTTATACACCTTGAGTAAAGAGGAAAAATGCCTACTTCCTGTGGCAGTGTACATTCTAGAGAGTGCCCCGGCATGGATTTCAGATTTTTTCTTTAGATTGTTTATATGTTTGAGGTTTTGTAAGTTCTTGGTAAAAATCCTGCCGAGGTAAGTATATTCATCTACTTCCTCTACTCTTGTCCCATCAAGGTTCCAGTGATATTTAGCGCTTTTCTTCCGACCAGAAAACGCCACTACTTTTGTTTTAGTTAGATTAGGGATTAGAAAATGTTCCCTCGAGTAAACATTTAATGAATCCAGTAAATTTTGGAGACCAAAAGGGGTAAGGTCTAACAAAACTATATCGTCTGCGTAAAGTAGCGCGTGTATGCTCTGAAGAGCAATCTTTGGTGGCAGGCTTGAGCATTTTTGTAGGTGAGATGGTAGATCGCTCAGATATAGTGAAAAAAGAATTGGTGCAAGAAGACATCCTTGTTTAAGACCATTTGAAGTATTAATTGGTTTCGTCAGACCTTTTTCACTTCCCATTTGTACCTGGGACCAGGTGTTCGTATGTAATGTAATTATAATTTGCAGTAGATTTTCAGAAATCCCCAGTCTTCTCAGTTTTTTCCATAACGTTGGTCTATCTACGCGATCAAACGCAGTGGAATAATCTATGAAGGCAGCATACACTGGTTGTGATTTCCTCCCAATGTATTTATCAAGAATAGTCTGAAGTATTGAGATATTATCTGTTACTGAATGATGGGGGCGAAAGCCAGCTTGAAACTTAGGTATTATTCCATTCGAGAAGCACCAGTCTTTTAATCTGTCCAATACCTCAGCTGCGAATATTTTACCAGTGGCGTCCATTAGTGCAATTTGGCGGTAATTACTAGCAACATTTCGATTCCCTTTTTTATAGATAGGGATTATTGTACTTCCTTGCCATGATTTAGGTATTCTCCTGGTACAGAAGATTAGATTAAAAAGCGATGTTAACATCAGACTCCATTCCTTAGGATTTGACTGCAGAACTTTAATCGGTATCAGGTCAGGACCTGACGCTGAAGTGTTCCTGGCATTTCTTATGTGAATTTCAATAGAGTGAGCTGTAATTTTTTCTGTTGGTGTTAGGATGCTCTCCAGACTAATTTCAGAGGCACTATTGCCAGTCTTAGTTGGGTTCGCTTTATATAGGTCAGTTAAATAGACTTCCCATTCCTGGGGTGGTACTGGTATAGCATATAACTTCTTTTTTGTTCCAGTTATTTTGGCTATCAGAGACCAATATTTTCTTTGGTTGTATTGTTTCGCTGCCTCTTGAATGTCCACCCAGTTTTTGTCTTGTTGCATTCTTTTTTTGCTCATCTTCTCCCTTCTAAGCTGATTTTTTAACTTATTTATCTCTTGCTGTATAACAGGTGAGTAATCTAAGAATTGTCCTCGTATAAATTTGTTTAATTTCCTCCTATGTATATTTTCATTAGCGTTCTTGTAGACTTTGTTTATGCGTGGTTTCTCTCCGTTAAGAAGAAATCTTTTAAGGATTGTCATTATACATTCGAAGTTAATTATTTGGTCTTACGAGTGTATTGTGGTTAAAATGTTGTTTTGTAGAATCTTTCCATTTATATAATCTAGTGTCCCTGAATTCCAGAAGATTTGTCTCTGCTTTTTATCAATTTCAATATTCCCCTTATGGTACATAATCGGAATAGAAGAAGCAGTTTTTATCGACCAGCCAGTGTGTAGGCATAAAAACGCATGGTCGCTTTCTTCAGTAAAAATTACTTTCAGGTGATGGAATGTGTCCGAAATCTCTATACTACATATTAAGTAATCAATGATAGAAGAGGATCCATTTCCACGCCTTGTGTAGGATGCCGGTCTATCACCTTCTACGTTTCCGTTCAAGATTAGACCGTTTATATTTGGTAATGATGCTAACAGCATTTTCCCTCTTTTATCGGCTACTTTTCCTTTTGGGAACATTGGAATAGGTAGATCTATTGACTCGTCTTCGTATATTTTTGCCCATTTGCCAATTTCATTATTAGAAAGTTTCCCGTTCACGTCACCCACAATTAAATACGGAGTGTTGACTCGTTCTTCAATTATCTTGGATACTAAATCTATGGTTTCCGTAAAGGATGCATCCTGTGTTGTGCCTGGAGGATTGTACATGTTGAAAAACAAGAGGGCTTTTTTTTGATCGGAAATATTTGTTTGTAGTATAATCTTGATACATTGAAAGTTGTCAGATTTCGAGTCGATTATTTCTTGTGACCATTGATGCTCCTCGCTTAAGAGAATAGCCAAACCTCCCTTGGCATGACCTCTGCTAGTTGTTGTAGCTGGGATGGCATAAACATAGTAACCTTTCTGTTTGAATGTATTTATTGCCCATGTTTCCTGTATAGCTAGAATATCAGGGTTTTCTCTTAGTGCTGTAGTCATTTTGTTGGATAGTTTTCCGGCCATATTCCACGAGATAATCTTTAAGCAACTGTTAAACAGTGCATTGTGATTGATGTACTTGTTTGTTGCTGTTTAAGGCCTCTGATATCCAGGCCCAAGATTCTGTTGTTTTTCTGGCCTCTTTTTCCTCATGATATTGAGTCCATACATTCCTTTGACCATTATTATTGACCTGAATTTTTAGAATATCCTTCCTAGAGGTAGTTCGCCCCAATTCAACATGATCAGAAGTATTTGTGGTCCAATTGTTTGAGTAAGTATTGGTAATGAGATTTTGGGGACAGGTCAATTTGGTTACAAAGTTCTTTGGTGGAAATATTTCAATAACATCATATCCATATTTATGTAATATTTCTTTTTCTCTTACAATGATCCCAGGAACAACAGTTGACCAAAAAGCGACTTTCGCGATTTTTTGATTTTCTTTTATAGGAAATGTGACTAAATCTATTTCTTTACTAGTGATGGATTGTAGCGTATAGATTTGTTGCAACAAATTGATTATTCTTTCTCGATTTAACGATAGGTCATCAGTAGGAAAAAGTTCTTCAAATTGTAAGTATTTGGTTGAGGGTTGATCACCACCTTGAGGTTGTAACTTATTGGTTCTACTTTCTCTATTTGTTTGATCTATACTGTTTCTAAGAGGAACATATTCAGGTGCTTTATGATTCAGATGTTTTGTGGGCAGTATATTTGTGGTTTCATTTTGTTCCACTACCATAGTTTGATTAGTTGTTACCTTTTCCAATCCTTCCTCAATATTTTGATCAATACTTTCGTTTTCAAATCTAATCTTTCTAGCTTTCTTTTTGTTGATTCTTCTTAGCGACCTCCTATTGCTCATTTTTCTTTTTGCCCTTCTGTTACTTTTCTTTTGATAGGGTTTTCCATTTCCAGCCTCATCTAGTACAGGTACTAGGGTAGTTAGTTCATTTCCTTCAACAGTATCTTTTATCATTTTGGTATTTTTAATGGAGAAGATCGGATATTCTTTGGCTATTGATGAAGGTTCCTCTCTAAACAGTTTCTTTAGAGAGTATATTCGGTCCCCATTAGAATTTTTCTGGGTCGTAGTGTTAGCTAGACATAATGATTTTTGATCGGTAGTTTGAGTACTATTATCACATTTATTTTGAGATTTAGGAGTTGGTATTTTTGTTGAAAGGAACGATTCAGAGAGATCTTTTGTTTCCTCTTGTATCTGTATATTTTTTGTTAATTGAATATGCTCTTTTTTCCTCTTTTCTTCTACCAAGAATTTCAGAATGCCAATTTGTACATCCAGAGTTTGGTCTGAATTTTCTAAGATGTTACCTAAAAAAGAGAGGACAGATTCTAGTATTTCCTGTAAAGTATGTAGAGATTTTGAAATAGGTGTCGCCATGTTAGTAGAGTTCATATTATCTGGCAGAAATGTATCTATTGATGCTTCCAGGTCTATTTTATGATCAAATATTTGATTGTGAGATTCCGTTTGCGGGTCAGCTGAGTTAGATGATATCTCAGAGATATTTTCTATCGGTTTTATACCGTTCAAGTAGGGATCCTCAATGTCAGAAAGGTGATTTATTTGTTTTACCGGTGTGTTAGGGATTATTTTAGGAGAGTCAGGTATCAATGGTTGAGATTCCTGTGTTGAACAAAATATCTGAGGGTTTGATTGGGACCCTTGATCACTTGAGATTGAGATAGTCTGTGCATCCGTAATAGGCAACTCAGAAGCCTCTTTAGCTGGGTTATTTTCCATTGTTATAGGCAGTTCACAATCAGGTACACAAGATTGATTTTTTGAAGTAGGAGCTAAGAAATAATTACTGATAGCTGGTGTACCAATTAACCGACCTCGTTTCACTGCTTTTACGGAGCTTTGTCTTACTGCTTCCTCTGTACCCATTCTCTTCATAAAAATGGTACGCGATCTTAGTTTTTTATATGCCATTAATAATTATCACGGTCAAATAAAGTATATTGTAAGTAGTTACCGTGATGTTATCAGATGTGTTGTTTATCAGCGTCGGGAGTCGATGACAAGGACTTTTGGGTGAGGAAACTTTTCCACGGTTCCGCAGATTTCTCTTGGTGGCAGGGACTATATGTCTATCAAACTTTTAAATCCAAGTATTGGTATCACAGCGAATAACCGGGAGATGGAGTAAGGGGGGGTGGCCCGTCCCGTCCTTGTGCGTCCTTGGACGGCCTAAGACGGCCCGCCCTTTGTCCGGGCTTCGTCCCGCGCTTGGTCCCGTGCGCGTCCCGCGTCGCGGGAGGCAACTCGTTTTTCTACGTTTCATCAGGGGCGTGTCCGTGGGCGTGTCGCCTGGGGGAAGAGGAACCAGCTGACCCCAGCAGGGAGTTCTGGTCCTCGCAGTACCCCAGGTTAGGCGCTCTGTGTTTTTTCTCCCTTGCCTCAACCCTTCAGACTCCAGCTGGGAGCGGTGGACAGAGCATGCGGATTGCAGCTCGCGCTCACACCAGCGAGTCAAGGGGAGGCACACCACGGAGAGATGGTAGATAGAGCGTCAGCGCTGGTCACAGAAAAAACGGGATACAGTCTGCTACTTGGGATTAAGATCCCTCGCCAAGCACAGATGAGCAACAGTTTTCAAATCCTGATAGCGGTGAGTGGCGCCCGCGAAGCGGGTGTCACGAAGCTTTGAGCTGCCTCGTCAGGGGCGTGTCCGTGGGCGTGTCGCCTGGGGGAAGAGGAACCAGCTGACCCCAGCAGGGAGTTCTGGTCCTCGCAGTCCCCCAGGTTAGGCGCTCTGTGTTTTTTCTCCCTTGCCTCAACCCTTCAGACTCCAGCTGGGAGCGGTGGACAGAGCATGCGGATTGCAGCTCGCGCTCACACCAGCGAGTCAAGGGGAGGCACACCACGGAGAGATGGTAGATAGAGCGTCAGCGCTGGTCACAGAAAAAACGGGATACAGTCTGCTACTTGGGATTAAGATCCCTCGCCAAGCACAGATGAGCAACAGTTTTCAAATCCTGATAGCGGTGAGTGGCGCCCGCGAAGCGGGTGTCACGAAGCTTTGAGCTGCCTCGTCAGGGGCGTGTCCGTGGGCGTGTCGCCTGGGGGAAGAGGAACCAGCTGACCCCAGCAGGGAGTTCTGGTCCTCGCAGTCCCCCAGGTTAGGCGCTCTGTGTTTTTTCTCCCTTGCCTCAACCCTTCAGACTCCAGCTGGGAGCGGTGGACAGAGCATGCGGATTGCAGCTCGCGCTCACACCAGCGAGTCAAGGGGAGGCACACCACGGGGAGATGGTAGATAGAGCGTCAGCGCTGGTCACAGAAAAAACGGGATACAGTCTGCTACTTGGGATTAAGATCCCTCGCCAAGCACAGATGAGCAACAGTTTTCAAATCCTGATAGCGGTGAGTGGCGCCCGCGAAGCGGGTGTCACGAAGCTTTGAGCTGCCTCGTCAGGGGCGTGTCCGTGGGCGTGTCGCCTGGGGGAAGAGGAACCAGCTGACCCCAGCAGGGAGTTCTGGTCCTCGCAGTCCCCCAGGTTAGGCGCTCTGTGTTTTTTCTCCCTTGCCTCAACCCTTCAGACTCCAGCTGGGAGCGGTGGACAGAGCATGCGGATTGCAGCTCGCGCTCACACCAGCGAGTCAAGGGGAGGCACACCACGGAGAGATGGTAGATAGAGCGTCAGCGATGGTCACAGAAAAAACGGGATACAGTCTGCTACTTGGGATTAAGATCCCTCGCCAAGCACAGATGAGCAACAGTTTTCAAATCCTGATAGCGGTGAGTGGCCATATAAAATATAGTCCTGTAATATGCTGGCAGACTCTAGGCAGGAGGCGCGTTAACCCACTGAACTATCCATATAAAATACAGTTCTGTAATATGCAGCCGACTCTGTACAGGAGGCGCATTAACCCACTGAGCTATCCATATAAACTACAGTCCTGTAATACGCTGAAAGACTCTTTGCAGGAGGCACATTAACCCACTGAACTATCCATATAAAATACAGTCTTGTAATATGCTGGCAGACTCTCAGCAGGAGGCACATGAGCCAACTGAGCTATCCATATAAAATACAGTCCTGTAATATGCTGACAGACTCTCTGCAGGAGGGGCATTAACCCACTGAGCAATCCATATAAAAAAACAGTCCTGTAATATGCTGACAGACTCCTTACAGGAGGTGCAATAACCTACTGAGCTAGCCATATAAAATACAGTCCTGTAATATGCTGACAGACTCTCTGCAGGAGGCGCATTAACCCACTGAGCTATCCATATAAAATACAGTCTTGTAATATGCTGGCAGACTCTCAGCAGGAGGCACATGAGCCAACTGAGCTATCCATAAAAAATACAGTCCTGTAATATGCTGGCAGACTCTCTGCTGGAGGCGCTTTAACCCACTGAACTATCCATATAAAATACAGTCCTGTAATCAGACCCCCCAGGATATAGCGGCATGGATTAGAAAATTTAGCGGCACAAATTTGGAAATTTAGCGGCACAAATATGGAAATTTAGCGCCATTTTTGTTGCACTTTATTTTACTCATAATCATTCATTTTCAGCCTCAAATCCTGGAGGGTCTGTACAGTGCATTACACAAGCGGGGGGAGGGGGGGTAGGTAGCGCCTAGGACTGGATTATCAGTGTGTCATCCCCTGTGAGGGTGCTCTAGCAATGTCGCCTTGTGGTACCCGCCAGTGACGCCACCCACAGCATTGTTCAGACGGCGTGTGCCGTCTACCATAGAATTTGTATTCGAACCCCTAACCTTCCAATATATATTTCTGTACCACCAGACTCCCCAAGCTTTTTTTTGGGTGGGAGGGGGATTGGGGGCGGGTTGGGGTTCAAAAGTGCCTCCTAGGGACTTCTTAGCGTGTCCTTGCATATACAGTGCCATGACCTGTGCTACTGGTCTGCAGACTGTCTTCATATGTGCATCGCCATGAGCAGTGCTGTTTGTTGGCAGCCTGTCTGCAATTGTGCTGTGCCACAGGCTGTACTATTGGTCTGCTGCCTGTCCTCGTATGTGCAGTGCCATGGAGTAAGCTATTTGCCTGCTGTCTGCCCTGTTCTATGCAGTGCCTGGGGCTGTGCTGTTGGTCTGCTGCCTGTCCTCGTATGTGCAGTGCCATGGAGTGAGCTATTTGCCTGCTGCCTTCCCTGTTCTATGCAGTGCCTGGGGCTGTGCGGTTGGTCTGCAGCCTGCCCTCGAAAGTTCAGTGCCATTTTCTTTACTACTGGTCTGCAGCCTGTTTGTGCAGTGCCATAAACTGTGCTGTTGCCTGCTGCCTGTCCTCTTCCATGCAGTGCCTAAGGCTGTGCTGTTGGTCTGCTGCCTATACTCGTGCATGCGTGCAGTGCCAAGGTCTGTGCACTGTTGTGTTAGCCATGTCCTGTCCGCCTCTTATAGCACATCAAGGTTCCTTGATTTTTTAACTATGTCTGAGCACAGCCACGTTCTCCTTTTGTGCCGTCAAACACTCCTAAGTATTATGCAGGCGCTCAGTAATTGGTCCCGACAAAGCACAATCCCAACTTTCACCAGTATGTTAATATTTCAGCCTCCTGCCCTTCAGACGCATTGTGCACATAGCCTCTGAACATATACTTTACTAGGGAATTTTGAATTCTAGAAGGTAAAAGCAGAATTACTGAACCCAGCACTTCCACCTCGCAAATCAAAAATAATGCAAGTGGACAAACAAGGGGGAAGTGACGCTCGGTGTACATTCAAACTGTTCATATGCTTAAATCTTCACAACAGTATTTTAACAGCATTTCCTCCCGAAGCTGCATTCCGCTGTGTTTACATTTCAGTTTTGGGACAAAAAAAAAAAAAGAAAATTTTCCACGTGGTTTTCATCCTCTTCTTTTAACAAGGATCTGAGCCCTTCCGCTGTTTCCGGCCCCCTAAAGCGCCTCTTTTCAATTCTCCAATGTTAGTCGCAAAGCAGCTGCATATTCTGGCCAAATCAGGTGAGTGCACAGAATGTATCAACAGCCATTCAAGTGGTCAAGTTTACACTCGGTCAGACTGTAAACACTGCTCGCATGGGAGGGCACACGGCTGATACATCAACTACCCTGCTGAGTAGCTAATTAACTCTCATGGATTAGGGAGGCAAGCTTGGGCCAGGGGAGGAAAGGCCACAGAGAATTCATTGAATCACAAACTCTGTATGACATTTCCGACGTTAGTCTAACACAAGCCAAGTCAGCAACTAATTCCCCTTCTTTGTAATTGAAATACGGGCGCTCTCCTGTTTCCTCACATACGTCGTGACGTATGCGCTTACAGCCAATTAAAAGGCATCATTTTTTATGCCTGCCAGGAGACCTGTTTTTTTAAGCGGCCAAAATACTAAATATTGCGGCTATCGCGCTTTTCAGCCGATTTTGCGATTATTTCGTGAATCCCGAAATCGCGAAATGCTGAGGGTCTGTGTAATATGCTGACAGACTCTCTGCAGGAGGCGCATTAACCTACTGAGCCACCCATATAAAATACAGTCCTGTAATATGCTGACAGACTCTCTGCAGGAGGCACATTAACCCACTGAGCTATCCGTATAAAATACAGTCCTGTAATATGCAGCAGACTCTCTGCAGGAGGCGCATTAACCCACTGAGCTATCCATATAAAATACAGTCCTGTAATATGCAGCAGACTCTCTGCAGGAGGCGCATTAACCCACTGCGCTATCCATATTAAATACAGTCCTGTAATATGCTGACAGACTCTCTGCAGGGGGCTCATTAACCCTCTGAGCTATCCGTATAAAATACAGTCCTGTAATATGCTGACAGACTCTCTGCAGGAGGCGCATTAACCCACTGAGCCATCCATATAAAATACAGTCCTGTAATATGCTGGCAGACTCTCTGCAGCAGGCACATTAACCCACTGAGATATACGTATAAAATACAGTCCTGTAATATGTAGCAGACTCTCTGCAGGAGGCGCATTAACCCACTGAGCTATCCATATCAAATACAGTCCTGTAATATTCTGGCAGACTCTAGGCAGGAGGCGCGTTAACCCACTGAACTATCCATATAAAATACAGTCTTGTAATATGCTGGCAGGCTCTCTGCAGGAGGTGCATTAACCCACTGAGCTATCCGTATAAAATACAGTCCTCTAATATGCTGTCAGACTCTGCAGGAGGCGTGTTAACCCACTGAGCTATCCATATAAAATACAGTCCTGTAATATGCTGACAGACTCTTTGCAGGAGGCACATTAACCCACTGAACTATCCATATAAAATACAGTCCTGTAATACGCTGACAGACTCTCTGCAGGAGGCACATTAACCCACTGAGCTATCCCTATAATATACAGTCCTGTAATATGCAGCAGACTATCTGCAGGAGGCGCATTAACCCACTGAGCTATCCATATAAAATACAGTCCTGTAGTATGCTGGCAGACCCTAGGCAGGAGGCGCATTAACCCACTGAACTATCCATATAAAATACAGTCTTGTAATATGCTGGCAGACTCTCTGCAGGAGGCGCATTAACCCACTGAGCTAGCCATATAAAATACAGTCCTGTAATATGCTGACAGACTCTCTGCAGAAGGCGCATTTACTCACTGAGCTATCCGTATAAAATACAGTCCTGTAATATGCTGACAGACTCTCTGCAGGAGGTGCATTAACCCACTGAGCTAGCCGTATAAAATGCAGTCCTGTTATATACTTTCAGACTTTCTGCAGGAGGGGCATTAACCCACTGAGCTATCCATATAAAAAACAGACCTGTAATATGCTGACAGACTCTCTGTGCAGGAGGCGCATTAACCTTCTGAACTATCCATATAAAATACAGTCCTGTAATGTGCTGACAGACTCCTTACAGAAGGCGCAATAACCTACTGAGCTATCCATATGAAATGCAGTCCTGTAATATGCTGACAGACTCTCTGCAGCAGGCACATTAACCCACTGAGATATACGTATAAAATACAGTCCTGTAATATGTAGCAGACTCTCTGCAGGAGGCGCATTAACCCACTGAGCTATCCATATCAAATACAGTCCTGTAATATTCTGGCAGACTCTAGGCAGGAGGCGCGTTAACCCACTGAACTATCTGTAGGAGAGTAGGGTCTGCAATCCTATGATCACCCAGATTTTTTGCTTTTGTTTCACTGGTTTACGACTTTCTCTGGCTGTGGGCCTGCTAATCAGACCCACAGCCTGGCTGTTCTCTTTCTAAATTACGATATGTACCCTAGGTGCATTTACCAATTGGTACTGGGCCACCTTATCAGACCCTGTAACTCAGGGCATAGGTGTACCCAGGGCCGCCAGGGACTGCAGCATGTATTATGCCACCCCTGGCTGGCCTCCTAAATTTGACACAACTGGCTGCATGACAGCTGGGGCGAAGTCGTGTAATCACCCTTTGCTTTAGATATAGTAGCCCTATATCTAACCATACCATGGACACCCGAGTTCCTATCAGTAACTCCTATGGCAGGCCTTGACAATCCTGAAGGCAGAGTGCGTGGGCTCGTGTGAACTGTGTTCTGGCCCGAGCTGAGCCCGGTTGCAGCTTGCGGAATCAAGACCCAATGGCTGTTCCATGATAACGCGACACCGAAGTTACCGATATGGTACGCGTTATCAAGACATGTGGAGTAAGGTGTCATACGAATCGGGATGCTGCCCTCTCACCAACTCTGGCGGCGAGGTTAGCATTCCGCCCTTCTAGAGGGACACGACATGTACGTAACTGTGAACCCCGGTTAAAGTTAACTAAAGCCTCAGCTCCACAATATGGATGCTGCCACCACAGACACGAGTCTGACCTCCTGCTGCTGGGAGTCCTTCCAGCGAGGAGAGCTTGGACAAAGGGTTTCCTGTCGAGGGCGGTGTTCGCACCGTCCCAGACAGGGTTTGTGTATTCTGGGTAGGTAGGGCTTTTGCGAGAAGGTGACTGCGGAGTGGCACCCCGGTGCTCACTACGCATCTGCCGGTTAGAACCAGTTCCAGGGGCACCAGCCCTGGCCTGGGGAAAGTCCGGCAGGGGAGAGGGGTGTAACTACCCCCCTTCCTGGTCCCACCCTTAGGGCAGGACCTAGTCATGTACCCACCCCTTTCTTTAGGATAAAGACCGGAGCGGGGACCCTTCCAGATTAGATCATCTTTGAATCAAGAACTACCTTCTACGAAAGGACATTCGAGACTCTTCTCAAGATTTCTCCCTTGTGACTAAGGAGTAGTCACCCTGCATCAGCGGGCACCATCTAAGAACTCTGCGGTTTGCTGCAAGTCCTTCCTCAAGGATCCGACGGCCCAGCTCGACGAGAACCGGCTTCCCTGGCACCTCTGACCTCTACCCACGTCATCAGCTCAGCTGTGATCTGTGGGTGCGACGAGACCTCGAGGGACCGGCCATCATCAAAACCTGCACGCTTTCTTAACCAGCACGACCATCGAAGTAATTCTCTGGTGAGTGCTCTGGGGTCCGAGAAGCCCCGACCCTGAGCCGCTCCAGTACCGAAGTGCAGTCTCCCAGCATCTCCACGATCTGCGTGGGGCCCTTCTGCTCGCTGCTCAGCACGTTGTCTGGTCACTAGCCGCTGGCTTGTGCCCTTCTGTGACGACATCCGACAATCAACACTGCTGGTCTGGTTGCTCCAGACTGGCCCTTGCTTCCATCTTTGTGAGAAGCACCCCGGACCCTCCTGGTCCACTCAAGACGCCATCTTAGGCCCACCACGTGGCCCTGAGATCTGCCAAGGCTTGTTGCCCCATCCTGGGCCCAGCGACGCCGACAGCATCATCCTTCGTGGGACAGCTCGCACCTCCACCGTGGTCGCCGACAACGCCTCCTGGTCCGTGAGACTGCAGAGCCTAGCGTCGCCCACTCACCTGGTCGAGGTGACGGCCAACCGGTGCCTTCCTGGTACCCTCTGACTACTGGCTAGTAGTACGAACTTGGTCCCCTCTGCTTTCAGGTATCATCAATCTCTGATCCAGGCTTGGATCTCTACGAACTATTCATCACTGGTCGCCGGCCAGCAACTCCTTTTCTTCCGGCTCCTGGCTCGTCAGCGAAGACCCCGACGCCTGTAAGACTTGTGCAGCCGCAGCCCTCGTGGCTAGTAACTCGGCATTTCGGTGCCTGCATAGCCTCTTTACTCTAGGGTCCTGAGTCCCTCGCTTCCGACTTGCCTTATCGGGTCCGCCCGAGACCTCTAAACTTTCCGTGTCCTCGGACACTTGTTTTAATTGTGCACTTGAAGTATTTTCATAAGAGATTTGGTTTGTGCTTAGAACCCTGTCCTCATAAAGAGTACAGGGCTGTTGTGATTCTTAATAAATATACTGTTTATTTTCATAACACTTGTGTGGTGTCCTTTCACTTGGTGTTCAAGGGGTATGTGATGGTATAACAGCTGGCTTAACACGCCCTCTCGAGTCTTTAGCCTTAGACTGCTCGTATCCACGCTACTAGGATAGCTGGTCTATAGGTTGACTTACAACCAAACACCATAAGGGTCGTTGGAACGATACATAGCGGTCGCTAGAATAGCGAACGTTGCATATCGGGCCAACTTCTCACACTATCCATATAAAATACAGTCTTGTAATATGCTGGCAGACTCTCTGCAGGAGGTGCATTAACCCACTGAGCTATCCGTATAAAATACAGTCCTCTAATATGCTGTCAGACTCTGCAGGAGGCGTGTTAACCCACCGAGCTATCCATATAAAATACAGTCCTGTAATATGCTGACAGACTCTTTGCAGGAGGCACATTAACCCACTGAACTATCCATATAAAATACAGTCTTGTAATATGCTGGCAGACTCTCAGCAGGAGGCACATTAACCAACTGAGCTACCCATATAAAATACAGTCCTGTAATATGCTGGTAGACTCTCTGCAGGAGGCGCATTAACCCACTGACTGAGCTAACCATATAAAATACAGTCCTGTAATATGCTGCCAGACTCTCTGCAGGAGGTACATTAACCCACTGAGCTATCCATATAAAATACAGTCCTGTAATATGCTGACAGACTCTCTGCAGGAGGTACATTAACCCACTGAGCTCTCCATATAAAATACAGTCCTGTAATATGATGGCAGACTCTTTGCCGGAGGCGCATTAACCTACTGAGCTATCCATATACAATACAGTCCTGTAATATGCTGACCCTGTGGTACTTCCATTGTCGTGGTCCGATCACAGTGCCATTTTATTTGAACTGAAGGAGTCAAAAGGCCTTCAACCCAGACCTGAACCCATAAGGAAGATTGCAAAAAGAGCCTGGAAAAATGCAGATTGTTTAGCATTAGAAGGTGCACTGAAGAGAACCATGTGCCCTCTCCCCTCTCGGGTGGACGAGGCTACGTCGGCCTATACAGATTGGATAGACACAGCATGCAATAAATTAGTTCCGGTTAAACATTGAACCCTTAAACGGGCCCAACCCTCAGACCCCTGGTACTCAGATGATTTAAAAAAAAACTGAAACAGCCTGTAAAATATTAGAATGGGCATGGAGGAAAGGGTATAAAAGTAAGTTATAGAAATGTATAAGCAAAGTCTCAGAATCTATAAGGAACTATTGCTGGAAACAAAAAAGAAGTTTTTACAGAACAAATTTCTCAAGCTAAGTCCAATCTCAAAGAACTCTTTAAAACGATTACTAAACTTGCCGCACCAGCCCCTAAGAGCTTAAGTAGTCCTGAATTGTGCGAAAAATGTGCTCCTTTTTTCCAACAAAAGGTGGAATGTATTTTTTCTACATTCACTTTAGCCCAAAAAGGTGAAAAAGTGCAGCCACCTAAAATAGAATCTAATAGACCCAACCCTACACCAGTTTTAGATAAATTCTTATTGCTAGAAATATGAGTCAATCAAACTTTTGAACTCTATTCGATCAGGGTCTTCCATGGACCCATGTCCGGCGTTTGTATTGAAATTAATTCCGGAAGTCAAAGGGTCAGCTCTTACCCCTTTGCTCAACACCATATTCACCACCTGCATATTTCCCAGGGACTGAAAGAAGGCCTCTAACCTCCCCCCATTAAAACAAGCATTTGCAATGCAATAGGTCTCGCATTTACGCAAGTTTGAGCTATTGGCATTGTAAATGACAATGCCTTTTATTTAGGTTTTGGGTTTTAACACCTAAATAAAAGACATTGTCATTTACAATGCCAATAGCTTCAACTCGCATAAATGAGAAACCTATTGCATTGCAAATGCTTGTTTCATCCCAGCTACTTGGCGATGCCCTGCATGGGAATTCCTACCTGGAGAATGACAATGCTGTCCTGAACTGCCCATTCCTTCCTGACTTCAGTGACCTTTCATGGTCTCCACTTTTACCCTTACTTTATCAGTACCACAGAATCAGTACTTTGAGGTTATTTTTTGCCCAAATATTCTTCTGGGGGACAGTTCCATGGATTTACAACACAGTCAGTAAATCAAGGCCATTATACTACAAGTCCTTGCTCATAGGCAGGACCACTGGAATAACGCAATTTTGTGGCTTCTGCGTTTTCGGAGTATTTACATATTTTCCACACTTGCCGCATGATTCAGATCTTCTGCATCAGTTGCAAACATTGATTCTAGCTCAGATGGATCAAATGAGGCTTTCAAAAGCATCAGCCGTGGTCCCCCGGAGGGCAGACACTTTTCAAAGATGAACTGTCACCAGTTCATGACGGCTGTATTCAGGTTTTAGAGTGCTGCTGACCTGGGTCTCAGGATCTACAACGGCTCGGCTGACCTGGTTCTCTGGCTCTACAGCAGCTCTGCTGGACTGGTTCTCAGGCTCTAGAGCAGCTCTGCTGACCTGGTTCTCGGGCTCTAGAGCGGCTCTGCTGGAACAAACCTAATACTTGCCACTGGTTTCGGTGAGGAATTATCCCTATAACTCAGGGCAACGGCTTCCCAGAGGGAGCTCAGGAGGGAGGCTTTATTGTCAACCTTTCATCAGAGTTATTCCCTTCTATGAACCGGTTTCCTCCATTAGCTCCCCGGCTTGCAGTATTAGGCTTGTATATACCAAAAAGTGGGAGAGTGGTCATCCACACCAAAGGGACAGGACACAATACTGATACCAAGTCAAAGAAAATTCCCTTTGGTACACCTCAATAGCATACAACGGTACTCAAACCTCAATCACACCTCACTCATATATGAACTGTTGAAAATGCCAAAGAGTAGCATATAAATGTTTTATTCACCAAGTGAATGCATAAAAAAGCTCTATTTTATATCTAGCAAGATATATTAAACTAACATATAAACAACAACAAAAATGGCACAAAATATTAAGAATTACTTGTAAAACGCATCAAGAGGATGACTGTTTCACAGTTCAACATTAAAAACAATCAACATTAAATTCACAATTAAAAACATATCATATATATGTGAACATTTCATAGAAAAGCATCACAAGAAAAACATGACAAATGAATACAAAATGACCAAAGGCAACACGTTTCGGTGGAAGTAACTGGTCCAAACCACCTTCTTCAGGCTGTCTTATAAAAATGTGTCCAAGGATCCTAACATCGTTATGTAAGAATGTGGATTCAATGACAGGAGACTTCACTCTTTATCTCCTCCTACTAGTACCAACCAGACCTTTTGGTAGTAGACTTGTTACCAATACGGGAATCTCACACGTTAATACTGAACAGTTTGAACACTTGGTGGTCACAAAAATAATCCTACTCAAGTATCCTTCCAGGGGGAATGTTCAATTTTAATATGTAAAGTGGGTAAAAGACACCACCACGGGCTGTCCTTAGTTGTTGTTATTTGAAGCCACAATATTCTTCATGTACTAAAAAGGCAGCCAGGCACCTCTTCCCTTCAGTTTTCCACTATATCTCAGTACTGAGAAATGGGAATCGGGATATAAAAATCTCCAAAAATATGTGCACGTAGCATCACCTTTTCCAAATGCGGGTTACACTTGATAAAAGATACAAAACCTGAGTGGCTTGACTCACAGGGCATTGGCAAACAAAAGGGTTGCTTGTATTAAAAAAGGCTACTCAAGAATAGCCAGAAACAAGCAGTTTGGTGAACTATAAATCAAGGTGCGTGCGCATACACACTCTAATTGTAGGATGCAGAACACACAAGATGACTACTTTTAAGTTTGCCTTAGGGGACTTGATTTGCCTCTGTACTAAGCTTGGTATCAGGACTAAAACACTGGCTATACTATGAGTTTGGTTCAGGCAAAGGGGGCATAGCTGTGCTTAGCATAGTGTCTCTTGTCTTTGAACTATTTTGGACCCTTCAAAGTGAATCTACTTTATACCCTCGGCCAACTATTCTCACTGCAGCATCCCAACAAAGAGAAATAACCCCAAGGATGGTGGAGAGCCCTGCCACGCAGGGTTAAGAGCTCCGATACCCCAGCTACACCACAACAAAAACCATAATCACGGAGTGTCTTTGCTCATTGAGACCCATACGACAGGGTCTATGTGCCATCTAGGTGTTCCTGTCACAACCAGTTATTTATGAGGAATTTTCCAGGAGCTCCCAACATCAAGGTAATGATATCAGTGTGCCCCACATTAACACATATGTGCCTGGTCATCAACTATTTTCTCAAGCTGCAATTGATGCTGAGCTCTGCATCCACTTCCACAAAACTACATCACATGAGTTCACAGGGAGGCACAGAAAGAACCCCTGAAAACCGATGCAAGTACCCCCCATTCCTACAATTTTTTCAAAAAAAATGATAATGGCTGCAGTATGGAGTTTATAGAATGTCTCCCGTCCGACAAGTTTAAAGAGAATGTTTTGTGAAAGGATTCTCGCCAAAAAAAGTAACTTAATTCGAAGGATGGATCACAGTTTCAATATTTTCCGCTTAAACATGAAGTTATCTACAGTTCGCAATTTCGAATCCCAGAAAGTCCGGCTCAGAATTCCATCTTTCTGAGATATTTAATTTCAGCACTATTAAAGTGGATAATAGTAATTCCGATTGTTCACAATTAAAAACAAAGTGTTAATTTAAATAATCTTTTGTTGCCTCTGACACTACGTCAGTGGCAATAAGAGATTATTTAACAACGTCGAAGACATAGCGAGCATGCTCCAGACTCCACTGGTTTACGTTTTTTTTTTTAACAAATACCCCAGCAAAAGTCACCCACATGGATCTCGGACACCACCACCGCCCTTGTGAATACCTGATCCTGTTTCCGTGTGAAAAAAGGTCACCGCTGGATTTTTAAGACTCACACTTTGCTGTTTCTATGTAAAAACTGATGTGCACTGCTGCTCGACAGACTCAAGGGATTAAAGAACCCTGACCGACCCGAACATGTCCCAGGCTAGAGACAGGGCGGCTGTGCCAGCCTCCATCTGTACCGCAGGCCCTATGTCCGTGACAGACGCGCCACTGTCCACAGGGAGCCGGGCGAGCGAGAAACCGGGAGACACACACTGATCTTAGCGGGTCCGATGCCAGTTTAACAGCTGTTAGGCTGGCATCAGCTGCCAACCGTCCCGCCTCAGATCAACTTCTGAACGTGGCACTTACCTCTAGTATTCCAGTGGAGGTCAGTATTGTCAGTTCAGAGGTGAAAACAAGCCCGGAACACCACAACAGCAGCGCAAGTGACTGGCCGTTGTGTTGCCAGGCAGTGGTCTGGGGCACTTCCGCTGTGCAGCCAATTTGCATTCACTACACGAGCTTGGTGTCAAGACCAGTCTCCTCCCGCAGCGCTGCCAGCCTGGAGTCATGAATCTCCGCTAGCAGCCCCACAAACACAACGACGATATAACTGTTCAGTGCCATATTCACTTACCAAGGTTTCCAATGTGCCTGGGTGTTTCATTGTGAATATCAGAGGCAGGAGGTTGTGCTTTACAAAGTGGACATTGGATGTTTAGGGGAGAAGGCTGTCTGCTATAGGAGGACTATTATGTTCATTTTTAAAGGGGCTGTCGGGAGCAATCATGCTCTTTCGGACCACTGGGCTTTACTATAAGTGCGGGAGGGTGCATGTGATAATGTTAGCAGTGAGTATTCCATAATGCTTGTTTCCTCAGAATGCGAACTTCACGGCGCTGTAAAGAGCCGGCACCCTTGTTGCACGGTGTGGGCTCTGGAGGTTTGGCGTCCGAATGGGCGAGGATGAGTCCCTAGGTGGCACAAGGGGTGGGGTCAGTAGAGCCAGCGGGGTGTGCCCACTGGAAGTCAGCGCGTGGCACCTGGAGGGACTGCCAGGGCAGAGAGCTGGTTGGTGGCAGACTAGTCTGGCACGACAGAGCCCATAAAGTATCCCCTCTTCAAACCCTTGCGTACTCCATGCTACAACCGTGCCCTCGCCCACAAAACCACCAGACACACTAGGGCAAAAGGTAACATTTACCGGGATCCCTCTCCTGCCCACTCCCAAGACACGACCTCAGCCTCTTTCTGACCTCCCCCTGCAGGCACAGACCCATCGAGCGGATCCTCACGCGTTCTATCAATCCCATGTTTCAAATTAATTACTCTGCAGGGGTGCACAGAGTGAAGCTGCATCAAAATCTCGCTTCCCATCGATGCTGGTATAGTAGTTTGGGATGGTTGTATAGCGCAACATGTCAAGCACTGGCAGAGGATGCGGCGCTTATAAACGTAAATCGATACGCCCAGGATCACACAGTGCTGTCCAATTGCGGAGCCAGGATTAGAGCCCGGTCCTACGGTGGTAGGCTAATAGCGAGCAGCACACCTCCCGCCACATTCAAAGTGCAGCTAAAACAAAAACAGAGTCCGCAAAAATGACTAAACAATGACCAGGTGTCTTCTCTTCTGCTTTTCTCCCAGCCCTGGCGCGGGACTCCGATTTAATGAACTATTCTTTACTCAAAGCTCTGCAATTGTCAGGTCTTGAGTTATTCCTTGGAAAAAAAACTTGTAGTTCACTCTTGCTGGCCCAAACAGAAAACTAGTCGTTGTCTGATTTCTTCCTGCGTACTCCAGCATTAACACTTCATGGGAGATTTACATCATAGACACAGAAGAAGGACCAGTGGTGCGCACGCACCAGAGGAGCAAGGGTAAGGGAGCACGAAGACGCCGAGACGAGGTAGGGAATGTGTGTGTAAGCGCTGGGGGGTTCTCTGTGTATGTGTGTGCGTGCGTGGGGGTCTGTATGGGTGTTGTATGTGTGTTGTGCATGTGTTGTGAAAAGCCTGCCGGAATCGGAGCGCGTGTTGACGCGCGCGACCTGATCCCGGCAGGCTGCTGCTGCGTGCGCGTGACAGTCTGTTGTCCTCTCCCTTTCAGTCCTTGAAAGCCGGAATGATAACAATAGTCTCGCTCTGCGACAGCAGGCCTTTAGCCTGCAATCACAGGGCGAGACCTAAAAAACAACTCTGGTTCCAAAGGACCCAAGTAGTTATAGGCCAATTTCATGGCTTCCGCTTCTTGCAAAAAATGCTGAAAAAGCTATGAATTCCCAGCTCAGTGTATTTATCCGAATCAATAATCTACTCGACCAGTCTCAATACAGGTTTAGAGGTGAACACAGCACGGAGCTGGCTTTAATTAAATCTACAGAGGAAGTGAGGGAGGCCTTGGACTGTGGAGGCAAGGCAATACTGATTATGCTAGATTTGTCAGCGGCCTTTGACACGGTCCATCATGAAGTTCCGATGGACCGGCTGTCTGAAGCAGGGGTACAGGTTGCTGCTTGGAACCTCCTGTAGTCCTTTCTATCTGAAAGAACACAAACAGTCGATCTAGACAACAAGTCAAAGCCGTTTCCCGATTCTTGTGGGGTGCCTCAGGGCTCACCGCTAAGCCCAACACTTTTTAATATGTACATGATAACTCTGGCATGTTTGATAAGATCCTTTGGCTTCCAACTCACCTCATATGCAGACGACACTCAAATTGTGTTATCTCTTAGAGATGTGGAGGAAAAGGAAACTGGGGCACGTTTTCATGATTGTATGAAAGCCATCTCAGGATTGGATGTCGACCAACTGCTTGAAACTAAATTCAAGCAAAAGAGAAGTCATCATATTCAGGAATAATCCACACCTATGGACACCAGACTGGTGACCAGAAGATTTTGGTATTTGCCCTGATTCCAGCAAGCAACAAATCTGTGGGTGTTAGTGCATAACAAACTTACGTTTAGTGACCAAATAAGCACGGTGGTGTCAGCTTGTTTTCTGATACTCAGAATCATAAGAAAAATAAAGCTTTATCTTCCAGAAGAAAGTCTCAGGACGGTGGCCACGGCACTTGTTATGGCACGTATGGATTATTGCAACAGCGTCAGTCTGAACGCCCAAAAACAGCACATTAACAGGCTTCATATCGTGCAAAACACGGCGGCCAGGTTGTTGACAGGGACAGCAAATTATTGTCAAAAAATAACTAATATAACTACACTGGCTCCCTGTGGAACAAAGGGTAAGCTTTAAGGCCCTCTGTACGGCATTTAAAGCCCTCAATGGAATAGGCCTGACCATCTGAGGCAAAGATTCAAATGGTATGTTCCTGGAAGGACTCTTCGGTCCACAGGAGCAAGACAAGTCCTAGTTCCTATATTTAAAAAAAGCCAGTTGGGGAGCTAGGAGTTTCATCGCCTGCGCATCTAAGGTCTGGAATGATCTGCCGTTCCATTTGAGAAATTCAGCAGATCTCCTCTCTTTTACAAGCATTAAACAAACAAACATTGTCAAAGCCAGGAGATTGTGCATGGGTGACAGCTATTGGTTTGTCAATGATTGTTCAGGGCCTGTGCTCTGAGGACATAGATACAGAATTCACGAATGGTTGATGAACTCTTTCTTGCAAAAACTCAGAGCCTCGAGGAGCCTCCAGGAGGAGTCAGTACAGGGTCTGTGGGGTCAATGCTGAGGGATGAGGGTCGATGACAGAGCGGGGGGGACATGGACGAGACCACCCCCCTCCCCCCCCCCCCCAGCCTCCCCCTCCTCAGCCTCACCTCTGACTCACCAGGCCTCACAGCGCCTGCAGATGAAGCCTCCGCTTCGAGGCGCCCCTGGGGCTGCAGGTCCACTGTCTGCGAGTCACACTTCTTGGCTCCAGCTACGGAGGACGTCACTTCCGGAGGTCGTGAATGCGGATCTGCGCATGCGCTATCCACTGGCTACGGATTTATGGGGAAGTGAGCTCAGGTCGGGTAGTGAGTGTAGATCTGCGCATGCGCAACGCGGGCTACGCGTTTGTGAAAAGATCGACTGTTAATAACTGCGCATGCGCGCACCTTCACGTACAAGTTGAGAGGGAAACCGCTGTTTAAGGGCCTGCGCATGCGCAGCACGGCCTGCATGAGACCTTGAAAGAGTGCGACCAGTATGATACCCTGACTGCTTCCCGTAGGGTTCTGCGCATGCGCTTAGGGACCAGTGTGTTGTCCTGACAGCTGACCCCTGACCCCGGCTTTGCTGCAAACAGAGCAGGATCCCCGGTGCAGGGGTGAGTGCAGCGTCATCATCACTGTTTGTGTTTATGGGATTTCACGAGCACCAGTGAGAGCTGAACTAGACCCAGGCTGAGGGGAGGGGGGGTCACTGGACACCCGGGGGGAGGGGGGGGCAGGTGGGTGCAGAGGGGAAGGATTCTATTGGGCCCCCTGGGGTGGGAGCAGGGTTGAAGGATTCTATGGGGCCCCATGGGGGGGGGGCAGAGGTGAAGGATTCTATGGGGCCCCCTGGGGTGGGGGCAGGGGTGAAGGATTCTATGGGGCCCCCTGTGGAGGGGGGCAGGAGGTGAAGGATTCCATGGGGCCCCCTGCGGGGGGGGGGGCAGAGGTGAAGGACTCTCTGGGCCCCCCTGGGGGGGGGCAGAGGTGAAGGATTCTATGGGCCCCCCTGGGGGGGGCAGAGGTGAAGGATTCTATGGGGCCCCCTGGGGTGGGGAGGGGCAGGGGGGCAGGGGTGAAGGATTCTATGGGCCCCCTGGGTGGGAGGGGCAGAGGTGAAGGATTCTATTGGGCCCCCTGGGGGGGGGGGGGCAGAGGTGAAGGATTCTATTGGGCCCCCTGGGGGGAGGGGCTGAGGTAAAGGATTCTATGGGGCCCCCTGGGGTGGGGGCAGGGGTAAAGGATTCTATGGGGCCCACAGGGGGGGGGGGGGGGCAGGAGGTGATCAGGGAGCAGGCGATCAATGAATCAGAGGTTGGTGAAGCTGAAAGACGGCACAGATCACCCGACTAGTCTTACCATCCTCACCTGGGCCCATACGCATGACTAAGCCTAATAACCACCAGGTGACCTTGGCGCCAACTCTAATCCGTGATTTATGAATTTCGTTTTAGGACTTATACCATTGTCTTACCAATCCTTATCATCGGTACCTAAAGTCCTAAGGGATCAAGGGAGTTAGCAAGAAAATAGGTAGAACAATAATACTTAATTTACCTTAAATAACCACAAACTCAGGGAAGATTTCAAATCTTTATCTATGAAAATTATTAAATGTCACAGTCCAAATATGCAAGATCAAAGCTCTTTCAATTAGGAAGATAATGATGAAAGCAATAATATGCAAAGACGCTGTGAAACTTAATTTTGCCATTTAAACAAAGGTAGGGAAGAGAAAAGGGATGACAGACGATAACATACCCACATTTATTTATATTTACCTAAAATAGTGTGAAGACCAACCCTGGCAACGGGCTGGGATAAAGGACAGAACCCCGAATATACAGGTTCCGCCAGGATAAAACAGGTGCAGACCAGAAGCAGGTCAGGTAAAGCCAAATTGGATCAGGACAAGACCACCATAGGTTAAGACCGACACCCACAGCTAAAGTTGCTCCGCCAGCGTAACAACCCTCTCTACAGCTAACAGTCGAACCCCAATTGGGTCATCAAATCTTCTCCCTTAGAAACACCGAAATTACTATCGATTTTTCTGACAAAGTGCTCGGCCAGCACCTCTGCTCTCGATTGCCTATTGAGTGCGTTGGGCAGGGGCGGCTGGTGACATTTGAAAGTGGTAGGCGTAAATACTGCACTGTGGCGAGCGAGCGCAGCGAGCAAGTCCCAAACACCTATGGGGGATTCAGGGGTTCTCCCACGAGAACATTTTGAAAAAAGAGTGGGCAAATGGTGCATTCTCAAGCACATTTGAGAAAGAGATATCTTGGCCAATACATCTCTGGGAGTAGCCAGAGAAGTCTCTTTGCACTTGCACAGATACATCTCTCTCCCTGCATTCGCATAGGCACAGCCACCCTACACTCATAGACCCATTACTCACCCTTCCCTGACACATCACTAAGCCAGCATTCACCCATCCACATCACTCACTCTGGACTCACACAGGCACACTGCTCAACCTGCACTCACACAGACATCACTCACCCTGGACTCACACAGGCACACTGTTCACCCTGCGCTCACACAGACATCACCGACCCTGCACTGTCACAGACATCACTCACACAGGCACACTACTGACCCTGCGCTCACACAGACATCACTCACCCAGGACTCACACTGGCACACTGCTCACCCTATACTCCCACAGATATCACTCACCCTGGACTCACACAGGCGCACTGCTCACCCTGCACTCACACAGACATCACTCACCCTTCAATGCACTACACTCAATAGGTTTCATGTCTTTCAGCCTGTGTAGGCCCGACATTGCCTGGTGCAGACTCCTGTACATAACACCACGTCAGCTGGGGCCTCTGAGCAGCTGGGGGTGCTCAGCACAAACCCAAGAATGCAAGCAGCCCCCCCACAGACACTGGTGTTGTTATTGTAGGATATTCGTCACTGCAACAGCCTGCACTGCAAAGGAAAGTGGGTTTAGATGCAGCAGCCAGAATAGAACCATGGGTCAATGTGCCTGCTCGCGCTCTGCCCAAATTTAATTTAGTTCGTTTGCAAGCTTTATTCTCATATCAGACTCGCCACATGCTCTATTGTCAGTGATGCTTTTTATGGGTCTTGGCTGAAATCGCTGCCCCAGGGATTTATTATCCGCTTTCTAGTAATAAGGGATTTGCTGTCTGGCAGGTTTGTACCCAAGAGGAACAAAGAAGTGACGTGAGCTGTTCGTGCCCAGAGGTAGAAGCTCACCCCCGGGAGGTATTTGGGGTTTGTGTCACTATTTCTGTTAGGATCCTTCCTAGCGCTGCCTGAACACGCTCCCAACCCAGACATCTCTGCCACATTAAGGCTTGAGCATTGAATTCTGCCATAAATACAGTCTGCCTCGCAGGGGACTGGCGCCAGAACACCAGTACGAGCGAGCGGTTATAGAGTCCACGCGCTGCAGCTACCAGTGCACACATAATGCACAGCGGGTGAAGCGCATTGTCCCTCGGTTAAAGGGCTGGCCAGTAATCTGAATGTGCACTCACTGCCAGCGGTAGTGCAGTAATAAACGAATACGTGCAGTCCGGTGACAGCAGTCGACGCCTACTGCTTTATGAGTAGAGTACACGCGCTGCCCAGTAACTAAAGTGTGCCCCCAAGACCCAGTGCAAGGGGTATAGAGGAATTATCAATGATTGTAGTGTGCGTGCATTGCTCCGTGAGTGTAGCATTCGCTCACTGCCCAGTGCTTATTTATTCACAGTTAATTAAAACCATTCAAACAGTCACGGCTCGCAGTACTCGCGAGGAGGGGTGGCGGGAGGGTTGCGGGGGGAGGGGGTCACGGTGGGGGGTGCGCCAAGGGAGAATAACATTGAGAAAACTTACCTGACCGCCTCTGCTCCGCGTTGGCGCCTCATCTTCAAACAGGAACCAGAACAGGAGCAGCAGCACTGAGTGGCAACCCCTAAGCCAATCTGCAGCGCCAGAGCAGAGTTACTCCTCGCCCGCAGCACGCCCATTAGGACACCAAGGGGCTCCTAATGGGCATGCGCTAACAAGTAAGAACACAACGGCCCCCACAACGCTAAGGATGCCTGGCCTCCACCTTGGGGGTGCCCAGGAGTGGATACCTCACAGGGAAAGCCAGGATGGGTTCCACAGCGGTATTCGTACAAGCGCCTTGAGACCCTTGCGGGTGAGTAGTGCGCTATACAAGTATCAATTTACATTTACATTTACAAGTACGCATGAGTGGGCACGGTACGAAAATTCGCCCTCCGTCCCCACTCATGCGCACTTGTGTTGTGCTGCTGCCTGCTGCCCCCATGTCTGACAATGCATGTCAGTCAACATGACGCCAGACCGCCCACCCCCTTCAGTCTGTGAAGGGGGTGGGCGGTCTGACGTCATGCTGACTGGCATGCATTGTCAGTTCTCCCTCGGCGTTGGTGTTTGAACTTGTAAACTATTCAGTTTACTTAAGTTCAGAAACGTCGGAGCTGCGGGCGGCGGGGCTACGCCCCCACGCCCAATGGACGCACCGCGCCTGGCGTTGGGTCAGTGAAAGGTCAGCTATTCAGACAAGTCGGATAAAACTAACTAGCTAAGCCTACTCTAGTTATACTATTTTTCAGGGCAGTGTACCACCCCCCAATGTTGCAAGTGTAAGGATCCCAAATTTTGATTGGACAAAAGACGAGGAGAGGTCATCACACCATATCAAAATGAAACTTTTCTTTAGAATATTGAAATTAGCGTTCCCTCCCATAACTTTATTTTCCCATGCACGTTTATTCCACCCAACGATGGATGTTCTAATAGTCAATACAATGTTATAATATAAGCAAAGTCCGATGCACACAACAAGTCAGTGTGATATGAATGATCACCCATGAATGATAAGGATGGAGTCACACAGATGTGTTCTTTTTGTGTCGTTTTATTGGAATGCATATATTAGGAACATGAGACCAGCCGACACGTGTTTCGTCAAGCAGGGTGTTAACCCGTGACTCTTCAGGGCTGTTAAGAAGTCGTGAGAGGCGGGGTCGGGGGAAGTTTAGAACTGGGGTTCGTAGTGGGTCCAGGTCTTCTCCGTACCCGGCGAGACCTGCCATCAACAACACCCGGACCCACTACGAACCCCAGTTCTAAACACTGCGGCAACTATAGACGGCTTTACACGCCACAAGCATTACTTGTCAGGATTGCTTCCCGACGCTTTCTATACTGGGAACATTTAAAGCGTACCATAATAGTACGTTCACAATCTTGTGAAAACACCCGATCAGGACCGGGTTGGAAATATCACCATTCCCCCAACCCCGCCTCTCACGACTTCTTAACAACCCTGAAGAGTCACGGGTTAACACCCTGCTTGACGAAACACGTGTCGGCTGGTCTCATGTTCCTAATATATGCATTCCAATAAAACGACACAAAAAGAACACATCTATGTGACTCCATCCTTATCATTTATGGGTGATCATTCATATCACACTGACTTGTTGTGTGCATCGGACTTTGCTTATAATTAACCACAGGGAAGGATTTCCCCCTCCCCTGTTTTTCAGAGTTTAGGGTTCTCTCTGATCCAGTTGCACCAACCATAAGCTAACATTTCTCTTGACCCAACCACTACCTGTTGTGCACCAAAACATTTCTGAATACTCACAAACCCCTCGCAGAACTTTAACAATGTTATAATATAACTTCCTTTTGAGAGTTCAGCAGGTCATCTTCCCAGGCGCATCTCAGTCAAGACTGTCCCTGGCACTCCTTCAATGCCATGACTTGGGCTTTCTTGGTTTCTTCTGCGCATGTCCAAAATGGGTACAGTGGGATTTCATCAGGCCCGAAATGTGATACATGTAAAAATAGAAAACAAACAGTTTTAGAACAAAGAATAAATGAATGTTCTGTAGACCACTTATCTCTACTCTATTCCCATTACATAATTTTAACTATAGCGTTAGGGGTTAAGCAGAATGAACAATTTAGTGAAAGCAGCAAAGCAAGCATTATCAGGTTATGACATAGAGAACCCATTTTAAGTTCTAGTGCGCAGAAGCAAACTTTTCGCCTCAAGCGAAAGGTACATCATGTCACATGAGTATGACTGACGCATGCGCAGAACAGATCCTGCGTTGTGGCGCCCATAATAATGCAAAAGGATTACGGTTAGTAAAAGCACATAGGCAAGCTTCCCCATGATACTAAAAATGTCACGTGGTGGAATATTAATAAGACAAAACATGTAGTTTAGTAGGTTTACAAGTTATTTAGAGAGGGCTGAGTCCGAGCAAGTTGCTTTTCATACGCAACCTTGCTCCATCAAAGCGCAGCTACTCCACCACAAGGGTCTCAAGGTGCTGGGGGAGGGGGGATGGCTCTGCTGAGTGCTGGGGTCATCCAAAGACCCAGGTTTTGAGGTCCTTGCTGAACAGAAGCAGTGTAGGGATGGGCCGGAGGTGGAGTGGGAAGGTGTTCCAGGTCTTGGCTGTGAGGTAGGAGAAGGCCTTTCCTCCAGTCCTGGTTTTGTAGATGCGTGGGACGGTGGCCAGAGAGAGGTCAGGTGATCGGAAGTGTCTCTTGGGTGCGTGGAAACAGGGCGGTTGTTTAAGTATGATTGTCCGAAGTTCTGGAGGGTCTTGTATGGGTGGGGGGGGAGCTTGAAGGTTATTCTTCATTGAATGGGGAGCCAGTGGCGATCTCGGAGGTGTTGGGTGATGTGGTTGCGACAGGTGATGTCTAGGATCAGTCTGACTGTGGCGTTCTGGGCGTTCTGGATTTAACAGAGTCGTGTCTTGTAGATTCTGTCATAGAGAGCATTGCCGTAGTCCAGTCTGCTACTGATGAGGGCGCGCATGACCCTTTTTCTGGATTCGGATGGGATCTATCTGAAAGCTTTTCAGAGTATACGAAGGGTGTTGAAGCAGGCCGAAGATACGATGTTAATCTGGCCTTAGATTGTGAGCGATGAGTCTAGCATTATGCCTAGGTTTTGTGCATAGTGCTACGCAAATAAATGATGGACGGAATGCTGAATAAATCATACATTCACCTCCAGTCAAGAGATCTGGGTTAAATCCATTGTTCTTTTGCTCGCCATGCTACCCCAGTTTAGACCCAATCATATGCAAATCAGTCTTGACCCTGTGCCTCATTGGAACAGTCCAGACCGACCTGCCAAGCCAGGTCCTACCTGGACCGGAAACAAGCATCCTGGGACCTGTTCTGGGTAGTACCCTTTATCAGCCAGGCTAGCTTGAATCCAGTGGCACAGTGAGAAAGGGACCCACGTCTGGGCATACCCATCACACTTAGGGTGAAAAGTGCTATGCAAACAAATGATGGGTGGAATACTGAATAAATCATACATTCACCCCAGTCAAGAGATCTGGGTTAAATCCATCATTCTTTTGCTCACCATGCCACCCCAGTTTAGACCCAACCAGGGAGGACCTGGCTTGGCAGTTAGGTCTGGACTGTTCCCATGAGGCACTGGGTCAAGACTGATTTGCATTTCTTTTCTACTAGGTGGCGAACCCCCACATACACAGCCGTCAATTTAGTTACACCATTAATCACTGGGATTTTGCAGTGCTTGAATATCTGTGCCTTTCATTTTATATACCATTGCAGAGTCTTCTATCTGACTTTTTAGGTTGACTCTACTGTCGCACTGCAAAGCAGTGGGCGGAGCCGGAGATTTAATTTTGTTTAGTATGGGGGCTTGAACCTGCCCCTCTTCTCCATTGGCTGGCCTCGTAAATGCTGGCCAGCCATTGGAGAAGAGGGGCGTCACTCGGTTCTAGCTCCGGCTTAAGCAGATTTGGGGGCGTGTTTTTAAAAATGTTTTAATCAGTGACGTCATCTGTCACTCAGCAAACCCCCCCCCCCCCGAATTGCGAAGATGGTGGCACTTTTGTTCTGCCATTTCCCCCCGACCGCCGGCGGAAGAAGTCGTCCTCAGGGGAGTGCTTGCTGTCCTGCCCCTCCTTGTTGCTTGTTTTAACTTTAAACGCAAGGCGCGGGTGCGGCCAGTGCTTGTTTTCAATCAATGCACTTTTGAGGGAAGCGCGAGTTTACTGCCCTGTGATAAAATGAAATGAAGGGCGCCACTTTGTACAATTCAATCACGCTCGGAGGTTTACTCTCCTCCTTGCAGTCATGTTACTAAGTACAGTTCCCATTATTAGAGATTATTTCTTGTCGAGAAATGCGTTTGAGGTTTTTCTCCTTCAAATCTGACTGCGTCGCTTCAACCATTCCCTTCAGGGGCCCCGCAGGTACTCGCTGCTGAACACCTACGTCCTACGTTGGTTTTCTTTCAGCCTTGGGATTTCTAGCTTAACTAAAAATTCAGTACGTGCTCTTATATCCCTTTGATGTTGGGTACTATATATTGCTTTATAATGCTTAAAAGATTACTTCTGAATTTCTTCAGGGTCTTTGATACTTGTCTTTGTCTCTGGATCTATTATTGATATTATCTTATTTTTCTCTGGGCGATCTCTTGTCTGCCAAGCCAGTTGCTTACCCCCAAACTCACTCTTTTCAAATACCTTTTGTAAATATATGTTTTTAGTTGTGTATCCTTGTTCATCATAATACTCTTGCATGCATATTCTGGCTTTCCTAAGTAAGTATTTGTTAGCTTTTGTTGCTGAGCATTGTACTTTTAAACATGCCTGATTTACTTCTGTTTCAAGCTCGGCCCTTAATATCGACTTTTTCCTCTTCTTTACAATCTCTTTCGATGTAATATATCCACATATCATGGCCTTATAAGCCTCCCATACAATTTCAATATTAGTTGAGTTATTATTTATTTTAAAATAATTAACTGTCTATATCTCCATATCTTTGCACCATTCCTGATCTTCGAGATTCACTTTGGTAAATGTCCAACTTACATCATCAGTCTTTTTACCTTAATTCCTGCTTCCTCCATTTTTACTAAGGCATTATCTGACAAAGCATTTCACACATGAGAGTATGTTTTTAGCTGCGATTTTGTGTAGAGAGTCTGGCCGCTGACATATGCCTGCCTGAGTAACATGAGTATTCCCGTTTATACGGGAACTTTTCTCTCCATAAACCTAGCCCTTGCTTACCTTCTGAAATGGCTACTGCCATTGTGGGTCTAATTTGTCTATGTTTCCTTTTGAATGAATCCACCTCCGGCTATCAAAGAAAATGAAAATCCCCCCCTACAATAAAAAAACCTGGGATATTAGGTAGGACCTCATCTAAATCTATAATTGGGGTTGGAATACCAGTTATTGGGGCGTATATTTTAGCCATCATAATCCTTTTGTTATTAAGAAATCCACTAAAATATAAGCCCATCTGCTTTCCGTATCTGTTTGGGAAAAGTAACTTGTAGGGGGAAATGCTTTCTCACATACAGTGACACCCCCTGTTCTGTTGCATTTGCACATGATAAACACTTGATATCCGGCCCATTGCGTGAACATTTTGAAATCTGGTTCCTTTTTTAGGTCTCGCCTGTCGATGCGCATGCGCATCGAGCAAGCGAGAGTATTGCGACTTATCCACTCTTTATCCACACTGCAAGGAATCGTGGCGATTCCTTGCAGTGCCCGTGACTTTTAAGGTCAATGCGCATGCGCATTGAGCTTATGCGCATGCGCATTGACCTTAAAAGCGCGTGCACGTCCGTCTTTGTTTACCCGCTCCGCCCCCTCCCCTTCCCGCCGTCTCACATTTCGCAATGCCCTCCTAACAACACACACACCCTCTCCCCCGCTCCGCCCCCTCCCCGCCATGTCTGCCCCCTTCCCGCCGTCTCGCATTTCTCCTCCCCCCTCCCCTCTCTTCCCTCCTTAAAAACAACTTTATGAAAACCATCGACTTGCAAAGGTTTGTTGTTTCCATAAATATTATTCAGTTGCTAGAGTTTTTTTTACTTCAGCAGTTTGAATAAAATATTTGCTTGTTATACAGAGCCAGGCTCCCCTTTTTCCACTCCCCTCCCCGGCCCCGCCCCTTCACCACATCCAGATTGGCCCCTTGCTACCACATCACACCCCTCGTGACACACCACTTCCTGGTATTCAACTTTGTCGACCGGCTCCACAGTAACCCTGCCGAAGCAACAACGGCCCCTGGATTGACTCCATGAGAGCTCCTCTACTGACTCAGGTACACAGCCCGCCGTGTTCTTTTACCCCCCCTCTCCTCGACCGTCCTCCACCAGTCCTTATCCTTAGCCTTTCCCCTCCCTTTCCTCTGCCAGGTATTCTACCACAACGCGTGGAACGCCGGACTGCGAAGCACCTGACGTCCACGGATGTGGCACCGATCGCCCGCGCTGTGCCTCCCGCTTTATTCAGGTATTTACACGCTCCCCCCAGCTCACCCGCCCGGCTTCACCAATGTTCCCTCGTCCCTCATTCCACTCCTTTATTCCCCCACTACAGATGTTGCCCATCCGACTGGAAGCACTTTAATTACTGATCTTCCGATCTACATTGTTTTTCCAGGTAACTCTGCCGCCTAAGCGCTTCATCTGGCCACTTCTCTTTCGCACTGCTCCGGTATGTCACCCCACCCGGTCCGACAACTTGGCCATGGTTTGAGCGCTTACTTCCAGATGCCGCCACACTGATACTATGCCTTACGCGAGTGAATCAGCCCCAGGATTTCGACATCCCTCCTCCTGCACTTTGACCTTACTAACCCACGGCTTTTGTACTTCCCATTCCTGGCCCCCACCTTGAAACTGTTCGTTGTCACCCTTAGTCTGACTTAATTGCACATCGCGAGTTCGGGTCCTTTGCCTCTCGCTATTCCGCCTCGGTATGTTCTTCTAGACTCACCTACCTGCCGGCTTCCTAGCCCATTACCATGACGTGATTGCAGACGTTGAGGCTACTCTCTTCATTCTGTTCTTCCCGCTTACTGCACAGCCACCGTGAGCTTCTTCGCCACTCTGTGTTTCACCCCTTCCCCCCACCTGGCCGCCCTTGCTCCCCTACCAATTGCCTACTCACCCAGATGCCCCAGAATTGACACACAACCTTATGTCCAGGCTCTTACTTCACCACCCTGGTAGTGTTCATGCCCCCTGCTCTTATGCGCAGCAGTCTCTTAGACGGCCCACCTAGGAGCCGCTCTATAGTCTTGCACGCACCTCCTACCCTCCCTCCCTGACCTCTTCTTTCCCTCCCACAGCACCCTCTAAACAACACAATCTTGTCCTGTAGACGATCCCAATTGACGAGGATCGAAACGTCGTCGACAACACAGCGCAAGACATGGCGCAGTTTTCCATGATGACTCATTTCAAATCAATAACTCTCTAAATTCTTTCACCTCTGTAATTCATTCTTGAGCCACTTTTTTCACTGTATATATTGACACTATCACTCACCTTGCGCCGCTCACGCTGTCCGTTTCTGTTACTTGCGTCGCCACCTATGTCACCTGCACATACCTGAGCACCAAGTACAATCGGGTTGTTTTTGATTTGTTCATACAGTGCTGCCATAACTGTATAATTGTTTATTATTTGTTCTTTTTTCCCTCCTCTTGTTTAACATATGATGAATAACAAATCAAGTCCTTAAATTGTTCTCAGTCTCCTTATTTCGGTACTAGTAATGCTTTTAGCATACATACTTAATTGTCTCCTAAATATTACCAGTTGGGATATTGTTTTTTTTCTCTACCTGCCCTTCAGCTTGTCACGTGCGGCTTGTCATAAATAATATGACTAGCTGGCTTCCATCTTTTCCTCTGATAATATCGCGGCCCCTTTTGGACGAAGCGTCCACGCAGTTGATGGATAATTCAGTGGATTTCTTTTTGGGCCTAAATATTTTTTCCTGAGAATCGTAGGTAGAAACTGCTGTCCTATTTCAGAATACTCTGTCCGATGATCGACTGTGTCAAGTGAGCGCGGGAAAACTCGATGTGCCTTTTGTTAATTTACCCAAGCAGTCTATAGTTACGTTTGTTGTTATGACATGAGCTACATTTTTTAACAGCTTTAAAGTAGGCTACATTTTCGAAAGAAAGAGCTTAACTTCCGTATTGTAATAAGCCTGATTACAGATGATTTTACACACGCCACTCCATAATCTAAGCTTTTGCTTGACAATTGTTAGGGTGGAATTCTGTACGAATGTAATGTGGAATAATCGTTTCCATTGTTACAGCACTGCAAAAAAACACAAGCGCTTTTTACTTATATACTGGCTTGTTAGCCAACGCCGTGGTTCTTGTTTGTCTACTTCAAAAGGATGGAATGCTAGGCAGGCCCTGTATGGATTTATACCTTTCACCTACAAATATTTGGAGAGAGCGTTTAAACAAACTATCTTGCATGCTATTACCATATGTTTTGGTAAACACACCACTGCAGCAAATTCTTTCAGTTCACTGCTGTGCTTGAAAAAAACCTTATCATCACCGGAATGCACATAATAAAAGAGGGGCACCTTTTATTATAAGTGTGCACATAGACTTTTTTGTGCTAAGTGCAAATTGCAACTTTTCAATAAATATTTTACTCTGAGTGATAGAAGGGGCTCTGTTAGTAAAAAGCTGTTACGTACTTTAGGATGCAATTTAATCACTTGTTGAGTAACATTTTAAACCCCTCACCCTCCCTCACCCTCACCCACCCTCACCCTCACTCACCTTCAACACCTCACCCTCACTCACCCTCACTCACCCTCACCCACACTCACCCTCACTCACCCTCAACGCCTCACCCTCACTCACCCTCAACACCTCACACTCACTCACCCTCACCCACCCTCACCCTCACTCACCCTCACTCACCCTCACTCACCCTCAACCCCTCACCCTCACACAGTGCAATAGGTCTCGGAGCATTTGAGTTAGAGCTTTTAGAAATGTTTATGGCTTTTTTTTTAAATTCTTTAGCATTGGCTACAGGAAACAAAAATGCTAAAGATTTACAAAAAAACCCATAAACAATTCTAAAAGCACTAACTCTAATGCTGCGAGACCTATTGCATTTCCAATGCTTGTCTCAATCTAGTGTGTTTCCTGAATCAATACTGCATCCGGGGAGGGGCCTCTCAGCCATAAATCTATTGTGCTAGCCTTAAATTTGTTATTTAACCCATTACCACTCAGCATCACAATCTAATTATGTCTCTAAATTGCGCTGTCATTTCATATTATTGATTACATATCTGAAAGGTTAGCAGGGCTCGACAAATCCACTCGCCCGCTCGCATTTGCGAGGGAGAATGGATGAGGACAAGCTATTTTTAGCTCCTACTCGCCCTTTCTGGCGAGTAGGAAACAAACTAACTTTTGCCCTCTGCCTTTGAAAACGGAGCAAAAGTGACAAGATAACAAGATTTAAAGGCATTTTTATTGCTCACAAAGGAACTAAGCAATAAAGATGCCTTTAAATCTTGTTAACTTGTCACTTTTGCTCTGTTTTCAAAGACAGAGGTCAAGTAGGTTGCAGTTGGGTCGAGGGGATTTTCCAAGTTACTAGACCTGAAGGACTAGTACAATTTTTCAGATTTGTCGAGCCCTGGTTAGTCAAAGTATTGTTGCCTTAGACAATAGCACACTGTGCAAATCATAATAACCAAAATGACCATAATATTTTCTCCCTTAACCCTGTGCACATTTACTTTCTGTGTAGGCTCCCCGCATCTACCATTCTTCATCATGTCATATTTACTCATAGTACAGGATATTCCTTCAGATTGTTTAATAAAGTGCTGCGTATGACTTGAAAGTGTGTCATGCTTATGTGCTGTAACAGACTTGGTATTCACTTGTCTAATCAGCTCGTAAGACATCTTGTCATGTAGTTACTAGGAATCCCCCAGGACCTGCGTCTTTTGGACGACCTAAACTGAGGGCTTAGTGTCCCTACCGCTTCCGAAACCCCCACAGGATATGTCAGCCGTTAGAACAGCTAGCTCTACAGTGCCACTGCCAACCGCCTCTATTCTACAGTGGTGCAGGTAGGTTCTGGCAACCACTGAACATGACAACCCTGATTCTTCAGGGATCGTGGCAAACTGATCTACTGCACTGACCTACACAAATGACTTCTTACTAAATTCAGTATTGTAGATACGTTTAGAGCAGCCTACTTTTCTGGGATATGTGTATTTATTTTGTTATGTTTCAGCATAAATGTGCTTTCATGTAGAATCTGAGGCTTAAAACTAAGAACTAAGTAAGTCTCTGTGGATGAACCCAGTGCCAGTCAGCGATGACTGGCCTAGGACAAACCGTAAGCACCATGAGCTCAAAATATTAACAAGGTATTGAGTTGCACACTAGTTCTGGCAAGACTGTCCTAGCCGTTTCCAATGCATGACGCTACATGTAAGCAAACACATCTTTTACTCACTGTACAATGCTTTCTTGCATGACAAGTTGTAGCCGAGGACTTGGCCAACTTTGATATGTTTCATACTTTGTTTTCTTCAGAAGGGCAGGTCTTGGTGAGGTGTTGGTCATGCGCTGCAGTGGGCATGTATTGAAATGAAATGAATGAAACTTATATAGCGCACGACTTGCCCTGGGGCATCTCAGCGCTTGCTTAGGGAACCCGTCCTGGTATTCCCCTGTGAGATAACCCTGGCAGGGTATCCACAAGGTGAAAGCCAGGCATCCCACCGCGAGGGGCCGTTGTGGAGATTAAGCAAGCTATTGCCCAGAGTCGCAGAGTGTGAACCCGTGAGTCGAGGAGGCACCGGAGCGAGAATTAACGAGTCTGTGGAATTTTTGAGCCCAAGACCCGCCGAGGCAGGGAATTGAACCCTGGTCCCGGGCCGAACTCAAGCTCCAGGTCTGCCGCCTCTAACCCCTGAGCCACACTTCTCCACGTATTGTACTAGTGATTGACCCCCTTTGGTCAGAAGTGGTCCTGGGCAAAAGTAATACAAGTGAATAGTATTGTTCTGTGGCAGACCCACAGCATGGGGAACCTCATATACACTAATGTTTATCCTACAATGTCCGTGCACAAAGCAAACAATAATTAATGCAAAAGTCTGTAAACCAGGCTTCTCCAACTAGTAGCTTGTGAGCTACTGGAAGCTCTCCAACTAGATAGAAGTAGCTCTCTTATATGCATCCCAGTCTACCAAATTGGAACATTTTGCTTTGTTGAATTAATATCTACAGACCAAATGAGTGTATTCAAGACAAAAAAGTGTGTTTTTTCAGAACTCATAAGTTAATGTTTTGAGACAAAAATGTCTGAATGTCCAAAATATATGTAAAGCTACTATCTGAGTGATAAATCATACAGTATTACTGATATTACTACCTTGGTGCTAGGGGCAGGGGCAGCTATGGATGTCATATTAACCTTATGGAGGAATTCCAATCTGAAAAGGCTTTTTTACTTTACTGCTGGCAGTCCTGCCGAATGTACTGAAGTGATCACTGTGAGTAATCTAGCATGGGGTGGCCACTAATGTGATCTTGCCTGATGTGGTCACTATTACAGCACAAGGTTGGCGGTCTCTGCTCTAATTAGCCTACGCCAGATGCTAGCGCGCGCGCTGGCGCCTCTGACACCTGTGTGCTGTGCGCTCGGCCCGAGCCACAGCAGACTTCGCTTGGCAGCAGGCTCAGTATGTAACAGTCAAAGGTCCGAGGTGCTCTGCTCTCAATGCCACAATGTTACATTTGATCTACCCTGCAACCCGATGCCGTGCTGCCGCAGATAAGTTATGTGTGTCAACTTGGCCGTGGCGCTGTGTGGGGACCCAACGTCAAGTCCTACTGACAGGGTGAGCGCCAGGAGTTAAATTTTTTAATGAAATTGGAGGTGAAGAATGGCTGCTCAATGGTTAGCGGGCAGCACCGGAATCATGGGGCTCGGCTGCCTTGCCACACTGCTGATCACACCTGCTGCATGGCCGGGACGCCCGCTCTGTGGGACAGGATAATGTTATGGCTCCCGGCGAATACTTAACAATGGATAAAAACGCACGGGTGTAAGTAATATCCCATACTTTCATGGTAGCTGAGAATGCATGAGATCGGCGGGTGCAACTGAACGGAACAAGAATAGAACTCCCAGAGTGCACCGTTTCATTGCATGAATCCGCAGAACTGAAAATGTGATGCCCCGATACCTTGGCAGGCCAAGCACCCAGCCACCCTATCCCTACAGGTAGGTGCTACATTCATCCAGGTGTCACCAGCTCACATGTGAAATGGCAGAGACAGTGAAATCTGCCCATGTTTCCAAGGGTGGATTCATTGACAGGATGACTGCTCCACATGGTGTGAAGTGGCTGCCTGCAGTCAGTTTAACGCCCTTCCCTTGCAGTCCTGCCAAGTACCACGCATCACGCTTACCATTTACATCTGGGGCTGCATTCACCTGACATGGCGTCAAGTGACTGCAACAATATACATTGTGTCAATTTACCGGGCGTAGTGACAGGAAGTAGTCACTCGTGAGGTGGGCCACAGCGCCAAAAAGGGGCAGTTATGTTTCTTTGGTTTGCTTGCATGCACTGCTCACATTGCTGCCTGTGCCGCCCGTTAATTGGTGCCTGTAGCGACTGGACCGAAGGGACATCCCACAATCTTCATTACAAAGAGACTGGCGGAGACTCGCCGTAGCCGTGGCCCGCTCAGGTCTGAATTACTTTTTGAAAATTGCATTTAAATGTTCAACCTGACTGAGCCTGTAGCTCTGCTCACTGGCTGCTCTCTTCAGACTGGTGCCACGGAGGGCCGAGCTCTGCCATTTAAATGGCAGTGGATAATTGAAAATATAATTTATTTTACAGCCCTGACTGAGCCTGTATAGCTCGCTGCTCTTGATCTCCTAAGGCCCGTAAAGAAATCTAAAATGTAACGATTTAAAACGGAAAACCCAAATGTAAGTCATTATCAATATAATTTACATCTAGGTTTCCAGAGGGGGCACAGCAGAAAGAGTCACACTGGAGCAGACATGTTCAAGCCCTGATATGATCATGTGAGGTGGGGCCCGGTGGGTGGTTCTGCCTTGGTTCTGCCCCAGGTCTCTGTTGCTAGCACGTCTTTCTCACTTTCTGGTATAATTCATGCTCAGCTGTGTATGGATGGGGGCCTCGCTTCTACTAGGCTGTCACTTATGTACACCGATGTTAGTTGCTCCTTCAAATGGTGTGTGAGCTGATTTTCTGGGCTGTCCTACCAATTTTAGGTATATTACACTGACAGCCAGAGTTATGTTTTTTTTTAATTTCATATTTTCAGGTTCACTGTTTTCTAAAATGTTCTCAGTTCCTGTAGCACAGTATCGATTCACAATATATGTTTTGTCAGGCTAATCATAGGCCCTCTGCAAACTTCCTCATGGAGTGTCTGAATTCTGATGAATGATGGCGATGTAATTGTTTTCTGCCGTAGAGTCATCTTAGAAAGAGATTGTAGGTCAGTGACCTTCCATTACAGGGGTATTGCTTTAGTTTCAAGAGATTTTAGAGATTCCCATTGCTCAAAAGTTTGTTCATGTTTGCTATTTAGCTCTTTTCTAAGCACTTCATTGCTTGGTTTTCCTTGTGAGAAAGTGCCTCTCTAAATGTCATATATTTGGCACTTCTTACAGTTTCCGGTTGTGTGGTAAATAAAATATTACCCTGTCATAATTTCTATACTTAAAGGAAAGTTCATGCATTAAATGAGAGGCAGAGTCCGTGGTGTCCGATTCAAAAGGGCTTTATTTCAATAACTCCAGTTAGAGGAGAATCGGGTTCCATCACCCCTAAGGTTCAGGAAGGATCGTCATCTGAATCTTTATTCACAGAGTACAATATTTATACGTAGGATATACATTACAATGCATAGAGAAGGAGGAGCGCTCCAGGCAGAGCAATAGAAAGAGAGAGATAAGAGCATGTGGGTGTGTATCTGGGCGTACATATGGGCGTACACCTAAGGAGTCATAGGTGAGTGGATACATGGAGGGGGTCTGCATGGCATGGAGGGGGTCTGGATGTCCAGCTGGAACCTTTGCCCTACTTGTGTGCGCAACTTGGTCATGACGTGCAATTTGACGTGTAACTGGGGAACTGGGGGGAGCTGACTTTTCGTGCTGGTAGAGAGGCCTTCAGTGTCAGGACGACCTGTGCATCGGGTACTATCTGATATCTTAGGTTCGGAGGATGTGTTATCTGAAGTAAAGGTCACTCAAGCAAAGGTTGCTCTTCTCCAAGAGCCAGTGTGGGCATATATTTCTTGGTTCATTACGTGGGGGCCATGGGCTTTCTATGGATGCGAGCTGTGCAAATCACTTAAACGGAGACAGAAAGGCTAGGCCCTATCTTCTGCAGGCGGAATATGTTTAACCTTTTCATTAAGCAGGAATGTGTTTCTGTGGAGCAGAGCAGATAACTGTAGGCAAAATACTGTCTTGGCAGGCCAGGCTGGGCACCTCTCGGCTGAGCAAGAAGTATGTGAGAGGTCAGGGATGCGGAGCTAGACTGCAGCTTTCAGAGTGTCAGGAGGCTTGGAGCCTGAATTCGGGTCCTGGCTCGGCTGAGCCACAAAAACGACTTTTAAACGTGCACCATGTAAATGCATTGGCAACATAGGCCTCAGTGCAGAATTACCGTTTCTTTCATGTGGGACTGGATAACTGACATCCTAATGTAGGACGTAAATGCAGAGGCATCATTATGGCGGCCATAGAGGGAAAATACATGGATGTCATGCACATACACTAAACGTTGGGGTACACGCAGGGGACACATAGGCCATATAAAATTTCATTTTCCTCAGTTGCCCAAATGGGTGTAATTTCAGATATTTATATGTTCACTTTGTCTTGATTGCTTGATATTTCTAGTGAGGAGACTTTCACTCACAGGACCTTAAACACACAATGAGGGGTGGAGAGCACAAAACAACACATATAACAAAACAGAAAAACTCATCTGTTTAGAAAAACTGCCCTCACTCATATACCGAAGTATGTGACATGCTTCATCATTGGGCCTGCTTACACAACGCCCTTGGTGTAGCCACACTCAGGGCGGAGCATAAGGGAGGGGGTAAAATAATAAATCAAACGCAACAAAACGTAAGACCACAAAACTCAACACTTAATACACGTAACATGCAAAGTGATAAAATAGTGCATATCACCAAGTGACTGGAACTAGTGATGCGACAAAAAGTGCAGTTAATAAGGATGGTATTTAAAACTGGTTTCAGGATACCAACCCAAACTTTATTCCAAGGTTCCCCCACCAGGATTAAAAAAGAAGGGTGGGTAGTGTCTAGAAGAGAAGATGAGGTTTCTCAAGACACCCCTCCAGGTACTGCTAGTGTCAACATGTTTCAACCGACGTACTGTGCCTGAAAAGGTCACCCCGGTCTTCTTCAGGACTGATGTCGCTCCCAGTAGAACCTCTGGCCCCACCGTACTTCGGTCGGTATGCCACAAAACACAAGCCGGTCTAACTAGATCCTGGCCCCTCTCGTCACGTGTGGAAAGTACTCCCAATATTATAGGAGAGCATAAACCAATAAGGAACACAAATAAAGAGAAATAGTATAGTTGTGCTACACATCAAGGTCATCTCTTATCCTAACACTGTGTCTAAAAACATCTGTTTATGTTCCCACTGTGGTCAGAGGTGTGATAATACACCCTCTTGGTTCTTGTCCCTGGTAGGGAATTAGTCCCCCGTGTATTGGAATCCCAAACAGTAAAAAAGTAATATTAAAGTTCTTATTTCTACAATGCTGCATATATACACACATATCAAATATCATCACATCTCTTCTCCGTAAGTCTCATCTAGCCCCCTGACTCCCGTCATTCCTACCAAGTTGTTGTGGCATGGAGTGTCATTAGGGTCGTGGATAAGTACATCGGGCATAGTGAACTGTACCCACTTTGTACTCACCGAGAATATATAGTATATAAACTAAAACTGGTGTCCGGCAGGAGGGTATCCCAGGAGCACAACCTATATTAGAATGAGAGGAAAAATACAAGTGAATCTCTCCTCTCGATATCGGTGTCTAGGGCGTGCCCCTCCATTGGACTGGCTATCTCCATATAGAACGTAGCCGTATTAAAAAATGAAGGAGCCCTCAGGTGCCTGTCATTGCCCTCAAGTGCCCACCTCCCTTTTCACCTCTTTACTGTTCCATAGGCTTGCCCTGTCTCCTCTGCCTGTTTTCCGGATCACCGTGAAGACATCGATAGATCCGTGCTGTCTGTATTTCAAAGGCTATCCTGTCACCCCTCCCATGATATTGTGGAGACCCCCCATGCAGGCAGCTGGGAGGGACTAGAGTATAGTTACTTTTGCAAACAAAATCAAGCTATGAAGACGAGGGAAACGTCTAAATATCATAAATGACACCCATCGGAGCAACAAGAAACCCTAAGACGTTAACTGCTGCAAAACACCAAAAATGGAAAGGCTCAGGCCTAAAGCCCTTGTAACCTGGATTGGCATGTGAGGAGCCCCATGGAACTGACTGGTGATTGCTTGCCTATGGAGCAATAACAGGAGGACTCCAAACAGCAGAAAGCCTTCATTGCGAGGTGGCAGGTAATGGGACACCCCCGGAAACTGATGGCTTTATAATCTCTCTACCTCTCAGCACCCCCTCCCGCCCGCTCCACCCAGTCCCGGCCCTCCTCATTCAGAGGTTGGGTACCTCTGTGTGTTCGATGCTAAATGTGCAGTAGCTCCACCGTCATAAAAACCTTGCCGGAGGGGTGTGGGGCGTCATCTGCTGCAATTTGGTGTGGCATACATAAGATTGCAAATCAAATCTGCTGTGGTTTTTCCTGCACCCAGGAAGCAGAACATGGTGGTGCTGGTCATGGTAAAAGGATCCACGGCTACTGACTTTGGCACTGGGAACAAGGTTCGAGTCTCGGCGATACTAGCTCAACATCCTGTGATTCTGGGCAAATCAGTTCATTTTCATGTGCCCAGCAAACCAATGAATGTGTCCTTGTAACGTAACTGGTCAAGTTTGAGCCCTATAAATATCAGCAAAAGAAAGCACGGCCTGAGAGAAAAGCCCCAGTGTCTTTGGAACACTGGCTGAATAGCATCAACTATATAAGGCCCTGCCTGAAACCTTTTTCGCTCTGGGGGTCTCCTGACAAAGCCAACCGAATCTCCACCGTGCGCGCCCTGGTACAGTAGTTTGGGGGACACTGAAACATTTCAATAAAAGTACTCACATCTTTTGATGGGTGGAGCCTAAGTTGGGCACTATTCTATACAAACCATTACTATAATTTGCCACATTCTGGACATTCCAAACCTTGCCATCCTGTGTCACCACACTCTCGGCAGTTCACCCTGGTTTGCAATAGGAAACCCAATTGTCTTCTTTGAAAGTAGACAATCACACTTTCTTTTCCTAATCATATTTCTCCTTCATTTTGTACTACTTACAAAAAAAAACTCTGTTCTACTTCCTCTCCCTGTCGCTCCTAACCACATTAGGTCTTTTAAGCTGCCATGAATGCAAGTCAGAAGCAGTTTCAAGTCAGAAGCAGTTTCAAGTCAGAAGCAGTTTCACGTCCTTCAAGCAGTTTAAAAACTCACCCATCTAGCACTTTGCGGAGTGATGTGATAACTCTATAATCTTGCTGAATATAATTTTTCCAATCACCGTGGCAACTCCTCGCCTCTCTGGTGTATTTTTTAGGAACTCTACTAAACCGCACAAACCGTTCATTACATAAAGGCCCTTTGTGATGTGGTCAACACCACTATTCTTAAGAAGGTCCTTCATATCTTGCAAAATCAGTTGCAGACCGTTGTCGTTTAAAAGGCAATTTGGAAAACCTTCCTCAAAGAACACCTCCCTAAAGAATGTAATGAATGTTGGATTTATAGAATGAATGAATGTTGGATTTATAGAGCGCGTGGTTACCCTGGAGCGTCCCAGCGCTGTACCACTGGGGAACCCGTCCTGGCTTTCCCTGTGAGATGGTCCCTTTACTGAGCATCCCCAAGGTGAAGCCAGGCATCCCCGGTGGTGGTGGGGCCGGGGTGGAGATTAAGCAAGCTATTGCCCAGAGTTGCAGCATGGGACCCCATGGTTAGAGTGGCACCGAGGCGAGATTTATCGGGCCTGCTGACATTGGTCCTGCACCCGGCCGCGTCGGGAATTGAACCCTGGTCTCGGGCCGACCTCAGCCTCCGGGTCTGCTGCCTCTAACCGTTGAGCCACACTTACTGTCCATACAACATCCATATCACCTGTGTTATTCGTTTCCCCGCTCGCTACAGGTTACCTGGGCCAGCAAACTGTTGTCAGAGTTAGCTTCCCTTCCCAGACACATATTCAATTGTATTTCTGTACTCCTGCATCTTGGAAACCGGTCTGGCAGTGTGGACAGTAGCATCTCAACCTCCACTTGGAGAAAGGATACTTACTGAAGGCTTTTGGTCTCTTCTTAGTATAAATTGAGCGCCCCACACTTTATTCCGAATATGTTCTGTAGTCCATATTCGTTTTTCCTATGCAGAAAGGGTAAAGTGTTGGTGCACCAGCAATGTGAGATTTTATGACATCTAAATCTTTCTGTTGTTCAGTAGTCCAGTCAAACTGTGTCATTTCTTAATAGCTCTAATGGTTTCTTGAAAATTAGATACAAATTGCTATTGCATTTGCATAGCCAGGCAAACTAAGAAGTTCTCCTTGGTATCTGGTGCTAGGGCATTGAAAAGAAATTAAACACTTATTTATAAAGCACAACTGTTGCCTGAGGGCATCTATGTGATGCTTGCTGTAGAGGAGATAAATGAAAAGACTACAGTGCCAAGCAGAGAAACAAGTCCCAAAAAGAGATAATTGATTACATGTTTCCAGGCCTTTTTTGAAAACATAAAGGCTTGTACAGGCGTTAAGTGAGAAAGGTATGGAGGTCCATTTTTTTGATGTACAGTAGATAAAATTCTGGCGCCCCAATTAACTTTTTTGATTTTGGAAACCTTGACATTGCTTTCTGATTAGGAACGACAAGGAAAGGGTAGCAGACTATTGTCCTGTACGACTATATTAAGTACAACTTTGTTCCTCTCAAAACTAGAGCAAAGACAATTTACGGCTAGTCTTAAATGTATTAATTGCAAAGGAGCAATCCTCAGGACACACTGAAACAATGCAAACCATTAATCCTTGTACGTGACACCAGAAACAAGAAAGAGAATTAAATGAACAAATCAACTGATCCTAATTATTAAGGATACTTCAAAGCAAGCAATCATTTTCGGCGGCTTCCAGAAACAAGCCAATGGCTGAAGCGTGTAGATCCATAACATCTTCCTTTTCATTTGCATGATGGTTTTCCACGCCAGACTTAAAAATATTAAATTAGTTTGTTGTTCATATCGGAAAGCTACATTGAAGGCATAAGTGCAGTCTCATTGTCATGGGGTGACTGTAAGTAGACAAGTAGGAAAATATAGGTATCCCAGAAAAGTAGATTGAGCATTGCAAGACAATCTAAACATCACTCTTGTTGGTATTTCCTCCATTAAGCAGCACTTCATGTTGTTTGTCCCTGGTTTACCACTTTTCATGTAGATTTATTTGCTTCCATAATTACTCATATTGTTTGTTGTTATATTTAGAATATTTTTAGAGTAAACTTAAATGAGGATTGATTAAAAATAAAAGCAAGGCTCGTATAGGGGGACGTCTTAATCCATGTTGTGTACATTGTCTTAGGATAAACTGTATTTTGGGGAGGAGCTATAATCAATGATAATCCTGTTTATTCACCCTTTGATGTGTGCAAAGAATTTTACAATCTTTCTTCAGCATTGGTTACTTCTGTTGAAGAAACAGGTATTTTATATAGATTATTTCAAATGATTTGTATTTAATTTGTCTCATGAAACACTTATTCTATTTTTCTGTCAATCTAACAGGTCACAAAAGAGCAATCCTAGAGGAAACCGATAAACAACTTTGTGTATAATTCATTCAGAAGTTTGGGCACCTTCTTGTTGTGATCCAAGAAGCTTCTTCCCAGGCACCAAGTGATGCAAACTAATTTGGTGCATTTTAAGTTAAAAAAATATGAACTAAAACTTGGAAACATTAACCCATTACAGATTGCCAATCAGTGTGATTACTGTAAAGAGGAATTCCAGAGCAAATATTACTTTGTGTGCGCCCGGTCTTATACCAGCTAGGTAATCAATATCCACCAAATATGTAACGTCATCATTAAAGTGAACATTTAGTCCTCATAAGTCACACAAGACACATGCCACGCAAATCTACTGAACATAACACAAAACGTGTAAAGGGAACACAGAGCATCAGAAGAAACATACAGGAGCCATACCACACTAAAGTACTGAAGCTGGCTACAGGGAATTCAGAATATCCGAAGAGTAACACAGGAGAGACCACGCAGATGCTCTGAATTTGACAAAGTCTTCCATGCTAACTCGGCTTTAATGAGACAGTAGAGTGACACTTACCGTAGCAACTCAAACTTAGTAACACTACTCTTAGGAGATTTCACACCAATTTAGTCCATACAATAAATATATGTTAGGAAACTTTACAAATGAGTCCTGAAAAGAAACGCAGTGAGAAAAGGCCAAATAAATTTACTCTGCGCAACAAAACCTTTTCCTTTTCAATAGGTCTTGTGAGACACCAGTTAATTCACGCTGGGGAGAAGCCATACAAATGCACTACATGTGAGAAAGCGTTTAATAGTAGTAAATCTCTGAGGCAAAACGAAGCAAGTCACTCAGAGCTAAGACTCAATATATGTTCAAAATGTCGCAAAACCTTCATTTCAAAACATCTCTCACAACATGAAAAATACCATTCCAAGGTAAAAACACATCAATGTTCTGATTGCGACAAAGCTTTCTTTTTCAGGAAATCTTTATTGAACCATCACAGAGTCCTTACCGGGGAGAGAACACATAAATGTACTGAATGCAACAAGTCTTTTGCTGTAAAATGATTTATTGTACCATCAAGCAAGGAGTTGACATAACACACCGCCTCATACAAATGGGAACTGTGACAATCTACAAGTATCTGATGCATCTACACTGCTAAACATGCATGACTTAGCCAATGAAACAGCTGACGGACTCAGGCAAAGCTTGGCGCACACAAGATTACAGGACTTTGGTATCCATTCCTCCACAGCTGCTATTAGTCCGTTCAAACCTAGTTCGACAGTCATGCCAATGATGCCACGAGACGCAGTGGGCATTTTTCATGATAGAGTAAAAGAAGGAATTAAGAAAGTATACTCTAAAACTCAGCATATGTCTCAAAAACGAAAATATCATGAGAAACAATATGCAAGTCTGATGAAAAACCTAAGAAACAACAATGAAATTGTAATCAATAAATCCGATGAAGGAGGGAACATAGTCCTCTGACCTGAACAACAATACTTACAAGAGGCTAACAGACAACTTAACGGCAGCCAATGTTATGTGAGATCAAATCTTCAACATTTTAAATCTATCAAGGAAGGACTCAAACAAGATCTGATGAAATGGAAACACGATTTCCTCTGTTGCCGGTGATATACTTTATTTCCAAGATCCATAAAGGACTTTCCCCAATACCGAGAAGACCCATGATATCGGCAAAGAATGGTCTCTTCAAAAAGATTTCCCAATATGTGGATTTTTTCCTGCAAGAACATGTTCAAAGGCTGTCTTCGTATATTAAGAACACAGGAGACTTTCTAACCAAAGTGTCTTGGTCAGACGATTATATCCTCATCACCTTGGACATAACATCCTTGTACACCAGCATCAACCACCAAGATTGCTTGATGACGGTACAACATTTTTAAAGAAAAATACTGATTGACATGAACTGTCATAACAAGATGCTTTTAGAATTAATCAGATGGTGTCTAAACAACAATTTATTTTTGTTTGGGAAGGAAGTATTCCAGCAAGTGAGGGCTGTGGCGATGGGAGCCTGTTTCTCCCCTAGCTATGTGTGTTTACATGTGGACTGGTGGAAGGAACAGGTTCTCAGGGTGGTTAATTTGGTGGCGTATGAAACACATGTGATTAGGTGGATGAGGTACATTGACTATGTTTTTATAGTGTGGAACCGCTCTAAAGATGCCATTAAAGGAAACATTTATAATAATACTCTCAATCTAGAATTTACTTTGCACCTTGATGACAAAGCTTTAGATTTTCTGGATGTACAAATATATGTGTCGGACAACAAACTTTAGACAATGCTACATCTTAAACATATAGCAGGTAATTCCACACTACATGCAACGAGTTTTCACCGAAGTTACTTAATCAATAGTATTCCCTACAGTGAATTTTTAAGATTGCGAAAATTTGCAGCTCCGACAAGGACTTAGAACAATGTCAAAAAGAAGCTAAGGAGAGTTTCTCGGAACGGGGATACAGTAATAAGACAAGCTATTTCCAAAGTAAATACAATACCGAGGGAAAATATTCCTGTGCCAGTTAATTATAGTCCCGATTCCAGGGTTAACACCAGGGCAGCCAGGAAGTGTGAAGATTCTAAGATTAGGCTCATCACCTCCTATAGTCGATGGGAGAGAAAGATAAGGTCTATCACAAACAACCAGTGGCTCATCGAATTAAGGGAAGCGGTTTTGGGCCAAATACTACCTGATAAACTCATTCTCACATTCAGGCGAGCACCGTCCATGAGAGATACACTGGTAAAGAGCAGCCATGAGTTAAGTACCAACACTACCTGGCTCCTACCAAAGAAAGGGATCTACAGATGTAGCTCTTGCAGGGCATGCAAATTTGGTATTAATAGCACCCAACCATCTACAGCCAGATGTACGACCCTTTTTTGCAGCCGCAAACGGGAGATCATCCTGTTTGCATCTACAAAAAAAGGGAAATGGCATGTACAAATGCTATTTTGTGAGTCACTGATTCGTAAAATACCATTTGCGACTCTCGCTATTAGGAAGGGGCGTCCCTTCCTAATAGCGAGTTAACATCCTACGTACTAATGTTTTGCGGCCGCATTTGCAAAAAACTCGCAGTTTACCACCTACTTCAAGTAGGTGGTAAACCTATGGGACCCCTTCCCCTTTGTGAGTATGTGGAAAAATATTTTTTAAGAAGAGGCCGTGGTCCCAGAGACCACTGCCTCCCCTTAATTCAGTTTCATTTTTCTTTTTTAAATGCATCCCATTTTCCTTTAAGGAAAACGGGCTGCATTTAAAAAAAAACTGCTTTATTAAACAAACAGTCACAGACATAGTGGTCTGCTGACCTCAGCAGGCCACCATCCCTGTGAATGCTAGCCATTCCTAAAGGGGTCACAAATTGTGATTGCCTCATTAATATTAATGAGGCATGCAATTTGCGACCGCATTAGGAATCCCAGTGTCTGAGACACTATTGTGCATTCCAATTAGCGAGTCCCTAATTGGCGGGTCATACATTTGGCCTTTAGTCCTGAGCCTGTGGCCTTAAAGTGTAATTGCAATTGTCGAACAGAATTCACAGTGTATGGGCTTGAGTGCACCTGTGGGTTGCACTATCTGAGTAGCACGAGAATTCTGCAACATCTAAGGACAATTGTTAACTCAGATCCCACATACTCGGTGGCTAGACAATTCAAATTGGGACATAGCAATGACCTCAAATGCATCACATACCTTGTAATCAGAGCAATACCACCACAAAGAAGAGGAGGCAATAGAGAAACAATGCTCCGCCAGCTTGGTCTTGAGTGCACCTGTGGGTTGTGCTATGTGAGTAGCACGAGGAATTCTGCAACATCTAAGGGAAATTGTTAACTCAGATCCCACAAACTCGGTGGCTAGACGATTCAAACTTAACAATGACCTCAAATGCATCACATACCTTGTAATCAGATCAATACCACCACAAAGAAGAGGAGGCAATAGAGAAACAACGCTCCGCCAGCTTGGTCTTGAGTGCACCTGTGGGTTGTGCTATATGAGTAGCACGAGAATTCTGCAACATCTAAGGGAAATTGTTAACTCAGATCCCACAAACTCGGTGGCTAGACAATTAAAACTTAACAATGACCTCAAATGCATCACATACCTTGTAATCAGAGCAATACCACCACAAAGAAGAGGAGGCAATAGAGAAACAGCGTTCTGCCAGCTTGAGTCGCGTTTCATTTTAGAATTAGATTCCAAATCACCATTAGGTCTGAATAATAGCGAGGATTTGCACAATTTTCTATGCAGTTGCTGTTAAATATTTTTGTGAATACTTTTGTATAGTTATAAATGTATTTAGTGAGATTTTGAATAACCGCTATTATATTCTATATTAGCCAATGTCATTTTTTATGCAAATGGGCTGGTTAAATATAACTTTAGCAAAGGTCTGAGACACATCAGAATACGTAGCACAATAAGATTCAGTGACTAGTTCAAATAACTTTTAGCAGCTATAATACCCTCCCTCCGTAATAAGTACCGTCATTTCATTTAGCACTTTGGTAGCACATTGCACTTTATTATTCATTATTAGCACTTTAGGTAAACATAAAGGCACTGATGATATGGGCTCTCTTGCCATTATTATTGAATGAAAATGTATTGCTTAGCACATTCAATATTTAGCAAAGCAGTGATGTTTGTTCATGGCCATAGGAATTAGAGTCTGGTAAATTCCACAGAGAACATATGTTAGTTAACTTTAGGAAATTAATAACCTATAAATCAATTGAGCTCTGTTAATAGTCTGTTTTCATTGTCTATCTTCTGATGTATCACTTGGCAGAGCGTTTTCCATGTGATCAAGGCCGAGGTCACAGAAACGCGGCATGACATGTAACGAGAAATAAATGTTATACAGCACCAGCAATATCGGAGTCTGTGCCCGTTCGTTTCTGCGAGCGGTGGGTTGTTCCGGGAAGTGATATATTGAAGCTCGTAGGTCTCCCTCACCACTCGGAAAGAAGACTTGAAGCACTCCGGGTAATGGCACTAGATTTTATTTACAGCACACGGCAAAAGGATGACAAACGCGTTTCGGACAGCAGTCCTTCCTCAGTGTCGCCGATACACAGTTTGCGGGACATTTATGTACACGCCCCCATAGAGACTGAGAGCGGACATATTAGCAGGAGCATTTAGACATGATGCCAAACGAAGGTTAAGCGTGGCGGCCATATTAAAACACATTTCATGAAAACAAACGTTAGTTTTAAATCATATTACAACGTTTAACATTTCTTTGAATGTAGATATGGATCATGAACTTTGTGCAGACTATTCACCACTGCCAGAAAGTAAAAACCATATTGCCGTGAATCGGCATTGAACTGGCACATAAACCGAGGAAATGTTCCTCATACATCAAACATACGACTTACTGTACCCTAAATACCGGTGACAGAAGATAATCTGGCCGTGTATCGGCATAGCTCTGGTAACATAAGCCTATGTCATCCGGAGCAATGACCTGTCAACAAATACATCTAATCATACTGATATGTATAACATTCAAAAGGAATTCTGGTATCTAGAAATTTTTTTATGTATATACATCATGGATTACATTTCGCATATTTCATTTACGTAAGATACATAACCAGTTCTCTCATTTCGTAATGGTTTTCGAACTGTCCTTCCAAATAATGCATGTAATTATTTTGTGTGGAAATGGGCAGGTAAAGAAACTCATTCAAAATATACTGGAAAGCAAGAGAGAATAAATACAAAAATGCTGATAAATCTGGATTCTACAGAAAGAACTTTAAAGTGCACAGTAGAGTTAATCTTGGTTGAAGGAAAAGTTACGGACAAGGATACCATCAGAATCGGAGTGGGGTCAAAAGAGTTCTTAATTATCTACCCAGGTGCACCGTTAATTCTTCTCCTGTGTTTAACCCCGATGGGTTCTTAGTTTGTAGATCTATTATAAATCTAGACTCTAGTCTCCGAAGACTTAACAGTCTATCTCCTCCTCTGGGGTGTAGGGGCACATGATCGATGCCAAAATATTGCAGCAATTCCCTTTTGCTGCCATGCATTTTGGCAAAGTGTCGGGCAACTGGGTAGGCTGCATCCTTATTTGTGATTGCCCTTTGGTGTTCCAGTATACGGAGTTTTACGTTGTTAATAGTACTACCGATATACTGTAACCCGCAGGGACAAACCAAGCAGTACACTACAAATGGGGTTGTACAGGTGATAAATTTATTAATCGTTTTGGGTTTGCTGAGACCAGGTACCGTGTATGTTAGGGTCCTTCTACTATTCTCACAGGCTCTGCATTTTCCACAAGGAAAAAACCCCTTCATATCTTTTAAGGTGCTCACAGATTTCGGAGGAGGTGGCATGAGATGGCTCTGTACAAGGTTATCTTTAATTGACTTTGATTTTCTAAAAGTCATTAGAGGTTTATCTGGGACATCGCTTCCTATGATGGGATCCGTTCGGAGGATGGGCCAGTTCCTTGTAAGGATCTGCCTAAGTTGGTTAACTTCATCCGAATATGTGGTGATCAGACGGAATTTTGTCTTAGGATCTGATTCACCGGCAGTTGGAGGTGTCTGAGCTAGTAGATGTTTCCTAGGGATTCTCAGAACTCTCCTAAGTGTATTATCTAGGAGAGCTTGATCGTAGCCTCTAACTAAAAATCTAGTTATACATTCATCTGCTGCCCTGATGAACTCAGACTCCAAAGAGCAATTCCTTCTTAATCTTAGTAGCTTCCCATATGGGATGCTACGAATCAGACTGGGGGGATGGCTGCTTTCAGCATGCAAGATGCTGTTGCCTGCTGTTGGCTTTCTATAGAGACTTGTCTCCAGTTTACCTTCATGTACAAAGACCCTTAGATCTAGGTAGTGTACCTCCTGACCACTTATGTCTGATGTGAATCTAAGATTCAAATCATTTTTATTGAGATCCTCAATAAATTCCTCTGCCTGTGTGGTGGAGCCCCTCCACACCAGGAAGAGGTCGTCGATATATCGACGCCATGCGATGACATGATTAGCCCATCGCTGGTTTTCACCAGATAGGGCAACCTGCTCCTCCCACCAGCCTACGAAAAGATTTGCGTAGCTGGGGGCGAAGCAGGTTCCCATCGCTGTGCCGCTGGTTTGCCTGAATAAATCACTCTGGAAAAGAAAGATGTTATTTCTTAAACAGAAATTCAAACATTCAATTAAGAATTGTCCGTGCATCATGTATTTTGCCGATCTCTTATCAAGAAAATACTTGATAGCCTCTATACCTTGGTCGGGTTGGATACTGGTATAGAGTCTAGCTATGTCCAGGGTGATTAGCACATAAGATGGATCCCATGTGATTTGATCAATGTGTCCAATAGAATCCTTAGTGTCTTTCACATAAGATTGTAAATCAGTGACAAAAACAGAGAGAAAGGAATCAATGAATATCGATAAGTTCTCCGTTAGACTCCCCTTCGAGGAAACAATTGGTCGTCCCGGTGGATACTTGGAGTCTTTGTGAACCTTCGGTAATTGATAGAAGGTCGGCAACACCGGTTCTGGATTTCGTAGAAAAAGAAACTCATCAGTGTCTATCATTGATTTATTGCGCCATTTTGTCAGTAGGTCATGATAAGCTTTGATGCTGTCCGTATACTCATCTTTGTTGATTTTTTGATAATTTCTAGAATCTTGCAGTTGTTTCAGAGATTCTTGACAGTACTGGTTTCGAGTTAATAAAACCACGTTGCCCCCCTTGTCTGAGGGTTTCACAATTATCTGTTTGTTGTTGTGCAAGTTGGTCAAAGCATCAAGTTGTCCCAAAGTTAAATTGTTCTTTTTCTGAATTCTTTTTCCACTGTGAAGTCTATGATAAATCAGATCTTGTGTTACTGCGTCCGCAAAAGTGTCTATTGCATCATACGGCATCTGCGGATTGAATTGAAATGGGGCCTTGAAATTTGTTATTGGGGATTGTTGTTCAATACTTCCCACATCCGACGTTCTGTTATTACCATCAGCAGTTCCTGCCTCTTGTTACGTTTGAAGCTCCTCCAATATGCGTGCCGTATTTAAATCCTTGATGGAAAGGACATCAGTGGGATGCAAGGTGACTTTCTTTCTTATTTTATTTGTGACTTCAGTGCTAGGTTTTAGTTTATGGAATTTGTGTAGTTTGATCTTCCGGGTTAGATTGAACAAGTCAATACGAGTTTGGGTGTATTCAAGTCTTGTATTTGGGCAAAAACTCAGCCCCAATTGTAAGGTGTCTTCCTCCTGTCGTGTCAAAGGATGTTCCTTGAGGTTAATTATTGTTGGACTTGAATCTACCACTTCTTGCCTCTTTTCTTGCGAGCAGATTGAGCTGACACTCTGCCTCTTCCTCTTCCTCTGCCTGCCGCCTCGTCGGGTTCTCCGCCGTTTTTGGGTGGTTTCAGTTTTCCCCCCCTGAGCCATGTGCTGCGGATTAGATCCAATACCAAATGAAAAGGGGTCTTCCTTCCTTCCTTACTCGTGGTGGGTCTTTCGTCTCCTGACAGCTCCTCCTCTGTGGCCGAGGATTCAGAGGTGGTTCAATTGGTCCACTGTTTAGCGTTTTATTTAAAGCTTTTCTTGGGCCATCAAATTTTTGGGAAAAGGTTAAAATTCTTCCTTGTGCGTAGTCACGCTCATCTCTCTCAAACCTTTCTTGTTTGTGCTGTCGTATCTTGAGTTCATACTTAACCAGGCGTTTCTTCATGTCCTCTCGTAGTTGTGCCACTGCAGTTGAATCCGTTTCTTTAGCGATTTCCAGTTCAATGGAGGCTATCTCGTCAATCGCTTTTATTCTGTCACTCCATGCGAATTTTACAAGCAACTCTAGCATGGCTTTGCCAGATGCCGCAGTTAGCTCCGCCCATTGCTCTAGGAGCATGGGGTCAGGACTTTCATAGGCAGGGACCGTGTAAATACGGAGGCCTCTGGGCACTCGATCGACATCCATATAATTTTGTAGGGAGGTAGCCTCCCACCATTTTCGTATTTCTCTCTCGCTCATCCGTATAAATATATATATATATATATATATATATATTACCTACTGGCGGTCGCCAGTAGGTATATATAGTTAGGATTTTTTCTCTATGGGATTTTTTTAAATTCTATGTCTAATAACTTTGGCGTTTGTGGACGGAATTGGCTGCAATTTTCAGGAAAATGGAACATTTTGTTTCTGAGCAGCCCCTGACAATTTGGGGGGTTTCATCAAGGGGGGGCCGAGAAAAAAGGGGGGTCCCAAAACGCTTTTTTCCCATGTTAATTTCCATAGGGCGGTTGGCCTCACTTTTAGCTCGAACGGCTGAATGGATTTGCACGAAACTTGGCAAAATTGTAGGGACTGTTAGCCCGATGTGCCTTTGCTAGGTCTCAATATATGTGCTCTAGTGGATTTTGAGTAATTTAGGTTCAAAAAAAGATATATATCTGGGCGGAGCCTAACCACACATCTGATCTGATTGGCTGTCAGCACTTCATCCAAGAAGTGTTGGCAGCCATCTTGGGACCAATATACATGATAGCACCTCATTAAAAAGCATTGTAGTTAATAGAGGGTTTTAGGACTTTAGTTACATTATAAATCATTTGTTGATGGTACCATACTCGTTTTAGGAATTGTGGTGGGTTCTAAGGTTATTTTACCATGTGAAAAAACCTTCTGCTGTGATATCATGAATATTGTTTGAAAGAAAACTAATATCTCATGATTTTCCCACAGTGGTTTGGAAGGGGATCTATAAGCTAAACTGAAAGCATATTTTCTGTAAATTCACATTATCTTTCTCAGTCATGTGAAAATGAAGTCTGACATTCTCAGTAAAATATGTACATCCAACAAGGACAGAGACTGTCAGTTGATTCCTTTGTGTTCTACTGCAGCCTCCTAGAGTGTTTTAAAGAACAACTAGAGCGCTAACAGTCCTACTTATTACAAAGGTATGGCACACCTGAAGCCATCTTGATTGGAATAAGGTGGTAACTCTTAAAACATTGAATTTAAAAAGAAACAACATGAGGGGGTATATTTTGCCATAGAAAGTATGATTAGTGCTGCAGAATGAAAAATTAGGGCACATTTTGAGTGACTTCTCAAATCCTTTTCGATTTCATTAAAACATTCTGACATGCAGTCTCCCAAAATGGCCACCAGAGACAAAAGAGCCCAAATGTAGCCCAAATATCACCCAGATGTAGCCCAAGTATAGCCCAATGACAGAATGTCCCAGAGTGTTCTAAAGAACAACTAGAGCGCTAACAGTCCTACTTATTACAAAGGTATAGCACGCCTGGAGCCATCGTGATTGGAATAAAGTGGTAACTCTTAAAACATTTAATTTAAAAAGGAACAAAATGAGGGGGTATATTATGCAATAGAAGGTATTATTAGTGCTGCGGAAAGAAAAATTAGGGCACATTTTGAGTGACTTTTCAAATCCTCTTCTATTTCATTAAAAAGTTCTGACATGCAGTCTCCCAAAATGGCCACCAGAGACAAAAGAGCCCAAATGTAGCCCAAATATCACCCAGATGTAGCCCAAGTATAGCCCAAGTATAGCCCAATGACAGAATGTCCCAGAGTGTTCTAAAGAACAACTAGAGCGCTAACAGTCCTACTTATTACAAAGGTATGGCACACCTGAAGCCATCTTGATTGGTATAAAGTGGTAACTCTTAAAACATTTAATTTAAAAAGGAACAAAATGAGGGGGTATATTTTGCCATATGAATTATGATTAGTGCTGCAGAAAGAAAAATTAGGGGACATTTTGAGTGACTTCTCAAACCCTCTTCAATTTCATTAAAAAATTCTGACATACAGTCTCCCAAGATGGCCACCAGAGACAAAAGAGCCTAAATGTAGCCCAAATATCACCCAGATGTACCCCCAAGTATAGCCCAATGACAGAATGTCCCAGAGTGTTCTAAAGAACAACTAGAGCGCTAACAGTCTTACTTATGACAAAAGTATGGCACACCAGAAGCCATCTTGATTGGAATGAAGTGGTAAGTCTGAAAACACTCAATTTAAAAAGGAACAACATGAGGGGGTTAATTTTGCCATAGAAAGTATGATTAGTGCTTCAGAAAGAAAAATTAGGGATCATTTTGAGTGACTTCTCAAATCCTCTTCTATTTCATTAAAAAAATTCTGACATGCAGACTGAAACATGCACTTTGAATACCAGCAGCAGACGTCCCTGGTGAGCAGTAGCTTTACTACAGTGATCTAATGTGCAACTAGAGTGCTAACATTCAGAATTTATGGCAAATGTGTGACACATCTGAATGCCTTCTTGATGGAACCAAAGTAAACAAGCATTGAAAATGCAATAGATCTCGCCCTCGTTTAAGTTAAAGCCATTCTGTTTGTAATGAGGTGGCTTTTTAGCTTTGCTTTTATTAGTGTTTTTTCAACTTTCATGTAAATAACATGCATCTGTATGCATATAAGTATATGTATGCATGCATTTATGTTTGTATTTATATAGATATACAGATGATATATGTTTATATATGTATGTATATATATATATTCACTGAAAAAACCATAGGCTATAGACTATATATAGTTAGGAATTAGCATTTACAAAACCTTGAAAATTCACTGAAAAAACCATAGGTTATAGACCATATATAGTTAGGAATTCGCATTTACAAAACCTTATTTTACTCACACAAAACCATTGAAATTCCATATATAGTTAGTTGCACTAACTATATATCGCGCACCCGCAATCCACTGCTGATGATGTCACATATTACATCATTCATGACATGGTCAGTGACATCCCTGATGACATCACTGATGACATCTCAAATGACATCACTGATGACATCTCAAATTACATCACTGATGACATCACTGATGACATCTCATTTGACATTACTGATCACATCACTGATGATATCATTCATGTGATAATACGATGAACCTCTTCAGACTCTAATATAACCTTAGATACAATCCGTGTAAACAGACACTCACAGACTGTCACTCATCCATGGAGTTACTCACACACCTAGTCAGTCATGCAAAGAATCAATCACACCTCCATTTCCTCAACTATACAGTTATACAAATTTTACTTATTCAAACATATACTAACACATATTTACTCTCTTATACAATCCCTGATACAAGTTCACAATGATCCATACAGCCACTCACACATTCACTGGCTCTTATGCACAGTTATTTATATATGTCAACTCTCACATGTACTGTGTTTTACATATGTACTTACTTTGACATGTAGCACTGAGATATCCATTCACTCACCAATACACTCATGCACACAGTCAACCGCCCATACAGCTGTTTCCACATGCACTTTTGAAACCATACATGTAGTGAATCAACTGCTCACACATCTATGCACAGAGTCATACACCTCCCAGCCACCCACACACACACTCAGTCTCCCATACAAATACTTGGGCAACCAATCAATAACCCATATAGTTACTCATATAGCTACTTATCAACACATGCAACAGTTTACAGAACAACAGACATAATGATGCACAAATTAAGACAGTTTAGTCACTAACCCATGCACTCAGTGAGACACATTTAATCACTCACTCATACAGTCAGTCATGCACCTACTAAATCCTTCATCCAGACACTTATACATCCACTCATTCTTCAATATGTAAGACATATTTTAATTTTACAGAAACATACAGTCACTGGATGTTGTCATCAGTGATGTCATCAGTGATGTCATTTGAGATGTCATCAGTGATGTCATCAGTGATGTCACTGACCACGTCATGAAAGATGTAATATGTGACATCATCAGCAGTGGATTGCGGGTGCGCGATATATAGTTAGTGCAACTAACTATATATGGAATTTCAATGGCTTTGTGTGAGTAAAATAAGGTTTTGTAAATGCGAATTCCTAACTATATATGGTCTATAACCTATGGTTTTTTCAGTGAATATATTTATATATATATATCACTTTATACTTACCTGCAAAATACATATACATTTTTTGTAGTAAAGGCATGTGTGGTACAGGCATATGCGCGGTAAAGTTTTGCTTGGCAAAGACATGCGATGTAAAAGCATAAGCATTGCTAAGGATGTGTTGTAAAGGCATTTGTTGTAATAACATGTGTAGATCCATCATACAACCCTTTGCCACATTCAGTATATTCCTATGGAGTCGCACTAGTACTGCCTTTCTTTATGTTGCATTAGCTTTGCCTTTGTAAAGGATGTGCTGGCGCATTGAGTGCAGTGACATGCATTCTCCACCGTCATGACTTTCTCCTCTCTTTTGACTTACTGTTATTGTATTATCTTTGTGCTGCCAATAAATTGTCACATTCAGTACCTTTATATGGTTTCTCCCTAGGGTGGGCTTTTTGATGTTGTGTTAGGTCTTTTTTGACGAATGCCTGGACACATTCGTTGTGATATGCCTTCTTCGTGTCATGAACTTTTTCCCTGTGTGGACTTTGATGGTACATTAGTGGTACCTATCTAATAACTGCTTTATTGAATTCAGTACAGTCATATAACTTCTATCCATTGTGAACTTTCTGATGTTGTGTTAGGTTGCTTTTTCAACAAATGTGTTGTCACAGTAAGTGCACTGATATGACTTCTCCTGTGTGGACTTTCTGATGTAAATTTGGCTGTACCCTTCTAATAAATGCCTTGTCACTTTCTATACATTCATACAGTTACAAATTTAAGAACACTTTGCCACATTCTGTACATTCATACAGATGTTCCTCAATGGGGACTTTCTGATGCTGTTTTAACTCTCCCTTGCTAATAAATGCTTTGCCACATTCAGTGCAGTCTTCAGTGTGGACCTTTAATGTTATGTTAGCTCTCTATTTCTTATGAATGCATTGCAATGTTTAATAGTTTTTCTCCTGTGGGAATATTCTGATGTCATATTACATTTTGTTTTGCAATATATCCCTTGGTGCATTCAGTACATTAATATGGTTTCGCACTAGTGTAGACTTGTTGATACTGCTTTAACTTATTCCTCCTGCAGAAGACTCTAATACATTCGGTAAATACATAGGATTTTTCTTCATGTGGATTTTCTGATGTCGCTTCAGTTTTCCACTTGTTATGAATTCTTTGTGACATTCAATACATTAATATGGTTTCTCTGCTGTGTGAAATTTCGGATGTTACATCAAATTTTGCTTTGTAACAAATCCCATGTCACATTCTGTACATTCATATGGTTTCTCTCCTGTGTGAATTTTCTGATGTAGTTTTAAACGTCGCCTTGTAATAATTGCCTTGTCACATTCTGTACATAATTAAGGTTTCTCCACAGTGTGGATTTTCTGATGTCGTTTCAGCTCTCCTTTTCTTATAAATGCTTTGCCACATTCTGTGCATTTATATGGTTTCTCCCCAGTGTGGACTTTGTGATGTATTTTTAAACTTTTCTTTTCAATAAATGCCTTGTCACATTCAGTACACTCATAAGATTTCTCCCCTGTGTGGACTTTTTGATGTTGAATTAGCTGTGACTTTCTAATAAATGCCTTCTCACAATCAGAACAGTTGAATTGTGAAGTAGTGTGGCTCACTGGTTAGAGGCGACAGACCCGAGAGCAGAGGACGGCCCGGGACCAGGGTTCGATTCCCGGCGCGGCAGGTTTCTGGACCAGGGTCAGCGGACTCGATAATTCTCTCGCCTCGGTGCCCACTCTGATCAGCGATCACACTCGGCAACTCTGGGCATTAGCTTGCCTCATCTTCACTAACGGCCCCACCAGACCGCCGGGGATGCCTGGTCTCACCCTGGAGATACCCATTAAGGGACCATCTCTCAGGGAAGCCAGGAAGGGTTTCGCAGCGGTCGAAGCGCCTTGGGACCCTACGGGTAAGTAGTGCGCTATATAAATGCCTATACATTTACATTTACATTTACATTTGAATGGTCTTTCCCCAGTGTGAATTTTCAGATGGTGTGTTAAATTTTGCTTTGCAATAAATGTTTTGTCACATTCAGTACATTCATAGGATAAGGATTTCTCTCCTGTGTGGATTTTCAGATGTTGTGTTAGTTGTGACTTTTTAATAAATGCTTCCCACATTCTGTGCAGCTGAATGGCCTCTCTCTAGTGTGGACTGTTTGATGTGCCTTCAGATCTCCATTTGTTGTAAATGCTTGGTCACATTCTGTACATTGATATGGCCTCTCCCCAGTGTGGACTGCTTGATGTCGTTTTAGTGTTCCATTTCTTATAAATGCTTTGTCACATTCTGTACATTGATATGGTCTCTCCCCAGTATGGACATTTTGATGTCGCTTCAGATCTCCATTTGTTCTAAATGCCTGTTCACATTCTGTACATTGATATTGTCTCTCCCCAGTGTGAACTTTCTGATGTTTTGTTAGATCTTCGTTCGTAAAAAATGCCTTGTCACATTCTGAACATTCATAGGGTTTCTCACTGGTGTGGATTTTCTGATGTTGTGTTAGATGTGACTTTATAATAAAGGCCTTCTCACATTTAGTGCAGCTGAAGGGTCTCTCTCCAGTGTGGAATTTTTGATGTTGCTTCAGCTCTACATTTGTTATAAATGCTTTTTCACATTCTGTACATTGATATGGTCTCTCCCCAGTGTGAACTTTCTGATGTTTTGTTAGATCTTCGTGGGTGAAAAATGCCTTGTCACATTCTGAACATTCATAGGGTTTCTCCCCGGTGTGGATTTTCTGATGTCGTGTTAGACGTGACTTTATAATAAATGCCTTCTCACATTTATTGCAGTTGAAGGGTCTCTCTCCAGTGTGGACCTTTTGATGTCGCTTCAGCTCTCCTTTTCTAATAAATGCTTTGTCACATTCTGTACATTGATATGGTTTCTCCCCAGTGTGGGTTTTCTGATGCTGCATTAGGAGCCAATTGGTTATAAATGCTTTGTCACACTCTGTACATTGATATGGTTTCTCCCCAGTGTGGTTTTTCTGATGTCGTTTTAGCTCTCCATTTGTTATAAATGCCTTGTTGCATTCTGTACATTCATATGGCTTTTCACCAGAGTGGATTTGATGATGCAGCTTTAGATTCTTCTTCATATGGAACACTTTATTACATTCTGTACATTGATATGGTTTCTCCTCTACGTGGACACTCTGATGCTGCATTAGGAGCCAATTGGTAATAAATGCCTTGTCACTTTCTGTACATTCATACGGTTTTTCACCAGTGTGGATTTGTTGATACTGCTTTAGCGTTCTCTTCCATTCGATCACTTTATTACAATCTGTATATTTATATGGTCTCTCCTCTAGGTGGACACTCTGGTGCTGCATGGTCTTTCATTACAAAGAGCACTTTTCCACAGTCAGTCCATCAATATGGTTTTACTACAGTATGAAGTTTCTGATGTTGCACTTGCTCTTTCTCTGCCTAATAAATGCTGTGCCGCATTCTAGATACTCGGTTTCTCTCCTGTGTTTTCTTGATGATATCAGGTTGGCGTTTCCTTCGTAATGAGCACCTCATTAGACTTGCGTCAGTATGTCAGTGTGTTATGTCTTCAAAGTATATATGCTGATCCCTAAGAGCCAAGTACAGACCTCATTGGTAAGTTTGGGTTTACGGCTGTAGGAAAGTTCTTTGGCGAGGCATTAGCCTTCAAAGGTAGCAATTTAGAGGCATACTGTTCTTGCATCACTTCCTACACCAGTGATGTTTAATACATTTACCTTTTAATTTATTACTGCATTTATTTCACCTGTTAGATCAAGAAAAATACACAGTGAATACGCTTAAATGGTGGTTCCATCACAAAAATCTATTGGCATTTAATGAGACATTTAATTGTCCACATAGACAAAAGCCCTGAAGAAATTCTAGATTTTAATTTTCAATGTAAAAATACAATTGGCAGAGTAAGGGCATACAACCCTACCGTGATCTTTTTTCAAGGAGTGTGGACTCAAGGAGTAAACAAGGCACGAGAGAAGGGTCCTTGTTCAGTGAATGGGACCCTCTCCCAACGACACACTACAATGTTAAATCCACAGCGACAAGATACCTACCTTCTTATCCAAGGAATGCTTCCTATTATCACACGGCCTAACAAATAATACAAGAGGAAGCCTTTTCCAGAGAAAGGACCATGCAACACAGAGCATCACAATAACAGCGGGAAATATAAGCAACTCCTGCAAGGGAGTCTGTAGGGAACTGGACTCTGTTGCAGTACCCCCGCTCCCTTTTACCTTGTATGTCGTACAACTTTGACTGAATGTTTACTGGGTTCCTTCTAACCAGGTTTCCAGTACCTGTGTTGTTTCCCTAAAATGCACCATTCTCCACAATTGGCAGCCTTATAGGTTTCCCAGTAAGTCCCTAGTAAGTGGTACCTCTGGTATCTAGGGTTGGAATTAAAGAGGGTCCTTAAGGGATGCTGCACAAATTGTGCCTGCCTAAGGTGCCCCTCACTAAGCTACTGAAACTGTCATTGCAGCCTGCATGTCTTAGTGTAGAGAAAAATTAAGAGTCATCATGGTACCCACCCCTGTGTGCCATGCAAGAAAAACACTGCATGTGGTATAGGTAAGTCACCCCTACAGCAAGCCTTATAAGCCTAAGGCAGGGTGCACAATACCCCATGTGTGGGCATATCTATGTGAGTGGATGTGCCCTTGGGATATCTAATCAGAACCGTCGATATTACAAGTGCACAGGATAGCCATAACAAGTACATGGGCTGGACACTCGTGATTACGAGTTCCCCAGGTACATGGTGGCTTTACTATACTCCAAGGTGTTTGGTATCTATAGGAACTGGAGTCACCAGTTCCCCGGGGGGTAGCCTGGCATGAGCAAGGAGGCACCCGAAGGCTTAGGTGTTAAGTGACTACACAGCACACACTTCCACTGAGACAATAAATGCACGCAAAGACTGAGACTACACCAGTAAGGTTTATTCAAATCAATTAAGTTTATCTAAGATCAAAATCAGGGTAATCAATAATCACAGTAACTCTCTTTACTGTCACCTGGTAAGAGTCGGCATTTCATCGCGCAAGAATAAACATTCCATCCATCAGGAGTACACAGGCCAATAGAAACCAAGCAACATCTTAGTAAGTACGAATAAAACCTCTCCTTGGGCAGACACAAGCAGATTACTGTGGTAGCAGGAGTAGAACATTTCATCCAAGGAAAATCATTTGATCAGCAGAAATAAACATGTCATTGGTTAAGGATAAAGCATCTCAACAAGCAAGCATAGGCATTTTCATGCAGCAAGAATGAGCATTGCATTGGGTAGAATAAACAGTTCTCTAATCAGGGCCTAGCAATAACTGTTACTAACCTTTGCCCCAAGCAGGGGTTAACTTTCGTGGCCCAGCAGTCACTAGAGGGCCTTACCCCGGTTCATCTGGTCCACTTGGGGTTAATTAGGACCAGTCAGGGCCAACGGGGCCCAGCAACAGTTTTCCCGAGGGGAGGAGCCAACTCGGGGTCTCTTCCGGCCTTCCGTCCTCCTCCCCGGGGTTTACCTCGTGCTTCGGGCCTCCTCGGCCCCTTGCGGTGGTTCGGGCCGGTGGGGCTCCAACCCTCCCGCGGGCTCCACGTTGTTAGGGGGGCTGGTCCCGGGCCTCCTTCCGGCTCCTTTGGCCTCGGGACCAGCCGTGAACAGCGCGGGTAGCAGTTGCAGTAGGACGGGCCCGGGCCTCTCGGCCTGGCCTGGGCCCGTGAGCCAATCACCGGAGGCTGAGGGGAGGCACGCCCGCGGCTGCCAATTTCAGCGCAGCTAGCGGCGGCGTCACAGCCTCTCCCTCAATCACTGGCAAGGAAGGCGGGTGCGCAGCCGATGACACGGTGCCCTCGTCATGTGGTGCAGGTGTCCCCGGCCTCCGAGGCCTAGCGCGGCCTACTGGCGAGATGCGGCTGCCCTCTCTGGGCTCCGAGGGCCGCCGGGACAATGTGGGCAGCAGTGAGGGCCTCAGAAGCTCGGCGCCTGACCGCGACGGGGCTGGCGGGTCCTCAGAAGGCTTCCGGGCCGCGGCGGTGATAAAGGCGGTCTAGCGCTTCTTCGCACCCCCAGCGCCTCCCAGGTTACAGCGCCTCACCACAGGTACAGGCGGCGGCGGTGATGGCCAGCTAGCGCCTCTAGGGTCACGGCACGATCACGAGGGGCCAATCTTTACACCAAAGCGCCCGATGCCACAGTGCTCGTAAGCAGAGGCAGTCTCTCACAGCCCAGCACTTGGGGGGTTACAGCGCTCTTAAGGACACTGGAGTTTTGGGGATAGCAGCTCTTCTCCGTTGGCCCAGCAGGAGAACGCTTGGGAGACAGTTCAGGCAGGGAGAAGGGACATGACAGCACAGGCAGGATAGGCTACACAACCGTGGCAGCTCAGCAAAGGGGACCCAGGTGGAGTCAGGGAACGCAGGGGGTGACACAGCGCCGATACCTGGTTGATCCCCAGTAGACCTGTGGGTAGTAAGGTTTCTTTCTTGGCGCTTGGTGATTCTGGCGCCCTTCTGTGGAAGCAGTTCCTTGGTTTTTGGAGATGAGGGGGGGGGTTAAGTTGAAGGCTGATATCAAGTTTCCTCAGCAGGTCACTGCAGATGGTCCCTGGGTTCCCCTCCTGCCAGGACAGATCAGTGGGCTAGTTCAGTGTTCCTTACACAGCTTGGTGGGCAGCGCCTAAACCCTGTCACCCCCAGTGGTATAGGTTTCTGACTAGGTCCTACCGCCTAAATCTCCTGCGTAGGGTCCCCCAGGTCAGTGAAGCACAAACTGACAAAAGAATTTCCCTCCTTTCTTTATATATGCCCAGGTCAGGTGGCCACCCTCTAAGGCGGGGAAAAACAGGCTCCGCCCCTATTCTAGAAGGTTCCAAGAGCTTCCCTACTCTAACTATGGGCAGGCAAGGCAGGCTGGAATGGCTACAATGTTTAGGGGTTCCAGCCAGCTCCTGGCAACTAGAGTGCGCCTAAAAAGACCATGCTGCAGTAGCAGGGGTCAGTGGCAGCCATGTTGGGGGAAGAGAGCACCTGCACCTTAGCATTGGTTAGCAATGGGAAGGTGCCCGGAAACCTACGGTCGACAAAATAAGGAGGTGGGAAAAATGAGGCAAGGGTGAAAAAAATAGGGAAAGACCACCCTAGGGCTGACACATCTAACAGTATCTTAAACCCACACTGATGCCAGTGGCGGGTTTATTAAGCAATGCACCTAAAGGGCACCTCAGAGGGGCCCCCTGAACACCTATCAACTACAAGTGTGTTGACTGGTCTCGACCAGCGAGCCACCATAGACAGGTTTCTGACTATCAGGTTTGTGAGTGGCCCAGCTGTCTTGATATTGCCCCTGCGAGCTGTTTGTACATGGCCGCAAGGAGCATTTTTGAGCACCCAGCCAGGCTGACCTAGCGACTCTGCACCTGAGCCACCTGGCCCAGGTACCGAAAAACCGGCTGTGCTCCCTTGCTTCAAAACCCCTTGCTTCCATTTGGGAGCTCTCTGACCAATCCCATTTGTGCAGCCTGTTTTTGGGTGGCTTGTAGTACTTTGGACCTTGGCCCACTACAGCTCCGAACGCCGAAGGTGAAGCACTGAAACCAACTGTGCCTACCTTTATGCATCACTGACTCTAAGCAAATTTTAGTGTATATGGTTAAGGCCCGACCTTAAAAATATAGACCCTGCCTTTTTCAAAAATCCTCCCACTTTCTGCATCCCACTTAAACCCCTGGCGACTGGGATTGCCCATGTTTGCAGTAGGGCATTTTTGTGACCCAGCGTGGCTCTTTAAGGATAGCGCAGGAGGCGCGTGGACTCCGGGGAGCAGGCTTGTGAGCACAAAAGGGACACATATTTACTCTGCGGCACACTCACTTCACAGATCGACGTGTTCTCCGGAGCAACCAGTTGAGGGTAAGAGAGGGCCACATGGGGAGGAGTGTTTACCGCCTCCTGCCCAGAATAGACCAGCCCCATGAGCCCTCCCCAAACACACACACAGTGGGGGGCAGGGATCGCCTTATATGTAGGGGAAGCAGGGGCGTAGCTCCCATTAGTGCAGCAGGTTCAATGGCACCCAGGTCTACAGACATGTGGGACACATATAAATAATTTTGCAACAGCAGTGAAAGGAACCACATTCCTTGCTAGCACCAGGGCTCGGAACACACACACACGTACCCCAACCCACCCAGCCCTCGTACACTTCTGGGTTACCGAGGAAAGCCCAGTCTTGCCAGGTTACAAAGATTTATACAGAAAGGCAGTCCTCGCGCTAGGGTGTAGAGACATAAAAATGTGTACCTCACAACTGTTGATGGGCAGCAACACACCGCCAGCGGTGTCATTGCCTGGGAAAGGCACCTTCATCTTTGTACTCCTATTTTCAACATCTACCACTGGTGGCGATGAATAGCCAGAATCACGGTGAGCATTCATCAGGGAATTCGAGACATAAGTCTCATGCAGAGAAAAACATACTGGTTAAGTGAGAATGAGAAAATGAGGAGCAGGGTATCAAAAACGTTCTGTGCCAGGGACTTTCGACCCTGCAGCTTACCTTGTTCTTGCATAACCTCGCTCTGCCTCCACTTCACAATCCCTTCTGCGTGGCTTGCCTTGGCTCACCTCTCTTCTGCCTTGTAATATTCGCTTTTCACCACTTAACACTTGTTTGCAACTGTCTGCTTCTTTCAGCTAGATTGGCGCTATCCTAGTCCTATATAGAAGACGCCAAACTCAACTGTGTTACGTGCTGCTGTTACGACAATGTGATGGCGCAGCACAATCGTGTGATCTTGCACAAACCAATGGAGCTGTAACAAGGCGGGGGTGTGTGTGATGCAGAGTGTTATTTATTGAAGTCCAGGCACACAGTAATTATGAGCCGTTGAAAATGGAATGACCGGTCGCAGTGCCAGACACCCCCAGTCTTAATATTTCACGGTACCCAAGCCCCTCAAATCAGTCAGGTAAGATCAAAGGGATGCAGCCCAGACTTGGAAAAACATTTCCAGTCGTGTGGATATACTGTCTGTCAGGGGGTAATTTGTGCAGCGGACTCACGCAGATCGGATTGCCGGGGCGAGACTTGAAAACTCCACTCGGCACATGTTTCTCTTCTACCGGAACGGGACGAGGGGCATATTTTGTGCACAACAAAACCTCTAACCAGGCCTCCAGCAAGCTTGTCCAATCAATCGAGCTCGGTGCCTGACCCGCATTCACCTCTTTCACTTTCAAAACTGTGACCTCCTTTCAAAGAAACGGAGGGAGACTTTAAACAAGCATTTGCAATGCAATAGGACTTGCATATATGCGAGATCTGATGCATTGCAAACAGGCGGGTGGGGGTAGGGGGCACGAAGGCACGAACGACTGGAGTCCTGGGAGGGCCAAGAAGGCACGGATTGTGGGAGTGGGGGGAGAAGGCACGGGGAGAAAATAGTCCTGGAAGTAAAGGGGCCAGTAGCCATGTAAGGATACAAATGATGACATGGCCATTTAGGGAGGGACTAACAGGCCTATAAACCAATGGAAGGCAGCATTTAGTAAAGGACAAAGACACAAGCCAATGAAAATGATGGGCGGGGTGTGGGCATGGCTTCTCTTCCGTACTCAACTACCCCAGATCAACCCCAGAGCAGCGCTTGCGCGGTGGCTAAGTGCTCGACCTAAAAAGGGTTATTTTTCTAAATTGGATTACAATTTATTCTTTGAGTGTGTCATTCATTTATTCCTCTGTGAGTACAACAAATGCTTGACCGCGTGCTAGGCTCAGATTGAATGATTTGGTCACTGACTCATTTCCGATCACAAGGGGAACTAGGCAGGGATGCCCACTCTCGCCCCTGCTATATGCCCTTGTGGCTGAACCCTTGGCTTGCGCCTTGCGGGAGTATCATGGCAATAGGGGCATAAGCTTCCCGTACTATCAGATCGTGGTGTCCATGTATGCGGATGACACATTGCTTTATGTCCGCGACCCTGACAACAACTTGTCGTCGGTCCTCCGAGAGGTGGTCTGTTTCGGCGCCTCATCTGGATTAAAAGTCAATTGGTCAAAATCACTAGCATTCCCCCTGACTCCAATCACACAACCCACCACCATGGAGTACCCACTCCACTGGACAACTGACACGATACGATATCTGGGGGTCCAACTACACATAGACCCAGAGACGATGTTTAGGGCTAATTATGCAACGGCGTTCAGCAAACTGGAGGATGATGTGGAGGTCTGGTGTGGACTCCTCCTTTCCCTACTGGGGCGAATTACCATCATGAAGATGGTGGTACTCCCCAGATTCCTATTCCTGTTTACGTCCATCCCGATGGTGCTTCCAAGTGTGTTCTTCCAGAGGCTGCAACAACTATTAACAAAGCTTGCCTGGGCAGGCGGTCAGCCCCGGGCTAAATGGTCGCTTCTCACTCTGCCGTGCTCCATGGGGGGACTTGGCGCGCCTGACCTCGAATTGTACTACAGAGTAGCGCAGGCTGCACACCTACACACTTGGGTACACGGGAATCGAGATATACCACACGTTAAAATGGAGACCCTGTTCGCCCGGCCACTCGCACTCCCTCATACGGTCTTTGAACCTACAGATCACAGGACTGGAATACTAGATTCTATTACATCCACGAATCACGCGTGGTCCAGGCTGTTGCATATACAAAATGGTGCGCTACTGTACTCCCCTATTATGCCTATAGACTGGGTACGATGGTTGCCTTCTCTTCGGGAGAAGGGGGTGGTAGCTGCAATGCTGAAACTAAACATTAAGGTTGCGGGAGATCTATTTGTCGATGGAGTCGCCAAGACTTGGGAACAGGCGGTAACTGATTTGGAATTGCCGTCTACACTATTGAGATATCAGTTTTATAGAGTCCGTCATGCGCTTTCTGAGCTTCTGGGGGGATACATGGCGGAGCCACCCGAAGTGCGAGAGCTCACATACATACTTAAGGCCACCTCTCCCCAGAAACTACTGTCTCACTTGTACGCCCTGTCGCAAACACATAGAGAAAACACATATACTAAAGCACGATTGTCATGGCAGTCTGATTTACAAACGGTGTTGGATGATGACATGTAGAAATACTGTTGCACCGACACTAGGAGGCTCTCATTGAATGGCCGGCATAGGCTGATACATTTCAAAATTTTTAATAGAATATATTACACACCTGACAGACTCTGCTGTGTCATATGCGTTAGCAGCGCTGAGTGATGTATGCGCCGCCTGCCCTGCTTATTGGGTTGTTGGCTAAATGGCTGTGTATTCCCTGAAATGTAATAGGAAGTTTGATGAACATTAAGAGGATGCATTCACACCTTGAGGGGTGGGAGGGGGGCTTTGGTGCTTATATTCGGGGTTACTGTTTGTTACCCATCCAAATAATAGTACAAAAAAAGTACAACAAATGCTTAGTAGTACCCTCTGATAAGCCTAACTGATCTTCTTGTTAGTACACTATAAGGAAAGCCAGCTTCCTACGGAGTCCTTCATAATATCACGGAGCCAATATTAAACATCCAAGCCTGGATTTTCAATACCCCTGAGCGGCGTGTGTTCTATCTAGAATAAGAAAAAAGAGATTTTGTAAATTCTTCAGACGGGCTATTTGATAAGCTATTTGGCTAAAATTGATTTTTTCATTGCCAGTTACTAAATTTCTTTCTAACTTTTTCTTTCTGATCACTGCACACATGAGCACTACTAAATACACTTTCCTTTTCACTCTGTTTGGAGCAACCAATATGAAGTAAATATTGAAGTAAATATGAAGTAAATTGGATGGGTTCCTTTGGTTAATATAATGGTAATGACCTTATAATATATCACATTTAATGTGACTGTTCAACTCAGTATTGTGACTCATTTATTGTTTGATCTTTGCTCGCCCACATTGGGAATTAAATGTTGCTTCTTTGATCATGTACCAGTGGAACCTTACTGTTTTACGTACCATATGCTACCCAGGTCCTAAGGTTTCGTTTGGGTTACGCCTGCAATTTGTAACAAAACCCAGTATCAGTGGGCCAGTTATTTTTCAATCTTTCCGAAGTCGAACATCTCGACTGACCCTTCCTTGACTGCGGTCGGTGTTTGAACGGTTTATGAATCTGAGCTATATGTACAGTGGGTCTGGGCGCTATGGAAAACAGAGACACACCAGAGGTAACCCAAGCTGGGCAGGCTTAGGTGTTAACTCAAGCATGACGAGTCTGGGCATTGTCTCTCACAGAGCATCACCAGGAAAACCCAGAGCACAGCAAGTTAAGACCCAGTGCAGAGAGGGTGAGGGTCCTATGTAGAGCAAAGTGGATCCTGACGCTATTTATAGCAGAGAGAGAACAGGAATATTAAAGGAACAATAAGGTAGGACCAAAGCCAGGTGTAGATGCCACCCAGAGCATTGGGTCTAGGCACTAATTCACTGCACAGTAAGTGTATGCGCTATGCAAAGCACAGTGGGTCTAGGCACTATCTATAACAGAGGGGACATAGGAATATTAAGGTCATAATAAGATATCACCCAGAACAGAAGACATGTAGATGCCATCTAGAAGCAGCAGGTCTAGGTGCTACCTAGAGTAGCGCCAGTGCATGGGCTAGGAAGAACACAGTGGGTCTAAGGTACTATGGAGAGCAGAGTGACACCTGGAATAACCCGAGCAGGGCGGGCGTAGGTGATATTTTAAACACAATGCGTCCGGCCGCTCTCTCTCTCTCTCACACAAAGCGACAATAGGAATATCCAGAACACACAGAAAGTTACAACCCCGAGCAGAGCAGACGAGAGTCCTAATCAGAGAAAAGTGGATCTAGGCACTATCTATAGCAGAGAGAGAACAGGAACATTAATGGCACAATAAGGTATAACCGTGAAAAGAACAAATGTAAGTGACATCCAGAGCAGCAGGTCTAGGCGCTACCCATAGCGGAGCTAGATCAGGGGCTATGAAGAACACAATGGGTCTAGGCACTACCTACAGCAGAGTGAGTCTGGGAAGATTTTAGTACAAACAGAGTGCCAATTATATTAATGAGGCAATGTGTGGACTGTACGGCTGTAATAGAGTGGCTGTTATTAGAAGAAGAAGAACTGTGGCAGTGTCTAGGCACTATGAATAATATATCGACTGGGTGTTATCATGAACTGAGTGAATTTAAATGTTGTCAGGAAGGAGATCAATCAAAACATTGATTGACAATAATGCAGAGTCATCTCAGCGTTATTAGTAATGGATGAGTTAAGTGGCCTGATCAATAAATTGATTGGCTTTAAACGGAGGGACGCTGTATCTAAAATTCTGAGTCACTTAGTAAAATTAACTACTCTACCTGCAAATTACAGGCTCTATTTTGTCATTTCAGGGATTGTTAGAAATGGGGGTCTCTAGTTGGCAGAGTTAGGTACCTTTGTCCAAATAGGGACCCTTGCATCTAGTCAGGGTAAGGAGCTACACTTCTAAAATAACCCCTGCTCACCACCTTGGTAGCTTGGCACGAGCAGACAGGCCTATCTCAGAGGCTGTGTGTAAAGCACTTGTGAACACATACAGTAATACAGTGAAAACACTACAAATGGACACCATACCAGTTTAGAAAAATAAGTAATATTTACTAGACTTAACACAAGAACAAACAACAAAAATCCACAATACTGTAATCAAAAATAAGACTTTAAAATGGTAGAAATAGCTTAGTTCACTTTAGATTGTGAATGCAACACTTTACTCCCAAAGTACCTGGGATGCGTAATGCAAAACAAACAAAAGGGTTGCAGGGAAGGTGATGTGATATTCCTTACACTCAGGGGAGTGGATGCGTCGGTTCCTTACTGTTGCGCAGGGGAGTTGAGGCTTGCTTCCTTACTGTGTGGGGAGTGGGCGCGCCGGTTTCTTACTGCGATCTGATGCGATGACGCTCCGGTAAGATGCATCAAAAATGGCGTGTTGGGTTACAGTGCGACAACGAAGATGCAAATGCGTGCACGTCCGAAGACCGTGCGTCGACTCAGTGAACTTCTGAGCCGAGACAGGCCCAGAGACGCGTTTCTCCAGTGATGTGACGACGGCACGCTTCTACGGTGATGCAACGCATTTCGGTGATGTGAAGGTGAAAGCGGCAGCATGCTTACTCAGCAATGCGACGACAACTGCTGCGGCGGCGACACGCTTCTTCTTCGCTGTCGAACTTCCAGCTCCCAACCACACGCAGTGTCTTAGAAGGCCAAGCACAACAGCAGGCACTTCAATTCCCAGCTAGGGAACGCAGGGGTGAGCTGGGGGTGAAGTCTTGTATCCCTCAGGCAGGAGGCAAACACAGTTCAAGCCCTCTTCAAGGTAATGAAAGCAAACGTAGTCCTTTTTATCCTTTCTTTGGCAATGAAGCAGGCCAACCCCCAAACAGTACCCAGCACAGGGGTAGTCTCCTCATTCAGGTTCCTGTTTCTTCTCCTCAGAAAAGGTTTGTCTTGATTCCCAGAAGTGATCTAAAGTTCTGGGGTCTGGGTCCTCCTTTATATATACACAGAGGGTGCCAGTGTCCAGCCAAAACCAGTTCTGGGTGTACTCTGCCAGTCTACAACTTCTTCCTTTGTCAGTGTGGGCCAGGGTCATCAGACAAACCACAGGAGGTGGAGCCAGCATTGTGGAAGGCAGGCACAGCCCTATTCAGGCCCAGGTGCTACTCCTCCCACCACTCCTGATGCAGATAGGTCTACTCATCCCAGTGCTGAGCCACCCCAACCCCTGTCACTCACAAACCAGACATGCAATACACAACCTAGCAGAGGCAGGCTGGAAGGTTAGGAAAGAAATTCCTACCTACTAAAAGTGGTATTTTCAAACACTTTGGGGCATATGTATCAAGCCATTTTCCCATTTGCAAACTGGCCGATTCTCAGAATCGGCCCATTTCCGTGCGGAAAAATGCCTTTTGGGATGTATCATTCCAAAAGGGCATCGCAAAATAGAGAATTGCAAAATTTGCGATTCTCCATATTGCAATTCCATTTAAGGAATCGCAAATTGCGATTCCTTAAATGCGATGTAGAAAGCACCTAAGTTGTGCTTGTATTCTTTCTGATCAGGCATTAGAAATTCCTTTGCAGTGAATGTCTTGTCACACTGAAGACAGATAGAGTTTCTCCCAGGAATGCATGCAAAAACATTAGGTTCCTTCGCTGAAAAAACACTAGGCAAGAAAAAGTTGTTTCTGCCAATATGGACTATCTGATCAGCGCCTGGTCATATGTACTACTTCATTTACTTCCCACTGTGGATTTTCAGATGTTCTATTAATAGTCCCTTTGTAATGATTGCTTTATCACATTCAGAATATTGCTTTGGTGTTGCTCCTTTGTGAAGGACAGGTGTCCCACTAGTAATGACTTTCTGATGTAGCATTAGGTTTGCCTTTGTAAAGGAATTTATGCCACATTGAGCGCAGTGATATGCATTCTCAACCATCATGACCTTCTCCTCTGTGCTAACTTACTGTTATTGAAGTAGCTGCGCCCTGCCAATAAATGAATTGTCACATTAAATACATTTATATGGCTTATCCCCAGGCGGGGACATTTTGATTTTGGTAGGTATTTTTTTGATTTTTAGCAATCTATGGCCACATTTGCTGTGATATGTGCCCTTTGGGTCATGACTTACTTTCCTGTGTAGACTTTGATGGACATTAGCGGTGCCTTTCTAATAAATGCTTTGTTGCATTCAGTATATTCATATAATTTGTCTACTATGTGATCCTTCTACGGTCATATTAAATGAAGTTTTGTAATAAATACCTCGTTGTGTTCTGTACATTAATATGGTTTCTTCCTAGTGTGGATTTGTTGACGCTGCATTATCTTATTTTTCCTATGGAAGACTTTATTTCTTTCTGTACATACATAGGATTCCTCCCCATGAGGATTTTTTGATGTCGCTTCAGTTCTCCATTTGTTAAGAAAGGTTTGTGACATCTAATACATTAATATGGTTTCTCTGCCGCGTTAACTTTCTAATGTTGTACTAAACTTTGCCATTGTAATAAATGCCATGCCACATTCTGTACATTCATAGGGTTTCTCCTCACTGTAGTTTTTCTGATGCATTTTTAAACTTTGCTTTGCAATAAAGGCTTGGTCACATTCTGTACATCAAAATGTTTTTCCCGCAAGTGTGGGCTTTTTGATGTTGCTTCAGTTCTTCATTTCTTATAAATGCTTTGCAACATTCTGTACATTGATATGGTTTCTCCCCAGTGTGAATTTTCTGATGTTGAGTTAGGCGTCCACTGGTAATAAATGCTTTGCAGCACTCTGTACATTCATACAGTTTCTCACTAGCGTGGATTTGTTGATGCTGTTTTAGATTCTTCTTCACTCCGAACACTTTCTTACATACAGCACATTTATACGATTTCTCCCCAGTGTGGATTTTCTCATGTTGCTTCAGCTCTCCATTTGTTATAAAAGTTTCGTCACATGCTGAACATTGATATGGTTTCTCCCCGATGTGGATTTTCTGATGTTGCTCTAAATTTCCATTTGTTAAAAATGCTTTGTCACATGCTGTACATTGATATGATTTCTCTCCGGTGTGGATTTTCTGATGTCGTTTGAGCTCTCCATTTGTTTTAAATGCTTTGTCACACTCTGTACATTCATAAGGTTTCTCCCCAGTGTTGAGTTTCTGATGTTGCATTAGGCGTCCACTGGTAATAAAAGCCTTGTCGCATTCTGTACATTGATATGGTTTCTCACTAGCATGGATTTGTTGATGCTGCTTTAGATACTGCTTCATTCCGAACACTTTATTACATTCAGCACATTTATACGGTTTCTCCCCAGTGTGGATTTTCTCATGTTGATTTAGCTCTCCATTTGTTATACATGCTTTATCACATTCTGTACATTGATATGGTTTCTCCCTGGTGTGGATTTTCTGATGTTGTTTTAGATCTCTGTTTGTTATAAATGCCTTGTCACATTCTGTTCATTCATACGGTTTCTCCCCAGTGTGGATTTGTTGATGCTGCTTTAGGTTCTTCTTCCATCTGAACAATTTATTACATTCTGTACATATATATAGTTTCTCCTCCTTGTGGGAACTCTGATGCTGCATTAGGTCTTTCACTGCAAAGAACTGTTTCCCAGTCAGTCCATCAATATGTTTTTTCTCCAGTAAGAAGTTTCTGATGTCACACTTGCTCTTTCTATGTCTAATAAATGTGTTGTCTAATTCTAGATATTGATATGGTTTCTTTCCTGGTTGTTCTTTCTCATGCCAGGTTAGCTCTTCCTTCATAATGTGCCCCTCATCAGACATGCTTCAATATGCCAGTGTGATATGTCCTTAATGAACATCGGCTGATCCCTAAGAGCCAAGTGCAGACCTCATTCAGCAGTTTGGGTTTTCTGCTGTAGAAAAAAAAACTTTGGCGAGGCATCAGTCTTCAAGGGAAGAGATTTTGAGGCATATTGTTTTTACATCACTTTCAACATGTGATGTTTAATGCCTTTACATGTTACATTTATTATTACATTTATTTCACCTGTTAGATTAAGAAAAAGAAACACTGACTAAGCTAAAATGTAGAGTCCATCACAAAAATCGATAGGCATTTAATGAGACATTTAATTCACCACATGGACAAGTGTGCTGAAGAAATTCTAGATTACACTTTTAATGTAAAGATGCAATAGGTAGAGTAAGGGCATACGATTCTTCCGTGATCCCATCTAATGATAAATATAGACTCAAGGAGTAACCAAGACACCTGAGAAGGTTCCTGTTCAGTGAGTCAGACTCTGAGGTTACGTAGTTTTCGACTTCGCTTCGTATTCTGCCGCCATTTTGTGCTTAGCCGCCATTTTGTGTTGCCTCACTCAGGCAGCACAGCTAACGTGGTAAACAGGGTGTTTTTGTCTTTTCAGCTGCTACGTGTCTTTCCTGTTAAAGCATAACCCTTGTCCATGTTTACGAAACTGATGTCAGGGTCTGGCCGAGTTCGTAAAGCCATGTCAAGACTGATTAATCCATGTCTTACTCCACTGTTTGGGTCCCACCATTCTTCTCGTCTCTATCTTGTTTAACTGGCCTTCACTATTCTCTTCGTGTGTTCTCTTGTTACATAGCCTATCATTTGAAGCATTCTACACATGTTCTACCACCTGCAAATTAAATTACGGGCACTAGTGTTGATTAACTTGAGGGGAGGAGAGCACACGGGGTCTGAAAGGAGGGTGTGTTGTAGACATCCAATAGCTTGTTTTCGAACTATTCCTATTTGTCAGTTTTGTGTGTTTTTGAAGTTGTCATTGTAAACTTGTTCTGTATAATAGACTGTACGCCACGGAATGAAGTGGCAGTCTCTTGAGAACTTACCCGTCTGGTACTTCTTAGACAACTGTGCTTAGCTGCAGCTAATAAACCTGATTTTCTACGCCTAACAGAGTGCCTCGTGTCTCTGTCTGTCAAGGCAGGTGAACCCGGAGATATTAGGCGTGCCCTGCGCCGCTTGGCCCATAAGGTCAGGTTCTCCAATTGGCGCCCAACGTGTGGCGACTTCAGTGGTAGTAGTTTTTGCCCAAAGGTCGTGAGGAGCTTCGCAAGAAAATTCCGGAGGATTTCGCGAACCACGTGAGCGGCCCCTGCATGTCGAAGTGGACCGAAGATCTTTTGAAGCGTGGCTACTCCTTCCCGATGGCTGCTGACGACTGCTGCCCTGACTTTCGCCCTGCCTTGGCCCTCTGGTGATGATCGGTATCGCGAGACGTTAGACGGACATCTGTTGGCGTGAGAAAAACATTTAGTTAAGTATTCGTGGGTAGCGCCCACTCTTTGTTTTTGTTTTTGTTATTCAATTAGCGCGCCAACCGAAGCCAAGGGGTAAGTACGTTTGTGCTGTGACAATATTGTCTAAACCCCCTTGACGTTTGTAAGGAAGTCCAGTTCGTTAGGAAATGCCTGTATTTAGTAAGTTTAGGAAATTTTGTTGTTTAGGTTTTCTAGGGATTCCCGGCTAGAGGATTCTTGTCCGATTCCTCCAGTTGGAACTCCCACTTACGAGCTCTATTCAAAACATGGTCTGGGTCCTATTGTTTTTAACGAAACCTGGATACGATACACAAAGAAGGATGGTGTCCTACAGTGGCCACAAAATGGTTCTTTTGAGCCTGATATACTAGATAATTTGGAAGCAATTCTATTTAAGAGAAAAGCCCGGCCGGCGATGTTTGACTCTTTCCGCCTCTGGCGTAAGGAAGCCAAACAGAAGGAAATTAAGCAAATGAAAAAAGATAAGAAAGAGCAGAGTATGACGATTTTACAGGCTGCCCAACAGTTTAAAAATGACGAAGCTGATCAGGTGATTGAGGTGTCGGAAAGACAGCATCGTATGGCACTAGATAGATGTTATCCTGTGTTACCTACTGCATCAAAGAGTAAGAATCCCGACGAAGATTCTTTTATGTCCCATCTATTGACGTTACCTCCACCTTATGTGTTAGGTGCTAATGCACCCCCATTACAACCAGCTGTATAATCCAGCTGATCTGGTCCCTGCACAATTGCCTATTCCTGTTATTCCACCTCCGCCCCCTTTGCCAGCGACTTCTGTACCCCAATCTTCTGTGCCTCAGTCTCCTTTACCTGTCGTTTCTTTTGCTACAGATTCTACTCCTGTTTTACAGAATACGTTGTCTCCTGTTTTAGTGTCAGATTCCCCTACAGGGAAGGCGATTGACCCCAGAACGTATTCATGCAATTGCACGGATGCCTGTACCATCCACACAAAGAGAGGTGCGTGCTTTCTTAGGCATTACCTCTTATTGTAGACAGTGGATTCCGAATTTTTCTCTACTTGCTAAACCTCTGTTGGCACTCACGCTTAAAGATACGCCCCAGCCTCTTCCTTGGACTGATGAATGTCAAAAGGTCAAAAGACTTTCTCTGATTTACGTACTGCCCTGTGTTCTGCTCCTGTGTTGGGTACTCCAAATTACAGTAAACCTTTTACACTCTATGTTCATGAAAGGGAAGGCTGTGCATTATCAGTCTTGACACAACAAATCGGAGACAAACACAGGCCATGTGCCTATTTTTCGGCTACATTAGATCCTGTAGCTAAGGCATTACCCAGTTGCCTTAGAGCAACAGCAGCAGCGGCAATTTCTATTCGTCAATCTGCTGGATTGGTGTTGGATCACACTCTTAATGTTATGGTGCCACATGAAGTAGATACTCCTCTTAACAGGACAAAAACTCAGCACTTAACGAGCGCCCGTTTGTCTGGATATGAGTTGACGCTTTTAGCTAGCCATATACATATCAAAAGATGTAATGTTCTGAATCCAGCAACATTGTTGCCTGTTTTGGATGAGAAAAATGTACAAGATCAACATGATTGTTTTCTTCGTACAGAAGAAGAAACAAAAGGTCGAATTGATTTGAAAGATACACCACTTGTGGATCCGGATGGGATCCTGTGGGTAGATGGGTCTTGTTTCAAGCTTCCTAATGGCGAGACGACAGCTGCTTATGCTGTTACAACTTTGCACACAGTGGTAGAAACTGCACGTATTTCACAGAATTCATCGCAAGCTGCAGAATTGATTGCATTGACGAGAGTATGTGTGTTGGCGAAAGGGAAAAGAGTGACTATTTATACAGACAGTCAATATGCGTTTGGCGTTGCCCATAGTTTTGGTCGTTTATGGAGGGAAAGAGGATTCTTTACCTCCCACGGCACTAAAATACAGCATGGTCAGTTGGTGACTGACCTTCTCGAGTCACTTGCTTTGCCTACTCAAATAGCGATTGTGAAGTGCAGTGCGCATAAAAATATTACTGATGACGTGGGTCAAGGAAATGCATTTGCGGATGAACTAGCGAGGGAAACGGCGAAAAACGTTGAAAGTTGCATGTATGTTGCAGGCCCTGCAAGATGGGTCGCAGAAGGTGGTATGTGTGAAGACACAGTAGAAAGCGTGAAAGCGATTCAGAAGGAGGCCACTGAGAAAGAATTGAGTAAGTGGAGAGAGAGTACGGGAATGTTGGATACGATGGGATGTTGGACGGAATTATAAGATCATCAGCGATGGTTGTTACCAGATGCGTATGTACAACCTGTAGTTACTATGGCTCATGGACCAGCCCATATTAATGCAAGGGGTATATGTAAACTTCTAGCTCCAGTATGGCAAAATGAAGGTATTCCTAAATGTGCAGAAAATGTGGTGAAACATTGCATTGTTTGTTTGATGCACAATCCAGGAAAGGGAACTCCAACTCCAGCAAGTCACTTTGCTCCCCCTACGTATTCATTCGAGGTACTGCAAATAGACTATATCCATATGGAACGTTTTAACAATCTCAAGTATGTCCTAGTGGTGGTTTGTGCCTTTTCCAGATGGATAGAGGCCTACCCCCTAAAGGACAACACTGCTTTGTCCATTGCTAAGGTCCTATTGAAAGAATTTTTCCCAAGGTTTGGTTTGCCGCGCATTGTCTGGAGTGACAATGGGAGTGAATTTGTAGGCCAAATTATGCAGAAGGTGTGTGTGGGCCTAGGTATTAGACAGAAATGCCATGCAGCAAACCATCCTCAGTTAGCGGGTCTGGTAGAATGCTATAATGGCACTCTCAAACTTAAGTTAGCAAAGATTCAGGCCAGCACAGGCCTTTCTTGGCCTGATGCCTTGCCTTTGGCACTTCTTTCAACAAGAACGACTGTTCATTCTCGTTTGGGGCTTAGCCCACACGAGATTGTTTTTGGACGCCCAGCTAATGTTTGGGGAGTCCCCAGACCCAAGAAATATTCAGATATTCCGTATTCATTGTTAGTTGACTATTTGCATGACCTCACCACTAAATTGCATGTTATTCGTCAACAGGTCCAAAACGCTTTGCCACAGGCCTCCTCAGATCCAGGACACTCCATTCAACCTAGAGACTGGGTTTGTCTCAAAAACGTCCAGAGGAAGAAGAATTTGGAACCTTGTTGGGGGCCGCCGAGACAAGTATTACTGACTACTCGTACAGCTGTGAAGGTTGTGGGAAAGAAGAACTGGATCCACGGCGTGCATTGCAAGAGGGTACCATTGCCTTTACCTTTTGACCAGTGGGTCCGAGAAGGTGTTGGTGATAACGAATGCGAAAAAGTACCCAGATTTGTACCATTCAGCAGTGCACGCCTGGATTGGACTAGCTCAGATAAGGAAGACGACAACGTCTTACAGGAAGCTGTACCTTCACCTTTGAGATTAAATACAACAGATCCAGAGACTTTATTCAAGGACCAAACGACACTTGGCAAGAGACAATACAACCTAAGAAGGAGGTTGCCTAAGGACAAGTCATTTTGTGTTTTATAATTCTGTTTGTATTTAAAGAGAAACGTTCCTTTTTCTTTATCCATCAAGTCTCAGGGTCACGGTAGGAGTCTTGAGCTGTGACCTGAATAGTGACTAGGTCAACAGGACTTGCAGTGTCATAGGACGGCTAACAATCACAGCCAAGTGATTAAGGAAGATTATCGTGAGCAACGCCTTTAGAGTAATGGATAATGCAGGAAAAGGGAATGATATTAAAATAATGAAAAGAGATCATTATAAGAAATTATTATTCAGTCGTTGTGGTGTAGCATTATGTGTTTTAGTATGTTTATGCAGTTTATTAGCATGCATAGGATGGCTTATACATATTATACAGCTAACACCTGTTCCTACTTCTGTCCCTTTGATTTCCTCTACTACTATTTCTCCGCATAAATGTTACTCACTCCCAGACCACGAGCATATGAGAAGAATGGAATATCTTAACAATTCGTTCATTCAATTGTTACACCAGCATCAATTGATAGTAAATACTACTGATTTTTGGGTTTGTGGTCTCATACCACATAATACAGAGAGAGGGATGCCGTATTTAGTCCTTCCATTTTCATACGAAGGTTCTGCTTGGGCTTATATGGCTATGTTTTCTAATGCATACCAGAATAAACTTCGATATCCTTTGGTGGGTCCTATAATGGTGGAGTGGATTCCAGTCACAGTCCTTTGATAAAGGGAATTGTAACTATGGCAAAGATTGCTGATATTAGTAAAATTCCCAAAGATGAGAAAAGAGTATATGATGGATGGAATGTGACTCGTTATGCTACTAGTCTCACTGACAAGGTTAAACAGAAAAAGTTTACACCAATTTGGGTTCTTCCCCAAAGAGGTTATTTGTGTTTACAAATAAATGGCCAGAATACCAAAATTAAGCAAGAGAAGAGTAATTGCTCCCATACATATGTTTATACACCCCTGATTTCTTCACCATTAGTGCCATCTCAAGGTACATATTTTATCTGTCACGACAGAGCTTATACGTGGCTTCCCACATATTTCTCGGGAACATGTTATATAGCTTTTCTCCTTCCCCCTACATATACTGCTCCTGCTGATCATCATAGAAAGAGATTTGGTAGAGGAGTTGTGGATTCTGAAGACACAGCTGGACAAGAGGGAGGAGATTTTCTGAAAGGGTTTATTTCCTTTTGGGGTCCAATGGTCAATAGCAGAAACATCAGACACCTAGTTTGTGTGGTCGATGCTACAATAAATGTAACTTCTGGAGCATTGAACAATTTGACAGCTGAACTTCAGGCGGATCGTCTTATGACTTTACAGAACCGGATAGTTCTAGACATCGTCCTTGCAGATAGAGTAGGAGTCTGTAAACTGATTGGGTCTAGTTGCTGAATTTATATTCCTGATAATGCCCCTACAGTATACCAAGCCATCTCTAAGCTACATGTTATCTCTGAGTCCATTCATCAGGACACTGGAGATTGGTCTGTGATGGGATTGTTTTGGGGACGACTGTCCACTTGGGGATGGAAAGTGTTAACTTTCCTTGGAATGATTCTAGCGATCGTCTTTTCTTGCTGTCTCTGTTTACAGTGTGGCCCAGCTATTTGTGGACTTTATGCCACTGTCTGTGTTTCTAAGCCGGTAGCACAGAAAACAGAGAATATTAGGATGATGTTGCAGCAACAACTCAATGACCTCATGACCATTGATATCGACTCAGACTAACATGGGTCCCTTTGTGCTTTGCCTGAGTATGGCAAAAGGAGGGTCTGCGGTTACGTAGTTTCCGACTTCGCTTCGTATTCAGCCGCCATTTTGTGCTTAGCCGCCATTTTGTGTTGCCTCACTCAGGCAGCACGGCTAACGTGGTAAACAGGGTGTTTTTTCCTTTTCAGTTGCTACGTGTCTTTCCTGTTAAAGCGAAACCCTTGTCCATGTTTACGAAACCGATGTCAGGGCCTGGCCGAGTTTGTAAAGCCATGTCTAGACTGATAAATCCATGTCTTACTCCACTGTTTGGGTCCCACCATTCTACTCGTCTCTATCTTGTTTAACTGGCCTTCACTATTCTCTTCGTGTGTTCTCTTGTTACATAGCCTATCCTTTGAAGCATTCTACACATGTTCTACCACCTGCAAATTAAATTACGGGCACTAGTGTTGATTAACTTGAGGGTAGGAGAGCACACGGGGTCTGAAAGGAGGGTGCGTTTTAGACATCCGATAGCTTGTTTTCGAACTATTCCTATTTGTCAGTTTTGTGTGTTTTAGGAGTTGTCATTGTAAACTTGTTCTGTATAATAGACTGTACGCCACGGAATGAAGTGGCAGTCTTTTGAGAACTTACCCGTCTGGTACTTCTTAGACAACTGTGCTTAGCTGCAGCTAATAAACCTGCCTTTCTACTTCTAACAGAGTGTCTCGTGTCTCTGTCTGTCAAGGCAGGTGAACCCGGAGATATTAGGCGTGCCCTGCGCCGCTTGGCCCAAAAGGTCAGGTTCTCCAACCCTCTCCCCACGACACACTATAATCTTATTATTAAACAGCCTAACAAATAATACAAGATGGAGCCTTTTCCAGTGAATGGACCACTCAAAAAACAGCACCACAATAAAGGCGGGAAACATAAGAAACTGCTGAAAGGGAATCCTTTTTACTATCCAAGATACTGGTATAGGGCCCGGACAGGTAATCAGAGCCATCTTCCACACAGTCTAACTCCAGAGATCAGAGTCTCTGATCATATCTACACAAGAATCAGGCGGTTTAGAACCATTTTCAACACACAATGGCAAAGTCAAGAAGTCTCAGCATTTAGACACACAGGCTTTCCCAATGCTGCACAAGATCAGGGGAAATAAAGGTGCAATGATGTGGCTAATATTACCTCATTTTTTGCGCATTCAAATTTTTCTATACAATGTCTACACCAACAGAATGACACATTCACCATTTTCTGTTTTTGGTCTGGTGTTAGCCAAGACCTTTCATTTTCCCAAAAATACATGTATAATATACTTACTTAAAGGGGCTTTCAACTCTCCATCCATTGGTCTGTTGTTGTGCCATTCAGATTTTTCTTCTGCCCACTAAAGAATACAGCATGGGGCAGGGGGTCTGCCAACGTAATCCACTGGCTAACTTCACAGAGTGATTGCATTTTACTCTTTCAAAAGTAGGCTGTTCCCTTCCGTGCCAGTGTTTTTGTTTGCACTTAATTACTTTAGCATTGCCCAAGTGTTTAGAGCCTTGTGAGATAGCAGGACGCTTTCTACAGCACCGGACACATTCCAGCTTTATCAGTTCCTGCCTCCTGCTAATGATGTTGTAAATTCCTTTTGGAGATGCCTTAGTTCATCTGATTACTGCTAGAACACAGTGTACCAGAAGGCGTCCATCTGAATCTATTTTTTATAAAGTAATGCACTTTTCAGAATGCACTCAATGAAATGCATTAGTAACTTCACTTCAGTAGATATTTGAATTGAGGACTACAGCTATGCTTGTAAACCAAATTAGCCTGTATGTCCTGCTTGTATGTCTTTGCTAATTTGCTTTCAGTGCTCATTTGTTGTACTTATATAGATGTTTAACTAATATATTACTAGTTGAATGGGTGCTGTGCTGTCTATCTTTGCAATCCTATCTATTTGCCTCTGTGTGTCGATCAACCATCCAACTGTTGACTATGAATGTATCTACCGATCTATTATCCTGTCTATTTCTCTACCATCTCCCTATCTCCCTGTCTGTCCCTCTATTTATAGACGTGTGTCTCTGTACAAAAATTGCAATTGAGAACCCATACTGGATGAACTTTTATAGAAAACCAAGAGGCCTCTCGACATTTTTCTCGGTCGAGAGCGCGCACAGGCTGCCTGCGCCACCCCCCCACCAGTCCAGGCATGCCCCCCAGCACCATTGTGGCCCGCACTTTCAAGCACAGGAAAGGGACGCAATCCTGCAGGCAGCCAGACACACTCCAAATCTGAAATATGAAGGAACTACAGTCACCCTCTTTCCCAATTACACTCTCAATGTCCAATAAATCCAGAGAAGCCTCATGGAAGGGAAACGAGAGCTACAGGGGTGTGAAATTGAGTATATGATGCTTTTCCCTGCCAGACTCTGAATAATAGCAGAGGGGAAGACATCGTTTTTTGACTCACCCGAACTGGCGATGGAATGGCTAGAATGCTGGCGTAGAGTGATAGATGAAAAGTGACAACATATTTTGCGCCCAAAGCACACGGATGGAGGGTGTGGAAACATTGGCGATTGCCCATCACAAGACGACACAGACAACAGCGTGAACAGAGGGGGGGGGGTGCCCTGATGAGGCTTCAGACTCACCTGACCCCTGAATCGGGCTAGAGCTAGACAGGAACGTCCGCTATTTACAAGTCCTGAGGCATATCCACAATAAGCAACTGTGATTGTCTGCAAGCTGTAAATATGGATATTAGTGTTCATAATTCAGGGGGGACACTGATGTGCATAGAGAGGAGCAGATAAGCTGACATTTCAATAGCAGGGGACATCCTCTACCAACTCTATACCTTGGGAAAAGACTAATTTCCTCCCGACATCCAGTCCTTCGAAAAGGCAGAGTGGCAAGGAACTGTCCAGGTCGCTGTCTTCCTCCCCCCACCCGACCCCCAAGTTCAAGTTCAAGTTTTTTTATTTATGATTTGGAACTCGTGAGAGGTCCACATAAAATTTGCAACAGCATAACAATACAAATGTATAAAATAGTTCTATTATTACACAGTAGAGGTAGCAGACATATTAATACAAATCCAAAAAATATTTTAAAAAGTTAAAAATTCTTGAACAAAACATTTCATTGGGGGGATTTAGGATAGCTTCAGAAAGGGCACTGGCAGATAGAATACCTAGTTTTATGCAAATTGGTCTCACCCCCTTACGACGGGAGTTTGACAGAGCCGGACATATAAACAAGACATGAGAGAGGTCTTGGCTCGAGTTGTTACACAGAGTACACTTGTTAGAGGAACCGTACCACTTGGATAAAAGGTTATTCAGAGGTAACATATCTTGCCTTATTAAGAACCAAAAACGACGAATGCCGTGGGGAAGATTCCAAGATACATAGAATTGCTTGGTTTTAAAAGCATAGGAATTAATCACCGGCAGACCACCTTTCTTTAACGCAAAAGAGTCCCTATCCAACGAGAAGCTTAACTTCCACGTTGCCAATTTTAAAGATGATTTTAACTGGTATATAGATAATGAAAAAAGAGTAGATTCCTCCAATTGCAATAACGAGACCGCCTTTCTAAAGTTTTTTACAATTGGGGAAAACTCTTTTAAGGGGCCCAATAATTCCTTTTGAATAAGGTGTCTTAACGTGGCTGGTTCACATTTAGCTAGGTAAAAAATCCCTCTTACTATCCCAGCTAAGCCTTGAACCCATCTACTTCTCATGCCAAACTCAAGCCTAAGAGAGGCCACTGAACAGGCAGAATTGACAGAAGTTAGTTGCCGCAAGAGTCTGCCTACAATAGTGTGAAGAAAACCCCAATGACTCACATCAATAAGATCAATGTTGTAAAGTAATGAAGCAGGGATTTTTGCGCGGAAAGCTTCTAGCAAATAGGGAAAATGCCGTTTTCCTGTGGCTTTATAGAGTGCATTTAAGCCCTTACCCTGCGTCAAAGCCTTGCGCATATTATTCTCAATATGGGCCTTGTCACTCATATTACCACATACTATTTTCCTTAAAAACACATGGGATTTCACAATTTCTAACTTATGGCTACCTATTGACCATATGAAATTCCCATAAGAGTGTTTTTTCTTTCCTGTCATACACATGACTTTACTTTTAGAGATGTTTATCTGTAAAAAGTGAGAGTCTGCGAAAACATGTAATGCATGCAGACGATTGTTCAAACCTTTCGGCGTCAAATCTAACAACAATATGTCGTCAGCATACATTAAACATGCAATAGCTTTATCCCCCAATACAGGAGCGATACCACTGCTCAAAGATAAAACTTGAGGGAGATCATGAACGTAAAGGGAGAATAATAAAGGAGCCAACAGACAGCCCTGTTTGAGACCATTGGCGGAGGGGATGGCGTGTGACAGGCCTCTTTCCCCTCCCATCATTATTCTGCACCAGGTATCTGTGTGGAGGTCCTGAATTAAATCCAAGAGTAAAGGTGGCATGCCTAAAGACGATAGTTTCCTCCACAGCAAGGGGCGGTCAACTTTATCGAAAGCTGTGGAGAAATCTATAAAGGCCGCATATACTCTTCCGCCCCGGACCCTGATGTATTTATCCATTACCACTTGCAAAGCTGTTAAATTATCCATAGTGCCATGGCCTTTACGGAAACCCGTTTGCTCGAGGGGAAGAATGTTACTCCGATCCACCCATTCAGTTAACAATTTCAAAAGGCATTTAGCAAAAACTTTGCCAACGGCATCCAGAAGGGCAATCTGGCGATAATTTTGAGGAGAAAGCCGATCACCCTTCTTGAAGAGGGGGACCAAAATACTCCCTTTCCAAGAGGGAAGAACTGACCTACTCGAAAAGCAGTGTGCAAACACCCGGCCCCCAGTTGTTAATTGACGAACATATTTCTTCTTTTTAGGGGCGACAGGTGCCTTGCCAGTTGGGGATGGGTCAGCAGTTTAGTTTCCGCCGGGCATGCTGTCCAACTCTCTAGTAAGTTCCCTGCCGCTCCGTTTTAAGCATTTAACCCTTGACCAGGGATTGACCCATATTTACTTAAAAGCTGCACTGTGGGCCACCCCTGACTTCTCACGGCCCATTTTGCATATTGGTAAACCGGTCTAGATTAGCGCGGCTCATATCCTTTATATTTAGAAACACTCGGCATGCGTATGACATCAAATATGGACCTTTGAATAATCGTACTTTTGCATCTCAGCTATAGTTCCCTTGACTTTAATATAATCTCATTTACCTTACAAGTTGTAGTGTGGGCTACCGCTAATTCTTAAACTTTACTTAGTGGTCAACCCTTTACTAACTCTACTTGCATCAATGATAAATATTACCACTCGGTGTGCGTGCGCCACTACATATGCGCTCTTGAATGCTCTTGTCTAATACAGACAGGTTTCCCATCACTGGCTAAACCCGGAGGTTAGCTCCAACAATTACCTCAACCAATACTTCACACGCTAGCGGTGTGGATGAGCCGTCATTAATGTACATATATCGTGTTAATGGTCTAACCTTGACCATCCTTTTTGCTGATAGGACTAATAGAGTCGCCCCCAGGTTTTATGGTCCTACTGCCCCATTTTGACATATTAAGAAGCCCACATTTGGATGAATTTGGATACGTGTTTTGCTTGGGACCTGTACTGACTTTAGGTCTTTTTTAAACCTTACAGGTGATCGCTTTTGCGGCACTCATCTTCCCCCCATTTCTTCACCGGCTGGTGAAGAAATCAGCATACATTGCCAAAGGTACGTACAGATATGGACTCCTAGCTTAATTGTCCATCCTTTACCCCATTGGTACTGATTATTCATATCACCTACAGATACCACTACTTGAGAAACCATTGCGAGGGTGTCGGCTGGCTCCCCGCCCGCACAGGCGACTGTAGAAGCCTTTATACCTTCAAAATCATGAGGTGAGCAAGCCAAATTGGCAATGTCTCAGGTTTTTTACCACAGATTGCACACACCAACAACTAAAACCACCCCTTACTCATTCGCAGGTTGTCCTACTTTCCTTGTCCTGATGAAGACCCGATACGGTTGGCAAAACGTCTGCACCACTTAGTAGGGTCGAAACGTCGACGTTTTACTTTCAATCTGTCCATACTAAGTTTCAACTGAGAAGAAAGAATATTCGTGTTTGTTGAAACCATTGATTGCAAACCATGGACTGATGTTAATTTATGTCTTTATATGTTATTGTGTCACTGCACAGTCAGATCATCACCTGTCACTACCACTCACCTTATTTGTGATTCCTATTTCACCATTGCTTTGGACAACCTATTTTTTATCTTTGATTAACTCATGCAAGACATCTAAAAATAAGAAAACTCTTGCAAAAGCTAAAACCTGGTGTGTGTGTTTCTTTCTACAAATGTTCCATACAGTATTTCCATAAATAATGTTGTGAAATATACAAACAATTATTGAAAATAATCAAGCATAACAAAGAAACTGTCCTATGTTCTGACAGAACCACTGTTTTTGTATAAAGCTTAGAACCCAGGTTCTGAGGGTCACTGGGTCACCCCATTAGAATTAATGGTTATTTAGTGCAGGTGCTTACCTGCGAGAGTGTCTTTTCGCATCTCTTGAGCCATTATTAGCAATATACTATGTCACACAATAAACATTGTCATACACAGAGGAATATATTAACAAACGAATTCAGGAACAGGCAGAATTTGACTACCTAGGTACTGGGCTAACACCCACTGACACTACCTTGAATGACAAATTATCACAATTAGAAAGACTAGAGAAAACATTGATACGCACAAGACTACATGGCCATCTTTTACCAAAGTACCTACAGGCCAATATAATCCCCAAAGGTTTACAAGTCCGAAACGAACCCGGGATCTTTATAGAACTTCCAAAATTCCGAGAAGGCTTTAGCTTTGTGGCCCTAAAACTGCTCCCGACATTGGATGGTGTTGGGAGCAGAAACGGCAGTGGAATACGTAAGGAAATTGATCCAACAAATGTCAGAATTAAGAAGGAAATCCTTGAAGACAAAGCCTTAACAAATGCCAAAGAAGCATTAGAACGTGCAGAAAAGGCCACAGCTGAATTTAACACAACTACTCTGAACAGAAAGCTAGAGAAATTAGCTAAGGACATCAAAGCATATGACAAAAAGCTAACCTACCCTTACATCTGTGACGAGTACTACGTCCAAGATTCTCAAGGCTACTACACAAACCGCAATCGACAAACATCCAGGAGATTTGCCACCTTTTCCAATTCTTCTTCGGAGCTGACAGTGAGTCAGAAAGTACCAACCAAAAAACAGTGCCACGTGGATACCAACAAGGGACCTCATACCAACAACAGAATCCCTATTTTCCACCAAACGCTCCATATCCAACAGGAGCCCAATACCAAGATTCATTTGGTCTTTCAACTTCATCTTTTTTAGGGGATCCTACATGGAACAACAGAGACCCCAAATGTAGACGCCCCCCCCAGATGGAACCAAGGGAGAGGCAACCGCCGGAACTCCAGAGTTCGATTTCAACCCCAACCTCGACAGAACCACGGCGAAATCAGCACCAGACGCCAGACGTACAGGTGGTAATCGAATTACTGCATATTAATACCACAACCGCAGATGAAAGTGACAGAGGGTCCAACAACAACAGGTTCGCTCAGAATAATAAAGACCCTATTGTCAACATTTCTGATTACACTTTAACCAGGGCTGAACATAATATCCTATCCAAAGGACTGTCGTTCATACCTACTTCACCATCGAATACCTTTAATACCAAATTGGAATTACAACAGTTTTTTTTAGAAAAATCCGACTAAAATACTGCTTTGCTCACAAGGAAGAATACATTAGGAAACCGGCAGCAACCAATTTTCGCCCTTCCTCTACATTCACTCTAGCCAATCACCTAATGAATGACAGGATCCTTGCCTATGAAAAATGTGTAATGACAGAGGTAATGAATTTACTAAATGACTCCAGGTACACCAAACATAGCATTTCTAAGGCAGAAAGACAAGCTCTATATGACTTAAAAGCCAACCAGTCCATTGTGATAAAAACAGCTGACAAAGGGGGCGCAGTTATAGTCCAGAACAGAGAGGGCAATATAACTGAGATTCAACAACAACTCAACTGTGAAAACAGCTACCCCAGAATGCCAGGAGATACGACCAAGAAGATTGCAAAACTAATAAAGAACCTGACCACACGTGGCTTGGAAGAAGGCTACCTCTCGGAACCCGAGTCAAAATTCCTAAATAAATCGGATCCCAGGATCTTAACCATCTGTACCATCCCAAAGATCCACAAGGATATGAACAAACCCCCTGGAAGACCAATAGTCTTGGGATGTGGATCCATTCTGGAACCTGTGAACCAGTATCTTTACAATTTCCTTCAACCCTTCGTCTTGAAAACTAGATCATTCCTTCGTGACACAATGCACACAATTCAAATCTTTGAAAATCACCCCTTCAACAAACAAGGACAACTATTCGTCACTTTGGACGTGCTCGCTCTACACAAGCATACCACAGGATGAAGCAATTGAGGTAATTAAAAAAAACTTTGGATACTCGTCCATCACCTCACTGGGTACCGACTGAATTCCTGGTCCAATTGTTACAAATTGCCATGTCCAAAAACTATTTCATGTTCCAGAACAACTTCTTCTTCCAGTGCAGAGGAGTAGCCATGGGAGCTGGGTTTGCGCCAAGCCTGGTGAACCTATTTATGGATGACTTAGAGGATAAGTACATATACTTCAATGAAAACCTGCATGTAGACTGCATAACTAAATGGAACAGGTATATAGATGATGTCGTGATGATTTGGACAGGAACTGAAGAACACTTGAAGACCTTCTTGTCCTGGTTAAACAACGGCTCAGCAGACATCCAATTCACCATGGCATACAGCAGGTATTCACTACCTTTCCTGGATCCAAAATTTGAAGTGGAAGACGACAAGGTAGTAATGAACCTATATAAGAAACCGACGGACCGTAACACCTTACTCCAGTACAACTCACACCATCCCAGAAACCTGCGGGACAACTTACCCTATGGGCAATTTTTGCACTTGCGCAGAAATTGCACAAGACGGACCGATTATTTCAAAGAAACAGACCTACTCATTACTAAGCTGCGAGAAAGAGGGTACCCCAAGGCCTTCTTAACAGGGCACGCAAGCGAGCGAGGTACCGACCTTGTGAGATATTGCTATTAGTACAAGAAAAACCCGAGGCAATGGATAAACTGATCTGTGTCACCACATTTAACACCAGGAGCCATGATATCAACAAGATAGTTAAAAAGTACTGGAACATAGTAGAATCGGAAATTGGAATACCTGATGCTCCGATGTGTTCATTCAAAAGGGCCAAAAACATCAAAGACCACGTGGTCTATTCCAATCTTGAAACCCCCAAGGCTAATGATATTAGAACCCACCTAGGCCTACCGCCCATAACAGGCCACCAAAGATGTGGGAACTGCAAAGTATGAAAATACACTAAAACTGGAAATTCATTCACACACAGGACAAAAACACATGCACTAACCAAATTGACCAACTGTAACAGCCAGAATGTTATTTCCGCCATCAGATGTCCGTGTCAATTGCTCTGCATAGGCCAAACTACCCAATGGGTAAAAAACAGGATCTTACAGCACCAGAGTAGAATCCGCTGCAAGGTACAAGGTGCACCACTGGTGGAACATTACAACAACTGCGGCCACACACATGAACAATTGGAATGGTGGGTAGTGGAAAAAGCAGAATTGCACCAAAGAGGAGGTAATATGGCCTCCTTTCTCAACTACAAGGAATGTCGCTGGATCCATATCCTCGACTCAGTAGCACATGGATTGCATGAGCATGAGGAAACATATCCACAAATGAGTAAACTATGAAAACACAATACGTGCATCTGCATGATCTTTGCAGTCCAACATCAACATTGTTAGACATATTCATGCACTGTGTCACTCATTTCCTGCCAGAGGTCATCCATCTTTATGTTATAAACCTGTCACCACATGTACAGAAATTGAAAAGTGCAAATGTTCCATTAGTATGTTTCAATGCAATCATTGTAGTTCTACTTTAGCACTGCCAGACATATTCTTGCACTTGGTCACTTAATTTCCGCAAGTGGTTATCCGTTTTTATGTTATAATACATGTCACCACATGTTAAAAATTACAAATGTTTTCGTGATGTTTAGCACAGGTCGTCTAACGAATTAGAAATGCCAATACAAGATGGATAGTGTATTACTAGATATAATATATGTACTAAACTGCCATCAACACGTGTTTCCAATTGTTAAAAAGTATAAATGTGCTAGCATAGGTACAATAACAATAGAGACACTTCAATACCAGATGCACGGTATATATGAAAGTGTACCACCTTATATGCCACCATTTTTTGTGACTACTTGTGAACATGTGACTTTGATATCCATGCGTTTTTGCGACTACTTGTGAACATATGACTTTGATATCCATGCTTTACCCGGCATTGCATTCCTCATAACATGTTACATCCGCCTAATTTGTAAGCCGGGTATGCTCGTCAGGCTTCGTATTTACTTTGCTTATCTCATCATGAATACAAGAGACCTTTGCTCCACCTCCCATCCGCCACCGGGTTTTACACCTGGCAAATCACACATGGAGGTACATGCTCCGCATCATGTAGGCCACGTAGCTAATCCGTTTAAAACAGGGCGTCGTGCACGGCCTCCTTGCTATCATTCGCCGAACCAAGAAGGAGACAGACGATTGCTGTCCAACTCTCTAGTAAGTTCCCTGCCGCTCCGTTTTAAGCCTTTAACCCTTGACCAGGGATTGCCCCATATTTACTTAAAAGCTGCACTGTGGGCCACTGCTGACTTCTCACGGCCCATTTTGCATATTGGTAAACCGGTCTAGATTAGCGCGGCTCATATCCTTTATATTTAGAAACACTCGGCATGCGTATGACATCAAATATGGACCTTTGAATAATCGTCCTTTTGCATCACAGATATAGTTCCCTTGACTTTAATTTAATCTCATTTACCTTACAAGTTGTAATGTGGGCTACCGCTAATTCTTAAACTTTACGAAGTGGTCAACCCGTTACTACTGCTGCTTGCATCGATGATAAATATTACCACTCGGTGTGCGTGCGCCACTACATATGCGCTCTTCAATGTTCTTGTCTAAAACAGACAGGTTTCCCATCACTGGCTAAACCCGGAGGTTAGCTCCAACAATTACCTCAACCAATACTTCACACGCTAGCGGTGTGGATGAGCCGTCATTAATGTACATATATCGTGTTAATGGTCTAACCTTGACCATCCTTTTTGCTGATAGGACTAATAGAGTCGCCCCCAGGTGTTATGGTCCTACTGCCCCATTTTGATATATTAAGAAGCCCACATTTGGAAGAATTTTGATATGTGTTTTGCTTGGGACCTGTACTGACTTTAGGTCTCTTTTAAACCTTACAGGTGATCGCTTTTGCGGCACTCATCTTCCCCCCATTTCTTCACCGGCTGGTGAAGAAATCAGCATACATTGCCAAAGGTACGTACAGATATGGACTCCTAGCTTAATTGTCCATCCTTTACCCCATTGGTACTGATTATTCATATCACCTACAGATACCACTACTTGAGAAACCATTGCGAGGGTGTCGGCTGGCACCCCGCCCACACAGGCGACTGTAGAAGCCTTTATACCTTCAAAATCATGAGGTGAGCAAGCCAAATTGGCAATGTCTCAGGTTTTTTACCACACATTGCACACACCAACAACTAAAACCACCCCTTACTCATTTGCAGGTTGTCCTACTTTCCTTGTCGTGAAGAAGACCCGATATGGTTGCCAAAAAGTCTGCACCACTTACTAGGGTTGAAACGTCGACATTGTACTTTCAATAATCAAGCATAACAAATAAATTGTCCTATGTTCCGACAGAACCACTGTTTTTGTATAAAGCTTAGAACCCAGGTTCTGAGGGTCACTGGGTCACCCCATTAGAAGTAATGGCAGGGTAGCAGGGCGGGGGTGTTCCTGGTTATGATGGGTTGGTTAAGATAGGAGTTATAAACAGCAAGAGAGAAAAGCTTGATGCAATATGCTGGGGTCCCTCCCACTTTCAGGTAGCCATCGCATCTTTTCTGACTATACAACAAATCACTCAAACTTAGCACCAGGTCCCGCTTTTCGATTCCATCAGGGAGCGTGAATGGTCTTGGCAATACGATCAAACGTGGTATGGTCCACCAATCCACCCATTAACACGCCCCTGATGTTGTATTATGGCAAGAAACTCGGGTGCTGCTGGGCCACCTTTGAAAATTTCCCCGAAAGAAGCTGAGCTTTGCCCTGTGGTGCCTTACACCGACTCACGGCCTGGTAGCGTGGCCGGTGTGGGCGGCATCTCCGGCGGGCTGAACCAGCCGGGATGCCGCCCACACCGGCTACGCTACCAGGCCGGCTGGTGCCTATTCAACGCTGCAGTTCGATGTGGAGAGGAGAGCAGTGAGCCTGTGCATGCATGGTGAGATATTGGGCCCATTTGTCTGGGAGCCGCGGTCTGACCGGTCCGGCGAGGGTGCCGCTAGTGTTAGTGGCGCATTGTTGACTTTCTAACGGAGCCTATTCTTGATCATCTGGTGCTAATTATTGTTGCTCGCCATCGGCACCAAGGGGCAATCGCATTGCTGCTGCCTAGGTGCATCACTCCTGCCACGGCCTGCTCTGCGCCTCCTGATCGATGCGGTGGCCCCTCATGCTTCAGCAAGGACGCCTATTTTCAGATGGCGCTGGGCATTGCTGGCAGCCCACTGTCACCACAGGAGTGCCCCATACCTGACTCACTGTTACCTAGGTGCCGCGCCCGAGTGCTGGGTTCAAGGGGGACCATGGACTGAATTTAGTGCACGATTTACCACAAGCAGGGGGGCAGAGGGCGCATAGATGGGCAAACCAAACAAGACGCAGCCCAAGATAAATTTTTAACAGCGGAAATCCTGTTGGCGACATCAAGCAGATAATAGCGTCCATGCAGCAAGGCCTGTCAGCGATTGACACTAAAATCGATACTTTAGCCGATAGCATGGACAAAATGTCTGAGCGGGTGGACAAACACTCAGAGCGTTTGGATAATGGCAGAGCGGCGGATCACAGAAACTGAGGAGGCCCAAATGGACTCCGACGATGCCCAGAAACGTGTGGAGAAGGCCATAGTTGCCCTGCAGGACAGAGCTGAAGACTTGGAAGCTAGATCACGGCACAGCAACCTGCGAATCACGGGACTGTCGGAATCCACGGCGACAGGCAATATGGAGACCTTTGTTGAAAAACTGCTCACAACTCTGCTGGGTGCTGACATTTTCTGCCCTGTTTGTCGTAGAGAGGGCACACCGCTTGTTGGGTTCCCGGCCTCAACCTGGTGCCCCTCCGCGGCAACAGCAAGTCCATCTTTGCACATCTTGGGGACCGCAAGCCATTACCGTGATCTGGGGGGGTGTTGACTTTAATTGTGTCCTAGATCCAGCGCCTGACCGCTTGAAGGGCCCTCCCAGGCCTCCATCTGATTCTGCCAGGGTAATTGCAGATATAGGTTTGCGGTTGCAATTGGCAGATGTTTGGAGAGCTAGGTCTGGCGAAAGGGGCGGGTTCACATATTACACAGTGCCCCATGATATCCACACTCGTATCGACTACTGGCTCATCTCACAGACGCTGTTAACCAAAATACAGACTGTTCCGTCCTAGCCCGGTCTTTCTCGGACCATTCACCCATTTTAGTAGTGCTTAATGTGCCCTCATGGGGCCCACCTCCATTTCTGTGGCGCTTTCCCCCATACTCACCAATCAACACTGTATTTAAGCCTGAACTCACAGATGCTATCACAGAATTTTTCACACTCAATGTTGGCACAGTAAACTCCTTTGCCGCGGTATGGGAGTCGTTCAAGGCCTTTATACGCGGAGTGGCTATCAGTAAGCATAATGGAGTATTACGCTCTATTAGAGGCAGGCTTGCTCTGTTGAAATCCCGAACAGCTAAACTTGAGGCTGAGTTAGTGATTAGCAATGACGCCCAATCACGGGTGTTGCTGAAAACTACACTTGACGAGTACCATAAAGAGGCAGATAGTGAAGTCAAATATATGGGCAAATACGCAACAGCTAGAATATATGGGGAAACCGACAGACCGGGTTCGATGCTAGCTGGGTTGGCTCGTCGTAGATCGGAGGCTGGAATCATTTCAGAGCTTTCTGGTGAGGAGGGCTCACTATTAACAGAGCATGCAGATATTAACAATCGGTTTCGTGGATATTAGCAAGAGCTATACAGCTCGAAGGTCGCCCCTAGCGATGATGATTTATCGCGCTATCTTTAATACATCAAGTTCCCGTGGTTGTCGGACTGGTACCGGGAGTTTCTAATGCCCCCCTTTGAGGTACGGGAGATACGATTGGCTTTGAGTTCTATGCCGGAGGGCAATGCCTCGGGGATTGATGGACTGACAGTGTCCTTTTACAAAGATTTTAGTGACATTTTGGTTCCACACTTAAGCAGCCTGTTTCAGGAAATGGGGATTGCTGGGGTCATGCCGCCTACTATGCGCGAGGCCCTGATCATTACGTTACTGAAACCTGATAAAGATCTCCAGAACTACTCCTCTTATCGGCCACTTTCGTTGCTCAAAGTGGAATTATTTTTTTGCAAAAGTACTGTTTAATTGTCTCTCTCCATTGTTGCCCTTATTGAGTTGTTCGGAGCAAGCTGGATTTATACAGGGTCACACTTTGTCCTCTAATCTCTGGACTGTGTTTGGTGCCCTTCAGCATGGCCGGGTAGAGGTAAAGGTGACCACGGTCTTTTTAGATGCGGAAAAGGCCTTCGATTCCATAGAATGGAACTTTATGCTTGCTGTACTGCGCCGCATGGGAGAGGTATTTCTCCAATTGGTATTGGTACTTTGCAATTCACCACTGGTGCGAGTACGTACCCAAAACACGGTCTCTGCCCCTGTTCATATATCGCGGGGCACTCGACAGGGATGTCCCTTATCCCCCCTATTGTATGAGTGGCCGCTGAGCTCCATGAATACCTCCATGAATACCACGGACAGAGAAGGCTTTGCTTCCCCAAATACAATGTAATTGTTTCGACCTACGCTGACGACCTGCTTTTGCATGTCCGAGACCCGGACGTCCACCTCGCCCCGGATAATTTGCGAGGTGCTGCGGTTTGGTGGCGTCTCTGCCTCAAGCTTAATTGGTATAAATCCATAGTTTTCCTACTCACTCCGTCTTCTGTGCCGCCTCTTGACTTCCCTGTTCAGTGGACTTCTGACCCGGTCCGCTATCTGGGCATCCAAGTTCATTCCGATGCGGAAAAAGTGATTAGAGCAAACTATGGCAGAGCTATTGCCAAGTTAAGCGATGATATAGACAGACGGATTAGGCTCCCGCTCTCGCTGGTGGGGAGGGTATCCCTGATGAAGACGGTGGTGCTCCCCCGCTTTCTCTTTTTCTTCGCTAACATACCTGTGGGGGTGGTGACAGTCTGACTAGGGCTCAGGCGCTGCGCAGCACGCGGAGCTGGAATAAGCCACACACACACTCTGCTACTCTGGTGTGGACCGGAAGTGCCGTGCCACTTCGGTCCCTTTATTTAAAGCCTTCTGGCCACGCCTGGCCAGAAGGTGATACATTGTGGGTAGTGCTTCCTGGGGCTCAACCTGAGACCCTCGGAGCACTAGAGCGCTACATCCCTTCCCAACTTAGATTTTCAAAACAATATAATCAGTTCAACATGCGAAATCAGCCAGTCTGTGATTTGGTCGCGGATTAGATCTAAGATCGTATTGCCACTTGCCTCTTGGAGGGAGCTGGTCTCGAGGGGATCCCGGCGATGGCAGAGGTGGTTGTTCTGCGGCGTCGGAGGGCAGGCCCGTGTTGTCGTTTGTGGCTGTGCTCTCTTCTACTTCTCTTGCCGCAGGTACTCCATTGTCTGAGCCCTGTCCTCTTGGTGTGGGTATTGGCTTGAACCAGGATATATTGCGAGTCACCTCTTCCCCGTCTCGGCTGGCAGTGATCGCTGTTCCTCTGGTTTCCTTGATGATCCAGGGTTCTGGTTCAAATGGTGTCTTGAACTTGCCCCCTGGCCGTCTCGTGCGGATCAATACGGTCTCTCCTGGACTCAGGGTTTTTGTTTGGGCTCTCCTCTTGTGACTTGCTTTCTCATTGGTCCTTCTTCTCCGTTCTTGCGTGTCCGCCGGCGAGTATGGTGCCGGAGCCCAATTGTTGGCCATGGGTAGTAGGTCTCTCCGTGGTCCGGCCAGCATCAACGCCCATGGTGACTGCATGGTGATGCTGTGTGGTGTGCTCCGATACTCTCTTAGGAATGCCTGCAGTGTTTCTTCGGGGTCGCTCCCTTCTGCGGATGATATTCGCAACACTTTGTTTATTGTCCTCATAAAGCGTTCCACCTCGCCGTTGGCTTGTGGCCATTGAGGGGTGATTCTGTGGTGGTTGATCCCCAGGTTCTTTAGAAACTCCTTGAACTCGCTCCGCTGGAATGGGGGTCCATTGTCTGTTTTGATGACCATCGGAATGCCAAATAAGGCGAATGCTTTGCTGAGGATGGGGCGAATGTTCATGAAACTAGTCGATGCTGCTGTTTCTACTATGGGGTACTTGGTATAGTTGTCCATTAGTACTACTGTGACTTTCCCATCCGGGAAGCTTCCAAAGTCTAGGCTTAGCCACGCCCATGGTGATGGCGCATGGTCTTCTGTGATTATGGGGGCTGGTACTTCCGGGCTGCTGGTAATTTGGCATGCTCGACACTCTCGCACGAAAGCCTCAACGCTCTCCTCCATGTTGGGAAACCATATTTTCTCTCGCATCCTCGCTTTCATTCTGCGGGTGCCTTGGTGTCCTTCGTGCGCTAGGGCGGTTGCTTTCTCTTGCAGTGCCTTGGGGATGACCACTCGAGTCCCTCTCAGTAGCAGGCCGTTGTCAGCGCAGCTGAGGTCATCGTGGATCCTCCAGAATTGTTGCAGGCGTGTTCTGTCCGCCTCGTTCCACCCAATGGTATCTTTCAGGAAATTCACCCACGCTCCGGAGTGTATTGCTTCTTTTACTCTCTTGACAACCGCATCACTGTCATAGTGTGAGATGATGACATCAGCGGTTAGTGCGCAGGGGCATGCTCCTACTGATAGCATATTGATGAACTCCTCGGTCGGGTTTTCTTGGTCGGCCTTGTGGGACTCTTCTGTGATGGGGTGGCGAGACAGGAAATCAGCTGGGTTTTTCGCCCCAGGTCTGTACACAAGGTCCATTTGGTACTGCTGAACTTAGATTGCCCAACGTTCAATCCTTGGTGGTGGGTGAGGTGCGGTGCCTCGGAACAGGGGAATCAGCGGTTGGTGGTCTGTTACCATTCTGAACGGGTGGCCAGATATGTAGAGATGGAAGTGGGCGCAGGCCCATTTTACTGCCAGTGCCTCTCTCTCAATTTGCGAGTATCGCGACTCGGTCGCCGTCAGGGCTTTGCTTGCGAATGCCAATGGGGCCCACACCCCGGGTTCTGATTCCTGTGACAGGAGGGCTCCTAGTCCTACTGGGCTGGCATCTACCAATACTTCGGTGGGTCTTGCCGTATCGAAGTATGCCATTGTTGTGCTGTCCAACAGTGCTTCTTTGATTTTGTGAAATGCTTTGTCTTCTGTTTCCGTCCATTTCCATGCGCTGTCTTTCTTCGTTAGGCTTCTTAGAGGCTCTGCGATTGTGGCTAGATTGGGTATAAACCTAGCACAGTACTGTGCCATCCCCAGGAAACTCCTTACTTCGGAGGCGGTTGATGGTGCTGGAGCGTTCTTGATGGCGTGGGATTTGCGGGGGTCCACTTTCACTCCGTCTGAATTGAACACATATCCGAAGAATTCTATTGATTTTCTGAAAAATTGGCATTTGTCTTTGTGTAGCGTAACGCCATATTGCGTGAGCCTGTGGAGGGTCGCTTTCAATCTTCGGTGATGTTCTTCACACGTTTTGGCATGAATCAAGATGTCGTCGCTGACATTCAGCACTCCATCTAGTCCGGATAGGATCTCTTTAACTGTGTTTTGGAAGATCTCGGCTGCGGATGAAATGCCGAAATTTAGCCGCTTGTATCGTCTCAGCCCCAGGTGTGTTGAGAAGGTTGTGATGTAGCGGCTCTCCTCCGCTAGTCTGAGTTGATGATATCCTGCGTTAAGATCTAGCTTAGAGAACCATTGGGCCCCGTTCAAGTCTGTCAGAATGTCATCTACTGTTGGGGTGAGGTGTCGTTCTCGCCGGATAGCTTTGTTCGGGATCCTCATGTCTATGCAGATGCGAATTTTGCCGGGTTGTCGTGGTTTCTCGGCTATTACCATCGGGGACACCCACGGTGTCGGCCCCGATACCTTCTCGATCACACCTTGTTCCTCGAGTTGGTTGAGTTCCTTTTCGACGGCGGTGCGCAGGTGAAATGGTATTCTTCTGTGTCTCAGTGCCACTGGTTGAATGGCTGGGTCGATGTGCAATTTGATCGGCGGACATTTGATGGTGCCGAGGCCTTCAAAGAGTGTAGGGAACATTTCCAGGATGTCTTCCGTTTGGAGAGTTTTGACGGCGTTTGCAAACGCAATGAGGCGGAGGTCTTCCGCTGTGTTGCTTCCCACAAGTAGATCTGCTTCTTTGTCTATGACATGGAAAGTTGTTGTCACTTCATTGTCTTCCGCCTTCACTTGGACTACTATCTTCCCACGCAGCGGGAGGGTTTCCTGGCTGCCGTATGTTAGTATTCTCGCTTTCGAGGGAACTAGCCTGGGCCTCGGCTTCAGTGCTTTATAATGTTGGATTCCCATGACATTTACGGTGGCTCCCGTGTCAATTACGCCAGTTGCTGGAGATCCATCGATATGTATTTGGCATTTTGGCTGGGGCCTCCGCCGTTTCTTTAGTTCGCATACGAACGATACATAGTAACATTCATCTTCATCCTCTGTGGAGGATTCGTCGAATCGAGCTTGTCTCGGTGATCTGTTTGATCGGGACGGCGTTGCCTCTTCTAGTGATAGCTGTCTCACAGCTCCTGTGATTGGCTTTCTTCCTGGCGCTCCTCTTCCTCGGGTGCCACCCCTGCACACGCTTGCGAAATGGTTAGGTATTCCGCACTTTGAGCAAGTTTTGCCACGTGCCGGGCATCCATCTTGGTTGTGTTCGTCCCTGCCACAGTATCCACACGGTGTTCGGAGTGGCGTCCTGGTCGGCCATCTTCCTCTGCCTCCTCGGCTGGTGCTGCGGACTGCGTCTACCCTTTCTGTCTTCACCACGGCTCCTGCTTCTGCTCGTGGGTTCAGGGCTGCTTCCATTGCCGTCGCGCGTGCATCCGACAGCTCGTGAGATCTGGCAAGGATCAATATTTCTTCAAGGGTGATGCATGGTTGTCTTAGGATTAGTGTCCTCAGGTGTTTGTTGTGACAACCCTGAATGAGCTGTGCTGTTACTTCCTTCTTTTCGTCATCGTCTGTGCACGTGCTTATGAGATCTCTTAATCGCGCATGGAACGCGTCCATGGTTTCTCCCTCTCTCTGTTTAGATTGGCGGAACTTGAATAGCTCATAGTGTGGGTTTAACTGGGGGTCGAAATGTGCGTTCAGTGCGGTGACCGCTGCGTCATAGTCATCATCATCCCCTGTGTCTGGTAGGTGTTTGAATAACTTGTATAGCTTGGTGCCCCCAAAGTGTAGCAACAGGGATCTTTTTACTTCGTTATCCTTCTCCCTGGTCGCGGTGAAGTAGTTGTTGAGCTGTCCCAGCCATACGGCCCATCTAGGGGCAGCTGTGCCCGGGTCTATCAGTTCACTGAAGGGTGGTAATGCTTGTATCTGTGAGTGGGCTGACGGTGCTGGCGGCTGTGTTCCGAGGTTTACTGCTGGTGCTGGGGGTCCTGCTTGCTGAGCCTGGCCGGCTCCTCCACTTGCTCCCCCTGGGTTTGTGGTCATTTTGGTGTTAGGAGGTAGTGTCTTCCCCTTAAATGTTTTTCTTCTAAAAGTGCTGGTTGCGTTTGCATGGGCTTGTTTGTGTTCGCCTGAGTCAGTATTTGCTTGCTTGCTGGTTGCACTTGCTTGTGCTTATTTGCGCTTGCTGGGCCAATGCTTGTTGGTGCCTCCACGTGGTGTGCCTGGCAGCCTCGCTGGATTGCTCGCGCAATCGCTGGGTCCCGCGTCGGTTAGGGCCGAGGCTTTCTCCTTCCTTTCGCGCTCTTCTGGGGCCGGGCCTCCTCGCTGACGTCAGCGCCTCACATCTGCGCATGCGCGCGTTGCTTGGGCCTGTTGCTGGTTCTCCGCTTTCGGTGCGCTCTCGCGTGGGGGCCGATCTGCCGCTGCTGTCGCCGGTGCCACACGCAGCTCTTGGTGCACGCTGCTTACCGGTAAGGAGATTGTTTCCGCTGACGGCGGGCCGGTTTCTGTTTCTGCTTTTCCCCAGAGCGGCGGCCAGAGCGGGTGAGCAATTGCTGCTCGGGTCCGTGGTGTTGCGGTTTGATGTTGTTCGATTTGGGCGAATCCCACCCTCGTCGCCAGTGTGGGGGTGGTGACGGTCTGACTAGGGCTCAGGCGCTGCGCAGCACGCGGAGCTGGAATAAGCCACACACACACTCTGCTACTCTGGTGTGGACCGGAAGTCCCGTGCCACTTCGGTCCCTTTATTTAAAGCCTTCTGGCCACGCCTGGCCAGAAGGTGATACATTGTGGGTAGTGCTTCCGGGGGCTCAACCTGAGACCCTCGGAGCACTAGAGCGCTACAATACCCATAGTGGACCCACAACAGATTTTCGGAGAGCTGTGAACTTTAATGAATAAGCTGGCTTGGGCTGGCAAGACTCCGCGTATAGCGTTCGACATCCTCACTTTACCCTGCAATGCGGGGGGTGCCTGGGCGTGCTAGAGCTAGAACTCTATAAACGGGTGGCGCAGGCTCCGCATGGCCACGGCTGGGACCACGGCCTGCATGACCTTCCACACCTCCAGATTGAGATGGAAGCTGCTGACCCAGACCCCTTGCCACGGTTTTTAACTAAGCCACCAATAAGAAGTTGCGAGTACTAGACTCGGTCAACTCCCTGGTCCATGCGTGGCACGCACTGCTCCGTATGCATGATGGCGCCCAACTATACTCACCGCTTATGAGGGTGGAGTGGTGTCAGTGGTTTACTCTCAGCTCAGAGCGAGGGGCTCTCCACTCACTGAACAGTCTCAGTGTACAAGATATGGGTGATCTGTTTACAGACGGAAGGGTGTGTTCATGGGAGGAGGCGATCGCAGGGGTAACGGGGCCCTCTGCATTAACGCAATTTCATTTCTTCATGACTCGCCATGCTCTGCGCGCGGTGCTAAGTGAGAAACTCCTGGAGCCATTGGAGATTCCAGCCTTATCTATACTACTGCGCTCAAAATCACCTGTGAAGTTAGTCTTGCGCCTATATGCCTCAACACAACTTACTAAGACCACTCCATACACGAAGACGCAGCTGGCGGACATTGGGGCCCCAATAACAGATGCTATTTGGTCTTACTGCCGTGAGACCACCCGCAAAGTCTCCCTGAATGGCTGCCACAGGTTGGCCCATTTTAAATTCTCACACAGGGTCGATTACACTCCACAACGACTATGTAGGTATGGATTGCGGGACACTGATTGCTGTGAGCAATGCGATATGCCAGGGGCTGGGTTTTTTCCACCTTGCTTGGCAATGCTCTCATGTGGAAGGTTATTGGAGAAGCATTTTCAGCTACTAACAGACATTGTGGGGCTTCCTCTCACTCCCGACCCCCTATTGGCACTACTGGGCTACAAGAAACAACTTCGGAAGAACGTTCGCAAATGGGTCGCTATGGGTCTTCTCCTAGCGAAACGTAGGCTGGCGATGTGCTGGATGCGGGCCCAGTGCCAACGGTTGCAGAGTGGGAAAAAGGTATGATGTATTGTAATACCCAATCTGAAGTTTATAACAAGCTGTTACCCCCCTGCAGTCGTCTGAAAGGTTTCTGGGGTCTGTGTGCACAATATCAAGTAACGCAGCTAGATAGCGATGAGACACAGGACTAACGGCTGATGAATTGGATGCAGGAATGAGGTGCTTGGGAAGATGGAAGCACTGGCTGACTCGTTGATTGTGCCACTTCTCCTGCTTTGGGGGATGCTGAATCAAGGTACTGTGCCATGCTGATATTGTACCCCGATTGTGTAACTTTGCCTCATTGTAGGTATTCCTGGTGATGCCTTGTACGATGTATTGTTGCTGAATATCGGCCCAACACTTGCTAGACAGCGCAACCTCAGCCCCATATGTAATCAAACAAATGTGATATTTATATATGTGATATTTTTAATTTTTTTCCTATATTTGTTTTTTCTTTGTTCAATCAATAAAACATTAAAAACAAACTTTCACAGTGCTCCTACTCAATGTCTTTGAGGCTAAATGGGGACCCTTCATTATACTTTCAACTCATGTTGTTATGTTATGTTATGTTAACGGATTTTTAGAGCGCATAGCTGCCCGTGAGCGTCCCAGCTCTTGCTGTTGCCCATGCTGTGTCACACATCTTTGCTTTGGAATAGAAAGTACCCAGTGTTTTATATTTTCTACTGCAGTGGCGCCCAAACGTTTTAGAACCAGTACCCCATTTTCAGAATAACAATCTTTTGCGACCAACTTAACTGCAAAGGACATGAGGTGGGGCGATTTTTTAATGTATTCAAAGCACCATGTGGTAGCTCGCTGTCATTGCCGGACAGTAGTCACCGATTTTGCACAGACAAACAGTTTTGGTGAGAAAAGTTATCTAGTGCACAAGTAATAATGTGTGGTAATTGGGTATTCATGAATATTTATCCACTTGTGTGCAATGTTCCCTGTAAGGTGCGTGCACGCACGCACCTCTGTCCTCCCGAGCGTGTAGTGATATGGAGGAAAGCACGCGCACAAAGCACATCCCAGAAGAGCATTTGTCCTTCGGAAGGCAGAAAATGGTCTAGTAGTTTATTTATTTATTTTATTTATTTTGGGAGTCTTCTATAGCGCTAGCCAAACCCGAGGGTATCGGAGTGCTTTACAACATGATGAGGTGGAGACAAAAATACAGGGTAAAGGCAAGGCAGGAGTGTTGGACTTGGCCCTTATGGCAGGTTCACCCCTAGACTTTTTGCTTGTAATGGTGACCTGGTGATGGTGATTTTTAGGTTCTGCGCACTTTCACTGTGTCCCAGTGGAAAGTGCGTGCGCAGTCTGAGTGCATGTGATGAGATAGGCCTGCCCTCCCATAGGAATGCATGGGGAATGTATGTGTCCCTGGTAGTTCCTGATGCGTGGGGTGTACAGGTTCGAATTTGATATGTGCGAACTCGTGAGAGTGAATGCTTCGCAATGGTGTGTGTTGCATGCGTGTGTCATATGTAGAAGTGCAACTTCTAGGAGTTGGCATATTAGAGTAAAATATGCCTGGCGTGTGATTGGCTGGAGCAGGCTGGTGAGCCTGGCTCCAGGAAGGCTGGATGGGTCTGCCCCTGTGGTGAGTGGGAGATTAGCATGAGTGATGTGTGGGAGGAGTGTACCTGTGTCCTGGATGGGCTGGGTTTTCCCCACACAATGCTGGCTCCGCCCCCCTGTGGTGTGACTGATGACCCTAGCCCTGTCAGTGAAAGAAAGGGGTGGTAGGGCCATCAAGGGTACTCCCAAACCAGCTGCGACTGGTTTCTCCCCCACCCTGCACCTCCAAACAAAGGATTTAGGTGTATAAAAATGGGGCTGTGTCCCCACAGAATTTGTTCTTGTTCCAGGATCCTGAGGGGGGCTGCTGCTGCTGTTGCTGGGGCCAGGAGGAACCGCCACTTGGACTGCCTCCCTGTCTGGAGGGCCAGTGAGCTGGCCCCTGGCCCAGCCTTGCCCCCCACCTTGCCCTGCTGAGGGACCTTTTTGCTGGAGCTCTATTTTGCTGGATATTGCTTCTAAGCACCTGGGAGCGCTGAGGATTGCCTCTAGCGCTTGAGAGCGCTTTCTTCTCGTCCTAGCGCTGGGAGCGCTGTAGTTTGAGCCCACTAGCGCTTGAGAGCACTTTATATTGACCAGCAGCGCCTGGGAGCGCTTTTATAAGGCAGGTGCCCACCCTGCATTTTGCTGCTCTAGCGGCTGCCCATGCCGCATAGTTGTGTGATTTATTTTAATTATCAGGAGCTCACCCCGTGTTGAAATCGCTGCAGCCCAGGAACCCTGCCGGGCCGCCGCGCTGCCTACGGCGACCCGGAAGTCCCGCCTCCACACCTCCAAGGCCGCGCTGCCATTGGCGGCCCCCGAGGTCTGACCCGGAAGTCAGGCAAGCTGTGGAGGGACAACGTGACGAGGACCAGGAAGCAGGAGCCGCGGGAGCCTACTCCGCGCTCCTGCGTGTGGAGAAGAGGCTTCCTTTACTGCCACGGCCCCAGGGAGAGCCCCGTGGTGACCGGCCTGAAAGAGGGAGAGCCCGGAGTCTCCGTCGAGAGCGCCCAGCACGCCGCCAGCAGACGGAGCCGAGGAGGAGCCCCCGCCCCCCAGAGTCCCGGTGAGTGCTGCGCTGTGTCTCCGGTTGACGGAGGCCGCTCCAAAGGAGGGGGCATTGCTGTTTTGAGCCCTGAAGGCTCCACCAGTGGCCGCAGTCGCGCAGAGAGCCTAGTGAGGCTCAGAGGGGCATCTTGGAAAACTCGAGTTCCCAGAGGTGGGACTCCAACGACGGGCCAGTATTCTCGAGTCCCCCAGAGGGGGGGACTTCCACAGTAAGGCGCCACAGTTGTTTTCAGAGCCCAGAGAGGCTCAAAGGCTCCATTTGGTCTCAAGCCCAGAGAGGCTCTGGGGCATTTTTGTTACTTAGAGCCCGAGAGGCTCAAGTTGCCATAATTGTTTTGCGAGCCCCGAGAGGCTCAGTGGCAGCCACACCTGTCTAATTAGAGCCCTGAGAGGCTCAGGGGGACATTTTGTTCTGCAGAGCCTATGAGGCTCCCACATCGTGTTCGCCCCACCAGTGCTCAGAGCCTAGAGAGGCTCCCACGTTGGCCCCATCATTTGCACCAGTTGCCCAGCACCTTGTGGGCAACTGCCACGTTTAGGCCCTGACATTGGGACACAGGGACTGCCACAGGTGGTGGCTAATGTGGATTTGGCGCAATTGTGATTGCTACACCTCTGAATGTATTGTGATGCATCATGTGTTTTCCTCCCTTACACCTCTGAATGAATGTTATGCATTGCATCATGTGTTATGTTCTTACCCCCCTACAGGTATTGTGATACTTAGGTGGTTGTTTTCTCCCTAGTACAGGTGGTGCTAGTGAGGTCCTGGTTACCAGTGATTACTGGTTGTGTGCTATTTTGTGCTAATGTAATTTTACATTCTAAGTGCTATTTCTAAAAAGTGTTACTTCTAAAAGTGCTGATTCCTGACAGTGGTCCAGGTGGCCCTGTCTTGTAAATATCCCCTGTAAATTCTGCCGTGCCTCTGGCACATTGTAAAGTGTGTGTTTTATCTAATGTGTTTTGGTGTAATACAAAGGCTATTTTTATATAACCTTGTGTGGAGTTTCCTTTGTGGTGGGCCTTGGGTGTTGTTGCTGGGGTGCGTGCGCAAATACTTAACTCACATCGCCTCCAAGTTTAGCCTTGCTGCTCGCGCCACGTTACCTAGAGGGTGAGCTGGGGTTATCGTGGCGTGTAACTCCCTTGCCCTGACTTAGGAATGGTGGTCTCTGACTGACTTTGGCGCAAGCCCTGGCCAGCCAGGGATCCCATTTCTAACAAGGAGGAATACAGAAAAAGTTCAAAAGGCAGCATTGCAGAGTTTTGGAGGTAGGCCAATTGAGGGAGAAAAAGTTCAAAAAGGAGGCTTTACAGTTCTCCTGGGTCTTCGCGGGGAGATGATTGAGGTAGAGGGGGTCGAAGAGGCCGCGGCGAGGCATTGAGGGGGAGGGGCCAGAAGGTAGAATCAAAGTCCTAGGAAGGCACGACTGGTGGTGGAGAAGTTCATTTCGCGGTGACAGCACAGGGGCTGAGAAATGGAGGAGGTAGGACGTGGCTGTGTGGTGATTGGTGGCTGCCCGTTGGGGGAGCACTGATGGGAGGCACCCAGGTGGAGGGAGGAGCATCATGTAATTGCGTTTGGGAAGGCACGGTTGAGGTAGAGAGTTTTAAGGAGGCTTTTGAATTTTGGAAAGGCAGGGGTTGTTCTGATGTTGATTGGGATGGCGTTCCAGGTTTTTGGGGCGTTTCCTGCAAAAGAGCGGGCAGCAGTATTTTGTTTACCCGTTTTTAAGGGAATGAGGAGGAGAGAGTTGGAACTCCTGAGGTTTCTTGCTTGTCCGGCTTTCTTGAGTTTGGAGGCTAAGTATTCCGGTTTCCCTGTGTGTAGGGCTTTATGTGTGAGGCAGGCATTTCTGAAACTGGCCCGCATTTCAACTGGTAGCCATTTCAGATCTCTGAGCGCAGGCAAAATGTGGTCAAATTTCTTGATTCCGGTGACCATCCTGGCTGCAGCATTGAGAGTTGTTTTGAGCGGGGCTAGGTGAGAGTGGACAGTCCCGGAGAGAACTGCGTTCCCATAGTCTAGTCTGGACAACACCAGGGCTTGGGTTGCTTGCTTGAGGTCGGAGGAAGGGATGTAGGGTTTGATTTTGTTAAGGAGCTTCAGATTGAGGAAGGCGCCCTTGGCTGAGTTCTTGATGTGATTGGACATGGAGAGTTTGTGGTCAAGGGTGATTCCCAGTGATTTGACCGAGGTAGCCAGGGTGAGATTTCCGTTGAGGGCATCAATAGCTTTCAACCATTCAACGATTTGCGGGTTTTCCTCCTTGTTAGAGATGAGGAGGATCTCAGTTTTGCCCTGATTGAGTTTGAGGTGGATCTTTGCTAGCCAGTCTTAGACTTCATTGAGGGTATTGTTGAGTCTTTGAATGTCGTTGAGGGAGGAGGTTTCCAAGTAGATCTGTGTATCATCTGTATAGAGATGAAAGGGGATATTCGCTTTTTTCAGAATGGAGGTGAGAGGTTCCATATATATATGTTGAACAGTTGAGGGGAGAGAATGGAGCCTTGAGGTGTTCTGTGAAAGTGACAGAGTTGCCTGGGGGGTGGTATAGGAGGTGGAAGCGCACTAGGTTATTGTTGGTGGTTTTGAAGATGGCGGTAAGGCATTCGAAAGAGTTATATATGAAGTTGTCGGTTTCGGACTCCGATAGGTTGTTGTTGTGGATGATTGCCACGCCTCCGCATTTTTGGTCAATTCTATCTTTCTTGATGATTGAAAAACCCGGGGGGACGAGCATATCTAAGAGAGGGGAGGAATCATTTAGCCAGGTCTCGGTGATGAAAGCAATGTCAATGTCAAGGGTGTGATCTCTTCGGCGCAGGGGAGTGCTGGGGGATTTAGGATGACTTCTGTTGTTAGAGGAAGGGATAGGTTGGGGTATGGAGAGAGATAGGGGATCGGGAAGAGATGGCCTGTTGTTCTTGTTAGGGGGAGGGAGACAGGAGGGGAGGCTTGAGGAGTGGGTTGTGGGTACCCGGCGTGGGAAGTTGTGGGTTCCGCACCGGGGGTGGATCGGGGGGTAGAGTTAAAGCAGGGGTGGCCGAGACAGTGGAGAGAGGGGGATTTCCGGTGGTCAGAGAGTGCGCTACGGAAGATGGGTAGCAGGAGGAGGAGTGAGGTGAGAGTTCCTTAAGGGGGATTGGTTTTCCAGGCGGTGGGTGATCGGGCGGGGGAGAGGGGGAGTGGGGTAGCTGGTGGAACATAGCCAGGGGAAGAGGAGGTCAAAAGCTTCCAGATTGGCATTGTTGGCTTGGATCAGGACTATGTCGTTAGAGTAGATGGTCATCAATGTGCTCCCACTGAGTGGTAAGGGGGAGGGGACGTAAAAGGAGAGTTTGCAGCTATGGGTCGTGTTAATCGTTTTGGTGATTTGGCATCTGACTCGCAGGACTGATATCCAGTTGGAGGGTCTGGATGTGTGGAATATGAGGTCCATTTTTAATTGGCCTAAGGCGGAGGAGTGGTAAAGGTCGGCAAAGAGGGATTCCGGGAATTGTCTGAGTAGTTTGTGTTTAAGGGTTTTTTTTGGATTTCAGAGAGAGGAAGGGCAGGGGGGAGATAAAGAAGGAGTTATGGCCGTGCTGTTTTATGTAGAGCGGGTTAACGGAGGGAGGAGCTGAGCGGGGCATTCTAGCTGGGCAGAGAGGGGGCAAAGTGAGGATAGTGTCTAATTTCAGGAGGGCTAGTTAGAGACCAGGGGAGCAAGGGGGAACCGATTGCGGGGCGGAGCTGGTTAGCGGAGGACTGGGCAGCTGGGAGAGATGGCAGGGGCAAAGGGTCTCTAGCGCTGCCTGGCTCGACGGCGCTTGCTAGGGTAGCTATCTGGGCGGACGATGGTGAGGAAATCTAAGGAGAGCTGGCAAGGACCGATAGGTAGTGCTGGGGGGAGGACAGGCGGAATTCCCTTTGCTAGATTCAGAGAAACTCACGGAAGCATTGAGGCTGGCAGTCTTAGATGGAGAATGTTAATCAGAGTGCCCGTCAAGGGCTGCATTTTACATAAATACTTTCAAAAGGCATACAATCAGCGCCACAGCTGCGCTCTATTTAGAAAAGAAAAATTATACAACAGGGGGTGGTGATGGACAGAGTTTCTGAATTAAGCAGAATACTCTCACCCAGTCAAGAGATCAGGGCTTAATCCAACACCGTTTTTTAGCTCACTGCACCATCCCAGCTCAGAACCTGGCTATATGCAAATTAGTCTGTCCCTGGCCCAGTGTATCATGGGAACAGGGCAAACCAAACTACCAAGCCAATTCTTTCACTGGGAAGGAAACAAGCTACCGGGGACCGGTTTCTGGCATTTCAGCCGTCTTCGGCCCGGCTTGCTTGAATCCTGATGGTGCAATGAGCTAGGGACTCACGTCTGAGTATACCCTTCCACGCTTATGGTGGACAAAATAATTAAACAACAGGGGGTGGTGATGGACAGAGTTTCTGAATTAAGCAGAATACTCTCACCCAGTCAAGAGATCAGGGCTTAATCCAACACAGTTTTTTAGCTCACTGCACCATCCCAGCTCAGAACCTGGCTATATGCAAATTAGTCTGTCCCTGGCCCAGTGTATCATGGGAACAGGGCAAACCAAACTACCAAGCCAATTCTTTCACTGGTAAGGAAACAAGCTACCGGGGACCGGTTTCTGGCATTTCAGCCGTCTTCGGCCCGGCTTGCTTGAATCCTGATGGTGCAATGAGCTAGGGACTCACGTCTGAGTATACCCTTCCACGCTTATGGTGGACAAAATAATTAAACAACAGGGGGTGGTGATGGACAGAGTTTCTGAATTAAGCAGAATACTCTCACCCAGTCAAGAGATCAGGGCTTAATCCAACACCGTTTTTTTAGCTCACTGCACCATCCCAGCTCAGAACCTGGCTATATGCAAATTAGTCTGTCCCTGGCCCAGTGTATCATGGGAACAGGGCAAACCAAACTACCAAGCCAATTCTTTCACTGGGAAGGAAACAAGCTACCGGGGTCCGGTTTCTGGCATTTCAGCCGTCTTCGGCCCGGCTTGCTTGAATCCTGATGGTGCAATGAGCTAGGGACTCACGTCTGAGTATACCCTTCCACGCTTATGGTGGACAAAATAATTAAACAACAGGGGGTGGTGATGGACAGAGTTTCTGAATTAAGCAGAATACTCTCACCCAGTAAAGAGATCAGGGCTTAATCCAACACTGTTTTTTAGCTCACTGCACCATCCCAGCTCAGAACCTGGCTATATGCAAATTAGTCTGTCCCTGGCCCAGTGTATCATGGGAACAGGGCAAACCAAACTACCAAGCCAATTCTTTCACTGGGAAGGGAACAAGCTACCGGGGACCAGTTTGTGGCATTTCAGCCGTCTTCGGCCCGGCTTGCTTGAATCCTGATGGTGCAATGAGCTAGGGACTCACGTCTGAGTATACCCTTCCACGCTTATGGTGGACAAAATAATTAAACAACAGGGGGTGGTGATGGACAGAGTTTCTGAATTAAGCAGAATACTCTCACCCAGTCAAGAGATCAGGGCTTAATCCAACACCGTTTTTTAGCTCACTGCACCATCCCAGCTCAGAACCTGGCTATATGCAAATTAGTCTGTCCCTGGCCCAGTGTATCATGGGAACAGGGCAAACCAAACTACCAAGCCAATTCTTTCACTGGGAAGGAAACAAGCTACCGGGAAACACAGAAAGTTTACAAACATGAGGAGTGCTTTCAGAATCATCGCAAAGCATACATTTGTGCTCTTAAACTTGATGCATTTCTTTTCTAAATACAGCGCAGCTGTGTGGCTGATTGTTTGCCTTTTGAAAGTATTTATGTTAAAGGCAGCCCATGACGGACGCTGGGATTAACATAAATACTGAAAGGTTTGTCACAAAGGTGCTATAGAGAGATGAGGTGCATTGTTGGGGAGTGGTAGTGGGGAATTCATGGAGAAGGAGGAGATGGGGCGCTAAAAAAGACGGTTGCACAGTGTGCGACCAGTGCTAGGGCTATCCCTGGGTGGGAGTGTTAGCCCCCTCCCGAAGGTCGGGTCTAGTTGCTCCCCTGATCACATTGTCCTGCATGGGCAGCATTTAACATACATTCTTTCAAAAAGCAAACCATCTGTCCTGCATTTAGAAAATTAATGCAGCAAGTTTTATATAGTGCGAATTCAACCCAAAGTTATTGGAGTAATTTACATGTTTTTTTGTATGCATGGGGAGATTAATTGATTTGCAGAGAATCACAGAATGTTAGTCTGACCCGAGACACAAAACCCATATCCTAAGTCTGCAGCTTTAGTATTAGCCACAACCTCTACCACAACAGTGGAAACATTTTCAATATTATATACAACTTTATGCAACGACCAACCATTGACAAAGCCAATAGTCCTGGCTTCTTATAGGTGTAATGTTACTTGTATTATATATCTGGATGCAATGACAGAAGCAGCAAATTCCTTGGGTGGCACACTATGAAAAGCATAGATTTCTGTCTTCATTGCTTTTAAGCCACGCTCTTCATTGCATTGGTCACGCCTTTTGAGAGACACCCTAGTTTTTTTCATCCCACTTAAAGCCCTGGTCTACATGCGTGGTCAGGTTCTTTGAGCACATAGCCTTGGCTGCAGCACACAGAGACCTTACTTTGCCGGCCGCACACAGAGGAAAAAAATAGAGGGAATATTGCTAGCGTGGTATTGTAATTAAATTAGTGACTGTGTTTACGAAATCATCCCCACATTTCCCTGGTGTTGGTCGCCCTGGCATAATATTGCCACCAACGCTCCTTGCATCATCACTAAAAAACATTAACAAAGCCAAATAGCTCTCAGATAACATGAGAGGTATTTGGCTTTGTCAATGCTTATTTAGACCTAATGCAAAGCACGTAAGCTGCTGTGCAACATGACAAAGAATAACACAGTCCAAGGCCGCGGTGCACTCTGGGGTGTCAGCGCTTTGCTCTGTTTGACTTTACTTAGAGCTGTATTCACAGCAGCCGCAGTGCTGTGCAGCATGTCTAAAAAAACATTGGCAAAGCCAAGAGATTTTGCATGGGTGACAGCTATTGGTTTTGTCAATGATTGATCAGGACTTGTGCTCTGAGGAGATAGATACATAATTCACGAATGGTTTATAAAAATGCAGAACATAAACTGTGTCTTGTAAAAGCCCCGGGCCTAGAGGAGCCTCCAGGAGGAGTCAACACAGGGTCTGAGGGATCGACGCTCGAAGGATGAGGGTCAATGACAGAGATGAACCTCCCAACCCCGCCTCTCACCCTCCTCAGCCTCCCCTCTGGCTCACCAGGCCTCACAGTGCCTGCAGATTTATTTATTTATTTATTTATGCATTTTTATATAGCGCAGACTTTACCCGAAGGCATCAGAGCGCTTCACAATAGGAACAGAAATGAAACATAATGAGAAACATTACAAAAAGGATGTATGACGTTAGCACGCACACTTTTACCACGCATACCATTACCACGCATTTTTTACAACGCAATACCTTTACAACGCATAGTGCTTTGGGTGCTGGATAGTGAATAGTTTAATTTACTATTCCAACACCAGTCCCCGTGGACACTAGGGAAGGTTATTGGATAGTAAATTAACCTATTCACTAGCCTTTCCCTATGTCAGATCGCCCCAAAGCGCTATGCGTTGTAATGGCATGCGTTGTAACAGATGCGTGGTAATGGTAGTGCGTTGTAAAAAATGCGTGGTAAAGGTTGTATACCTTACAAAAGAACGGATTACACAAGCATACGTTATGTTACTGTTGGACAGGCCTCGTGAAGGGCTCGCTCCCTCCCCGCATGACAGAGCCTGGACACCGGGTCTCCCGGGGTCCCCTCAGAAGAACAACCCCGACGACCCACAGAAGCAACCCGCAACCCGTCCCCTACGGGACGCCTGCTCCCGGACATCTCTGTATCACTGGACCGGGCCACCACCAGCACCATTGCCCGGCCCAGCCGCCATCTTGGACACTGCACCACGAGGCCGCGTGGCCTCAGCTCGACCCCAACCCTGGGCCTGGCCAGGCCCCGACATCCCGGCACCACCATCCACCCAGGAGGTGAACGGACCACGTGGCAGGTCAATGGGAGAGAGGAGTGTCGATGGCTCTCCCCCGCCAGGTGCCGATCGCTCCCAGCCTCCCCGGGTGCTGGCTCCACCCCCCTGCTGGGTGACTCTCTCATCCCGGACCTCCCGACCTCCAAGAGCGAGGGCCCAGACATCAAAGGAGGCCAGACCTATAACTGGGGCAGCTCCAGAGCAGGAAGGCAGTTGTATCCTGGAGTCGAGAGACACCTAGAAGAACTCATCCTTGACGGACTGCTGGCGCTGCCGCAGCCCTGCCTTGTGAACCATCGTCCTGCCTGCTGGCGCTGCCGCGGCCTTCTGCAACCTTCCTCCTCGTCCAAGGGACCTGCTGGCGCTGCCGCGGCCCTCTGCAACCTACATCGTCCAAGGGACCTGCTGGCGCTGCCGCGGCCCTCTGCAACTTACATCGTCCAAGGGACCTGCTGGCGCTGCCGCGGCCCTCTACCAACTACATCATCGTAGGGACCTGCTGGCGCTGCCGCGGCCCGACCTTCCAGATCTCCGAGCTCGAGGATTGTGAGCTATCCACCATTTCACCTCAATACCAGATCGGTATCAAGACTGTCCCGCTACCCCCTTTCCCTTCCAGAGACTTCCGATCTCACTGTACCGTGATACCTTGCTTCAAGAACTGCATATAAAGAGCGTTAACCTCATCCTTGTGTGGTGTCCATCTGTGGGGGGGAAGTTACTTGTCTGTACGATCACTGGAGACGGCCCTCCCCGGAGGCCTCTCCCCTTGTCCTCGGCCGACCCTCCAGGTCTCCATCTAACATTGGTGGCCAGCGGCGCGATCCGAACCAACGCGTAATCGTACAGAAAGTAACTCACCCCACGACTCAACCACAATGACGACAAAAGAGAGCGGATCCGCAGAGAAATTCCAGATGGAGAAACTAGAAGATTACAACCATCGAGAGCTAAAACAATTTTGCATGGAACTAGGCATTTCTACCACCGGGCTGAGCACAAAAGAGGACTTCAAACACGCCCTAGAATCTTGGGCAGAAACGGGTGCGGCTGCACCCCGGAACCAAAACCGCGAGGCACCAGAAACAAACACCTCTCCGACGGAAGAAAGGAGAGCGGGTCTCTCCCTGGAAGAGATCCAAGAACGAGAGAAAAGCAGACTCCATGAATTGGAATTGGCGCGGCTCCGGTTGGACGGAGAACTGAAACTGGCGGAACAAAAGATAAACTTGGAACACTTACGGCTCCGAGAGGAGCAGGAAGAGAAACAAAGGCAGAGAGAACTCGAAGAGAAAAAACTGGCATACGAACACGAGCGCAAGCTAGCAGAAATAAAAATGCGGAAGCAGAATAAAGATCTAGGGGTGCCCGAGCGCCCGCACACCCCGGGCCCTACCGAACCAAAGGTCCACATCCCCAAGGATGTCGTCAGAGAATATTTTCGGAACGACGACATACAGCAGTGGTTCAAGGCCTACGAGATCGCCATGACCTCCCACCGGATTGATCGAAGTGACTGGGGAGCCGGGCTATGGGGGAGGTTCGTCAATGAAGGCCGCGATGCCCTGCTACAGCTCCCAGACCATCAGATGACCTCCTATGACCACATGAAGGCCGCCCTCCTCACTCGATACAGACTCACGCCCGAGATGTACCACCAGAGGTTCCGCGACTGCAAACGGATCCCGGGTACAACTTGGGTAGGGTATGTGAACTATTTCAGTCGAGCCTTCGAGGGGTGGATCAAGGGCAGCCACGTAACCACCTACGAGCAACTCTTTAACCTCATGGTCTGTGAGCACCTCTCCAACAATTGCTTCGTCGAGCTCAGGCAGCACCTTCTTGACAGCAAAATGACTGAACCTCGGCAGCTCGCCGCCGAAGCTGACCGATGGGAAAGCACTCGAGTGGCCCGGAGTGGGCCAAGTGAACAGAACAGAAACAACCAAGGTCTCCATCGCCCCCGAGGAGGAGGCCAGGGCCGGGGCCGAGATGCCGTCCCGGCAGCTCCCGCCAGCAACACCCCGCCCCCGGCCGGTCGGGGAAACCCCCCGATGCGCCCAGGGTTCCGAGCCAACGTCACTTGCCACCGGTGCCAGCGAATCGGACACTACGCCAGCGACCCGAGCTGCCCGAAGAACCAGACTCCAGTGCCCCGCCAGGTCGCTGCCGCCGCGCTAGGAGAAGAGCAAACTCCGAGGAGTATGAAGAGTACGAGCAGGAACAGCCCGAGTGGGAGCCTGCCGCCATGACCCTGGCCTGCCTGGGGGAAAGAGACATGATTCCGCGGGCTCCCCTACCTGCCAACACCAGAAAATACAGCCAGTGGGTAAGCATAAATGGGCGCAAGGCCGAAGCTCTGCGCGACACCGGGGCCAGTGTGACGGCAGTCCGCTGTCACCTGGTGACCCCAGAACAAATCCTGCCAAACGTTCTTTGCCCTGTCCGATCAGCCGACAATTCAGAGAGCCTGTGTCGGATGGCCTGCGTCCCCTTCGAATGGGGAGGAGTGTCCGGCATGCTAAAAGTGACTGTCCGCGATGATGCCCCCGTGGACTGCCTCCTGGGAAACGACCTTGAGAGTTCCCCGTGGGCGGCCGTTGAGAGAAGAGAGCACCTGGGGATGTTGGGCCTCCCGGACTGGGCGTGCGTAACAACCCGGTCCATGGCCGCCCGTGCCATCCCCAGACCCGAAGAACCCGAATGGCCAGCACCTCCCCCCCGATCAACCCAGAGGAAGCCACCTTCAACACTGATCCCCCAGAGCAAACCCAAGAAGGGCCCACTCCGCTCCAAGATCTTCCAGAACTGGCTCAGTGGCGTCAAGAGGGGGGACCCACCCAGGAACAATTCCGTCAGGAGCAGAAGACCTGTCCCTCCCTCGAGGGACTCCGACAGCAAGCACTCGCCCAGAGCGCAGGAGACACCGCAGGGGCCCACTGGATCTATTGGGACAATGACCTACTATACAGCGAGCAAAGAATTGCAGAATTGGGGGCCAGTCGGGTACTGGTAGTGCCCCTCCGCTTCAGAGACTTTCTCTTAAACTTGGCACACGATGTCCCCCTTGCTGGGCACTTGGGGCAAGACAAAACGTACAACCGCCTGGTAACCCACTTTTACTGGCCCAAAATGCGAAATGATGTCTCCAACCACTGCCGAGCATGCCCCACCTGCCAGGCCAGCGGGAAGAGCGGCCGAAAAATCAAAGACCCCTTGCAGCCATTCCCCGTCGTAACTACCCCGTTCGAACGGGTGGGAATAGACATCGAGGGGCCCCTGGACCCTCGAACAGCACAAGGACATCGATTCATCCTGGTCCTGGTGGACCACGCCACCCGCTATCCCGAGGCCATTCCTCTTCGGACTGTAACAGCACCAGTGGTAGGCCGAGCCCTAATGGGGATCTTCTCCCGAGTAGGATTCCTCCGGGAAGTCGTCAGCGACAGAGGCACGAACTTTATCTCCAAATATATGAAATCTCTCTGGCAGCAGTGCGGGGTCACATACCGGTTCACGACCCCCTATCACCCGCAAGGAAACGGACTGGTCGAGCGGTTTAACCGCACGCTCAAGGGGATGATCATGGGGCTGGAGGAACCCCTACATTGCCAGTGGGATGTGCTGCTCCCGTGCCTCCTCTTCGCCTACCGAGAAGTCCCCCAGAAATCCCTCGGTTTCAGCCCCTTCGAGCTCCTGTACGGACACCCTGTCCGGGGGCCCCTCAGCCTGGTTAAAGAAGAATGGGAAATGGCCCCCCTGAAGACCCCTCCGGACGTGTATAAGTACCTCCTGACCCTCCGCAACCTGACCCGGCGATTCAGGGAACTCGCTAAAGCCAATCTCGAGGCCAGTCAGGAGGACATGAAGAAATGGTACGATCAACATGCCTCCTCCATCGAGTTCGAGCCTGGTCAGCAAGTATGGGTAATGTCTCCCATCGAGCCTTGTGCCTTGCAGGACAAATGGACAGGACCCTTCAAGGTGGTTGAGCGCAAGGGCCCCGTCACCTATCTAATCGACATGGAGTCCCCCCGGAACCCCCTCCGGGTCCTTCACGCCAACAGACTCAAACCACACTTCGTCCCTCGGAGCTCAGCCTACTGATGGCCACAGATAGTGGGGCAGAAGAAGATTCAGAGCCCCTTCCTGACCTACTGAGGACCCGGGAGAAAGATTGCTCGGTGGACGGGGTCCGACTCTCCGATGCCCTGACCCCGGAGCAGCGCCAAGACTGTCGGGCCCTCCTGCTGCAATTTGCAAGCCTGTTCTCCCTCACCCCCGGGGTCACCCCCTGGTGCCTTCATGATGTGGACATGGGGGACAGTCCCCCTATCCGACACCTGCCGTACCGAGTGCCAGATCGGGTGCGCACCTGCATCCAAGATGAAGTCTCCAAAATGCTCACACTGGGAGTCATCAAGCCATCCGACAGCCCCTGGGCCAGCCCAGTCGTACTGGTCCCCAAAGCTGCTGCCCCGGGCACCACCCTCGAGCTCCGATTCTGCGTCGACTATCGGGGCCTGAACGCTGTCACCCGAACCGACGCTCATCCCATTCCCCGAGCAGATGAACTGGTTGACCGCATGGGGGCTGCCCGCTACCTGAGCATCTTCGATCTGACAGCGGGCTACTGGCAGATCGGCCTCACCCCCAGAGCCCAAGAACGATCCGCCTTCTCTACCCCGGATGGTCACTACCATTTCAAAGTAATGCCATTCGGCATGAAAAACGCCCCCGCCACTTTCCAACGACTTGTGAACCAGGTATTGGCGGGCCTCGAAGAATTCAGCGCCGCCTACCTGGACGATATCGCTGTGTACAGCCGCCACTGGACAGACCACCTTCACCACCTCCGAGAAGTCCTGCACGCCCTCCGACAGGCCGGCCTCACCATCAAGGCCAGCAAGTGCCAAATTGGCCAGGGGTCCGTGACCTACCTCGGGCACCAAGTGGGGAGCGGTCTGGTGGCCCCTCTCCAGCTCAAGATCGCGGCCATCCAGTCCTGGCAACCACTCGCCACCCAAACCGAGGTCCGAGCCTTCTTGGGGCTCACCGGATACTACAGGTAGTTCGTGAAGGACTATGGCAGCCTTGTGGGGCCCCTCACGGAACTCACATCCAAGAAACACCCCAAAACTGTCAACTGGACTCCGGACTGTCAAGCGGCCTTCGAGAAACTGAAGGCCGCCATGTGCACCGCCCCTGTGCTCCAGGCCCCCGACTACAGCCGTGAGTTCATCGTCCAGACGGATGCCTCCGACCATGGCATTGGGGCAGTCCTCTCCCAGCTAAACCCCGAAGGAGTCGACCAGCCAGTGGCCTTCATCAGCCGACGCCTGCTGGCCCGAGAACAGTGTTGGAGCACCATCGAACGGGAGGCCTTTGCAGTAGTGTGGGCCCTCAAAAAGCTCCGGCCCTACCTCTTCGGTACCCACTTCCGGGTACAAACAGATCATCGCCCCCTGCAATGGTTGATGCAGATGCGGGGGGAGAATCCCAAACTGTTGCGATGGTCCATCTCCCTGCAGGGGATGGACTTCACTGTGGAGCATCGTCCAGGTCAGGACCGCGCCAATGCGGACGGCCTGTCACGCTTTTTCCGCCTCGACGAGGAGAGTCCCCAAGAGGATGGGTGACTCTCCCCGCCTTCAGCTGGGGGGACGCATGTTGGACAGGCCTCGTGAAGGGCTTGCTCCCTCCCCGCATGACAGAGCCTGGACACCGGGTCTCCCGGGGTCCCCCAGAAGAACAACCCCGACGACCCACAGAAGCAACCCGCAAACCGTCCCCTACGGGACGCCTGCTCCCGGACATCTCTGTATCACTGGCCCGGGCCACCACCAGCACCATTGCCCGGCCCAGCCGCCATCTTGGACACTACACCACGAGGCCGCGTGGCCTCAGCTCGACCCCAACCCTGGGCCTGGCCAGGCCCCGACATCCCGGCACCACCATCCAACCAGAACGGACCACTTGGCAGGTCAATGGGAGAGAGGAGTGTCGATGGCTCTCCCCCGCCAGGTGCCGATCGCTCCCAGCCTCCCCGGGCGCTGGCTCCACCCCCCTGCTGGGTGTCTGGACTCTCTCATCCCGGACCTCCCGACCTCCAAGAGCGAGGGCCCGGACATCAAAGGAGGCCAGACCTATAACTAGGGCAGCTCCAGAGCAGGAAGGCAGTTGTATCCTGGAGTCGAGAGACACCTAGAAGAACTCATCCTTGAAGGACTGCTGGCGCTGCCGCAGCCCTGCCTTGTGAACCATCGTCCTGCCTGCTGGCGCTGCCGCGGCCTTCTGCAACCTTTCTCCTCGTCCAAGGGACCTGCTGGCGCTGCCGCGGCCCTCTGCAACCTACATCGTCCAAGGGACCTGCTGGCGCTACCGCGGCCCTCTGCAACCTACATCGTCCAAGGGACCTGCTGGCGCTGCCGCGGCCCTCTGCAACCTACATCGTCCAAGGGACCTGCTGGCGCTGCCGCGGCCCTCTACCAACTACATCATCGTAGGGACCTGCTGGCGCTGCCGCGGCCCGACCTTCCAGAACTCCGAGCTCGAGGATTGTGAGCTATCCACCATTTCACCTCAATACCAGATCGGTATCAAGACTGTCCCACTACCCCCTTTCCCTTCCAGAGACTAGAATTGAGAGGACCCTCGTGTCCCGATCTCACTGTACCGTGATACCTTGCTTCAAGAACTGCATATAAAGAGCGTTAACCTCATCCTTGTGTGGTTTCCATCTGTGGGGGGGAAGTTACTTGTCTGTACGATCGCTGGAGACGGCCCTCCCCGGAGGCCTCTCCCCTTGTCCTCGGCCGACCCTACAGGTCTCCGTCTAACAGTTACTAAGGTAATAGTGACAATTGTGAGCAAACAAAATACATGAGGTAGTAAAAATTGTGAGCAACCAAAAATACATGAGGTAGTAAAGGTAATAGTGACAACTGTGAGCAAACAAAATACATGAGGTAGTAAAAATTGTGAGCAACCAAAAATACATGAGGTAGTAAAGGTAATAGTGACAATTGTGAGCAAACAAAATACATGAGGTAGTAAAAATTGTGAGCAACCAAAAATACATGAGGTAGTAAAAAGTGCACAAGAGGAAAAAGTGACAAGTGTGCAGTTACAAGAGAAAACAAAGTATAATTTGAGGTATAATACTGCAATAAGTGCTAGACACTCAGGCACAAGAACAAGCGTTACGTAGGCAAAGGTGGCACTTGTGCAAGTATCAAAGGTAAAAACATGTGAGAGGTAGCAAACCGTGTGTTACAAGGGCAAAGTGGTGTGTGCATGTTACAAAAGGGCACCAAACACAAGTACATGGAAAATACTGCAAAAAGGCAGACACTCCAACCACAGGAATACATTGGGAAGGCACTTCCATGGTCATGGAAAGTAGAAATTATCAGTAGTGGGAAGTCTTCCTCCAAATAACAAGAGGACGTGAATTACTTTTGGAGGTGTCTCTGGAGGAGGAGAACTTTGAGGTCCCTTTTGAAGGCCTGGGAGGAGGCGGTGGTCCGGAGCTGAGGCGGAGAGGAGTTCCAGATTCTCACTGCGTTGCCTGAAAAGGATTGGGCCATTGTTCTTTCCTTCTTGAAAGTGGGAGGTTCAAGCAGTAGATTCTCCGCATTGCGTGAAGGTCTAGAGCCTCCAGAGAGTTTCAGTTTATTCGCCAGGTAGCGGGGAGAGGAAGAGTGCAAGGCTTTGTGGGTGATACAAGCGGTCTTGTAGATAGCTCTAGCCTCGAAGGGAAGCCAGCGGAGGGTGGATAACATCGGTGTGATGTGATCGCTTCTTTTGGCCCCATAAATGAAACGAGCTGCTGAATGGAAGACAGACTTAAGTGGGGACAGGTGAGATTTGGGGAGGCCAGTAAGAAGAGAATTGCAATAGTCTAGTCTGGAGAGGACCAGCGATTGCACCAGGTTTATAAGGTCTTGCTCCGGGAAGAAGCGACGGATTCCCCAAAGAAGGCGCAGTTGGTAACGAGCAGATTTTGCAATAGAGTTGATGCGGGGAGTTAGATTGAGTTTTTTGTCTAGAATGACACCAAGGGATGTTGCGCTGTCGACAATGATGGGTTTATTGTTTAATAGATTCATCTGATCCATCCATGATTGAACCGGGGGAGGAGAGAGTGAGGAGGAGAAGAGGAGGAATTCAGTTTTGGAGGGATTCAGAATCAATTGATGAGTTGACATCCAGTTTTGAATGGAGTCAAGAGTAGATCTTAGGATGGAGAGATCATGAGTGGAGGCAACCTTGAGGTAGAGTTGAACGTCGTCTGCATAGAGATGATAGTGAATCCCGGATTAGCTTAGGAGGTTTCCCAGTTGTTCTAAGTAGAGATTGAACAATGTGGGTGCAAGTAAAGAGCCTTGGGAAACACCTTGACCCACCGCCACAGGAGAAGAAAGACTGTTCGCTATTTTGATAATTTGAGATCTGTCAGAGAGGAAGGATGCAAACCATTTAAGCACAGTGCCCTCCATGCCCATTCTCTGTTGAAGAATATTGAGGAGGGTGTTGTGATTGACAGTGTCGAAGGCTGCAGAAAGGTCAAGGAGAATTAGCAGACAGGACCCCCCTGAGTCGAGTATCCTCAGCGCATCATCAACCACTTGCAGTAGGGCTGTTTCAGTGCTCCAGTTTTGGATGAAGCCGGACTGACAATTGTCAAGAAGATCATTGTCCTTGATATGACAAGAGAGTTGTTTTGCTACACATCTTTCTGTGATCTTCGCAAGAAAGTGAAGGTTAGTGATGGGGCGGAAGTTGTTGAGGTCATTCGCATCAGCAGTGGGCTTTTTAAGCAGAGGGGTGACCTGCCCAGTTTTGAAGGAGACAGGAAGGGAGCCTTGCCCGAGGGAGAGGTTGATCAGAGTGGTCCAATAGGAAAGGGAATGGGTATAGAAGTCAAAGGCAATGGCACTGGGGATAGGGTCAAGAGAATGGTTGGAGGGCTTTGTTTCGCGTATGCACTTGAGAAGGGCATCTTCAGTTATGGGGTCAAAGCTCTGCCAAATGGCTAAGGATTTGCGCTCCTCTGGAGGTGTAGGATGAGCGACCTGATCCACAAGTGATTTCACTTTTCCATCGAAGAAAATAGCGAAATCCGCTGCTCTCTTTGTAGAATCCTCCACCTTGGAGGTTGGGGGAGAGCAGCTCGGAATCTTAATGAGATCGAATAGTTTTTTGGGTCTATTTTTGGCGGAGTCAAGGAGGGTTTTGAAGTGCGTCGCTTTCTCAAGGAAGATGTGCTTGTGGTACTTGGATCTTGCTGTGCGAAGCATGGCTAAATTGTCAGTGGAGGGCAATTGCCTCCATTGCTTCTCCAGGAATCTTAGCTGCTTCCTTTCCTCATAAAGGGATTTGTTGAACCAAGGTGCTGAGGGAGTGGACCTTATCCTTTTGCTTTTGAGTGGAGCGACGTTATTAATTTCAGCTGCAAGAACTGTGAGGCATTGGGAGGTGAGATCGTCAACAGCTATGTTCGGGTCTAGCCTTGGAAGTGATAGCAAAGCTGATTCACAGAGGGGACTGACATCAATGTTTTTGGCATCACGGAACCAGGAGATGGCCCTCTTGGGTTGGCCAAGAGTTATAGAGTGTGAAAGTTGAAGAGAGAATGGGATGAGGTGGTGGTCAGACCAATCTACATGAATTGGGGTAGTGGTAGAAGGCATGCCTGCTTTAGAAATAACAAGGTCCAGGATTGCGCCTTTGGAGAGGGTTGGTTCAATGTAGTGTTGGATAAGATCATTTGCAGAGAGGAAGGTGGCCAGTGAGTTCGCAGAGGCGTCTTGCGGTACGCCCCAGTGGAGATTGAAGTCACCCACGAAGGTCTGATTGTCACTTTGAGAGTATTGGTCGCTGATGAAGTCTTTGAGATCTTCTATAAACGAAGGGACACTACGAGGCGGGCGGTAAATGATATGGAATCTGAGCGGTGAACAGTGTTGCAATTGAAGCTCAAGAGAAAGGCATTCAAAGGTGTGGGAGGAGCTGATAGGAGAAGCCTTAAGTTGGAGGGTGTTTCTAAAGATGACTGCAACACCTCCCCCCGTGTTGACAGTTCTGTCATTCCTAAATATGGAATAACCTGTGGGTAATAGGAGATCAAACATAGAGTGAGAGGTATGGGCTGTGGAGAATAACTACCATCTGCAGGGGTACAAGTGTTTTTTTGTTCCCGCCCGAAAATCTAGCTCAGGGAGAGCAATGGGCGGTTTGTCCATCTATGTAGACTTAGACCTGCCAGGCACTTGGTCCTTTCCAGACTGGTCCTCATATGGGATACAGGCGGTTCGGTTCCAGGGAAAGGGGCTACGACTCTCTGTTTTTAACATATATAACACCGAGTTAGAAAATAGCCATACCCCGGTATTAACTGAACTCGACCAAAGGTTAGGAAAAGAAATTATATTCCAGAATAAGGGACCGTCTTGTGGACTGCTTGTGGTGGGGGATTTTAATTGTCACCTTTGTCCGGCACTGGTCAAAAAGAACACAGATTGGGCGCAATGCCCAATTGAGAAGGGACCGCATTTTTCTCACTCGCCTACTGGGTCGGCTCTTAGGTTGCTTCGGCTCAAGTACGACCTAGAGCACACCATTAATATGGTAGACGCACAGTCGGATGGTACACTCCCACCAACTTTTAAGGGCAGGGGCTGCTCCTCTATTATAGATTATATTCTGGTCTCGAGATCCCTGGTTAACAAAGTAGTTAGTGTAGGGATAGACTGGAATACTTTCAGTGACCATAACCCGCTTGTTTTAACGCTGGCATATAGGGCGGGTACTGGCTCCAATGCCCATCGTTCAATTGTGGAGAGGGTCACCGATCAAGGCAGGAGACTGAAATGGTCCAAAATAGATGGGGCAAAGTTCTATAAAAATCTGAGCGATAAGGGTCTGCTGGCCATAAATGAATGTTTGGATCTGGAAGTCCAGGGACCAAGGTTATTAGAATCATTTAACCACATTGCCAACCTGATCGACGGGCTACTAAGGTCCAGAGCGCCCACGCGTAATTTGGTCAATCCCCGGTGGTTTGACAAAGATTGTTCCAAGGCACTGAGGGAACTGAAATGCTCTCTTAAGTCAAAACCACGAGACCCACAAGTAATCAGGGCATGCAGAGAAAAATATAAAAAAGAGACCAAAAGGAGGAAACTCACCCTGCAGGTAGAAGCTTGGGCAGATCTGAGAGAGGCAGGGGAAAGAAGGGACCTAGCGGGGTTCTGGAGAATCATCAACAAACCGACCTTTCAAGAAAATGATTCTCCGGAGGTAGGGGCTAACATCCTCCCGGAGCAGTGGGTCACACACTTTAGGAGCCTGTATAACCATGAATCGGGTATCCACGTAGAGTCATCAGTAAACCCAAGTCAGGCTCCCCCGGTACAATTTTCCCTTAAGGAGATCACGGCAGGGATGGAGAGTCTAACTAAGAATAAAGCACCGGGCCCAGATGGAATTCCCCCTGACCTTTTTCTTAGTAATACAGATCTTTGGGCCCCTCTGATGACCAGGGTCCTAAACACTGCTATCATCTGCGGTCTCCCTCCATCATGGTCTAAAGCGATCATTGTGCCAATCTTTAAAAAGGGCAACAAGGACGACCCCAAGTGTTATCGGCCTATTTCCCTGATTGACGTCTCGGCTAAACTTCTGGGAAGGGCACTCCTGAACAGATTGTCCGAGTGGACCGAAGAGAACAACATCTTCTCGGACACTCAATATGGGTTCAGGTCAGGGAGGTCCACCAGCGACTAATGCCTGAACCTATATATGCTGACTGCCAAATATACTCTGGCCAGTAAGGAACCCATTTATATGGGATTCATGGACCTGGCAGCAGCATTCGATCACGTCAACAGAGGGAAGTTGTGGGACATGATGGCAGGGATGGGGATCGAGAGCGGTCTAATCACCATACTAAGAGAGCTGCATAGCGACACCACGGCTAGAGTTAGATTCAACAGGGAGGGAGAATTGACGGACCCCTTTCCATGCAAAAGTGGAGTCAGACAAGGTTGTATTCTTGCCCCTTTTTTGTTCTCCCTTTACATCAATAATTTGGAACAGTTTCTTTTGGGCTTAAAGGCAGATTCCCCAAGGGTTGGGACGCGGCAAATCCCTGTCCTGCTTTACGCAGACGACGCGGTCTTGCTGGCGCGTACACCACGAAGCCTACAGATTCTGATAGATGGGTTCGTCAAGTTTATGAGCGATCTGGACTTATCTGTCAACCTAAGCAAATCTTACGTGCTCCTGGCAGGCAAAAAACCTTCCTCTAAATTTTCTTACACAATAGGCACCCATTGTTTAGAGGAGGTTAAAACGTTCTCCTATCTCGGAGTAACCTTTGATGGTGCTCTTCAATTCAACTCCTTGGTAGAAGAGCGCTGTAACAAAATGATTGCCTCTAACGGGGCAATAGCCGGATATGGCAGGAGGTTGGGCAGATGGAGTCCGGAACAGGTGATGAACCTGTACGGCTCCATAACATGCGCCAAAGTAAGCTACGGGGCAGAAGTTTGGGGCTTCGTGAATACCTCTAGAATTGACCAGGAAGAGAACAAACATCTGAAATCTATCCTGAGGGCACCACCCAGTACTGCTGGACTCATAGCTCACAGGGAGCTAGGGAGGCCATATCTGGTCGATCTGTTAAAACTTAGGCCAATCGTGGCGTGGCTAAAAATCTGGGTAAATCCAGATGCGCATCTAAGCAGAAAAATCTTACTGGACTGCCTAGGTAGGGCCCACTGCATGCGCATCCCATGGCTCAAATATGTGAGAAATACTCTTGAGGAACTAGGGTTTGGAAACCTCTTCAAGAATCCCACCACCATATTAGCACAGCACAAGAAACAAGTAGGGGAAATTTTCCTAGAGCGGAAAACCCAATGCCGTGCTGTGGCGGAAGGGGGGAAAAAGTCAATAAGGGCTTACAATTTGGTGAAGAGTGTGGAGGGTATGGAGCCCTATCTGTATCTTGTACACAACACACAGGATAGATTTCTTATGTGCCGTTTCAGGCTGAACCTACTCCCTTTCATGTTGGCTTCGCCAGCAGGTTTTACTATGCCAATCGAGCAGAAGGGACCCTGCGGCTGCGACAACCGGTCTCCGCAGGACTCCCTTCATTTTACCTTGCTCTGCCCCTATTATTCAATGCCCAGGCGTAGATTCCTAGTAGATATCCTAAAAAAGGCCCACCTGGAACATGCCAGAGATGCATTAATCTACTTGCAAAAAGCTTCTGACCCGCTAACCTTGTGTTGTGTTATGAATTTTATCAAGGTTGCGGTTCGACTAAGGAAAACGAGGGGAGAGGATTGAAAGACTTTTGACTCCCTGTTTTAAATTTATGGCCTTGCATGTTAGTATTTTATTGTTATTTATGCACAAGGATCTTGACTAATATTTAATGCTGTCTTATCTATGTATATGTATGTGTGCTTTTATGGTGTTTTTTAATCACCGAATAAAGATTCTTGAATTGAATTGAATTGAGTGAGAGGTATCTTTGAACCAGAACTCTGTGAGGAAGAGCATGTCAAGTTTGTGAAGGGTGATGGTATCGGAGATTTCAAGTTTGTATTTTACTGCAGATCTGCAGTTGTGAAGCATACAGCACAGCTCTGTCAAGACTGTTTTGGTGACGGGGCACTTGGGCTCTGAAGGGTGATCGAGATATTGTACTTATGCGGGGGTGCTCGGGAGGGTTTAGGTGGATGCTTTGTTCTGACAGAGGTGATGGTCGGAATAGTGTAGATAGTGGGGTTGTTAAGGTATGCCTGTTGAAGAAGGGTGGCGTTCAAGGGCTTGTGTGAGTTAACGACGTTTGCAGACAAAAGGTTGAGTTTGGCTGTATTGGGGTGAGGGGGCGAGGTGCATCTCAAAGGAAGTTGGGAGGGAGTAGAGGTGCATGGAGGGGTGGAGATCTTAGAGCATAAAAGTGAAATGGCAGCTGTAAGCTGGGAGATGGAGGTGATCACAGAGAGCTTAGCGTATTTTCCAGTGAGAAAGAGGCAGAGCACGGAAGGTTGGGTGGCTCGATTGAAATAAGGGGGGGTTGAATTGGTGGTGGAAGGCAGGGAGAGGTGGGGGGACAGGAGGTGAGTTGGGGGGTGGGGTTCACAGGTGGGGAAAGGTGGAGGTTGGGAGCGGGAGTAAGTGAATAGAGGGTTAAGGGAGAGTTGTCATTGTTGGTGTTGCAAGAGGGAGAGGAATTAAGGACAAATTTAGAGGGAGAAACGTGCGGAACACGGCGGTAGGGAAGTAGGAGGGGGGAGGCCTGTGTGGAGTCATGGGAATGTAGGAGGTTTGGGAGGAAAAGAGGTGCAGTGGTTGTGGAGGTCCTGTCAGTTAGGAGAGGTGGCAGTGAGGGAACGGTCATCTGGCAGAGTGAGGGGGGTTGAGAGAAAGGGAAGTTGAGGAAAGGAAGTGGTTCTGCTGGGCCCGAGGGAGGGAGATGGAAGGGGTTACTAGGAGGGGAAAGGGGGTAGTGCAGCAGTACTGGAGGAGTAGGAGGGAGGAGAGAGTTGCAGTGGGAATGTGGCAAAAATGGGGTGAATGACGAGGGGATGAAGGGGGGAGAGGAGGGATGGAAGGAGGGATAAGGGGAGCATAGGGAAAGTTAATTGGGGGAGAGGGTTGGAGGAGAGGTGGACTAAAAAGGGGGGTGATGGGAAGAAGTATGGGGGAGGAGAAGAGATTGGAGTATCGTGATAGTGCAGATGGGACGAGGAGCGTATTAGCTAGTGGTAAGGCTGAAGTAATGTGGGAGGGAACATACTGTGAGGGGGGAGGAATAGGAGATGAGGTAAGTTGGGGGGGAGGGAAGAGGGCCGACCTGCGCTTCTCGAGAGTGCAGCCAATTGGAGTGAGGTGGGGTCGGCGGAGGAGAAAGGGAGTAATGGGTGGAGCTGGAAGGAGAGTCAGGGGGAAACCCGGTTGCAGAGGAGGGGAGTAAGGAAGGGAAGAGGTGGTCAAAGAGCGAGAGGCACGAGTCTTTGCCTTGGATCATGACAGTACCGTTGTTATAGAGTGAGATAGTGAGGTACCCATTGAAGCACTCAGAGGGGGAACTTTTTAGTTGTTTCCCATAAGGGATAGAGGAGGAGGAGGTGACGTTAAGGGAATTGTAAAAACTGTTGGACCAAGAGGGGGTGTCGCGAGTGAAGAAAATGAAATCGTTTTTGAGCCTCCCAAGACAACCATTGTAAAATTGATCAACAAAAAGGGAGTCCGGGAAACGTTCAATGGTGTTATGCTTCTGTCGTTTTATTGTAGCCTTAGACTGATCGGGAGGATAAATGATTTTGTAGCAATTGGCTCCAGACTTAACTCGAGAGGTGGCCATTTTGGGAGGATGAGGCAAAGAAGGGTGGGGGAGGGATGAGAGGGGTGTTATTGGGAAAGCGGTGGTGAGGAGAAATAAAAGGGCAAAAAGGGGGCGCATAATCCAAACGTTTATGGTGGAATAACCGAGTTAATGTGCCGTCAGGGAAGTGAGGTGGGTATTTGTTGGGCCCTTCGTCTAGGAATATGAGGTGCCACCTGGCACTGGATAAAAGTTACAAGGGAAATATTTGCAGATAGTAGGGACCCATCACAGAGCACATACAGACAAAGTAGAACAGAATAAAAATGACCACCCAGTGACCATTGGAGAACACTGAACTTAATACCAGCCTGCTAATAGAACCATATTCGGCACCAGCCGCCATGTATGCCCAAGTTCTCAACAGACTACTATATGACCCTAAGCTCCTGTGAGACACTAACGTTAGGGCAAAGAGCATAGGGCGGATCACAAATTGATTAACAATGCCTAGAAAATGCACAACAACCTCGACATCTTCAGACCACCTCTGATGCAGTAGGAGTCATGACTCAATTTGATCTGACCCCACGGAGAAAGTTGCTTAATAGGTGCAGCAGGCACTACTAGATGTGCACCTGTGAAAAGGTCTAAACAATGCAGCTGGCATTACTTGCTGTACATCTGATTGATGGCCTTAACGGTGCAGCTGGCACTACTTGCTGCGCAGCTGTAAAAAAGGCCAAAACAATGCAGCTGGCACTACTTGCTGCGCAGCTGTAAAAGGCCTAAACGGTGCAGCTGGCACTACTTGCTGCGCAGCTGTAAAATGCCTAAACGGTGCACCTGGCACTACTTGCTGCGCAGCTGTAAGAAGGCCTAAACGATGCAGCTGGCACTACTTGCTGCGCAGCTGTAAAATGCCTAAACGGTGCACCTGGCACTACTTGCTGCGCAGCTGTAAGAAGGCCTAAACGGTGCAGCTGGCACTACTTGCTGCGCAGCTGTAAAATGCCTAAACGGTGCACCTGGCACTACTTGCTGCGCAGCTGTAAGAAGGCCTAAATGATGCCGCTGGCACTACTTGCTGCACAGCTGTAAAAGGCCTAAACGGTGCAGCTGGCACTACTTGCTGCGCAGCTGTAAAATGCCTAAACGGTGCACCTGGCACTACTTGCTGCGCAGCTGTAAGAAGGCCTAAACGATGCAGCTGGCACTACTTGCTGCGCAGCTGTAAAATGCCTAAACGGTGCACCTGGCACTACTTGCTGCGCAGCTGTAAGAAGGCCTAAACGGTGCAGCTGGCACTACTTGCTGCGCAGCTGCAAAATGCCTAAACGGTGCACCTGGCACTACTTGCTGCGCAGCTGTAAGAAGGCCTAAATGATGCAGCTGGCACTACTTGCTGCACAGCTGTAAAAGGCCTAAACGGTGCAGCTGGCATTACTTGCTGCGCAGCTGTAAAAGACCTAAATGGTGCAGCTGGCACTACTTGCTCTGCAGCTGTAAAAGACCTAAATGGTGCAGCTGGCACTACTTGCTTCGCAGCTGTAAAAAGGCCTAAACGATGCAGCTGGCACTACTTGCTGCGCAGCTGTAAAAGGCCTAAACGGTGCAGCTGGCACTACTTGCTGCACAGCTGTAAAAGGCCTAAACGGTGCAGCTGGCATTACTTGCTGCGCAGCTGTAAAAGACCTAAATGGTGCAGCTGGCACTACTTGCTTCGCAGCTGTAAAAAGGCCTAAACGATGCAGCTGGCACTACTTGCTGCGCAGCTGTAAGAAGGCCTAAATGATGCAGCTGGCACTACTTGCTGCACAGCTGTAAAAGGCCTAAACGGTGCAGCTGGCATTACTTGCTGCGCAGCTGTAAAAGACCTAAATGGTGCAGCTGGCACTACTTGCTCTGCAGCTGTAAAAGACCTAAATGGTGCAGCTGGCACTACTTGCTTCGCAGCTGTAAAAAGGCCTAAACGGTGCAGCTGGCACTCTTTGCTGCGCAGCTGTAAAAGGCCTAAACGGTGCAGCTGGCACTACTTGCTCTGCAGCTGTAAAAGGCCTAAACGGTGCAGCTGGCACTACTTGCTGCGCAGCTGTAAAAGGCCTAAACGGTGCAGCTGGCACTACTTGCTGCACAGCTGTAAAAGGCCTAAACGGTGCAGCTGGCATTACTTGCTGCGCAGCTGTAAAAGGCCTAAACGGTGCAGCTGGCACTACTTGCTGCGCAGCTGTAAAAGGCCTAAACGGTGCAGCTGGCACTACTTGCTGCACAGCTGTAAAAGGCCTAAACAGTGCAGCTGGCATTACTTGCCGCTCGTATTGACCTCCCTTTCCAAATTTTATCTCTTCCCAGCATCTCGACCTCTGAATACTTGGTTATTCGCACTACTGCCACCACCCCTTCCCTGACTTGTTTTCTTATTTATCGCCCTCCCCAATCCCCGTTACGGTTTCTTCCTGATTTCCTGGAAGTATTGGCCACCATTACTGTTAACAACTCGTCTATTTTGCTTCTTGGTGATTTTAATTTTTGGCCCTTTGACCCCGCTGAATATCTCTCCTCTAAAGAGTTTTCCAAAACCCTTCATTCCCTCAGTTTCATTTCACATATTCATTCCCCCACCCATATTAAAGGTCATTCACTTGACCAGATTTGGTCACTGAACTGTCCTGTGGAATCTCTCTTAATCTCTCCTTGCACTTGGTCTGACCACTATATCATTTCATTCTCCCTCCCTGTGCACTCCCTTGCTAAACCTCTCCGCCCTAAAAACATCTGGGTTCGAGCTTGGGGCCGAGCTAACCTGCAAGATCTCTCCTCCTCGCTCAGCGCCTCCCTCCCCTCATTACAGGGTTTATCCACCTTCTCCCAGGTTATGGCCATAGAACAGTGGCTATCTTCAGGTTGTGACTCTGTGGCGCCGCTCAAGCGTATTACTTCCAAGCGCGACAAAGACGCTAACCGTTGGTTCAGTAAAGAGCTTAAGGCCACCAAGTTAGCGGTACGGCGCGCCGAGCGGGCCTGGAGGAGAAACTACAGCCCCACTGCTCGTCTGGAGTATGTCACCATCTTGACCCAGTACAAAAAAGATATCTTGGAGGCTAAAACCACCTATTTCTCCTCCAAAATATTGGCTGCTGAAAACCAGTCTAAAGAAATATTTGCAATTGTTCACAACCTGGCGTTCTCGGACAGATCCACCCTTAAGCCTGCCCCGTCCGATGAACTTTGTCGCTCTTTAAATGACTACTTTATTCATAAAATAGTGACCATCAAGGCCAATATTCCCCTCCCTTCCCCCTCCTTTGTTGATCCCCTGTGTCCCCTTCCTAAGGGCGAACTCACTTCTTTTCCCCTCTTGACTAGGGAAACCTTGTCCACCATAGTTCCCTTGGTCAAGTCCGGCTCTCCACGGGATCCTTGTCCCGCCCATGTTCTCCGTTACATTTTCACTTCCTGCCCTGACCCTCCACTTCACCTCCTTAACAGTTCACTTGCTCAAGGTGTGGTACCCGATCCGTTGAAATCGGCGGTCATCGTACCTATCTTGAAAAAACCCGGTTCGGACCCATCTGTCCCTGCCAATTTCCGCCCCATCTCCCTTTTGCCATTTCTGGCAAAGGTGCTTGAGCGCCATGTCACCTGCGCCCTGAGCTCCTTTGTGGAGATGCATGGAGCACTCGCCCCTCGTCAGGCCGGCTTTCGCCCCGCACACTCTACGGAGTCCGTTGTCATCTCGGTCTTGGACAGCCTCAGGGAGGGTATGGACACTAACCAGCGCCAGGCCCTGGTGCTCCTTGACCTCTCAGCCGCTTTTGACACGGTGGATCATTCCATCTTACTTTCCCGTGTCAGGGCGGCGGGGGTCGGGGGCACGGCCCTGGTCTGGCTTTCCTCCTTCCTGAGTGACCGCACCCAGGCTGTTTGCCTGGGTGATTTTACGGCGGACGTTCGTAGAGTTCACTGCGGGGTCCCTCAGGGCTCCTCTCTTTCTCCCCTTTTATTTAATCTTTATATTGCTCCTCTTATTTTTTCCCTGCAACAAATGGAGGTCGCCGTGTTTAATTACGCGGACGATCTCCAGCTTGTTTTTGACCTGTCTTCTTCTCCCTCCTCTGTTTCTAACTTTCAATCTATTATGCTTTATATCCGGGACTGGATGAGCCACAACCACCTTAAACTCAACCCTGACAAGACAGAGTTGGTGTTGACTGGTGGTTCATCCAGCCCCTGGACTCCTATGTTTTGGCCCCCTTCTCTTGGCCCCTCCCCGTCTCCTGCTACCTCAGTTAAAACCCTTGGCATAAAAATTAATTCCCAACTGTCCCTTCACTCCCAGGTTGGTTCTGTGGTTTCTGCTTCTTTTCTTGCACTGCGTACCATACGCAGGATGTCCCGTTTCTTTTCCTTTTCTGCCCTTAAACTTATCATTTTGGCCATGGTGGTGTCCCGCCTGGATTATGGTAACGCCCTATATGCGGGGATTCCTGCATATAGTTTACGGCGTCTCCAACTTATACAGAACCAGGCGGCCCGCCTGGTCTTTAACCTCCCGAAATTTCATCACTCTACCCCCCTCTTGAAGTCCCTACACTGGCTGCCTGTACGAGCTCGGGTCCAATTTAAGATCGCCTCCATCGCCTTCCTTGCTCGTCAAGGTTTAGCCCCAGCTTTTATCTCTTCTGAGATTACCCCTTATGTTCCATGTAGAGAGCTCCGTTCCTCTTCCCAGGCCCTTCTTATGGTTCCACGTTTTCGAACAAAGAAGTGGGGAGGCTCTAAATTTTCCACTCTGGCCCCATCCCAGTGGAACTCTCTTCCCTTGGAAATTCGATCCCTCACCTTGTATTCACAATTCCGGAAACAACTCAAGGCCCACCTATTCAAGAAGTCCTTTGAATAATTTCTAATGGTCCCTTCTCCCTTTTCTTTTTCTCCTCTGTGGTCTGTCAGTTGTAGCGCCAAGAAACCGCTGGTGTACGCGCGCTTTTACAAATAATTTCAAACTCAAACTCAAACTCTTGCTGCACAGCTGTAAAAGGCCTAAACGGTGCAGCTGGAACTACTTGCTCTGCAGCTGTAAAAGACCTAAATGGTGCAGCTGGCACTACTTGCTGCGCAGCTGTAAAAGACCTAAATGGTGCAGCTGGCACTACTTGCTCTGCAGCTGTTAAAGGCCTAAACGGTGCAGCTGGCACTACTTGCTTCGCAGCTGTAAAAAGGCCTAAACGATGCAGCTGGCACTACTTGCTGCGCAGCTGTAAAAGGCCTAAACGGTGCAGCTGGCACTACTTGCTGCACAGCTGTAAAAGGCCTAAACGGTGCAGCTGGAACTACTTGCTGCGCAGCTGTAAAAGACCTAAATGGTGCAGCTGGCACTACTTGCTCTGCAGCTGTTAAAGGCCTAAACGGTGCAGCTGGCACTACTTGCTGCGCAGCTGTAAAAGGCCTAAACGGTGCAGCTGGCACTACTTGCTGCACAGCTGTAAAAGGCCTAAACAGTGCAGCAGGCATTACTTGCTGCGCAGCTGTAAAAGACCTAAATGGTGCAGCTGGCATTACTTGCTGCGCAGCTGTAAAAGACCTAAACGGTGCAGCTGGCACTACTTGCTGCGCAGCTGTAAAAGGCCTAAACGGTGCAGCTGGCATTACTTGCTGCGCAGCTGTAAAAGACCTAAATGGTGCAGCTGGCACTACTTGCTGCGCAGCTGTAAAAGGCCTAAACGGTGCAGCTGGCACTACTTGCTCTGCAGCTGTAAAAGACCTAAATGGTGCAGCTGGCACTACTTGCTGCGCAGCTGTAAAAGGCCTAAACGGTGCAGCTGGCACTACTTGCTGCACAGCTGTAAAAAGGCCTAAACGATGCAGCTGGCACTACTTGCTGCGCAGCTGTAAAAGGCCTAAACGGTGCAGCTGGCACTACTTGCTGCGCAGCTGTAAAAGGCCTAAACGGTGCAGCTGGCACTATTTGCTGCGCAGCTGTAAAAGTGTTCAAAATAAATACCACACAATTAAAGAGTTAAGCGGATGGCGATTATGATGGAAGAATGCATTTCTCGCAGACGACCGCAGGGCTGTCCGGTTGCTGCAGGAAGCACTGGCCGTGAAGATGAAACCTCTGGAAGACAGGCTGTGAGCTCACTTAATACAGCTCAGTAATAAGGAATAAGTAATCTGGAAGACAGGCTGTGAACTCCCTTAATACAGCTCAGTAATTAGGCGTGCAGGTGCGCGCTGTGCACGGCGTCAAGGTCTCAAATTCCACCATTTTCAGGTCAGGCGGCATGGGCTGGTCGTGAAACAGCAGTACTGAGCCGATATGGGGACCATTTGAGGCTGGGTCAGTAAGATTGAGCTAAAGCAGGCAGTTTCAGCAGTGCTGTGCTCGGAGTCGGGCGGCGCAATTTTGGAGCACATGTGCAAGTGCTGCCAGACTTGTAGGGCTTATCCGGGTGTCAACAGGGGCTCTCCGCTCACACATCCGCAATTTAAGGTGCCAATAGGCGGGCCTGCAGGTATGCCGGTGTAACATAAGGGCAAGCGGCACCGGACGCGCATTGAAATCGCGCTGAGTAAAAGTTTCACGGGCTCACCGCCGCCATCTTAGGGTCAGGCCGGTCTCTTTAAAGTCGGCGTTAGGGACAGACAAGGTGCGCTCAAGTGTAGCGCTTACCTCCTGTACAGATCGAGATGTAGGCAGCTTCTCTTCGGTCGGCCACAGGGGGATTTAGAGCTGGTTGATGTCCCGCAATCGAGCAGCGGGTCAGGCAAAGTCTCAGGAGACATGCGGCGCCATTTTAGATCGCTACCATTCCAACTCCGTGGTGGGGATAATTACACGTTTTTCATCGGCAGGACAGAGTATTTTCTATTGTTACAGCAAGGAAGTGGTGGTTTCTGTTAACTCAAGAGAGTGCAGTAAAGTCAAGCATTCCGAATGAGGGTCGCTCACAGGGCGCACTCACCATGCTGTGGCCGCGGCCCTGCTCTGTGCAGTGGGAAGGGGCTCGCGCTGCCGGCGCCTCACTGCCGCCCCTCAGAGCGGAGCTTCGGCATGCTGGCGGGCATCATCCCGCCTGAGCTGCGTGGCTCCGGCTCCTCTCGCTCCTGGAGTCCGTTGCACACCCCTGGTGCCGGTGCTTTGTTGCTCCTTGTGTCCAGCACGGGTGACGGCTCCTGCCGCTCGCGAGGGGCACCAGTGCAGCTGCGTGTTCCTCTCGTGGCCGATTTCCGCCCCGTTCCTGCTCTGAGTTTCGTTTCTTCTTCTTTACTCATCCCCGTTTTCACTGGGGTGGGGGAGGGGTGGGAGCGGAGCAAGGCGCGAGACTGAGCATCACTTTTTATTAATCGGAAGATTTACTACTGAGGCTGCTCACACTCGCCAGTGTAGTGTGAGAGACAGTGAGACAGATGAAGCCTCCGCTTCGAGGCGCCCCAGGGGCTGCAGCCCTGCTGCCTGCGAGTCACACTTCCTGCTTGTGGCCTCAGCGGACGTCACTTCCGGAGGTAGAATGGAGATCTGCGCATGCGCTGAACACGGGTTACGTGTTTGCAAAAAGATAGAATGTTAACAACTGCGCATGCGCAGACCTTCAGCTACTAGTTGGGATCTAGACTGACGTTGGGGTCTGCGCATGCGCTGCGCGACCAGTGTGCTATCCTGCTTGCGAGCAGCCGGGGTCTGCGCAAGCGCAGAGGGACCAGTGTACTACCCTGACCCGGAGTTTGCTGCAGACAGAGCAGGATCCCCGGTGCAGGGGTGAGTGCAGCGTCATCAGAGCCGGGGAGAGACACCGGGGGAGGGGGGGGCAGCGTCATCACTGTTTGTGTTTATGGGATTTCACAGCACCAGTGAGGGCTGAACCAGAGACAGGCTGAGGTGAATCACCGGTCAGCTTGAAAGTATTGAAGAGGAGGGAGCAGGAGGGGGGGGGGGCAGAGGTGAAGGATTCTAGGCCCCCCCTGGGGGGGAGGGGCTGGAGGGGGGGGCAGAGGTGAAGGATTCTATGGGGCCCTCAGGGTGGGAAGGAGCAGGAGGAGTGGAGGGAACAGGCGGGGTGGAGCAGAGGTAAACCTGTGTATGGGGTCCCCTGGGGTGGGGGAGGGGCATGGGGTGATCGGGGAGCAGGCTGGGGTGGCTCAGAGGTAACGCTGTCTCTGGACTCCTCTGAAGAGACTGGGGAGCAGGCGGAGCTATAAAAGGCGTGTCTGTTGGTGGCTGGGAGGGAGTCGCTGCAGCTCAGGAGGGTCCCGCACAATGCAGCTTCAGGAGCGTGTTTAACTTCAGACAGTTGGAAATCCAGCCACCTGCCGTTAACCAGCCCTGAATGTGTGAATAAATACTGCGCTATGAACCTTTTAGGAGCATTTTCCCTGTGTGTTTATTGCTTTTATTAAGCCTTTTGAAAAAGTTCTGATGTACTGTTATATCTGTGAACAGAGGGACAGGAAGCATATGAGTTGCCCAGAATCACACAGTTTATATAATCAAAGCGCTTTCAGCACCTCGTCAGGGGCGCTAGTTATTCAACTCTACTTCAGGACTGGAGGCTCAGATTATTGCTTCTTTTTCTTTACTGCAAAAAACATAGCAGCCAATGAAATTTTTTTTTAACATTACACACAAAACGACATTTCCCATTTTATTTTGCATACAGCCACCAATCATGGTCCAGGAGACCATATAAGAGTCATCATCAAATCATAAAAGCCTCTTTCTTTGCTACTCGCAGCCGAGATAAGTGGCTCTTCTTTTCTGATAATGATTGATGTGTATGTGGTTTGCTTTTTTTTGTACCTTGCGTGATCTTGCCTGGCCAGCTTTTTCCCCGCGCTGTAGCTTGCGGGTGAACGAGCTGCCTGCCTTTTTCTTGTCTCCCCTTCGGGAGGTTTTCCTTTGTGCGCCCGCTTCACGTTGCGGCCTCTGCCGCTCTGGTGTCTCGTGCCCTCCCGCATGTCTTTCAAAATCAACCAGCACCAGATCCCCAAGCAGGTTCTTCAGAGGCGCCCCGTAAAGCTAAAGCCAAGTCTTCAGAGTGGCTTCACGGAGGCGTTCGGATGAATCTCCCTCAGGGTCATATGGGTGACAATGGTTATTCAGTGCCCTCGTCTTCTGCAGTTGCACAGTCCATCGCAAAGATAAGAATCATACTGATATGGACACTACTGATATAGATTCTACCCAATCAGATTATGGTGAACCACCTAAGACGAAAAAGGTGAATAAATCTGCTTAAGCTAAGCCCCCTGTTCCTATTCTGAGTACCTCCAATCCTTTTACTTTCAACCCTCTGGACATAGTCAATCCCCATTCATCTGATTGGGCCCCTGTTCCTAAAGTGTCAGAGTACCTTCATGAGAATCTGAGAAAGAGTTTTAATAAGGAGGTGTGTAACCCCCTTCAGGTACTGAGACCACAAAAGTAAACTGAGGCATGCTAGCCTTCTTGAAAAAATTTGCAAACAATCCGAAGAAGGGAACTGACCGCGCCTGAAGCCGCTGACAGGTAAATTACTAGACTTGGCTGGGCCTTTGACTAAGATTTTGGAAATGGCCTTTGTGGCGAAGGAAACAGCTACTTCTGTGAATCCTGATATGTTAGCTGGCTAGACCAAACAAATGATATGTTTATTGGGGAACGCGAATTGCGCCGTGTCAACTGAATGGTGTAAATCATTCATTGTTTGAATGGACTCTAACCTTACTGAGCTCGCTTTGGCCGAAGTGGGTCCCTTGGCTGAGGGCAATCTCTTTCGCGATAAATTTGTCAAAGACGTGTCTAAATATGTGGGTACTTTTATATCACTAGATAAAGCCAAATCCAATGTCAAAAGGATCTTCTAGGCTGGCCTTGTTAACCGAGCCCAGACGCAGCAGTGGCCACTCACTAGGCCGTTACTGTCATCCAGGTCTCCCCAGAGGTGGATATGGTCACGGTAGAGGTGATTGGGACTCCATCAGGGGTGGCACCTTCTACCTCACCCAGCAAATTTTCTCCAGACGCCACTTCACGCGAGACAGGCATGGAGCTTGATTTCAATACCAGAGTTCAGTAGGCAAGAATACTCGATACCTCAGATATGCCTTTGGGGGTTGGTCTGTTTACGTTTTTCCTCCACATTTGGAGGACTCTGCCTTAAGATGCATGGGTTTTGCAGACGGTTCTAGGATTTAATCTGAATATTTATCAGACTCCTCAACAAGAGTTTCCTCCTTGACAGTTACTTTTTCCCAACAAGAGTGCTCTTTCATGGATGCATAAATAGAGGATCTGCTGCAGAAACATGCAATGGCGAAATGCGACGACAGCACCTGCGTTTTTGTGGCAACATCTGCTTGGTTCAGAAACGGGGCAGTGGTCAGAGATTTGTGTTGAATTTGAGAGATTTCATAGTGTACAAACATTTCAAGATGGAGGGCATCCATCTGTTAATAGAACTGCTACGGAAAGGGGATTGGATGTTCAGGCTGGACCTCAAGGATGTGTATCTGACCATTCCCATCTTTCCTCCTCACCGGCAAGTTCTTCACTTCTGGTGGAGGAACAAGTGGTTGGAATATTGGGTCCTTCCTGTTGGGCTTTCTTCGGCCCTATAGTGTTTAACCAGGTGATGAAGCTGGTGATTGCCATCTCAGGGAACAGGGAATATGCATGATAGTGTACTTGGACGATATTCTCATCATGGCCCAATCACAGTCCTTTGCCAAACTTTATTTACAGATGACAACATCTCTCATGCAAGATTTGGGTGTCATCATCAATGAACCCAAGTCGATTCTCTTTCCGTCACAGAATATAGACTTTCTCGCGTCATCGACTCCCAGTAGGCACAGCTGAAGCTTTCCAAAACTAAATTGCGCGATCTGAAGATGAAACCGACTTCGGTTCACTCTCAACAGGTGGTTTCCATATGGGTGATTGCCAATTTGATGGGCCTTTTGGCTTCTTCAATCCAAGCCATTTTTCTGGTCCTATTCATTACCGGGCTCTCCAGCGGTAATTGAAAATCCAACATCTCCAGAAGGGTCTGTAATATACAGATCAGATTCCTTTGACAGAGGAAGTATGGGAAGAAATTCGCTGGTGGCTGGGTCACATGGATGTTTGGAATGGCAGGGCCATCTTCAGGTCCCAACCGCAAGTGTCAGCCGGTGGGGCTGGGGTTAATGTTGGGGAGATATCGCCATCGGCACCAGGTGTTCTCTCCAGGAATTGTCTCTTCACATCAACTGTATAGAGTTGTTGGTGGGGTCCTTGGTGATACAGACACTCTCCCCAAGCAGGTTTATTATTGGATCCCTCTCAGGATGGACAAATTATCTGCAGCAAGATACATTGTTGGTCGGGGGGTACAAGGTCGTCCCTGTTGGAGTTAGCTAAAGACTTTTGACACTATTGCCTGAGTCATCAGAAATGAGTGATAGCGGAGTACAATCCAGGTCCGTCCAATGCTGTCACGGACTGGAATTCCAGTTACCTGACAGACTACAGCAACTGGCAGCTCCAGCTGCGTCTGTTCCAATGGATACAGGCAATTTGGGGACCTTGTGGGACAGATCTGTTCGCCTCCAGGTTGAAACGCTAGTTAAACTTGTTCCTTAGTTGGAGGCCGGATCCGCTAGCGAGGGAGACGGATGCCTTTCCACAAGACTGGTCAACGAATCTGAACTATGCATTTCCCCCGTTCATTCTCATTCCCAGGGTGGCAACTCAGATTGGTCACCAATCGGCGGAGATAGTGTTGGTAACTCCCACTTGTGGGACACCCCCGCGCCGCACGGCCACCAGCTGCTGCGTGTGCCCCTTAGCCTTGTCCCTGCCGCGCTGCCTGCCTCGCCGCCGGCTGACTCTGTTTTCGTTTGTTTTTATTTTGTTTTGTCCGACATTTGTGCTTGTCATACTGTTTTGTATCATACAGCATTTCTTGCCCGTGTTAGCGTTTTTTTTCCACTAGTGCCTGTTTATTTATTTTATTTTTTTCAGCTTTTTCAGCTTGTGTCCTTCCTGTCTGGCCGCCTACCTCGCCGCCCTCCGTCTTCCCTCCCCGCTCCCCGCTTTCCGCCACCACCGCAGACCCCGCCCCTTTTTTCCTTCTGTTCCCTCCCCGCTCCCGCCTCCCAGCTGCTCCGCCCACCCGCGCACTTCGCCTTTATATGGCGACCGTGCAAACGCGCAGCGGTCACGCGCAGCGGGCGCGCCGATTGTGCGGCGAAGGTGCGCCAAAGGTAAGCCCGTCTGCGCCCGTCCGCGACCGGATCGCGACCAGCGCCAGGACCCCTGGCCCCCGAAGACCCAGACCGACCCGCCTGACGTACTCCGCCGCCACCCTCATCGCTCTCAACTCCGGCCGACTCCCAGATTGCCATCAAGCCACACCACGACGCACCCACGGACCATTCAGCTGCCACGCCTGCAAATTCACCTGCATCCGGACCTGCCTCACACCAGCACCCGCCAAGCCGAACACCAGCAGCACCCACCTCAAGTGCATCCTGCTCAACACCCGCTCCGTCCACAGACATGCCATCGAACTCTGGAACCTCCTAGACGCCACAGCCCCTGACGTTGCCTTCCTCACGGAGACCTGGATGAAGGCCACATCAGCTCCCGACATCGCCATCGCTATCCCAGAGGGCTACAAGATCGTCCGGAGGGACCGCAACGCCAACCAGATGGGAGGAGGCATCGCCATCATCCACAAGAACACCATCCGTCTCACGACCAGCACCGACAACACCCTGACCACCGCCGAACACCTGCATTTCCAGATCCACACCAACCCGAACACCACCCTCAGAGGCACCCTGATCTACCGACCCCCTGGACCACGCACACAATTCAGCGAGGACATCGCCGACTTCGTCAGCCCGCATGCCCTCCCCTCCGCTGACTACATCCTCCTGGGGGACCTCAACTTCCACCTGGAGAACAACAACGACCGCAACACCACCACCCTGCTGGACAACCTCGCTAACCTGGGACTCAAGCAACTGGTGTCCACCCCCACCCACCTCGCCGGACACACACTCGACGCAGTCTTCTCTTCCAGCACAGACATCGACTTCAGCCACGCCACAGAGCTTCAATGGACGGACCACAGCTGCGTCCACTTCACCTTCAAGAGAACGACGACCCACCACCACCAGCAACAGGCCGCCCGCAGAAGCTGGAACAAGATCACAGCAGACCAGCTCGCCACCTCCCTGAGCCAGCACCCTCCTGCCAGCTCAGCGAACCCCAGCCAGGCCGCCGACAACCTCACGAAGTGGATCAGCATCTGCGCGGATGAGCTCACCCCGCTGAGGACCCCGCCCAGCAGACCCGGAAGCAAGAAAGCCCCGTGGTTCACCGACGAACTCAAGAGCTCCAAGAAGAACTGCCGAGCCCTCGAGAAAGTCTGGAGAAGGGAACCTACACCGGACAACAGGACCTCCTTCAAACTTGCCACCCGGAAGCACCACCAGCTGATCCGCGCCGCCAAGAAAACAGCATTCAAGGAACGGTTGGACAACAACGCACACAACTGCAAGGAACTCTTCAACATCGTGAAAGAGCTTTCCAAACCCCAGCGCAGGAAACAACAACATCACCCCATCGCAAGACCTCTGCAACTCCCTCGCTTCATACTCCCACAACAAGATCGCGGACATACACAACAGCTTCAACAACCAACCAACGCACACCATGACCGAACAGCCACCCCCCACCACCACCCTCCACGCCTGGACCCCGATCAGCACCGAAGACACCATCCGCACAATGAACTCCATCCACTCCGGATCACCGACCGACCCCTGCCCTCACCACGTCTTCAACAAGGCCGACGCTGTCATCGCACCCCACCTGCGAGACATCATCAACACATCATTCGACACCGCCACCTTCCCTGAGAGATGGAAACACGCCAAACTCAGCGCCCTACTCAAGAAACCAACAGCGGACCCCACCGAACTCAAGAACTACCGCCCCATCTCGCTCCTCCCGTTTCCTGCCAAAGTCATCGAGAAGACCGTCAACAAGCAGATGGCCGCCTTCCTCGAGACGAACGGATCCCTCGACCCCTCACAGTCCGGCTTCCGAGCCAATCACAGCACCGAGACCGCCCTCATCGCCGCCACCGATGACATCCGAGCCCTGATGGACAATGGAAAAACAGCGGCCCTCATCCTCCTAGACCTCTCCGCGGCATTCGACACGGTCTGCCACCGCACCCTAGTACAGCGCCTCAGCAACATCGGAATCCAGGACAAGGCGCTGGAATGGCTGGAATGGATCATCTCCTTCCTCGAAGGGAGAACACAGAGAGTCCGCCTACCACCGTACAAGTCAGAGGCCTCCGAAGTCATCTGCGGCGTCCCTCAAGGATCATCTCTGAGCCCCACCCTCTTCAACGTCTACATGAGCCCCCTCGCGGCCATCGTACGCAAACACAACCTCAGCATAATCTCCTACGTCGACGACACCCAGCTGATCCTCTCCCTGACCAACGACCCCGCCTCCGCCAGAGCCAACCTGCACGAAGAGATGAAAGAGTCAGCCGAGTGGATGACGACCAGCCGCCTGAAACTGAACTCTGACAAGACGGAGGTCCTCATCCTGGGCTCTTCCCCCTCCACCTGGGACGACTCCTGGTGGCCTCCCGCCCTGGGCACCGCACCCAAACCGACAGACCATGCACGCAACCTGGGCTTCATCCTGGACTCCTCCCTCTACATGACCAGGCAAGTCAACAACGTCTCCTCGGCGTGCTTCAACATCCTACGCATGCTACGGAAGATCTTCCGGTGGATCCCCACCGAGACCAGGAAGACCGTCACCCAGGCCCTCGTCACCAGCCGACTGGACTACGGCAACTCCCTCTACGCCGGTACCACCGCCAAGCTCCAGAAGAGACTCCAGCGGACCCAGAACGCCTCAGCCAGACTCATCCTCGACATCCCACGAAGCTCCCCGTCAACAAAAGAATCACCTTCCGCCTCCTCACCCACGCACACAAAGCCCTACACGACCAAGGCCCGAGCTACCTCAACAGCCGGATCAACTTCTACGCTCCCAAACGCCACCTCCGATCAGCCAACCACGCCCTCGCCGCCGTCCCCCGCATCCGAAGAGCGACTACAGGAGGAAGGTCCTTCTCCTACCTGGCCGCCAAGACCTGGAACTCCCTCCCGACCGACCTGCGCCTGACCCAAGACCACCTCTCCTTCAGGAAGAAGCTGAAGACCTGGCTGTTCGAGCAGTAGCGGCACCCCTCCCCCCCCCCCCAGCGCCTTGAGACCCTACGGGTATGTAGCGCGCTCTATAAGTGTCACTGATTGATTGATTGATTTGAAAATCCCAGCCTTCAGATTATTCCTGGTTCCTTTCTTTGTCTCAGGTGATGGTCCGGGGGTCTCATGGAGAATGATACTATGAAGACAGCTGTCCCTGATGGTCTGGAGGCTTTCAGGCAACACTGGGAATTGCCAGGCATTTTAATCATGGTTTCAAATTTCATACAAAAGGCCAGGGCCCCTTCTATGAGGAAAAGGTATTCATCAGCATGGCGTTGCTGGGTACGCTGGTACTTGGAATGGCACGTGGATCCCTTGGGGGGCAGAATTATCCCACGTTGTGAATTTTCTGTCTGACAAAGCTTCAGTTGGTTTGTTTTACAGGTCAGTGAATTATTTTTTATCTGCCATTTCTGTGGGCCATACCCATGTGGATGGTGAGCCGGTAGATGTGCCCCCGTTGGGTTGTAAACTGCTTAAGGGCATCCGGGCAGCTAATCCTCCCAACTCAAAGTATTCTTTTTTGTGAGATGTATCTTTGGTCCTGGCTCTCTTTGAAAGATGGCCGGACAATCCAAATTTGTCCAAGAAACAGTTGTCAGCTGAATTGGCTTTTCTCTTTTGTTTATCTGCCTGTAGACGTACTTTGGATGTGAGAATTCTGAACTTAACATGTAGAGTATTTTTCTCTGAACCTAACATGTGGAGAACCTGACCTTATGGGCCAAGCGGCGCAGGGCATGCCTAAGATCTCCGGGTTCACCTGCCTTGACAGACAGAGACACAAGACACTCTGTTAGGCGGAGAATAACAAGTTTATTAGCTGCAGCTAAGCACAGTTGTCTAAGAAGTACCAGATGGGTAAGTTCTCTAGAGACTGCCACTTCATTCCGTGGCGTACAGTCTATTATACAGAACAAGTTTACAATGACAACTCCCAAAACACACAAAACTGACAAATAAGAATAGTTTGACAACAAGCTATCGGATGTCTAAAACACACCCTCCTTTCAGACCCGTGTGCTCACCTCCCCTCAAGTTAATCAACACTAGTGCCCGTGATTTAATTTGCAGGTGGTAAAACATGTGTAGAATGCTTCAAAGGATAGGCTATGTAACAAGAGAACACACAAAGAGAATAGTGAAGGCCAGCTAAACAAGATAAAGTCGAGAAGTATGGTGGGACCCAAACAGCGGAGTAAGACATGGATTAATCAGTCTAGACATGGCTTTACGAACTCGGCCAGACCCTGACATCGGTTTCGTAAACATGGGCAAGAGTTATTCTCTAATCAGGAAAGACACGTCGCAGCTGAAAAGGCAAAAACACCACGTTTATCGCGTTAGCCGTGCTGCCTGAGTGAGGTAACACAAAATGGCGGCTAAGCACAAAATGGCAGCTGAATATGAAGCAAAATCGAAAACTACGTAACCTCAGACCCTCCTTTTGCCATACTCAGGCAAAGCACAAAAGAGACCCACGTTAGTCTGAGTCGATATCAATGGTCATGAGGTCATTGAGTTGTTGCTGCAACATCATCCTAATATTCTCTGTTTTCTGTGCTACTGCTTAGAAACACAGACGGTGGCACAAAGTCCATATATAGCTGGGCCACACTGTAAACAGAGACAACAAGAAAAGATGATTGCTAGAATCATTCCAAGGAAAGTTAACACTTTCCACCCCCAAGTAGACAGTAGTCCCCAAAACCATCCCATCACAGACCAGTCTCCAGTGTCCTGATGAATGGACTCAGAGATGACATGTAGCTTAGAGATGACTTGGTATACTGTAGGGGCATTGTCAGGAATATAAACGCAGCAGCTAGACCCAATCAGTTTACAGACTCCTCCTCTATCTGCAAGAACAATATCTAGAACCATCCGGTTCTGTAAAGTCATAAGACGATCCGCCTGAAGTTCAGCTGTCAAATTGTTCAATGCTCCAGAAGTTACATTTATGGTAGCATCAACCACACGAACTAGGTGTCTGATGTTTCTACTATTGACCATTGGACCCCAAAAGGGAAGAAACCCTTTCAGAAAATCCACTCCCTCTTGTCCAGATGTGTCTTCAGAATCTAGAACTCCTCTACCAAATCTCTTTCTATGGTGATCAGCAGGAGCAGTATATGTAGGGGGAAGGAGAAAAGCTATATAACATGTTCCCGAGAAATATGTGAGAAGCCATGTATAAGCTCTATCATGACAAATGAAATATGTACCTTGAGATGGCACTAACGGTGAAGAATTCAGGGGTGCATAAACATACTATGGGAACAATTACTCTTCTCTTGTTTAATTTTGGTATTCTGGCCATTTATTTGTAAACACAAATAACCTCTTTGGTGAAGAACCCAAATCGGTGCGAATTTCTTCTGTTTAATTTTATCAGAAAGGCTAGTAACATACCGAGTCACATTCCATCCATCATAAGCTTTTTTCTCATCTTTGGGAATTTTACTAATATCAGCAATCTTTGCCATAGGTACTATTCCCTTTATCAAAGGGCTATGACTGAAATCCACTCCACCATTATAAGACCCACCAGGAGGATATCGAAGTTGATTCTGGTATGCATTAGAAAACATAGCCAGATAAGCCCAAGCACAACCTTCATACGAAAATGGAAGGACTAAATACGGCATCCCTCTCTCTGTATTATGTGGTATGAGACCACAAACCCAACAATCAGCAGTATTTACTATTAATTGATGCTGGTGTAACAATTGAATGAACGAATTGTTAAAATATTCCATTCTTCTCATTTGCTCGTGGTCTGGGAGTGAGTAAAATTTATGCGGAGAAATAGTAGGAGAGGAAATCAAAGAGACAGAAGTAGGAACAGGTGTTAGCTGTACAATATGAATAAGCCATCCTATGCATGCTAATAAACTACATAAACATACTAAAACGCATAATGCTACGCCACAACGACTGAATAATAATTTCTTATAATGATCTCTTTTCATTATTTTAATATCATTCCCTTTCCCTGCATTATCCATTACTCTAAAGGCGTTGCTCACGATAATCTTCCTTAATCACTTGGCTGTGATTGTTAGCCATCCTATGACACTGCAAGTCCTGTTGACCTAGTAACTATTCAGGTCACAGCTCAAGACTCCTACCGTGACCCTGCAACTTGATGGATAAAGAAAAAGGAACGTTTCTCTTTTAATACAAACAGAATTATAAAACACAAAATTAACTGTCCTTAGGCAACCCTCTTCTTAAATTGTATTGTGTTTTGCCAGGTGCTGTTTGATCCTTAAACAGAGTCTCTGGATCTGTTGTATTTAGTCTCAAAGGTAAAGGTACAGCTTCCTGTAAGAAGTTGTCTTCTTTCTCTGAGCTAGTCCAATCCAGGCGTGCACTGCTGAACGGTACAAATCTGGGTACTTTCTCGCATTCGGTATCACCAACACCTTCTCAGACCCACTGGTCAAAAGGTAAAGGCAATGGTACCCTCTTGCAATGCACGCCGTGGATCCAGTTCTTCTTTCCGACGACTTTCACAGCTGTACGAGTAGTTAGTAAAACTTGTCTCGGCGGCCCCCAACGAGGTTCCAAATTCTTCTTCCTCTGAAAGTTTTTGAGACAAACCCAGTCTCCGGGTTAAATGGAGTGTCCTGGATCTGAAGAGGCCTCTGGCAAAGCGTTTTGGACCTGTTGACGAATAACATGCAATTTAGTGGTGAGGTCATGCAAATAGTCAACCAACAATGGGTACGGAATATCTGAGTACTTCTTGGGTCTGGGGACTCCCCAAACATTAGCTGGGCGTCCAAAAACAATTTTGTATGGGCTAAGCCCCAAACGGGAATGAACAGCCGTTCTTGTTGAAAGAAGTGCCAAAGGCAAGGCATCAGGCCATGAAAGGCCTGTACTAGCCCGAATCTTTGCTAACCTAAGTTTGAGAGTGCTATTATAGCACTCCACCAAACCCGCTGACTGAGGATGGGCTGCCGCTTGGAATTTCTGTCTAATACCAAGGCCCACACACACCTTCTGCATAATTTGGCCTACAAATTCACTCCCATTGTCACTCCAGACAATGCGCGGCAAACCAAACCTTGGGAAAAAATCCTTCAAAAGAACCTTAGCAGTGGACAAGGCAGTGTTGTCCTTTAGGGGGTAGGCCTCTATCAATCGGGAAAAAGCACAAACCACCACTAGGACATACTTGAGATTGTTAAAGTGTTCCATATGGATATAGTCTATTTGCAGTACCTAAAATGGATACGTAGGGGGAGCAAAGTGACCTGCTGGAGTTGGAGCTCGCTTTCCTGGATTGTGCATTAAACAAACAATGCAATGTTTCACCGCATTTTCTGCACATTTAGGAATACCTTCATTTTGCCATACTGGAGCTAGAAGTTTACATATACCCCTTGCATTAATATGGGCTGGTCCATGAGCCATAGTTACTACAGGTAGTACATACGCATCTGGCAACAACCATCGCTGATGCTCTGATAATTCCGTCCAACATCCCATCGTGTCCAACATTCCCGTACTCTCTTTCCACGTACTCAATTCTTTCTCAGTGGCCTCTTTCTGAATCGCTTTCACGCTTTCTACTGTGTCTTCACACATACCACCTTCTGCGACCCATCTTGCAGGGCCTGCAACATACATGCGACTTTCAACATTCTTCGCCGTCTCCCTCGCTATTTCATCTGCAAATGCATTTCCTTGACCCACGTCATCAATAATCTTTTTATGGGCACTGCACTTCACAATCGCTATTTGAGTGGGCAAAGCAAGTGATTCGAGAAGGTAAGTCACCAACTGACCATGCTGTATTTTAGTGCCGTGGGAGGTACAGAATCCTCTTTCCCTCCACAAACGACCAAAACTATGGGCAACGCCAAACGCATATTGGATGTCTGTATAAACAGTCACTCTTTTCCCTTTCGCCAACACACATGCTCTCGTTAATGCAATCAATTCTGCAGCTTGCGCTGAATTCTGTGAAATACGTGCAGTTTCTACCACTGTGTGCAAAGTTGTAACAGCATAAGCAGCTGTCATCTCACCATTAGGAAGCTTAAAACAAGACCCATCTACCCACAGGATCCCATCCGGATCCACAAGTGGTGTATCTTTCAGATCTATTCGACCTTTTGTTTCCTCTTCTGTACGAAGAAAACAATCATGGTGATCTTGTACATTTTTCTCATCCAAAACAGGCAACAATGTTGCTGGATTCAGAACATTACATCTTTTAATATGTATATGGCTAGCTAAAAGCGTCAACTCATATCCAGACAAACGGACCCTCGTTAAGTGCTGAGTTTTTGTCCTGTTAAGAAGAGTATCTACTGCATGAGGCACCATAACATTAAGAGTATGATCCAGCACCAATCCAGCAGATTGACTAATAGAAATCGCCGCTGCTGCTGTTGCTCTGAGGCAACTGGGTAATGCTTTAGCTATCGGATCTAATGTAGCCGAAAAATAGGCACATGGCCTTTGTTTGTCCCCGAATTGTTGTGTCAAAACTGATAATACACAACCTTCCCTTTCATGAACATAGAGTGTAACAGGTTTACTGTAGTTTGGAGTACCCAACACAGGAGCAGAACACAAAGCAGTACGTAAATCAGAGAAACTCTTTTGACATTCATCAGTCCAAGGAAGAGGCTGAGGCGTATCTTTAAGAGTGAGTGCCAACAGAGGTTTAGCAAGTAGAGAAAAATTTGAAATCCACGGTCTACAATAAGAGGTAATGCCTAAGAAAGCACGCACCTCTCTTTGTGTGGATGGTACAGGCATTCGTGCGATTGCATGAATACGTTCTGGGGTCAATCGCCTTCCCTCCTTCGACAAGAGATGACCTAAATAGGTAACCTCTTGGCGGCAATATTGCAACTTAGAAGGTGAAACTTTATGGTGTAAATCAGACAAATGTCGCAAAAGCGACACAGTCGCAGTTCTACAGACATCTTCCGAATCAGTAGCTATTAACAAATCATCTACGTATTGGATAAGAGTAGCACCCGAGGGCAAAGAAAAGGTGTCGAGCTGGGATTTCAAAGCTTGAACCTACCCCCACCCACATTGCAGGTCACACACTCGACCCCATCTTCACCTCCAACAAACATGTCTCATTCAGTCACACCACAGCTCTTCATTGGACGGACCACAGCTGCGTTCACTTTATCTACAATAAGACCACAATCCACAACCATCCTCAACCCACCCTGCGAAGAAACTGGAACAAAATCACCATCGACCAGATCTCCTCATCGCTTCTTCTAAACCCCCCCGTCCACTCCTCAAACCCCGACCAAGCAGCCACTAACCTCACCCAATGGCTATCCAACAGCGCCGACATCCTAGCACCGTTGAAAAAACGTCAAATCAAACTAGGCAGCAAAAACGCCTCCTGGTTCAACGATGATCTTAAGAAATCGAAGAAACTCTGTCGCTCCCTCGAGAAGGCCTGGAAAAAAGACCCAAACACCAGCACCAGGGACGCCTTCAAAAACGCCACCCGCATACACCACCAACTAATCCGGTCTGCCAAGAAAGCCGCATTCAAAGACCGACTAGATAACAACGCCCACAACAGCAAGGAATTATTCAACATCGTCAAAGAATTTACCAACCCTTCAGCCAACTCCAACGACATCACCCCCTCCCAAGCCCTCTGCGACTCCCTAGCTTCCTTCTTCCACAACAAAATCGCAGACATCCACAACAGCTTCGACAACCGACCCGGAGACCAACCCACCCAACCTGCTGCAGGACCTTCACCCCCCTTGAACATCCTTAATGACTGGAACCCAATCTCCACTGAGGACACCATCCGCCTGATGAACTCCATTCACTCAGGATCCCCAACTGACCCATGCCCTCACCACATCTTCAACAAAGCAGACTCCATCATAGCACCACACCTCTGAGATGTCATCAACTGCTCCCTCAACTCCGCCACCTTCCCGGAAAGCTGGAAACACGCTGAACTCAGCGCCCTTCTGAAAAAACCCACAGCTGACCCCTCCGAACTCAAAAACTACCGCCCCATCTCGCTTCTTCCATTCCCGGCCAAAGTCATCGAGAAAGCTGTCAACAACCAGCTCGCCACCTTCCTCGAAACCAACAAATCCCTCGACTCCTCACAGTCCGGCTTCCGAGCCAAACACAGCACTGAGACCGCACTTATCGCAGCAACAGACGACATTCGAACTCTACTGGACAATGGAGACACAGTCGCCCTCATCCTCCTCTACCTCTCCGCTGCCTTCGACACAGTCTGTCATAGCACCCTTCTACAGCGCCTCAGAAACGTCGGAATCCAAGGAAAAGCATTGGAATGGATCACCTCGTTCCTCACCGGAAGAACCCAGAGGGTCCGCCTCCCACTATTCAAGTCAGAGGCCTCTGAAGTCATCTGCGGCGTGCCACAAGGATCGTCACTCAGCCCCACCCTCTTCAACGTTTACATGAACCCCCTTGCGGCCATCGCTCGCCAACACAATCTCAACATCATCTCCTACGCTGACGACACTCAACTGATCCTCTCACTCACCAAAGACCCTAACACCGCCAAAACCAACTTACACAAAGGAATAAAAGAAGTAGCCGAGTGGATGAAGCACAGCCGTCTGAAACTGAACTCAGACAAAACAGAAGTCCTCATCTTAGGCACCTCCCCCTCCGCCTGGGATGACTCTTGGTGGCCAGAGGCCCTTGGAAAAGCACCCATCCCGACGGACCACGCACGAAACCTGGGCGTCATCCTGGACTCCTCACTCTCGATGACCAGACAAGTCAACGCCGTTTCATCATCCTGCTTCAACATTCTTCGCATGCTCAAAAAAACATTTTGCTGGATCCCCACCGAAACTAGAAAAACGGTCACCCACGCACTGCTCACGAGCCGCCTGAACTACGGAAACACCCTATACGCCGGTACCACCGCTAAACTCCAGAAAAAACTCCAGCGCATCCAGAACGCTTCAGCCAGGCTCATACTAGACATCCCGCGCAAAGAACACATCTCTGGTCACCTGAAAAACCTCCACTGGCTCCCCGTAAATAAGAGGATTACTTTCCGCCTCCTAACCCACGCACACAAAGCACTTTATGAACTTGGACCCGAATGCCTCAACACACGACTGTCCTTCTACACCCCCTCCCGTCAGCTTCGATCCTCCAACCAAGCCCTTGCCACTGTTCCTCGCATCAACAAAACCACCATGGGAGGTAGATCCTTCTCCTACCTGGCAGCGAAAACCTGGAACTCACTTCCCACTCACCTTCGCCTTACTCAGAACCACCTAGCATTCAGAAAGCAACTTAAAACTTGGATATTCGACAAGTAATTCCCCACCCTTCCTCAAGCGCCTTGAGACCCTATGGGTATGTAGCGCGCTATATAAATTTCTTGACTTGACTTGACTTGACTTGACTTGAAGGACTTTCACAATAGCCTTGGGGTGCACGCTTAAATCGGAAACTTCGGCCTCTGAGAGAGAAGCTAAAGAGATCCCTACTCTCTTCAGCAATAGGAATGCTAAAGAAAGCATTTTTGAGATCAATAACCGAAAACCAAGCTGCCAAAGCAGGAATCATAGTGAGCAAAGCAGTGATGTCCGGCACAACAGGAAACTGAGGGACAACAATTTTCTTGACCTCTCGAAGATTAATCACAAAATGGTACACAGGTGGCTGGGAAGGATCAGTACGTTTAAGAATAGGCAAAACAGGGCTATTGCAAACATTTCCTCTGGTCTCTTCGACCACACCCATCTGAACCAAGTCATGAACAATAGCCAACAAAGCTCTCTCACCATCATTAGAGATTTTATATTGAGGAACACGTGGCAACTTAACGTAAGGTTTGACAGTAATCACATAAGGTGGAATTTGCAACAAACCAACATCATTCGGACCTGTAGCCCAAAGCGTAGCAGGAAGTGAACGCAGTTCAAGTGGCAGTTGTTCTTTAGATACATACATCGGAGAAGTCAATACAGCGTAGCATGCAAGCGTTTCAATAAGTCCAAACCCAATAAATTCTCTCCACAACCCGTTGTTAAAAGAAGTGGAGCTTCCAATTCATACGGACCAATAGAAATGGGCAAAGGACAGGAAACCGGGTTAGTAACTGGGGCGCCAGAGAATCCCACGGAAACATTTGTTAAGCCAGACAAAGGTGCCCCAGGGAGTTTGGAACGCATTATAGAACTTCTCATTGCACCAGTATCTAAGAGAAATGGTTCTGTAACACCCAATGCTACAACATTAACATAAGGTCCCTCCTGATCCACTGGAACTGATACGACTCCCTTACTTTGTCTATGGCTGTCCTAGCTAGTATGAAAATCAGCATTCTCACTATCTAAACAATAGTTATCGTTATAATATTGTGCAGACTGAGAATTCCGCTGATCAAAATAATTTGTAGAGTCCTGAGGGGGAGAGGGATGTCGGTCCTGAGACGTTGCACCACGTCCTCTACCCCTAGACACAGACCGAGAATAACCACGACCCCGTGGTGCTAATGATCCACCATAGCGCTGCAATAATATCGGACAAGCATTCTTAAAATGACCATCCTCTTTGCAATAGGTGCATTGATTAGGACCCAACGGAAATCGCGGAGCTGAAGATACCGGTTTCTGAAACAACTTCTGAAACTGTGGGGGCTGTTGAAATTGGGGATGAGCAGAACGAGGGGGATAAGCCTGTTGTAGAAGAACCTTTGTTTTTAATTCCTTAATCTTTTTCTCAACTTTTTCCTTATCTTCCTTATCCCTATTTTCGTAATACTGAGCAGTAGCTAATATCTGGGCAGTTGAAGAAACGGCCCATGAACTCTCTGATTGTTTCAATTTATGCGACAACTCTGGAAGTAGATTAAAGACAAACTTATCTACAAACAATCGCTGTCCACCTTCAGAACTCATATCTTGACCACTATGGTCGATGAAAGTCTCTTCGAAACGAGTGAAGAAATCGGAGACACTTTCATCAGTCTTTTGTTTGCATGCTGCTAACTTATCCCAATTAACGCGTACAACAGGCATCATCGTTTTCATAAGATCTATTATTCTACCAGGTAATTCCGTAATTAAATCATCGGGTTTGGCACCACCTATTTGTCCCGCATCTGCAGCTGTAATAGCAGCCCAATTACCACCTAACGACTAAACACCACTGGGTATGGGCTCCCAAGCAGCAAAGCCAAACCCTGCCTATTGTATACTACAAAAAAGTTCCAATGCTGCTAATATTAGTAAATTATTTATTTGTCTTCCTCACACACGAATAAAACACTATGTGAGAAGTATCTGATTTTTATGAATCAATCCTTTTGATTTTTGTTTTATTTCAAATTTTCATTATTTCATTTACTTTTTTCAAATTTCACATATTTTAAAGAAACATTTCAGAAAAATAAAACATAAACAGACATATTCTTATTCACTATTATACCACATCCCCTTCATATCATTCAAACACACTATCACTAAAGATCTTTGTCAACCATACTCAGCACACATTCACTCTCCTAATACTCTAATATCAGAAATATTTTTATACAAATTATATACACTTTTTGGGAAACCATAGAATATAATTTCAAGAATGAATCAATGTAATACAAGTATCATTTGATATTCGTATGGTTTAAACATAACAAGGTCTGTACATAACAAGGTCTACGCGTTTCGAACTCTCTTTAGTGCGGAGTTCTCATCAGGACCATAGAATGTAAATCGAAAAAGAGAGGAGACCTTTATTAATTGTTTGTTTACCCAACGTGAAGACTGATATCAGGCTCAACAGCCACCTCTCTACCTCTTACCTCTCTAATTGTCAGACAAGTTTGACATCCTTTAATCACCAACAACCGCGGAGCGGGACCACCTGAATGGTAAACACACCACACAATATTGGTATTTCATCTCTAAATGCCACATACATAAATACCCAAATTGAATCTCAAAATCACTTACAGCTTTCATGTGGTTATTCGCCTCTCTCTATTCTGTGAAAGAGAGAACAAACGTTTTGTTTAGCGATCGAGTGAGTCTTGTCACTACGCTCACTGATCTGTGATTTATTTGAGGGAAAAGTTGTGTATTTTACCCCTTTGTTAGTTTTGCTGTCCACACGTGAATTATGGGGGGGTGGATCTTGAAAGACGCTTGCAATGTTTCTGGAAAGTGAAAAGATACATTATTTCTATTATAACGATGTCCCAACAAAATATGCTTTCTATAACGGTGTCTGACAGCTCTTTTTTTGGACATGTGGTGCTCTAAAGTGCTCACCTTTCGTTAGTTCAGTTTCCGACTTAATCAGAGTTCGGTCTCTCAATCCCGGACACTCTGTGTTTGATCCGCGTGTAGTTCCGTGTTTTTATGCACATCACGTGGTTTCTTGCTGCTACACGGGCGCCATCTTTGAGTGAACATGGTGCATGAGTGTCGTGCCGTATTGGGGTCAACTGCATTGTTCTATTGTATGCTGTGAAGTTGGAAAGGGGCGACCACTCGGTCCCCCCGAACGTATGGTAGGGGGCCCGGATCCCCCCGGGAAACCATTTTGGGCGGGAGGCGTGTCTCGGCTGGTATGCCTGAAGCGGCATAGCCGGGGCGCGCCTTTTTCCCGCCCAAGAGGGGTTGTCCTAGACACCTACACCGTTGGCCACGCCCTGTAGGCAGACCGGAGGAGGGTACACGCCCTCCCGAAGAAGAATAAAAGGAGCAACAATCCAGAGAAGCATCCTCTTGTTCCTGTGCTTGGAAGCTGCACCCCTCGTTGCACGTGAGCCCTCGACGGAACAAGGAGCCAATTTTGAGAACTTGTAATTTTTGTCTTTCTCTTTCAGCGACTCCGTACCTTTGGATCCAGGACCTCGTAGAGCATCAAGGATCGAATACCTAACAACGATGCCCGGCAGGAAGGTCGGAAAGAAGGATGGGACTGAGCAGATGCTTCGCATGTTGATGAAGGATATGGCGAGCATGAAAAAACAGATGGCGGCAATGAACAATGGACCGAAGAAAGTCATAGGACCAGCATTGCCGGGAGTAGTCCCCGCTGGGAGAGGTAAAAGGGCCAGGAATAAGGCAGCAGGGGGAGAGGCTCCAGTTCGCGAGTCACCCCCGACAAGCCCGGTTAGTCCAGTGGAGGCCCCGGTTCCGATCCCGGACGCAGGCCAACCGATTCCGGTAGTGGTTTCGCCCACTAACAAGGAGGATATGCCTCCGGAGCTGGCCGCCCAGTTGGCTGCATGGCTCGGCAAAGATACTGAGGGTACTACGACACCAGGAGACACGGCCGAAGAGGCCAGATTACTAATGAAGCAGTTGCGGCAATCGAGAGATGCTGCGAAGGCGACTCTCCCTCTTGTTTCCCCTCAGGTTCCCTCTGAACGACCGGCGTCTGGCGTTGGAGCAGCAGCAGGAACAGCTACCGATTCGGGTAAGCAGCCATTACCAATGGCAAGGGAGGGATCGTTACCCTCAAGAAGGGAAAGGGTGGTTCAACATATCCCGCTGGCCACGAAGGAATTGATTTGAGCTGATAAATATGTGAATATGTTCTCTCTCTTGACTGACCACCACGAGGTGGAGCATGTTAAAAGTCAGAAGGATCTGTTGCACCCAAGTGTATGGCGTGCAAAAATGGCGGGATTCAGGGTGGATGAGACGATCTCCAATTGGGCCAGGGCATTTGCAATGTTTACTGCGATCATGGGGGAGCGTAGGCCCGAAGTGTTGACCGAATTGGCTTGCTACCAGACACGTATAATGGATTTCTATGAAACATATGAAGGCAATCAATGGTTGGGTTATGATAGTAAGTTTCGTAAGGCCAAGGAGCACGACTCATCTCTGACGTGGGTTTGTTTCGACTCCATCTCTTGGCAGAAGCAGCTCATGCCGGGCACAACGAAGTCGTCTTCGCTCGGCGGAAGTGGGTCGGAACCCTCCCGCCATTATGCGGCGGCGCCTTTTCGAGCAGGCGCCACTGGTGACCATCAACCAAGAAGTGGTGGGAATGGGGGTAGAAAAGGGGTCTGTTGGAGCTTTAACAGAGGCAAGTGCACGAGGCCGCAAGGGACGTGTAAGTTCAGGCATGAGTGTGCGGGGTGCGGAAACTCTTCACACTCTGAGAGTTCGTGCAGAGCCAAGAATGGAGATACAGGGGGTAGAGGAGGGGCCAAACAGGTCTAATGTCGACCAAGGGGCACCGCTACCTACTCCCGTTGACATCATGGCAATGATCCCCTGGCTGAATGAATACCCTGATCATGTCTCCGCTGGGGTGTTGCGAGACGGCTTCTCGTATGGTTTCCACATCCCGGCGGGGGATTTTTGGGGGGAATCACTGTGTAAGAACCAACTGTCGGTGCAGCAGCATACGGCGGTCGTAGAGTGTAAGATTGCAAAAGAAGTTGCCCGTGTCCGGGTTGCCGGCCTATATAGGCACCCGCCAGTTGATAATTTTGTTTGTTCACCACTGGGTGTAGTCCCTAAGAAGGACCCAGGTGAGTTTAGGTTAATTCACAACTTGTCGGCCCCTAGGGGTCTTTCGGTAAACGATGCAATTGATCCAGGACTATGTTCGGTGCGGTACGCATCATTCGATGAGGCTGTCGCCATGTTGAATCGCCTGGGGCCCGGGGCGCTGATGGCTAAATCGGATATTGAGTCAGCGTTCCGGTTGCTCCCGGTACACCCACAGGATCAGCGTCTGTTAGGTTTTGTTTTTCAGGGACGCTATTACATGGATAGATGTATGCCAATGGGTTGCTCCATATCTTGTAACTATTTTGAGAGATTCAGTTGTTTTTTGCAATGGGCATTCACCAGGGCCACGGGCCATGCCCAGGTTATGCACTACCTAGATGATTTTTTGTTCTTGGGGCCGGCCGGTGACACGGAATGTGCACAGGCTTTACGGGAATTTTGCACTCTTATGGAGCAGTTCGGTGTGCCATTGGCACCAGGGAAGACGGTGGGGCCATCGACTTCACTCGAGTTTCTTGGAATTGAGCTCGATTCTGTGAAGGGATGCTTCCGTTTGCCCAAGGAAAAAGTAGCGAAGTTCAGGGCCTCCCTAGAACTGTGTATTAGCGGAGAGAAAGTAACCCTCCATCAGTTACAGAAAACGGTGGGACAACTTAACTTTGCCCTTAGAGTGATTCCAATGGCTCGTCCTTTTTCCCGCTCTATCGCACAAGCCATGGTCGGTCTCAAGGAAGGGCACCACCGCACGAGACTGTCTGCAGAGGTTCGCCAGGACATGCGCATATGGTTGGCATTTCTGGCGGACTTTAACGGTCGAATTGTGTGGAGCAAGCCACCAGCTTCCTCAGAGGAGCTGGGTTTGTGGACCGACTCGGCGGGGAGTGTGGGGTTCGGCGCCATCTTCGGTGACCGATGGTCGGCACAAACATGGCCGACATGGTGGCACATCAGTGGGCTCACAGGTAACATTGGGTTTCTTGAGCTGTTCCCCATTTTTGTGGCCCTGCAGACATGGCCTGATGGGTTTCGTGATCGCACAGTGGTGTTTTGGTCCGACAACATGACCGTGGTCGATTGTATAAATAATCAGGCAGCACGCTGCAAGTGGATATTGAGATTATTGAAGGAAATTGTACTACTGTGTATGAGATTGAACGTTCAGTTTAGGGCAAAACACGTGCCGGGTGTACTGAACCAGGCGGCTGATGCACTCTCTCGTTCCCACATGCAGGCCTTCAGGGGTTATCTACCTTCTGCGGACTTGGTGGCGGCACCATTTCCCGAAGCTCTCTGGTTACTCGGTGCCCCGGATTACAGGACCTCGTGGGAGCAAGTCTAGCCCCCAGGACAAGGAAGGCATACGAAGGAGCGTTTCGTTCCTATTGGGAATTTTTGGGTCCAGCAGGAGGGGATCATTGGGGGCAGGAGGAGTATGTCCTAAAGTTTCTAGTGTCACTCCACAAGGCGGCCGATCAGCGGCAACGGCCAATAGGCACCGGGCCGCCATTGCATTCATGGCACAGGCGCATGGCATCAAGGACCCCACATCGTCCTTTCTGGTGAAGAAGGCGCTGCGAGGGTGGCAACGCCTCAAGGGGCGTAGAGTAGACGAGAGGCACCCGATTGGGCTCGAAAGGTTGTCCCTGTTGTTGTCCGTACTCCCTGCGACATGTTCATCCCAGTCAGAGGCAGTGCTGTTCCGATCCGCTTTCGCATTAGCATTCCATGGGGCTATGCGGGTGAGCGAGCTGGGGGCAAAGAATAAGCAGGATACGGGGGGAGGTCTGTGTCGAGAACACATTCTCATCAAGGGTGATTCGATGGTAGTCACAATAGCCAGGTCCAAAACCGATCAGGGAGCTATCGGGGACAGTGTTGTTGTCCAGCGTATGCGAGGGTCCCCCATGTGCCCAGTGAAATGCGTTGAGGAGTATTTAGCGCAAAGGGCGGTGTCATGGGGGGGAAGCTTGCTGAGACACACCGACGCCACCCCACTGACCAGGTTTCAGTTTCAGCGGGTGCTAACAATGGCAATCGCGGCAGCGGGCTTGGACCCGAGCGATTTTGGGACCCATTCCTTTCGGATAGGGGCTGCTACAGAGGCTACAGCCAGGGGTCTGAGTGTGGAAACAGTGAAACAATTGAGACGTTGGTCCTCGAACTGTTATAAAAGGTATGTGCGGTTGCACATGTTGTGAAGCCAATGTCATGCACTCACGCTTCTTGTTTTCTGTTTGGTTTACAGTTTCGCGGCCATGCTATGCGGGGCGGACTGTGCAGTTGACCCGACACCTGGGGACCAGCGGTCAAAGATCACCGGCTGAGGGAAGAGTGGTGTGGGTCGTTGGCCACTCATACGTGAGGCGTGCCGGGGACGTATTCAAAGCAGGTGACATGATTCACGTGGCTGGGGAATACGGGTACAGGGTGACCTTCCACGGAAGGGGCGGGCTCTGTATTGACCAATTTCAATGTTTTATTGAGGGACTGTTAGGGCGGACAAGGTCACCGCCGTCTGTAATCATAGTACACCTGGGAGGCAATGATTTGGTGACAATTGGTCGTCGAGTACTGCTCGAGCGAATTCTATCCACTGTTAGTTGGTTGGCGAGAAGGGTTCCGGGGTGTACGATAGCATGGTCACACATGATCCTCAGGAAGGTGTGGCGGGGGGCCCTCTCTGTGGCAGCTTTGAATCATTCAGTAAAGAAAGTCAATAACAAACTTAGTAGGTTGTTTCGCTCAGGACAGTTGCATTGTATTCCACATGGATGTATTCGGGGGGACCACATGTATCTCGAAGATGGGGTCCATCTGTCCCGGGAGGGGAATGTCTTACTCATAGGAGACTTCATAGCATGGTTAAGGGGTTTGTAAATCCATGACCTTTAGTAGGAGTTTTTGTGGGGGGTCCGGATAGCCGGTCAACTATCCGGCCTGTGGCGGTAAGGTCATGATCGGTGAGCAGTAATTCCAAGATCCCTAGAGGGGGGCGCCACCCATTATGGATGGGAGCGCCCGGGGGGAGGCGGCCATTGGCCCCTCACACAGGGAGGCGGCACCCACTAAGTATGGGGTCGCCTAAAGGGAAGGCGGTCATAGGCCCCTCCCAGGGGAGGAGGCGGCTACGTGCCCCTCCGAGGAATTTCCCGGGGCCAGGACATCCGCAACGGCGGATGTGGTAAGCAGTGTGGGGTGGGAGGGGGGTCTACGCTACCTTCTAGACACCTCACACGAGTCCTCGGACGACCACTAAGATGGCGTCGAGTTAAATAAGGGGCCCCCGCTAAGACAAGGGAAATTGGAAGTTGGCACAGAGGTACAGTCCTCTGTGCGCCCGCCCTTCACAAGTGAGGGGGGAGTTCTGGTATTAGGGATCTGACACCGGTTACGACCTTGCCGTTGGCCCGTAATGTTAGGATGTACAATTTTTATTTAGAAAGTATGCATTTGCAGGATGTCTAGACTCGGCTAGGAGAACCTTTGTATTAGAGTTTTGTTAAGGTTAGCCATTAAAAGTGTCTGCATCGTAATGCCATAAATGAAAAATTGTACATGATATAAAACTGTTATTTTAATGTTTTAATTTTGTTTCATATTTTAATAAATACGGCCGGGAGGGTAACTCCCTCCCGCCTTCCAAAAGTTTAAGAACTGTGTCCGTCTTCCCATCCTTGGGGATTGTGTTGGGAGGGGGTGACAGGCATCCCGGCCATATGGAAAGGGGCGACCACTCGGTCCCCCCGAACGTATGGTAGGGGGCCCGGATCCCCCCGGGAAACCATTTTGGGTGGGAGGCGTGTCTCGGCTGGTATGCCCGAAGCGGCGTAGCCGGGGCGTGCCTTTTTCCCGCCCAAGAGGGGTTGTCCTAGACACCTACACCGTTGGCCACGCCCTGTAGGCAGACCGGAGGAGGGTACACGCCCTCCCGAAGAAGAATAAAAGGAGCAACAATCCAGAGAAGCATCCTCTTGTTCCTGTGCTTGGAAGCTGCACCCACTCGTTGCACGTGAGCCCTCGACGGAACAAGGAGCCAATTTTGACCCACCCGCCAGCCCCTTATGGCAATGATCAGTACTGCAATAAAGTTAACTTTGTTTTGATAAGTATCTTTTTCTCCCAGTTTAGTGGTTAATAAAAATGTCAATGTTGATAATGCAATAAAATTATTTGCCTCAGATCGTTTCCTCAGTTGAACAGAGCTTTCAGTCTAAGGGAATATGTGTTGAATGTTTAGTAGGTATTGCAATGTAAAGCTTATTTTCTTTCTTCAATAGGTAGTTAAACGTCGTATTTATTCTTTGGTCGGGCGGTAAGGTCATGATCGGTGAGCAGTAATTTCAAGATCCCTAGAGGGGGGCGCCACCCATTATGGATGGGAGCGCCCGGGGGGAGGCGGCCATTGGCCCCTCAAATGGGGAGGCGGTCCCCTTCTAAGGAGGGGGACGCCGAAAGGGAAGGCGGTCATAGGCCCCTCCCAGGGGAGGAGGCGGCTACGTGCCCCTCCGAGGAATTTCCCGGGGCCAGGACATCCGCGACGGCGGATGTGGTAAGCAGTGTGGGGTGGGAGGGGGGTCTACGCTACCTTCTAGACACCTCACACGAGTCCTCGGACGACCACTAAGATGGCGTCGAGTTAAATAAGGGGCCCCCGCTAAGACAAGGGAAATTGGAAGTTGGCACAGAGGTACAGTCCTCTGTGCGCCCACCCCTCACAAGTGAGGGGGGAGTTCTGGTATTAGGGATCTGACACCGGTTACGACCTTGCCGTTGGCCCGTAATGTTAGGATGTACAATTTTTATTTAGAAAGTATGCATTTGCAGGATGTCTAGACTCGGCTAGGAGAACCTTTGTATTAGAGTTTTGTTAAGGTTAGCCAATAAAAGTGTCTGCATCGTAATGCCATAAATGAAAATTTTTTTGTGTTTCTGTGTACACCTGAGGCGGAAAGCCGGGTGTTAGGCCATTCGCAGCACTCCTTAACTTTTAATTATTAAATACCTTCGTTTTTCCTAATTTGCGCCGTATTTTAAAAACGCAAGTACTGCAGCCCTGCCCTGCATCCCCCACACTCGTGGATAACATTGGTTACCGATCCTCAGTCAACAGAGGTTATTGGCGGCCATATTGAGCGAAGTAAGCAGTCCCAGCGCTCTAGCGCCGAGACTACAAAAGGAAGCACCGCGAGGAATCGCGAGATTTGTGTTTCTGTGTACACCTGAGGCGGAAAGCCGGGTGTTAGGCCATTCGCAGCACTCCTTAACTTTTAATTAATAAATACCTTCGTTTTTCCTAATTTGCGCCGTATTTTAAAAACGCAAGTACTGCAGCCCTGCCCTGCATCCCCCACACTCGTGGATAACATTGGTTACCGATCCTCAGTCAACAGAGGTTATTGGCGGCCATATTGAGCGAAGTAAGCAGTCCCCGCGCTCTAGCGCCGAGACTACAAAAGGAAGCACCGCGAGGAATCGCGAGATTTGTGTTTCTGTGTACACCTGAGGCGGAAAGCCGGGTGTTAGGCCATTCGCAGCACTCCTTAACTTTTAATTAATAAATACCTTCGTTTTTCCTAATTTGCGCCGTATTTTAAAAACGCAAGTACTGCAGCCCTGCCCTGCATCCCCCACACTCGTGGATAACATTGGTTACCGATCCTCAGTCAACAGAGGTTATTGGCGGCCATATTTAGCGAAGGAAGCAGTCCCAGCGCTCTAGCGCCGAGACTACAAAAGGAAATGATCACTCCTCCGCGCAGCGGACGCGGACAGCGGCGCCGTAGTGACGCCGAAGTCAAGCCAAAGTCCTGCCCGTCTGCGCCCGTCCGCGCTGAGTCCGGGCCTAGGGCCAGAATTTCTGCCCCGACTACCCCTCATATGTCACCCACTAGACAACTTCTTCTATCACTCAATACCCATTCTTCTTGCTGTCCCCAAACCATTGCGGTAGCTAAGTGGACCGAACCATTCAATTGCCCACAATGCAAGCAAAACATTGTACCCTTTACAACTAAACGCCTCAACAATTCTGATAGGACCCTTAAGGGAGGCCTTATAAATGCACGTTCAATGTGCAAGAATGCACAACACGTATATGATCTTATCGCTGAAAACGATTTCGATCTCCTAATGATAACTGAGACATGGCTCAAGGATTGGTCTAATCCTGATATAGTAAAAGCCTTACCCTCGGGCTTTCTAATCCAAAGATTGGACCGACCTCTTCAACGGGGAGGAGGACTAGCAATAATTCATTGTGAATCCCTTAAATTCTCCACCATGGAAATATCAGAAATAGAAGAAGCAGAAAGTCTTAGCTTCAGGTTGCAAGTCCACGATTCTTTTACCTTTTCCGGCCTATTAGTATATCGACCCCCTGGGCCAGCAACTCGCTTCTTGGAAAGCCTCGGAGAAGCACTTGCCAACTTAATTCTACGCTCTTCTAACTTTACCTTATTAGGAGATATAAATATACACCTGGACAATCCCAATGACCCCAATACAATATTCTTTAAAGATATCTTAAACATACTGGGCCTGAAAATTCTTACTGAGGAACCAACTCACAACGCTGGGCATATATTAGATTGTATTTGCTCTAATACTAATACATTAACGGCAGAACCCCCTCTGCCCCAGACATGGTCAGACCATAAACTCTTAGGTTTCAATATAAAAACTGACAACAAAAAAGTAACCAACCCCAGTGCTCACAATATTAGTTCAACCCCCTGCTGGAAAAAAATCATTGAGCACCCAGATCTAATGAATTGGGTTCAGACAGATAAACCACTACCAGTGGGAAACGTGAGTACTGATTATGATCACTATAAGAACTGGATGAAATCAATCGGTGACAGATTGACAACAGATGGAACCAAACCTAACAAGACTCAAAGGAAAAAATCCGCTCCTTGGTACACCAAACCCTTAAAAATTACACTAGGAGAAGTAAAATTACTTGAAAGAAAATGGCGACGTCATTATAAGAAGGAAGATAGGGAAAACTACAAAAATGCCAGGAGGAATTACCATACCTCTATTAAACTAGCGAAAACCAACTACTATACCAACCTGATAGAATCATCTAACAACAACCAAAAAGAAATATTCCAAATAGTCAACAGCTTCCGAAAACCTAAAATTCTGACACAGGAAATTCCACCGTCCCAAGCCCTCTGCAATAAAATAGCGGAATATTTCGAACAGAAAATCACTAATTTTACCAAAGCTTTTCCACAAATCAGCCAGCTATCTTCTAATACTGCAGATCCCATCATACTAACTGAGACTCCTTGTACCTCTACATGGGATAATTTTACCACGATCAACCCAATTGAATCATCTCAAGCCATCTTAAAACTGAATTCAGGTTCCCCTCTCGACCCCTGTCCTCCTCTACTTATCAAGACCATAAAAGATGAGGTTAACCCATTAATCAACTCTATTCTTAACTCCTCCCTGCAAACAGGAGATATTCCCACAGGTTGGAAAATCGCGGTAGTCAAACCTCTCCAAAAGAAACCAATCCAAGACCCGACGACATTATCAAATCTTCGCCCTATCTCACTTCTCCCAGCACTCTGTAAACTTACAGAGTCATGTGTAAACAAACAGCTCACTGCATACTTAGAGAACAATAACCTTCTCCATCCTAACCAAGCGGGTTTTCGCTCGCACCACTCCACCGAGTCTGCCCTTATCTTTTCAATGGAAACAATCAGGACTGCACTAGATCAGGGAAAAAGAGCTGTCCTGATCTTACTGGATTTATCTGCGGCGTTCGACACGGTGTCCCACGATATTCTACTTCTCCGCCTGAGTAATGCAGGCATAGGGGGCACCGTGTTGAAATGGTTTACCAACTTCCTCAGACAAAGGAAACAAACCATCTTCTTAGGGCCATACCACTCTGAGGCAAGGGAAGTACAATCTGGGGTACCTCAGGGCTCCAGCTTAAGCCCCATATTGTTCAACCTGTATATGGTCCCCTTAATGAAACTTATCTCTTCCTTTACCATTAGCTCAATAGCCTACGCCGATGACACTCAACTAGTGTTAATCCTAGATGAAGATGTGGCATCGGCTGAACGTTCCCTTAGGGACTGTTTGGAAGCAACTTTTGAGTGGATGAACTTTAACCATCTTAAATGTAATACTGCAAAGACCGAAATTTTACCCTTCGGGAAAAATAATTTGTTCTTCCCTCAAGCCTGCTGGCCACCCAAGGCCGAAGCCCCGCCAAGCACTATAAAGAGTGCCCGAAACTTGGGAATCAAATTTGACGAGGCACTATCATTTAAGCAACAAACCAGTGAAGTGGCTGGCTCATGTTTCAGTGTCATTAAGAGCCTTCGAAAATTTTTTGACTTCCTCCCTCTATCAGCCAGGAAAACTGTAGCGGTGGCACTAATCACATCTAGGTTAGATTATTGTAATGGTCTATATGTAGGTGCCAATAAAGCCTTTCTACATAAACTGCAAATAGTGCAAAACACCGCAGCAAGACTGGTGCTAAAATTGCCAAGAAGGTCATCAGCATCTGCAGCACTAGACATACTCCACTGGCTTCCCATCCAAAAGAGGATTCTATTCAAATTACTGATTATCTCCTTCAGGGCATTCCACAAAACAGGCCCCACTTACTTGTCTAGTAAATTCAATCGCTACCATCCTGGACGTCATCTGAGATCTGCAACGGCCAACCTCATGACCATTCCCAAGTTCCGATTGACCACCAGAGGTGGCAAATCCCTAGTGGTAAGAGGCTCTAGAGCTTGGAACAAACTTCCCCCTCATATCCGAGAAATCTCATGTGAGAGTAAATTCAGGAAAGCCATTAAAACCTGGATATACAACCAAACAGCCACCTTCTGCAAAACCCTGGTCTAAATTCCCTGAATCATCTCTAGGGGCTATTCACCTTCTGCCCCTCCGCTTCTCAGGCTTACACAATTCACATCCAGCGCCAAGATACTCCTCGGAGTGATAGAGCGCTATACAAAAGCCAAATCAAATCAAATCAAATCAAAAATTGTACATGATATGAAACTGTTATTTTAATGTTTTAATTTTGTTTCATATTTTAATAAATACGGCCGGGAGGGTAACTCCCTCCCGCCTTCCAAAAGTTTAAGAACTGTGTCCGTCTTCCCATCCTTGGGGATTGTGTTGGGAGGGGGTGACAGGCATCCCGGCCATATTATATTAGGTTAATAATTCGATAATTTATGTTTGATATCCATACGGATACTTTTTAGAGATAGTGGTTTCTTTTCAAATCAATGTTTCTGTCCGTGGGCGCCATCTTGTGTTGGGAAACTCGTTCACAAAATTATGAACTGTGGTGTTGGTTTACTGGCTGTCATTTTGCAATGGTATCTGAAGAACATTTTTTGAGGTGCCCTCCATGGCATTAATCTTGATCATGTCTAAAGTTTATATATCTCGGACAGTTCATTTAGTCCTTCGGTGGCTGAGTTAAATTTCACAATCATCATGGCTTCTTTTCGTGAAAGTTTGGCTTCCAAGTCCCCACCTCTTAAATCCTGATCAACTTTAGCAATAACTGTCCATCGCAGTTCATTCTCTCCATGGTTTTTCATTTGCCAGTGGTTCACCAATGAAGCATTGGGAACCTGTCGTTTAATTCTTGATCTATGTTGCTGAATTCTTGTGCGAATCTCCTGGTTCGTTTTGCCGATATAAAGCAAATTACATGGACACTTGATCCCATATATCACGAACCGTGATTTACAATTCGTAAAAGTCTCGTGTTTCCACGTTATTTCATTGTTTTCTGAAGGCAAATAAAGGAGGTTTTTTCAGTTCTTCACATAGATTTTTCACCAAATGCCAGTTGTTGTTAACCACCTTTTTTAACATGTTGGAATTGGGGCAATATGTAGTTACTAATACTATTCGGTCCAATTTCTGTTTGACTTTTTTCTCCAATAAACATTCCCGAGGTGTCCAGGCACCATGCTCTTTTTTTGGAACGTCTAAGTATTTTTTTAGGGTATCCGCGTTCAATTAGATTAGCAGTCAGTCTGTCAGCATGTTTCAAATATTCATCCTTATCCTGCCAATTTCTGCGAATCCTTAGATATTGCCCATAGGGCAAGTTTTCTTTCAGGCTTTCAAACATATTGCCCCAATTCCAACATGTTAAAAAAGGTGGTTAACAACAACTGGCATTTGGTGAAAAATCTATGTGAAGAACTGAAAAAAACGCCTTTATTTGCCTTCAGAAAAGAGTCAAGCATAGCTAATAGACTGGTGAGAGCAGCATTACCATTGAAAGTGCAACCAACTCTAAGGACCATGATTGGATTACCTCCTGTTATGGGCCACCACAAATGTGGTGGATGCAACTGTTGTGATTCTACAGAAGAAGGGACCACTTTTAAACACAATGAAATAACGTGGAAACACGAGACTTTTACGAATTGTAAATCACGGTTCGTGATATATGGGATCAAGTGTCCATGTAATTTGCTTTATATTGGCAAAACGAACCAGGAGATTCGCACAAGAATTCAGCAACATAGATCAAGAATTAAACAACAGGTACCCAATGCTCCATTGGTGAACCACTGGCAAATGAAGAACCATGGAAAGAATGAACTGCGATGGACAGTTATTGCTAAAGTTGATCAGGATTTAAGAGGTGGGGACTTGGAAGTCAAACTTTCACGAAAAGAAGCCATGATGATTGTGAAATTTAACTCAGCCACCGAAGGAGTAAATGAACTGTCCGAGATATATAAACTTTAGACATGATCAAGATTAATGCCATGGAGGGCACCTCAAAAATGTTCTTCAGATACCATTGCAAAATGACAGCCAGCAAACCAACACCACAGTTCATAATTTTGTGAACGAGTTTCCCAACACAAGATGGCGCCCACGGACAGAAACATTGATTTGAAAAGAAACCGCTATCTCTAAAAAGTATCCGTATGGATATCAAACATAAATTATCGAATTATTAACCTAATATAAACTTCACAGCATATAATCGATCATTGCAGTTGACCCCAATACGGCACGACACTCATGCACCGTGTTCACTCAAAGATGGCGCCCGTGTAGCAGCTAGAAACAACGTGATGTGCATAAAAACACGGAACTACACGCGGATCAAACACAGAGTGTCTGGGGTTGAGAGACCGAACCCTGATCAAGTCAGAAACTGAACTAACGAAAGGTGAGCACTTTAGAGAACCACACGTCCAAAAAAGAGCTGTTAGACACAGTTATGGAAAGCATATTTCTTTGGGACATCGTTATAATAGAAATAATGTATCTTTTCACTTTCCAGAAACATTGCGGGCGTCTTTCAAGATCCACCCCCCCCATAATTCACGTGTGGACAGTAAAACTAACAAAGGGGTAAGATACACGACTTTTCCCTCAAATAAATCACAGATCAGTGAGCGTAGTGACAAGACTCACTCGATCGTTAAACACAATGTTTGTTCTCTCTTTCACAGAATAGAGAGAGGCGAATAACCACATGAAAGCTGTAAGTGATTTTGAGATTCAATTTGGGTATTTATGTATGTGGCATTTAGAGATGAAATACCAATATGTGTGTTTACCATTCAGGTGGTCCCGCTCCGCGGTTGTTGGTGATTAAAGGATGTCAAACTTGTCTGACAATTAGAGAGGTAAGAGGTAGAGAGGTGGCTGTTGAGCCTGATATCAGTCTTCACGTTGGGTAAACAAACAATTAATAAAGGTCTCCCCTTTTTTTCTATTCACAGTCTATGGTCCTGATGAGAACTCCGCAGTAAAGAGAGTTCGAAACGCGTAGACCTTGTTATGTACAGACCTTGTTATGTTTAAACCATAAGAATATCAAATGATACTTGTATTACATTGATTCATTCTTGAAATTATATTCTATGGTTTCCCAAAAAGTGTATATAATTTGTATAAAAATATTTTTGATATTAGAGTATTAGGAGAGTGTATGTGTGCTGAGTATGGTTGACAAAGATCTTTAGTGATAGTGTGTATGAATGATATGAAGGGGATGTGGTATAATAGTGAATAAGAATATGTCTAGTTATGTTTTGTTTTTCTGAAATGTTTCTTTAAAATATGTGAAATTTGAAAAAAGTAAATGAAATAATGAAAATTAGAAATAAAACAAAAATCAAAAGGATTGATTCATAAAAATCAGATACTTCTCACATAGTGTTTTATTCGTGTGTGAGGAAGACAAATAAATAATTTACTAATATTAGCAGCATTGGCACTTTTTTGTAGTATACAATTACCACCTAAAGCTTGATCATGATCTTGTTTACGAATCCTGGTCCAGATCGCTTGTGGAACTACATTTCCCATAAGTAAATCAATATCTACCAGATTCATGATACATGCATCAACAGTCTGGGACAACTCTTTATAATACCCAGCAGGATTATTACGATGGTCCGGTAAAGACTGTATTAGCGCCAACACTTCTGATCTTTTCCAAGGATCATGTACCCATATACACTGAAAATGAGGAAGGACTGGTGGAACAGCGTTTGGATCTCCATCTCTCCATATCGGAGGAACTTCTTGCATTGGATATTGTGCCATTTTACGACGAACCGCAGGATCAGGCTCAAGAGAATATTGAGAGAAAAAGGAAGATCGAAGAGTAACAAGCTTATGAATAGCGCTCTCCACAGCAGGACCCACAATAAGTCCCTTATCAAATTGATCTTGTACTTCGAATAAATCCTGAGGAGGTGAATCCAGATCCACATCTCCCCATCCTTTAATAAGGGTATTGCACATAGCATTGAACACGTAACGCTGTGTAGGCGCATTCCATTGAAGGAAAGTATCCAGAATATCACGCCCACTATACTGTATACTACTCATGATCCAATTACGGGCAAGAGAATCTAACTTAGTCCGTTCTTCTAAATCTGGAATCTGACTACGAGATTGTCTTCGAGATGACCCAGGAGAAAAGTACAGAGGCCCAAGAAAAGGTGACAGAAGACCTGAAACGGTTTCGACTAAACGTTGTCGAGCTGTAGGGGAATCCGACACTAAAACAGGAGACATCGTATTCTGTAAAACAGGAGAAGAATCTGTAGCACAAGAAACGACAGGTAAAGGAGACTGGGGCACAGAAGATTGGAGTACAGAAGTCGCTGGCAAAGGGGGCTGAGTTGGAATCACAGGAATAGGCAGTTGTGCAGGAACCAGAACAGCTGGATTAGCAGCAGGTTGGAGGTAACGTCAATAAATGGGACATAAAAGAATCTTCGTCAGGATTCTTACTCTTTGATGTAGTAGGTAACACAGGATAACATCTATCTAGTGCCATACGATGCTGTCTTTCCGATACCTCAATCACCTGATCAGCTTCATCATTTTTAAACTGTTGGGCAGCCTGTAAAATCGTCATACTCTGCTCTTTCTTATCTTTTTTCATCTGCTTAATTTCTTTCTGTTTGGCTTCCTTACGCCAAAGGCGGAAAGAGTCAAACACTGCCGGCCGGGCTTTTCTCTTAAATAGAATTGCTTCCAAATTATCTAGTATATCAGGCTCAAAAGAACCATTTTGTGGCCACTGTAGGACACCATCCTTCTTTGTATATCGGATCCATGTTTCGTTAAAAACAATAGGACCCAGACCATGTTTTGAATAGAGCTCGTAAGTGGGATTTCCAACTGGAGGAATCGGACAAGAATCCTCTAGCCGGGAATCCCTAGAACAACCAAAATAACAAAATTTTCTAAACGTACTAAATCCAGGCATTTCGTAACGAACTGGACTTCCTCACAAACGTCAAGGGGGTTTAGACAATATAGTCACAGCACAAACATTCCTACCCCTTGGCTTCGGTTAGCGGTTTAATGTTGGTTAAAATGGCCGCCTGTTAGGAGCTCTTGGAAAGAGCTGCTAGTGCTTGGGATCCCCTTTTAGGGGTATATCCCTGTTAGCATTTACCACTGTCAGGAACACAACTTGTGGAGTAACCGGATCGTCACTTGCTTTTCTTCGTGATTCTCTTACCTGCTTTGCGGATGTTGTAGCCCGTCTGCAGTCCTGCAGCCACCCGGGAAGCTGTGCTGGCCATCGGAGGAGTCCGAGCCGTCTGGAGGTGCCTCTGCTCAACCCCAACTACACCAGACTTCTGAGGACTCGGTCGGCACCCGCCAGAAGTGCTGACGACAATTGGGGAAGTGCCCGGAGTGGAAGGGCAGAGGCCGGCTGGACTGAGTCTCCAGGAGCGGTCCTAGGGGCTCTCGCTGCTGTCCCCTATCGCAGCGATACGCTCGCTTGGACATCTTGGGTCGCTCGGGGCAGTTCATCGCCCTTCATCTCATCTTCCCTCCCCTGTCTGACCACGGGGCGCTCCTTGCCCCCGCGAGCCCCGCATCACCCGCGGTATCGTCCTGACCCCCCCCGGCTGCCTGGTGTTTGCATTGCCAGTCGAGGGTGACGATTGTCGGTGACGGTCCCCAGGAGAGGGGTCTGGAGTGGAGGCACGCAGGCCGGCTGGTCTGAGTCTTCAGGAGAGGACTCTCGCTATCAGTCCTGATTTCGTCCCCCCAGGGCTCCCGGCCCTCCCCGCCTCATAGATATGCTTCCCTGGAGTCTCCCTGCTGTCTCGGGACCATCGGGAGCTGCCCCTGGTTTTTGCAAGCTCTCGATGAGGTGCACAGCGCTTTCAATGCCTTCAACTGTATCAACCGTATGAATACCCCCAGAAGGATTGCACCCCAACATCAATGCCACATGGGAGTATTTTTGCAGCACAAGGTACTGTTTCTGCCCTATTTTCATATTTATTTTTATTTTTATTTTTACTTTTATCCCTCTCTCCCCATGTGAACAATGGCTCAAAATGGCCGGGGTCATAAACTACAACAACAAATCACCCCCATTACTCACTGACCCTTACAAAGGCCGGCTAACAACACTGCCTGGCACTGGAATACCCCAAATCGAGATATGACTTCCTCACCCTCATCACCTACCAGCGAAATAGAAATTGGACTAACTCGACCAGACATGGATAGAAAGCGAAACTGATTACACTCTTGATCTCATTAAAACAAACAGAGGACTACATAACATTTCCCTATCTCCTCCAATGTGTCGGCCATCTTAGACTAGTCACCCTTCATTACTTAACCATTCCTAAGGATTCGGCCATTTTAGACTAGTCACCCTCCCTATTCACACATGCCCACTTCTTAAATTGAACAACCCCTCCCTTCTTGCAATTACAATAGCCCTGAATCTACACTGCCGACTAGCCTGTTGGATTTCCTATCCCTCATTACACCTTTCCCCCCTCACCTACACAACATCCTCCATTTAACTACACCTCAACTCTCAATATGGAACACTTATAAAATCAATTACCCCCCTGAGCTATCTAAAAAAAACGCCAAACGTTTTAAACACAACTTCCTGAAGTCCCACCCTGTAACCCCCTTTGCGAACACTTACCTCTCACTAAACAATGGAGTCAAGACCACTGATATCATCCTCTACACCAAACGTAGAGCGCAATGGAGGAAAACCTTCCTCACCTTACTCACGATCTGCGCCACTAGGAAGTCTGCTCATGGCCTAGCACTTTCCATTGCACCATCCCAATCCTTCCCAGCGAGAGCAACCATCACTATCCACAACAACGGTATTATCCTGATACAATCCACGGACTGGAACCTTAACCTGTTCGATAGCTTGTTCCCCACCTTCAAAGAACATATCTCCAATCCTCCGACTCCTACCCTTCTGACCTCCAATCCTAGCACCCAAGACTCCACAGCGCCTCCTACCACTAGTCCCCTCACCACTCCCACCTTCCCTCCTTCTACCCTTGCTCCGCATCACAATGACACACCCCTCCTCCCTCTCCCCAGTACTCTTTTCACACATTCACCTCTAATAGTTACCTCACCCCCTTCGCTTCCAGGCAGAGATCACTCCTCTTCTTACATCAGAGAAGTGTGGCTCAATGGTTAGAGGAGGCATACCTGGAAGCTGAGGTCAGACCCGGGACCAGGGTTCAATTCCCGACGCGGCAGGGTCTGAGACCAACTGTCCACGGACTCGATAATTCTCACTTCGGTGCCTACTCGAATCACGGGTTCACACTCTGCAACTCTGGGCAATAGCTTGCTTAATCTCCACTACGGCCCCCCGCGGCGGGATGCCTGGCTTTCCCCTTGGGGATGCCCAATACGGGTTATCTCACAGGGAAAAGCCAGGACGGGTTCCCAATGCAAGCGCCGAGATGCCCAAGGGTAAGTCGAGCGCTATATAAGAACACACATACATACATACATACATACATCGCCCCCACCCTTACTCCCCCTTCCTTCCCTCTTCCCCCTCCCCTCCCACTGCCTGCTGGACACTCAGAACACCCTACCTCCATCAATTACACTCCCTCACCCCACAACAGGTCCATTTCCCCCCGAGGACCCTCTCCCCTCCCATCCATAGACCCCTTTGCCACATTGGCACTCCCGACATCCCTAATCCACACTCTCCCCCCACCTTACCTCCCCCTCCTTCCACCAACTCCCTCACCAGTCCCATAACCCCACCCCCTACCCTAGCTACCCCTCACAATGGCATACCCCTCCCCTCCCACTATAGTACTCTTGACAATTTTTCACCCTCAGCTCCCATCCCCATGTCCATTCCTAACTCCACTTTGGACATGATTATGTCCACCCTCCTCAAAATCAAAGAGGATCTCCACACCTTCAAAGAGCTACTCTCTTTTCAACCCAGTCATCCCTTATCTACCATTACCTCCTCTCCTAACAAGTCCCCCACACACCCTACTCACTCTCTCACACAAAACTCCCTTCACCCGATCTCAATCCCCGCTCATAATTCCGCCACCCGTCCTCGACGTACCATCAATCCACTCTCGGAATATGACATATGCTCCCTCCTACGCTCCTATGATCCCGTTCTCCTGAACCACATAGCCGCCACACATCTTCCCATCCCCACTATCCACTCCAACCCTCTTCGGCCCCACACACACAACAATAGAGGCTCCGTCCCTAATAACCTTAAAAAAGTCTCCCTCACTCGAGATCCGACCCCCTCCCTTATCACCCCACAGCTCAAGTGCACATTGCTCAACTGCAGATCAGCCCCTAGCCACTCCTCCGACATAGCTGACCTCATCAACACACTAGACCTTGACCTTACCATTCTCACTGAAACCTGGTTAACAGAATCCTCAACGCCAATCATTGACATTCTAGTTCCCCCCAATTATCACATTATTAGACTGGACAGGAATGGCAATACAGGCGGTGGAATTGCATGCATTTACAGGAGCAACCTCTCAGTTTCCAGAGCCACCTCCCCTATACTCTCCTCCTGTGAATACATTTGCCTCGACGTCATCAGCGAGAGCAAACCTGTATGCTCTCTACATATTATTTACCACCCACCGGGGGACAACCTCACCTTCACCCAACAACTCATGGACACGATCATAACCAACTCCGGTCATCAAAACACTCAAATATTCCTTGGAGACTTCAACCTCCACTGGAATGATCACAATGACGTAGTAGTAAATAGTCTCAAGAACTTCCTCAACGCTCTTGACCTCACCCAAATCTGCAACAGCCCCACTCATGACAAAGGCTCTATCCTCGACCTCATCATCTCCAAAGAGGCATCTACCCAACTTGGGTCAATCCAACCCTGTGATTGGTCTGACCACCACATTATCACATTCTTCATCAACGAAAATGTCAAACTCAATCCGGTTCAATCCACCAAACTTAAGGTCTGGAAAAGAGACTTGAAGAAACTCAACCCTAACTCATTACCTTCCCCCAGCTGCAATCTTCTCCTTCCCCCTACTGGTGCCTCAGATGTTCAGGCTCTCACTGACCATTACCTCAACTCTATGGCCTCAATAATCAATGAGGTAGCCCCCCTGCAACTTAAAAGAGTCTCCGCTAAGAACTCTAAACCATGGTACGATGGTAGGCTCAATGAAGACAGACGAGCCATCAGACTGGCAGAACGCAACTGGAGATCAGCCCCCTTGCCTCTGCACCTTAAAACTCTTAAGAAAAAGAGAAACGCTTACTTCAGGAAAATCAAACGCTCGAAAGCAGATTTCTTTAGCCACCAGCTTGACCAAGCAACAAACCGGCCAAAAAAACAGTTTGAGCTAATCAGAACACAATCCAAGGAACAACCTCAACAATCACATATCACTATAGCACTCTACCGTCATGTGAAGAATTCTCTGCCTTCTTTAATCTTAAGACAGATAATATCAGGAACGACCTCCTCAATGATCTAAGCCTTTACTCTAGCCCCCACAGCATAACACCCATTGAACTAAAAAACAATGCCACATGGTCGTCCTTTGACACCTACACAGAAGAAACAATTGGCAAACTGCTCAGTACCGTGAAACCTTCTAATCACCTCACGGACCCCCTCCCTGCAAACGCTGTAAAGGACTTCATCCCTCTACTTCTCCCGCTCTGGACCAAAATTATAAACAGCTCACTCCAACAAGGACTCATCCCTGACTCTCTCAAAGTGGGACAAGTTTCACCTATCCTCAAGAAACCCACAGCAGACCCTACTGACCTAAACAACTACCGTCCTATCTCCAATATCCCTACCGTGGCCAAATAGTTGGAAAAATGCGTCCAACTCCAATTGACAAAACACATTGATCAGTTTGACCTCCTCAACTCTCATCAATCAGGCTTCCGAACAAGACAGCACGGAAACTGCCATGACACACATAATTGATGACGCCCTCCAAATCTTAGATCAGAACGATACCTGCCTACTCATCCTACTTGATCTCTCATCAGCCTTTGACACCGTCAAACACAAGAACCTTCTCGAGCTGTTGAATATCAGAATGGGTCTTTCAGGGACTGTACTCAAGTGGTTTACCTCCTTTCTGCATAACCGATCCCAGAAATTCATGATCAATAACTCGATGTCCTCACCCGTTCCCGTAACACTAGGCGTCCCACAAGGATCCTCCTTATCCCCAACACTGTCCAACCTAGTCATGGAACCACTCACCACTTTGCTGCAAGCATCTAATGTACAATTTCACATGTAAGCTGACGACACCCAACTCTACCTCAAAATACAATCCCCTGATGACATCAAACTACTCAACTCAACGCTTAAGAAGACCCAGACATGGCTGGCCGAGAATCACCTCAAACTTAACGCTCTAAAAACGGAATTCCTCCTTATTTCACCTCCCGCTAAAATCCCTATTACTCAGACTTGGCTTAAACACCTAACTGCACTCAACGTCCAACCTACCATCGTGTATTCAGCGAAATCTTTAGGCATAACCCTTGACGCCAATCTCAACATGCAACATCATATCAGCAAGACATCTAAGGGAGCTAATTTCCAAATCAATACTCTGAGGAAGCTTAACCGCTTCCGTGCGGCGCCGATTCCGCCCCTGTGCTGGACATTCCAGAACAGGGTGCGGTCGTGACGGAACCATTCCGTCATCAGCACAGCTCGAAGGGGTTAAACCCTTCCTCCATGCCAAGGACTTCCAAACCGCCGTACAAGCGCTAGTCATTCCTCGGATAGACTATGGAAGCGTCACCCTCTGTAGTCTCCCCCTTTCAGCTACCGCACCACTAAGAGCCTCTTTGAACGCCGCAGCGAGACCTATCACTGGATCAAAAAAACGCTTGCACATTTCCCCTGACTTAAAATCCCTGAACTGGCTGCCCTACGAAGCTAGAATCCATCTGAAAATCGCCTGCATAACTCACATGGCTTTACACCACAACTCCCCTAGCTACCTCACCCAGAAGCTCACAATCTCAGGTGGCTCAAGAGCCACTAGAAGCACAAAAAATCTTCTTCTGAAACCTCAAAGATTCTGGAAGGAAAAAACGTATAAACGCTCCTTCTCAGGAATGGCACCCAGGATCTGGAATGCCCTCCCTCCAGAAACCAGACTTATCTCCTCCACTGCATTCTTCAAAAAAGAAGTAAAAGCGATCCTCATGGCCAAATTCACCTGAACATTGACCTTGAATCTATTGAGACTCTTCAATTATCCACTTACCACGATTGTTCCCTCTAATTTTTTTCCTCTGTGTGCGGCAGTAAAAGGTCTTTGTGCACTGCAGCCAATGCTATGTGCGCCAAGAACCCTATCACGCATATGAGTGCAGCAACAAATATCAGTGCAAATATCACTCCAAACGTTTGCTTAAAAAACTAAAATGCAGTGCATTCCACACATACAGCGCCACATGATGTGTCTTAAGGCAGGTTTGCAATTTACATACACCCCAATACATGAATTGGTTACACAGGCAAGTACCCTTCAGCTTTAGAAAAGCACAGGACTTTAACCGTGGTACCAATATAAGATTTCGCTAAAGATTATCAACTAGAGGTCTGTTCGTATGATAGGGAAATGTTGGGAGCCTATACAAGATCGCATACCTGGGGATACATGCAGGGGGGCACATGTTATGCCCCCCTGTGTGCATGCAGCCCCCTGTTACTGCAGGCCATTTCCTCCTTCTCCATGAATTCCTTCACTACCACTCACCAACAATGCACCTCATCTCTCTATAGCACCTTTCTGACAAACATTTCATTTTTGATAGCACTGTCGTAGTTTACTCACACTCAGTTCTGTGATCTGCATGGTACACGTTCTTTGTAGCATGCACATTAACCCTCTGCGCTGTGTGGGTAGCAGAATTACCCATGTGAGTGCACGATGAGCAATGCGATAGTGTGAGAGAAGGGTAAGAAGTGTGACTGCAGGGGGAGTGAGGTGACCTTATGAATTTTGGTGCGGATGTAAGTGCTGAATGGGACAAATGAATGCATGGGTAGTGATTGGCTTGTTTGAGTGAGACTGCAGCTTGAGCACTAAGGGGACAGGTGAGTGAAGTGCCACATGAGTGCAGGGTGAGTAGTGTGCTCGTGTGACTGCAGGGTGAGGTACAGGTTGAACAGCACTAGTGCATTGTGAGTGCATTGTGTTCGCTGTGAGTGCAGTGTGAGCGTGAACGTGAAGGGCAAGGATGAGGAGTAATTTGTCTGAACACATGGTGCACTCCCAGACACTTGAAGTAACTCAGGTAAAAGACAGAATAAATGATGGACCCTTCCTAGAGTGAGCACCTGACTAGCTTTCCCCCGTAAAGTTCCTTAACCCTTAAATTAATCAAGGGGGTTGTCAATATGGAAGTAGCCTAACCCCTAAAGGGGTTGTCTGTTCCTTGCTGTGCTCTCCTTAAACATATGTATGCATCTTTTTCTCAGTCTAGTCCTTTCTTTGTGTCATGGTCAGACACATAGGCCTAGCATACACTGCATGCCGTTTGTACATATCTGTTTCCTGTTTGATGAAATTGCATGCTGTATGTGTATACCCCAATAATGTTTATTTTAACTGTAAATAATGTTTATACACTTGTACATACCCTTAGGCCCATTTGCATTCCCCTGCTGATAGATTGTTTGTGGGCTAACGCCTCAACATCAAATGTATGCATAAGCTCCACGTCTATCGTAGCAATGCTTTTAAAATGTTTTGTTGTTGTAAATGTTTTTAGATTGAAAGTTGATCTTTGTACATAAAAACTGATTGAATGTATATATGTTTTTTACCGACAGCCCTGAAGAAGTCCCAGTTTGGGACGAAACGCGTCGGCTGTATGTGTTTTACTGCTTATTGAAAATAAAGATTGAAAGAAGAACTTCAAGGTCTTTGAGAAATATCTCCTCATTGTGCTTAAACACCATTTGCACTTATTGTTTCATGTTTTGTGGTGCACCTTTGCGGTTGTTTGACTTGAAGTAACTCAGTATGTCACTAACGTCGGCATAGGGTTTCAGATACAAGTTGAACTATTGCTATTATGGGGTTAATCAGGGATCGAGGGTGGAAGAAATAAATAATGTGCCTCTCCTGCAACAAACTTCCATGATTAGGGTTGCCAGGTCATTATTTTAATGTCCAGACAGTACAAAAATAAATAGTCACCTAAAGCCATATTTTCAGCCCTAATCTGTGCAGCAAATATAAATAGAAAGCACTTTTAATAGTGTTCTAGGGTTGCCCGAATGATCCATGACTGATGTAAAGGCAACAAAGTCAAATTACAAATGAATACATACTTTTTTATTTTTTAACCATATTTAGTGTCAAGACGAGGTCTTTGCAGGCTCTTGAAACAACACATGGCTGGCATTTTTGTTTTGGCAACCCGACTTTATATTCCTTTTCATGAAATGGATTCTCACACTACTGCAAAGAAATAGGCAGGGTGGGGGCCCAGGGGGAACTGGAACCAGAAGAAAAAATAACCTCTAAAACCAGTTTACAAATGTTTGTAGTTGTGCTGCTTGGAGAGTGTGGATGATACAGCAGTGGGAAGTGTAGCCTGGCCCCCCTGCCCATCAATGAATTAGAAGGTCCTTGTGAGCTGCGGGGACCCGGGGCCCCCGGTCTTTCAGGCACTGCTTTGTGTGACCTCTGGTCTGTAAAGGAGGAGGAGCTGCCACTCCATGAGCTGAACGGTGCTACGGGGGGGGGGGTGGAGGTTAAGAGAAGCGGTGGTACATACGAGAGAGGCTGGCTCTCCCACTGAGAGACTTTGCCATCACGGGCACCCCTACCTGTGTTCTCCCTTCATCTACCCTTCCTTCTCATGTACCTGTCCCACCCAATACTCCTTCTTCAGAGGCACATTAACGTCACAATTAGTGGTGCTTTTTAGTTCAGAGATTGCTTCATATGCTCTCATCCCAAATTCTCCATAAGAACCCAACACGGCTGCTACCCTCTTGTATGTTCCATTTCAAATCCCTTCCCTCTTGATACCGCCACATACAAGACTAATTCCTCTCAGAGATACCTGCACTTGAAACCTGCACCCCTTCAGACCACAAAGCCCAAATTGAAGAACTGCACTTCCTATTCCAAGCCCCCCTTCCCCTGTAGCTACTGTGTAGTCACTGCCAGCCCCCACCCCACCCTCCATCCTTGACTGTGTTGGAACTCTCTACCAGGCTCCCCTCCCCCAGCGCCCTATGTGCCTTTTGCCATCTGTCCGGCCAGCTGCTCCCATGTGAACAGCTTTAAGGTGGAGAACTGGAAGCAGAACATGCGCGTCATCTACCAGTGCAGTGCTTCGTGTGGAGTGGCACCCCTGAGACCAGAAAACGCAAGGCTAAGTCTTGCATTTGTCACATGTGTGGTTACCACTAGAACAGACTTCCTCTTCCACTACTGTGTCTTTTTTGGCTGTTTTACAAAGAAATATATCCACGAGACGCAAAAGCAAAACAACTAAATTTAGCCATAGACCTTTTATATGGAGGTATATACTGTTTTATGTGTCAAGATTACTTTTACGATGGAACAAATTGACAAAGAGGAACTACGGAAAGCCTGGAAAACTATAAGCTTTCACCCCAACAATGGTTTCTCCTTACCAGTATACAATGACAGGAGTTGGAGAGAAATATTCAACGTGGGAGCCAACAAAAAGAGAATTAGAATTGTTGCGACATAATCCCAAGAGAAGAAAAATAACTACTAACTGCAACATAGATCTACGAGGGCTGATCAACCTTGGAAATACGTGTTTTATGAACTGTATAGTTCAAGCACTTACCCACACTCCACTACTGCGAGACTTTTTCCTTTCAGATGGGCACAAATGTGAAATGCAAAGCCCAGGCTCATATCTTGTTTGTGAAATGTCTACACTCTTTCAGGAGTTTTACTCTGGGCACCGATCTCCTCACATTCCCTATAGGTTATTGCATCTGGTGTGGACGCATGCACGGCATTTAGCAGGGTACGAGCAACAGGATGCACACAAATTCCTCAACGCTGGATTAGATGTGCTTGCTACACAGACACTGTCTGCAAAGGTAATGGTTGCGCTGAAGCCAGCGGCGTCACTAGGGCCGGTGTCACCCTGTGCGGGTAACTCATGGTGTCACCCCCTCACGACTTGGGCACCCGGTGCCCACGAGAACCTAGAAAGAAACTGCAGGGAGCAGGATCTGGCAGAGGTACCCCTCTGCAAATGAAAGAGCAGGCAGATCTGGCTGCTCGAGGGCGCCACTTGTTTTCCTGGAGACACAAGAGGTAGGAGGGCCTTTCGTGGGATATAGACCCTGGAGGCCAGAAGGAGGCCAGAGCCTTATCCATTCCCGGTGCCCAGTAGAAGGACCAGAGTGAGGCCGCTGCTTTGCCCCGGCACAGCCCGTGACTCTGGACCTGTCCTCTCCGCAGAGCCTATTTAATCAGCACGCTGTCACGCAGGCCTTGAAGCGTCTGCTGTGTGTAGTCACTCCTACTGCGTGACACCCCCAGGAAGGCACCTCCTTGTTTAAGATCATTTCCTGGCAATAAGGGTATACACATTAAAGTATCTTTAAAGAAGGGGAGAATATTTGTAGGCTCTGACAAGGCGATCGAGGAAGAACATCCCTCGGCCCTAATTCAGTACTATGATTTATCATTTGTTGCGTTCTCTGTGCAGATTTATGTACCAGAGTTGGATGGCACTTTGCCTTGGGATGCTCTTTCCTCTGTACGTTTCATACACAGGAGTGCATAAACGACGATAAGTCAGCAAAGCCTTCCCTCCAGATGTGTTACTTCATGCAGGCTCCGACGGGCAGGGCTGCCTGAGGTACCGTTCCAGGGGGTGTCACAGCCACGAGAGCACTGCTGGCATAGAGGCTGCCACGATCACCACAGGGTCAGGGACCCAAATGCAGCTTTCGTTTTGGGCTGTTAGGCTCCATCTTCGCACCTGGTTGGCCCTCGGCCGCCTCTGCCCGTAGCCTGGGATCGCCTGCCAGCTGGGCGAGGGCTGTGCTTGTTGTCACAGCTCTGGCTGCACTTGAAAGACCGCATGGATCTGTACACACAGACGTCAAGAGCATGGGGTGACAGCGAGGCAGTCATAGCTCCTAGAAGACTTCCTTCTCACGCATAGCCACCGAAAATGGTATAATGTTTTATTCCTGCGTGGTTCTTGGTGCACGCAGACGCAGTACGTTCATCAGACAATTGCTAAAACATTGGTTCGTGCGTGAGCACTAAACACGCTCCAGTTTGAATTTCTGCATGTGTGCAGTCTCAGACCAGACACCATATAGGAATATCTTCAAATGCACGTGTTTTAGCTAAAAAAAATAAAACATACATCACAAACAAAGGAAGGCGCAGGCACTGTAAAAAGTGCACATTTCCAATAAGGATCGTCACACTTCTCCTGTCAGCTCACGCCTTTCTGTTTTCATGCACAGTTTATTTGACTGTTCGCGTTCGGTGGCACTTGGGCGCTAAATAAGTTCTCTGATTTGCGCTATCTGGGAAGATTCACATATCCTGCAAGGCCTTAATGTGGGCACCCATGCTATCCACTGACAGCTGACGCAAGGTGGTGGGATCACCCTGACAAAGACTATCCGCAACTGAAGGTTTGGAAGAGCTCACAAAGAGGCAGTCGGATAGCTCCTAGAAGACAGAAGATAACGATGTTGGACATTGAACCTGTAAAGACGAGCGGTGAGACAGACTTGGCGTTCCGAAACCTGATGGAGGGGGTTAGTGCCAGACTGTAATCTAAGTACCCAGGGGCCTGATCAGAGGAAGAGTCAGGATGTCACATAGCGCAATAAAGTGAGGAGAAGAGGGAAGGCCACATGCCAAGTAAAAGCGCCAAAAGGCTTCACCCCAAACCCACTCTTAACTGTGAAGCGCTCCTTGATAAAGCGCCGACTCCTCTCCATCCAGGGGAAGTTGAGGCTGCCCAGGCCGGGCATGGCGCTGGCCAGGGGTGGCAGCACGGCTTCAGCTAGGGGGATGTGAGCCGTACCCGAATGACCTCTGCGGGAGCCAGGCTCAGGTTCACCCATAGGAGCCTGAGTCCTCAAAGGTGGTGCCCAGGCCCGGAAAGGCGGCGGAGAGCGCGTGGTTGGGTGCGCTGGCCTTGCCTCCCTCCCCCCATCTCCCCCCCCCCACAGCCATCGGGGCCCACGGAGCGGGCTGCGGGGCACTCTCCTGCTCGGGGCTGTTCAGGATCTGGCCAATGCCGAAGCGGATGGGCTCGTGGGGTGGCTGGCTCTGGGGGGCTGCCGCCAGGGGCTCCATCCTCGGCGGCTGCCACCAAATATGGGGCTAACACTTGGAATGAGACGTTAGGGGTCACTGGGGCAGGGTGCGCACCTGGAAGAGGCTTGCAGGCCCTGGGGCAGGGGGAGACTCATGTGAAAAAGGTAAGGAGCTTGGAAAGTGTGGGCAGGGAATGACGGTGTCAGCCACTGGCTGAAGCAGAACACCTCAGTGATGGCACAGTGAAGGTCAGATAGTGTGTAATCATGTTAATTGCAGCGCATGACGGGGGCTGCAATTAACACGATTACCTTCACAAAACACAAACAATCTGACCGTTTTCGCGCCGCACGCATTTTAAATGCGGGGGCGCGAAGGTTCTCAGATGTCTGTGCGCGCTCTACATTTTTTAAATGCGCGCTACGGGAGGTAGAGGTGCGCGCGTGCCCAGGCGCGCGGCTTAGAGGGAACAGTGCTTACCACATGTCTTGTCTGATCTACTATGTTTCCTTGTTTCCCTGTTTTAGTTCCTTTCCATTGATAGCCCTATAGCCATTCCATGCACAATAACTTTGTTAATCACTCGATCGTTTTTCCTATTCCATGTACTTGTAAAGCGCTCTGATATCTGCAAGGATCTTGTTCGCGCTATATAAAACTTTCAAATAACCTATTGTTTTTGCTTTGTCACCCCGAGTGGGACGGGTATGCTCAGACGTGAGTCCCGTGCTCTCCATGCCACTGGAATCAAGCTATCCAGGCTGATGAGGGCTGAAAGCCCGAAACCGGTCCTTGGATGCTTTTTTCCAGTCCAGGGAGGACCTGGCTTGGCAGTTCGGGCTGGACTGTTCCCATGGGGCACAGGGTCACGGGCACAGGGTCAGGGGCACACGGTCGCTCCCTTCGCCCCCAGCTCCTGCCTGGTATCGTTTTTTTTTTTTTTAAACCTTTAACCTGCCTGGTATCGTTGACTGCGCTATTGCACTATTTGATTTCGCATTACTGCTGCCTCCTACACAGCATAGCGCTGTAGTGAGAGTGCCATTGTAGTATATTTTAGACATTTGTAACGCTTCTGGGGTAATTTAATCACGGCGCTTGAACTCGCGCTTTCACAGCTGTAGCGCGATTTGTACTGCTTGGATGATTGTGCATTGCCTGATTTACACTCGATCCTGGCACGCTAGCGTAACACATTGGAGCAGCCATTGTCGATTGTCTGGGCCCCAGCCTACCTCCAGTTTTGTTTTCTTTCGCTGCCGCCATTTTAGTTGTTGTTGTGGTGCCTCAGAGCCCGTCCCCCACAGCCCGCCCGGCCTCCCAGCTGACCCTCCCTCGCCCCTCCCCCTCCACTATCCATATATGACAGATGCATTCGCCCGCAGCGTTTACGCGCAGCGATCGCGCCCCATGCACACCGAAGGTGCGCCAAAGGTAAGCCCGTCTACGCCCGTCCGCGCCTGGACCGCGCCCAGCGCCAGACCCCCTGGTTCTCGCGAAACCAACTCCTCCCGCATAACGTACGACGCCGCCACCCTCTTTGCCCTTAACCCCGGACGCACACCACAATGCTGCGAAGCCGCCCCAGGACGTACCCACGGTCCATTCGCCTGCCACTCCTGCAAGTTCACCTGCATCAGGACCCACACCAAATCCACTACCTCCAAACACAGCTCCGACTCTAACCACCTGAAGTGCATCCTGCTGAACACCCGCTCGGTCCACAGACACGCCACTGAACTCTGGGACCTACTCGACACTGCGTCACCGGACATCGCCTTCCTTACAGAAACTTGGATGAACGCATCATCAGCACCCGACATCGCCATAGCCATCCCGGACGCTTACAAGATCATCCAAAAAGACCGCACCAATCAAACAGGAGGAGGCATCGCCATCGTCCATAGGAACACCATCAAAATCACGACCAGCTCCGACGATAATCTTGCAACCGCCGAACACCTCCACTTCCAGATCCACACCGACCCTAGGACCACACTTAGAGGCACCCTCACCTACAGGCCTCCAGGAACCCATACTCAATTCAGCGATGACATCACTGACTTCATCAGCCCACATGCCCTCGCCTCCGAGAACTACATTCTACTAGGAGACCTCAACTTCCACCTTAAAAACAAATACGACAGCAACTCCACCACCCTTCTGGACAACCTAACCAATCTCGGACTCAAACAACTTGTTGACACCCCCACCCATATAGCCGGACATACGCTCGACCCTATCTTCACCTCCAGCAAACACATCTCCTTCGATCGCACCACAGCTCTCCATTGGACGGACCACAGTTGTGTTCACTTCAGCTACAAAACCACCTCGACCCACAACCCCCCACAACCTATTCCCCGAAGAAACTGGAACAAAATCACCACCGACCAACTTCTCACATCACTCAACCAAAACCCTCCCACCCTCTCATTGGACCCAAACCAAGCTGCCACCAAACTCAAGCAATGGATCACCCACAGCGCTGACCAACTAGCACCCCTGAAAAACCACTAGATCAAATCAGGTAGCAAAAAGGCTCCCTGGTTCAATGATGACCTTAAAAAATCCAAGAAGCTATGCCGTACACTAGAGAAAACATGGAGAAAAAACCCAACCACCGACAATATGACCACCCTCAAGAACGCCACCCACAAACACCACCAACTGATTTGATCCACCAAGAAATCAGCATTCAAGGATCGACTCGACAACAACGCACACAACAGCAAGGAACTTTTCAACATCGTCAAAGAATTCACCAACCCCACTGCAGCATCTAACGACATCACTCCCTCCCAAGACCTTTGCGATGCGTTATCCTCCTTCTTCTACAACAAAATTGCCGACATTCACAACAGCTTCGAGAACATTCCCTGCGAACAACCCTCCCCACCCCCCTCAGAACCTACACCGCCAACTAACAACCTCAGCGCCTGGAACCCAATCACCACTGAAGACACCATCCGCCTAATGAACTCAATCCACTCTGGCTCGCCAACCGACCCCTGCCCCCACCACATCTTCAACAAAGCAGACTCCATCATCGCACCCCATCTCCGTGATGTCATCAACTGCTCATTCAACTCTGCCACCTTCCCAGAAAGCGGGAAACACGCCGAACCCAGCGCCTCTTGAAGAAACCCACAGCAGACCCCTCTGAACTTAAAAACTACTGACCCATATCCCTCCTCCCATTCCCTGCCAAAGTCATTGAGAAAGCCGTCAACAGCCAGCTCGCCGCCTTCCTTGAATCCAACAACTCCCTCGATCCCTCTCAGTCCGGATTTCGAGCCAAACACAGCTCCAAAACCGCTCTCATTGCAGCGACAGACGACATCCGAACACTACTGGACAACGGAGAAACAGTGGCTCTCATTCTACTCGACCTCGCCACCGCTTTCGACACAGTCTGCCACAGCACCCTCATACAACTCCTCAGCAACATCGGCATACAAGGAAAAGCCTTGGACTGGATCATCTCATTCCTCGCCGGGAGAACTCAAAGAGTCCGACTCCCCCCAATCAACTCAGAGGCCACTGAAGTCATCTGTGGCGTACCACAAGGATCATCACTCAGTCCCACCCTCTTCAACGTTTACATGAGCCCACTCGCATCCATCGCGCGCCAACACAACCTTAACATCATCTCCTACGCCGACGACACCCAGTTAATCCTTTCCCTCACCAAAGACCCTAACACCTCCAAAACCAATCTTCACGAAGGCATGAAAGAAGTAGCCGAATGGATGAAACACAGCCGCCTAAAACTCAACTCAGGCAAAACGGAGGTGCTCATCCTAGGATCTTCCCCCTCTGCCTGGGACGACTCTTGGTGGCCTTCGGCTCTGGGCACAGCACCCACACCAACAGACCACGCACGTAACCTTGGCTTCATCCTAGACTCCTCACTCTCGATGTCCAGACAAGTCAACGCAGTCTCATCCTCCTGCTTCAACATACTTCGTATTCTCAAAAAAATCTTCCGCTGGATCCCCCCCGAGACAAGAAAGACTGTCACCCACGCACTGGTCACGAGTCGACTGGACTATGGAAACACACTATACGCCGGAATCACAGCCAAATTACAGAAAAAACTCCAACGCATCCAAAACGCATCAGCGAGACTCATTTTGGACATCCCTTGCCAAGATCACATTACCGGACACCTAAAAGACCTCCACTGGCTTCCTGTCAACAAGAGAATTATGTTCCGTCTCCTCACCCACGCACACAAGGCCCTCTACAAACTAGGACCCGAATGCCTCAACACTCGACTGTCCTTCTACACACCCACCCGCCAACTAAGATCCTCCAATCAAGCCCTCGCCGCAGTCCCGCGCATCTGAAAATCCACCATGGGTGGTAGAACCTTCCCCTTCCTGGCGGCCAAGACCTGGAACTCACTCCCCACTCACCTCCGCCTTACTCAAAACCACATCTCCTTCAGAAAAGAACTTAAAACCTGGCTATTCGACAAAAAATGAACCCCTCCCTCCCCAAGCGCCTTGAGACCCTCTGGGTGAGTAGTGCGCTATATAAATCCCTGAACTTGAACTTGAACTATAGCTGGGTTCAAACTGGAAAGGCATGGTGAGCAAAAAAATGATGGATTTAGGCCCAGATCTCTGTACTGGGGTGAATGTAAGACATTGTTCGGCATTCTGTCAATCACCTGTTGTTTTTGCTTTGTCACCCCGAGTGGGACGGGTATGCTCAGACGTGAGTCCCGTGCTCTCCATGCCACTGGAATCAAGCTATCCAGGCTGATGAGGGCTGAAAGCCCGAAACCGGTCCTTGGATGCTTGTTTCCAGTCCAGGGAGGACCTGGCTTGGCAGTTCGGGCAGGACTGTTCCCATGGGGCACAGGGTCAAGACTGATTTGCATATAGCTGGGTTCAAACTGGAAAGGCATGGTGAGCAAAAAAATGATGGATTTAGGCCCAGATCTCTGTACTGGGGTGAATGTATGACATTGTTCTGCATTCTGTGCATCACCTGTTGTTTTTGCTTTGTCACCCCGAGTGGGACGGGTATGCTCAGACGTGAGTCCCGTGCTCTCCATGCCACTGGAATCAAGCTATCCAGGCTGATGAGGGCTGAAAGCCCGAAACCGGTCCTTGGATGCTTGTTTCCAGTCCAGGGAGGACCTGGCTTGGCAGTTCGGGCTGGACTGTTCCCATGGGGCACAGGGTCAAGACTGATTTGCATATAGCTGGGTTCAAACTGGAAAGGCATGGTGAGCAAAAAAATGATGGATTTAGGCCCAGATCTCTGTACTGGGGTGAATGTAGGACATTGTTCTGCATTCTGTCCATCACCTGTTGTTTTTGCTTTGTCACCCCGAGTGGGACGGGTATGCTCAGACGTGAGTCCCGTGCTCTCCATGCCACTGGAATCAAGCTATCCAGGCTGATGAGGGCTGAAAGCCCGAAACCGGTCCTTGGATGCTTGTTTCCAGTCCAGGGAGGACCTGGCTTGGCAGTTCGGGCTGGACTGTTCCCATGGGGCACAGGGTCAAGACTGATTTGCATATAGCTGGGTTCAAACTGGAAAGGCATGGTGAGCAAAAAAATGATGGATTTAGGCCCAGATCTCTGTACTGGGCTGAATGTATGACATTGTTCTGCATTCTGTCCATCACCTGTTGTTTTTGCTTTGTCACCCCGAGTGGGACGGGTATGCTCAGACGTGAGTCCCGTGCTCTCCATGCCACTGGAATCAAGCTATCCATGCTGATGAGGGCTGAAAGCCCGAAACCGGTCCTTGGATGCTTGTTTCCAGTCCAGGGAGGACCTGGCTTGGCAGTTCGGGCTGGACTGTTCCCATGGGGCACAGGGTCAAGACTGATTTGCATATAGCTGGGTTCAAACTGGAAAGGCATGGTGAGCAAACAAATGATGGATTTAGGCCCGGATCTCTGTACTGGGGTGAATGTATGACATTGTTCTGCATTCTGTCCATCACCTGTTTTTTTTGCTTTGTCACCCCGAGTGGGACGGGTATGCTCAGACGTGAGTCCCGTGCTCTCCATGCCACTGGAATCAAGCTATCCAGGCTGATGAGGGCTGAAAGCCCGAAACCGGTCCTTGGATGCTTTTTTCCAGTCCAGGGAGGACCTGGCTTGGCAGTTCGGGCTGGACTATTCCCATGGGGCACAGGGTCAAGACTGATTTGCATATAGCTGGGTTCAAACTGGAAAGGCATGGTGAGCAAAAAAATGATGGATTAAGGCCCAGATATCTGTACTGGGGTGAATGTATGACATTGTTCTGCATTCTGTCCATCACCTGTTGTTTTTGCTCAGACTCTGCATTCCAACTTATTCAGTGTTTCTTTTTCTTAATCTAACAGGTGAAATAAGTGCAGTGATAAACGAAAAAGGTAAAGGCATGAAACAAATTTTGTTTAGGCAGTGATGTAAAACCAATATGCCTCAAAATCTCTTCCCTTGAAGGCTAACTCCTCAGCAAAGTCTTTTACTACAGCAGAAAACCCAAACTGCCCAATAAGTTCTGTACTTGGCTCTTAGGCATTAGCTGATATTGTAGAAGACATAACACACTGACACACTGAAGCAAATCTGAAGAGGTGCTCATTACAAAGGAAAAGCTAACCTGGTATGAGAAAGAACAAACAGGAGAGAAATCACATGAATATCTAGAATGTGACAACACGTTTATTTGGCAGACAAAGAGCAAGTGCCACATCAGAAACATCATACTGGAGAAAACCCATTTTGATGGACTGCCTGTGGAAAGGTGTTCTTTGCAAAGAAAGACCTAATGCTGCACCAGAGTGTCCACATAGATGAGAAAATATTTAAATGCACAGAATACAATAAGGCATTTATTCCCAATCAACACCTAATGCAACATCAGAAACTCCACACTGGGGAGAAACCAAATGAACATACAGAATGCGATAAGGCATTTTTTACCAATGGAAAGCTAATGACACATCAGAAAGTCCACCCTGGAAGGAAACCATATCACTGTACAGAATGTGGCAAAGCCTTTTTTTAAAATGGACACCTAACACGACATCAAAAAATCCACACTCAGGAGAAACTGTATCAATGTACAGAATGTGACAAAGCATTTATAACAAATGGAACACTAAGGGAACATCAGAAAGTCCACACTGGAGAGAGACCATTCAACTGCTCTGAATGTGACAAGTCATTTATTAGAAAGTCACGTCTAATGCAACATCAGAAAGTCCACACCGGGGAGAAACCCCATAAATGTACAGAATGCGACAAGGCATTTATTACAAGGCAAAGGTTAATAGTGCATCAGAAAGTGCACACTGGGGAGAAACCGTATAAATGTTCTGAGTGTGACAAGTCCTTTATTACGAATGCAAACCTAACGCAACATCAGAAAGTCCACACTGGGGAGAAACCATATAAATGTATAGAATGTGACAAGGCATTTAATACAAAGCAAAAATTAATACAGCATCAGAAAGTTCACACTGGAGAGAAACCATATCAATGTATTGAATGTCAAAAAGCATTTATAACGACATCAGAAAATCCACACTGGGGAGAAACCGTATGAATGTACTGAATGTGACAAGGCATTTATTACCGATGGAGCACTATCGCAACATCAGAAAGTCCACACTGGGGAGAAACCGTATAGATGTACAGAATGTAATAAAATGTTCCAAAGGAAGCAGAACCTAAAGCAGCATCAACAACTCTATGCTGATGAGAAACCATATGAATGTACAGAATGTGACAAGGGATTTATTAGAAACGAACATTTAATACGACATCAGAAAGTTCACACAGGAGAGAAACCATATGAATGTACACAATGTCACAAAGCGTTTATTACAAATGAAGAGCTGAAACAACATAAAAACGTCCACACTGGTGAGAGACCATTCAACTGCACTGAGTGTGACAAGGCATTTAGTAGAAAGTCACATCTAACACAACATCAGAAAGTCTACACCGGGGAGAAACCCTATAAATGTACAGAATGTGTCCAGGGATTTATTACAAAGCATCATTTAATATGACATCAGAAAGTTCACACAGGAGAGAAACCATATCAATGTGGTCAATGTCACAAAGCATTCGTAACAAATAGAGAACTGACACGACATCAGAAAATCCACATGGGGAGAAATCCTATGTATGTACAGAACTTAATAAAGTCTTCCACAGGAAGAATAAGCTAATGCAGCATCAACAAACCCACACTAGGAAAAAACGTTATCAATGTATAGAATGCAACACGGTATTTATAAAAAAACAAAATAAAATGACCTCAGAGTAAAGAAACTATATAAATGTATTGAATGTGACAATGCATACATAAGAAACGGAGAGCTAACGCAACATCAAAAGTCACCTCTGAAGCCTGGTCTGAATGTGACAAAGCATTTATTAGCAAGGGAGAGTGAAAACAACATCAGAAAGACTGTAGGAATGTACAGAATGTGGCAAAGTGTTCTTAGAATTATCCACATGAATGTACAGAAAGTGACAAGGCATTTTTAGGTCGAGCCTAGTGGCAGATAGCACTTGCTACTCACTCTGCGAAACTGCTGTTGTAGAGTATGGGAGGGAAGCTGCTCCTACTCTCCTCCCATATTTTATTATTGGTGTCATTGTCTTTCGTAAAAGCCGCCTTCGGATTCGTTGATAGGCTTGTTTGTCCCTCCTTAGTACCGCCTTTGTACCCTCCCATGGTTGTTACATGGGACCTGTTATTTAGTCTGTAAGCTCTGTATACTTTATTGAGTTTCTCCTACTGCAGGCCGGACATGCGCTGCTTCAGCTGAAACCGCTTGTGTTTTTTTTAAACAGCATGGCTATCACCGTAGCACGGGTGCCCGCTTTTAATCACTTTAACCCGGCATTGTCTTGTGTCTGTTTCAAGCCTCTCAAGTAAAATTGATTTAGAAATGATAGCAAATTAGGTCATGTGAATTCCAGGTAGCACCTATTCCTGAACCAAAGGGCTGAAGCTGACAACAGCACATCTGTGTTACATGTCATCATTTTATTAACAACACCATCACCACCAATACCACCACCAGCAATACCACCACCTCCACCAATACCCCCACTAATACCATCACCACCAATACCACCACCACCATCAACTCCAACAATACCACCATCAACCCCAACAGTACCACCACCACCAATACCACCACCACCAATACCACCACCTCCACCAATACCACCACTAATACCACCACTACCACCACCTCCAATACCCCCACCTCCAATACCACCACCACCAACTTCAACAATACCACCATCAACTACATCAATACCACCACCAATACCAACACCACCAATACCACCACCACCAATACCTCCAACACCACCACCAATGCCACCACCACCACCAATACCTCCAATACCACCACTACCAATACCACCACCACAAATACCTATACCAGGAAGTTCTATAGTTTGCTGTGCTGTTACCTGGAAGGAGGAATCGCTGCTGCAGAAGGGAGGACCCAGTCAACACCTCGCGGAACCCGCTTCGCGGGTCCCGCATCGCCAAGGTCGCCCAGCCGAGTGTTGTTACCTGCAGGGTGTGTGCGCGAGTGACAGGGCTGCGAGCGCTGGGAACCGGGACTCACTCTTCCAGGAGCCCCGGCGATCCCGAGGCCAAGTCACCTGGCCCGCTCTCCCTGACCGCCCCGCCCTGCAAATCAGCTGAAAAGGAGCCCGCCCAAGCGGGAAACCGGGAAGTTCTATAGTTTACTGTGCTGTTACCTGGAAGGAGGAATCGCTGCTGCAGAAGGGAGGACCCAGTCAACACCCCACGGAACCCGCTTCGCGGGTCCTGCATCGCCAAGGTCGCCCAGCCGAGTGTTGTTACCTGCAGGGTGTGTGCGCGAGTGACAGGGCTGCAAGCGCTGGGAACCGGGACTCACTCTCCCAGGCGCCCCGGCGATCCCGAGGCCAAGTCACCTGGCCCGCTCTCCCTGACCGCCCCGCCCTGCAAATCAGCTGAAAAGGAGCCCGCCCAAGCGGGAAACCGGGAAGTTCTATAGTTTACTGTGCTGTTACCTGGAAGGAGGAATCGCTGCTGCAGAAGGGAGGACCCAGTCAACACCCCACGGAACCCGCTTCGCGGGTCCTGCATCGCCAAGGTCGCCCAGCCGAGTGTTGTTACCTGCAGGGTGTGTGCGCGAGTGACAGGGCTGCGAGCGCTGGGAACCGGGACTCACTCTCCCAGGAGCCCCGGCGATCCCGAGGCCAAGTCACTTGGCCCGCTCTCCCTGACCGCCCCGCCCTGCAAATCAGCTGAAAAGGAGCCCGCCCAAGCGGGAAACCGGGAAGTTCTATAGTTTTCAGTGCTGTTACCTGGAAGGAGGAATCGCTGCTGCAGAAGGGAGGACCCAGTCAACACCTCGCGGAACCCGCTTCGCGGGTCCCGCATCGCCAAGGTCGCCCAGCCGAGTGTTGTTACCTGCAGGGTGTGTGCGCGAGTGACAGGGCTGCAAGCGCTGGGAACCGGGACTCACTCTCCCAGGCGCCCCGGCGATCCCGAGGCCAAGTCACCTGGCCCGCTCTCCCTGACCCCCCCGCCCTGCAAATCAGCTGAAAAGGAGCCCGCCCAAGCGGGAAACCGGGAAGTTCTATAGTTTACTGTGCTGTTACCTGGAAGGAGGAATCGCTGCTGCAGAAGGGAGGACCCAGTCAACACCCCGCGGAACCCGCTTCGCGGGTCCCGCATCGCCAAGGTCGCCCAGCCGAGTGTTGTTACCTGCAGGGTGTGTGCGCGAGTGACAGGGCTGCGAGCGCTGGGAACCGGGACTCACTCCCCCAGGAGCCCCGGCGATCCTGAGGCCAAGTCACCTGGCCCGCTCTCCCTGACCGCCCCGCCCCTCATGTTCCTCCCAACCAACGCCTACAAGAAGTGACGTGCCTCGCTGCGCGGGAGTGCCCGGGGCGAAGCCCGGGCAAAGGGCGGGCCCTCTGTGGCCCTCAGAGGCACGAGAAGGCGAGGCGAGGCCACCCCCCTAAGGTTCGCCGTCTGGGATTAGTAAGGTACAGAATTCTATTAACCCTCATTACCCTCAGGTCTTCTGCCATCTGCCTGTGGATCCTGACACATACCTTGGTCAATTGGCTCGGTCGTTTGTAAGAGGTAGGCATCATGGTAAGGAAAAAGCCCGCATCTGCTGCGACGGAGCCCCTCAACACAATGCTCTCATATGTGGTTCAAAAAGTCAATAAGATCAACAATGAGAGGAGGCAATCGCTAGGCTTGAGCCAATCGCCAGTTCTTCCGTTAGAAAGCCCGCCCGCAAGGGCAACTGCTCCAGAGTTACTGACCACACCGCCAGATTTTCCCCAGTCGAATAGCCTAGTTCATATCCCACAAGACTTGGCCAGCGATGTAGAAGATCCTCATGTTTTGGTTAACTCGTCGGCCAATAACGGCAACACCTCAGAGCATAATCACCAGTCATTTTCCATCGAGGAAGTACCGTCACCGGGGCAGCCCGTTCCACGGCCAGTGAGAACCTGTAGAAAATCTCACTCAAAGAGAGGGGGGAAACAACAAGGCAGGAGAAAGGCAGCTACACCACCCCCAAGACGTGAAGGGCAACAAATTGACTTCGATGCCGAAGCAGAATCCAGACGTATTATTGACGATGAACTCTTTAATCGGATCCAAGATATGATTGATATAAAAATTAGGACAATCATCAAGCCCTTGATTGGTAAACTGGACAAATTAACATCGGAGGTTAAGAAGGCGGGGGGTGCACAAAGTAATCTGGTGGTAGAGGTGGCCAATCTATCTGCTCTTGTCACAAAATTGGCATCGGGAGCCGTAGAGGCGCTACCAAATGAGAGTGTCCCACAGCCTACACTGCCAGAGGGGCCCTTAGCAGTAGCTTCAACTCTATTAACGGCCCCCATTCAGGACCTAGCAGGCGGAGCCACGCCGACATCATCATCAGGGGACATAATTGGGACAATACATGAGGATGTATCAGCCCAATTCATTTTGGAAGCCTCCCCAGTTGTGCTAGTACTGGCAAATGTCCCAGTCTTAGCACAAAACAAAATAGAATCGACACAGGACCTGAAGGATAAAGCTCTTCATTGGCTTACTACAAACATGACCATGGCCCCCCAAGGGATGGATAGTTTAGCAAGGGATATTGTTATGACCAGGAGGGTACCTTGGATTGGGTCCAATCCCAAAAAATTTAAGGGGGACTGTGTGATTATAAACTTTGCCAACACAGAAGTCCTTCCAAAAATTTTGAATAACATCTTCCCACCCCAAAGGCGGAGCGGCTCTATAGTCCCGCTCACCCTAAAATTCTTCTATAGTGAGGCTCAGCTCCCTACTTTTTCTAACCCTACTAGAGTTAGGAGAGCGAATAACGCCCCAAACTGGGAAGGCGGTTTTAGACATAGATTCCCCAACGAGCGCCCTGGGCCTATATTTAACTTTGAGCACGGAAGATCTAACCACGCGCATGAGTCAAATTTGTGGCCTCCCATGCCACCAGACCCTGCCGTCAATGGTTGGGGCCCGGGTTGGATGGGCCAAGATCCCATTGGGCGAATCAATAGGTTCGTACCATGGGCGAGAAACGATTACTTTCCGATACGCCCAAATACCCCTTTACCTATGTGGAACATCGCAGCTATGGGTCAAGGTCAGGCAGCTACCCCTTTTGATTGGGGGGCGGATTGGGGAATAGGTATGCTCCCTTAGCGGATCTAAACAACTGCGATTGACTTAAACCTTGCAATGTCCGAGCAAGTGAGTCCATAGCTAGACCCGAAATAAACCTTAGCCAGTGTTACACCAATGATGATCCCCGCCTGCTTACATTTTATGAAACACCTGAGAGTTATGTCCCGTTGGACAACCCTGGGCTATCATACCAGGGGGAGGGTTGCATAGCGTCAACCCTGAACATCGTTCCAACACAGAACGCACCTGAGGTAGCTCAGAACAAGGCGGTCAGATCCTTAAGCTTAGCTGAGGGGTGTTTGTTGGGGGAAAAAGAGTTGAGGTTACCTACCAACGCCTGTAAAATTATAACATGGAACATAGCCGGCTCATCTGCAAAACGACAGGACAAAGCATGTGTGAGCTTTATTGCTAAGCAACATATAATTGCCCTGCAAGAAACGTGGGACATATCAGCTAATTTCTGGTGGGATGGATTCACCTGCTTCTCTATCCCTGCAGTCCCTAGCCGCATGGGCAGAGCTAAAGGAGGTTTGGCCATTATGTTTTCTCTAGATCTGAAGGGCACCTATAGGCAGATAAATACAGATTCCGTAAACATCCTAATGGTTGAAAGGATGACTAGTAACAATTGCAGGATGATATATATTAATTTTTACAACTCTAGGAACAGCGAACACAGTGGGAGTAATGTCGCTAACCTAGATAATATCTTAAATAAAGTGTCTCAGAATATCTATTTAGTTTATGAGTTTATCCTATTAGGAGATTTTAATATTCATCTATGTAATTTGGGTTGTATGGGAAGAGGTGACAATGTAACTGAGGGGGGCGAGGAGGCCCCTCGGGGCCCCCACTTTGAACACTCTACAGAGGGGCCTGAGTTAGAAGAATTATTAGCAAACCATTACCTTTATGAACCCGATAAGGGCGTTAGGGCGCCAACCTACATTGGCAGTCACCATGGCTCAGTGATAAACTACATCTTTGTTTCACAAGGTATTTTAAACCGGTCTATGGTCTATTGTACAGTCATAATACCCTACAGTGACCACAACCCTGTACTACTTGAAGTGGCCTGGGGTGGCCAGATGGGAGCACCGCCAAAAGCACTTAAACTAGCACACCCCCTGAAACCCTGTGACCAAGACAGACGACTGAAATGGGCCAAAGTGATCCCGGATAATTTCTATGAAATAAATTTTCCAAAAATAAAGGACAAAGTGGCCATCTGTCAAAAATCGGGGGCGCAAGGTAAAGAAATTATAGAGGCTTTTGAGGAAATTTGTGGCCAGGTGGCTAAGGATCTTTTAGTCAAACCAAAAAAAGGATTTTCTGGAACAAAACGTTGGTTTGATTCTGCTTGTTCAAAAGCGCACAGAGCATTGTTGACAGCGTTAAAAACCTCTCCCAGGGCTGGGGAGGATATTGTTAGATTAAGGAAACGCTACAAGGTTGCCATTAAGAACCGCAAAGAATCCCTTAAACGCGAAGCATCGTAAAATCTCCTCTCAGCTGCAGTACTGAAGGACAGTAAAAGATTCTGGGAGATCATTAGACAACCTTTATTTTCTGAAGACAATAATGCGCTTATGGACTGTGTGATCACCGACGACAAATGGCTAAACCACTTCAAAAATGTATATGAGGGTGGGTCCAAAGGAACTGCGGATGTTTCAGTACCTGCTATAGTGGCAGACCCGTTGGTCTTCAACCCCGAAGAAGTAGAAAAAGCCCTGATGGCCACAACAAGACATAAAGCTCCCGGCCCTGACGGTGTTCCCGCTGATTTTATCATGTACTCTCCCAAACTGTGGTCGGCGGTATTGTCGAAAGTGTTTAACGCAGCCAACAACCATGTACCCAGTTCTTGGGCCACATCCACCATAGTCCCTATTTATAAAAATAAAGGCCAGCGAGATGATCCCGCCTCCTATAGGCCCATATCTCTTTTGGACTCAACGGTAAAAATATTAGGCAGAGTTCTTCTAGCCAGACTTAATGACAACGTTGAGAGCCGTGGAGGGCTGTCTGAACTACTATATGGATTCAGAGAAAAAAAGGGGACGATCGAACAATGTATAAACTTACATCTATTAATTTCTAAATATACAGTGGCAAAGCAGGGCTCCATGTTCCTTGCATTTATGGACCTCTCCTCTGCCTTTGATCTGGTGAATAGGTCGAAATTGTGGCAGTTATTGTTGGAGATGGGCATTGATGAGTCTTTGGTTGTGTTTATGGCTAAACTGCACCAGGAGCTTTTTGCAGCTGTCCGAGTCACAAATGATGGCAGACGTACCCCCCTGTTTAAATCCCTTAAGGGGGTGCGGCAAGGCTGTATTCTAGCCCCTGTATTATTCACCATCTACATCAACAGGCTGGGCAGTCACCTGCAGGGACAGGCAGCCGACGTTCCGCATGCAGGAGATGTGAAAATTCCAGCGCTCCTGTATGCGGACGATGCAGTGCTGATAGCCCGCACTGGGGTTGGCCTACAGCATCTCCTGGACGCTTTTGGTAGCTTCATGGAGACGCTGGACCTTAAGGTCAATGCCTCTAAATCACACACGATGGTCATGGGGCGTGAATGCAACAAAAAAAGACACAAAACATTTTTTTGCAGGGGAGTCCCGGTCACCAACGTGTCCACATTTCCATACTTGGGGGTAATATTTGACCAGAAAGGAACTTGGGGCCCTCAGATAAGAGCAAAAAGATTGGCGGTAATAAGATCCTCCTCAGCGGTTTTGGGCTTTGCTGGGAAGCTAGGGGCTAGGCCCATGCAAGCTCTTCTGAAAATCTACAAGAGCAAACCAGTGGCCATAGCGGCCTATGGTTCCCAACTGTGGGGTTACGTAAACCTGGATCCAATTCAGAGAGCAGAAAATAGATTCATTAGATCCTTGCTCTCAGTCCCGCAATCCACCCCAACGTATTCCATCCATAAGGAGGTGGGTCTGCCCTATCTGTCTGATACCCTGAGCCTTGCTCCGCTAACTTTGTGGCTGAAATTGTGGACAAATGATGACCTACCTCTGAACCACAAGATTTTGCACGATGTCTTATCTTTGGATAAATACACCAGTATCCCTTGGTTGGCATACGTAGCTAAAACCCTTGCAGATCTGGGTCGCCCAGATCTTTTTTCATCTCCGGAAAATATTAGGAGACAGGACATAGTAACCATCAAAGAGTTATTTAGGGATAGGCAGGAAGCATGGAGGGAGGACCTCGAATTGTTGAAACCTGCAGTAAGGGCACATAACCTCCTGGTTTGTACACCCTCACTCGCCCCCTACTTGAACTTTGTCACATTCCCATATCACAGGTTTTTATTATCAAAGTTCCGATTTAATTTGATACATTTTTATCTAGGTTCATTTAAGACCTGGCAGAAGCCTGAGCAGGCCCCACCGTGCTGCTGCGACAATTTTTCGGTGCAGGATACTCTGCACTTTGTTATGTTTTGTAGTATATACCATGAGCAGAGAAAGAAATATTTGTTGCCTATTTTGAAAAAAGCTGGTTTTGTCCAAGTAAGACCAGCCCTGCTCTTTCTACAACTACTACCTAACATACATGTTACTTTTTGTATGGCAAACTTTCTGGTAGCCGCAATGCGGGCGAAACCTGTTAGCCATAGCTTATTTTAAAACTTCTCTTGTTGTTTGAACATGTTTACGTGATAGATTTGTATAGAAATATTTTATCCATGTCTAAAAATTTTCTTCTGTTTGTTTATTAGGTTTTTTTGTGTGGGAAATGTAAATAGATGTATAGTAGGCATTGCATTGCAAAGTATTTTTTTTTTTCTCTTATGTTCTTTGTATGACTTGTAATAAGTCGAATAAAGATATTCTGACTATACCAGTACCAATATCACCACCACCAGTAACCCACCACTAATACCACCAACGCTACCACCAATATCACTACCACCACCACAATCACCACCAACACCAACACCACCACCAATACCAATACCACCACATCAGCGCCTCGCGCTCACTGGTAATATCAGGTGCACTGCACAAGGCTGGAGCTGCAGCTGAGACCATTCCTCCCTCCCTGCCTGCCATAAAGCACAGCCCGCCCTGCACCAGGAGATGAAGACAGGGCCCTACTACAGCTCAAGTGTTTTTTTATTAGGCCAAAGATAGCAATGACATTAATCAATGCCACACTGCACAATCAAATCACGGAGAGGGCAGGAAATAGCCCCCCATCCCGCTCTTCCTCCTGAGCCGCGACAGAGTAATCACAGAGCGAAAGGTGTTGGAACGCTTTGTTAGTGTTTATAGCTCAGATCATATGTAACTCTCACTTCAAAATTTGGGTCTGTGTAATTTACAACACGTACACATCTTCTTTGCTGCACTGTTTATCACTACTTTGAAGATATCGCAGGCCGGTCTCTTCCTCTGATATTTTCAATCTAACAAGCGGTGACGAAGCCCTTTATTGCAATGCAATAGGGCTCGCATTTGAATCAGTTTAAGGTATTAGCATTGTAAATGTCAATGCCTTTAATTTATGTTTTCAAACCCAAAACATAAATAAAATGTATTGTCATTTACAATGCCAATAGCTCAAACTCTCGTGAATGTGAGACCTATTGCATTGCAAATGCTTGTTTAGAAGGACACCGCATAGCCAATATACCATCCGAAAGACCACATAGGGGAGAAAACATGTCAGTGCACTTACTATGACAAGCATTTGCTAAATAGCAAGCTAACACCACATCAGAAAATTCACACGGGAGACAGATTATATGAATGTACTGAATGCAACAAAGCATTTATTATAAAGGCACCGCTAATGTACCATCAAACTCCACACAGGGAAGAAAATCATTACACGAAGAACGCATATCCCAACAAATGTGTCCTGGCATTTGGCAAAAAAGAAAGACCTAACACAACATCAAAAAGTCCACCCTTGGGAGAAACCTTAATTATACTGAATTTGACAATTCATTTATTGGCAGGAGACAGGTAATACAATAACAGTAAGTTAACACAGAGGAAAAAAGCCTGACCATGGAGAATGCATATCACTGCTCTCAGGGTGGTCCTGTGGTCGAAGGACCTGTATAAAGCAGAAGGCAGAAATCATGTTTATAACCTGAACTGGTATCGCCGCATTACACAGGATCCGACGGCGGAAATAACCTATGAAATTACACGACTAGTGAAGGAAGCAAAAGAACAAGGAATCCTTGGTCCAAAGGAAGCTGAATTTTTGGTGAAACGCTACCCCAGAACTCCACACCTTTACTTTCTCCCGAAAGTACATAAAGACCCCAAGACACCACCGGGACGACCGATAGTATCGGGATGTGACTCAGTGTTGGAGCCTATTTCCAAATTTGTGGACGTGTTTCTTAAAGAATTCATCACGAAGGTACCATCGTACCTTCGTGACACTATGGATTTCATCAACAAAGTGGAAGGCTTGGATTTTGACCCAAATACTCAACTCTTGGTCACAATGGACGTGTCGTCCTTATATACTCAAATCCCGCAACAAGACGGAGTGGATGTAATCGAAATGTACTTAGACACCAGACCACGTCCCCACAGGGTACCAACCGAGCTGATTGTCAACTTCGCGGCCCTTGCTCTAAAGAAGAATTTCTTTGTGTTTGAAGAGGAAATGTTCCTACAAATCAAAGGATCAGCAATGGGGTGCCCGTTTGCACCCGAGATGGCAATACTGTACATGGCCCAGTATGAGGAGAGGTTCGTGTATAACAACAACCCGTACAAAGCCCATATTGGGCAATGGATGAGGTACATAGACGACGTGTGGTGTATCTGGAATGGTACACCACAAACTCTAGAAGAGTTCCATGACTGGTTGAATAACAGAAGTCCGGATATAAAGTTCAGCCTGTCTTATGACCACCAAGTGATGCCATTCCTGGATGTCGAGATCAAAGCTACACCTGAAGGTCTCCAGTCGACCCTTTACCAGAAAAAAACTGATAAAAATAATTTGCTTCACTACAGAAGCTACCATCCTAAGACCCTGAAGAACAACCTCCCCTACGGACAGTTCCTGAGGGTGAGAAAGAATTGTTCAAGAACTGAAGATTTCAACATCCATGGAGAAGCCCTCACAAACAAACTGAGAGAGAGAGGATACCCAGAAAAACTCGTCAAACACTCGATGAAGAGAGCGAGGTGGACACCCAGAGAACACCTTCTCCAGAAAAGGGTCAAGGCATCCACAGATCGGATGGTATGCGTATCTACATTCGGACCACATACGAATCCAGTACAAAAAATCATTCGGAGCAATTGGCACCTCGTGGAGGAAATCATCCCAGAGATCGGCAAGCCTCTGTTCGCATTGAAGAAAAATCGAAGTATAGGACAGCAAATCTCATCCACCAGGGGTGCAATCAAAAAAGAGACACAAAGCACACTATTCAATATGGGTCCAGTGAAAGGTCATCACAAATGTGGAACTTGTTCAGTCTGCGGCTTGACGATCGAAGGCACACATTTCACCGATGGAAGAAAACACTGGCGCCATGAGGACTTTACTAATTGCAAAACGAAATATGCAGTGTACGCCATCACCTGTCCATGCGGCAAAATTTACATAGGGAAGACGACACAAGAAGTGCGCCAGCGGATAATCCAGCACAAATCCCGTATCAACAACAAAGTGCTCACTGCGCCTCTGGTCTCGCACTTTCTGAAAAAAGATCATGCCGCAAACGATCTCAACTGGACCATCCTGGCAAGCATAAAAAATGTTCCGGGTTCCGGAGGGGACCCTGATGCAAGACTGGCACAAAAAGAGGCATACCTCATCCTGAAATTCGACACTGCCGTGTCAGGTTTGAACGATCTGAACGAACTCAGCAATCTGTAAATTATCTGTCTGTTCGCTCTGTTAGTCTGCTGAAGCCGTTGCTACTCTCGTGACCGTATTGTATCTAACAACAGGATTATGAGATCTACCCTCGCACTTCTAAACAGTCGTGTGCTGCTTTCCCCAGAAACAACTTCAAATCCCAGAGTGCACCGGGACTTTTGGTTGTTCAAATACAGGGAGACACGCCCCCTCCAGCTACTAGCTGTCTCTCAGAAGTCATTGTGTGCCGGACCGTTGCAGCTCGTATTCTCTGCCGAGAAGTAAGTCATCTGCTTGGGACATGCATCCCCTGTTTGGACTTACATTAATCCATGATTATTACAATATCAGTCTTAACGTGCGCCTCCCTTCTCTTTAACAGCACGCCAGCCCGTGCGGCGGCCGCCGCCTCCCACGCGCTTAATTTGAACAAATTGCCACGTTAACTAAGGTAGGACTTCTTTCACCTACTCTACGTTTCATAAGTGCGGTATCTTGGCCAGAAGAGAAATACTAAGTTCCATCCCTCTCCCCAGATTCCAGATCCACACACCGAGAAATAGATCACGGCCGGCACCCCGTCCTTGTTCAGCGGCAACACCGTCCTCTGTCAAGGTACGCTTTGATCTTGTGTTACAACTCAGGCATAGCACACTCACGACACAGGTAGATGGTATCTAATGTTAATCTCATATTTCATTCCTCCTGCAGGGAGTGACCCCTCCATCTCACCAATAAGGTACTCTTTTGATTTTTAAGTGGATGAGTCCACGCGATGAGCTAATGAAAAAATTCCTCGCTTACACAGTGTCTTAATTGTTTCACAGTGACAACGACCCCCCAGTCCCTGTCCTGAGGAGAACCCGTCGAATGATAGTGGGTTCGAAACGCGTCGACTTTTTCACCTCCGAGATACAAAATTATTAGGGCTCGCTAGGACTCAACCAAAAAAAACCCCACTTTGGAATTGTTTACTGTTCCTATGTTGTTCCTAGCAGTAGCACCTGATGTGTTATCTATTGTGTATCTCGTGATGGTTGTTACAAGGAGGTTTTCTTTTTAAACATAATATTCCCCTTGTCTATTGTATATCCAGGATTGGAGCCTCTATAAAGTGATTAATTTGAGGCCTTCTCACAGTTGTCCATGTTATTTATGTATGACAATTCTTTTGTTTTTTGCACTGTTTTGACAATGTTTTGTTTAGTCCATTGAATTTGTTCTTGTATATTTATGAATGTTGTGGTGTATCTTCTGATGCCAAAAAACTTCTTGCAAAAAATTTTTATATAAAAAATAATTCAGTCAATACAAATGGTTGTCCAACCCAGTGATTTATTACACTAGGTCTGTGTACTCTGTCGCGAACTCAATACTGTCCGGCTCTTGTTTTGTTGTTTCAACTCAGTGTGAGATGGCATCCTTTACAAAGGCAAAGCTAACCCAACATCAGAAAGTCATTACTAGTGGACCACTGTCCTCCACACAGGAAAAACACCGTAGGAATATACTGAATGTGACAAAGCTGTCATTACAAAGCGACTATTAACTGAAGCAATAAATATGGCAGGCGCTGATCAAATAATCCATGTTGGCAGAAACAACATTTTCTTGCAAAGCAGTTTTTCATTGGAGGAACCTAATGTGTCAACATGCTTTTCAGGGAGAAACCGTATCTGTCCTCAGTATGACAAGGTATTTATTACAAACGGTTTGCCTACACTTCAGAAATTATTGCTCAACAAAAGAAAGGTTCCAAGGCAACGTACCCCTTTCCAACAGAAGCGATGAGGTGCAAACTCCAGAGAGCATCAAACTTTAACAGAATGCAAATGTTACAGAAAGCAACAGCTCTATTCCTTTCCCTGTTCCAAGCCAGCTCTGGTATAAGGACTATTTTGACTACCACGTGATGAGACCTGGCTCTGCCTATTTACTCTGTGATGGAAATTTGTTCTGCAGGGCCTTCTAGGCCTCGTAGCCACAGTTTTAGCAACATCTGTGGACATTTGTGATAATACAGTTTAGAATGTGTTATGTAGGATGTTATGTTCATGCTGTTTATGGTTAGCATTTTGTTTTTTATTAACGCTACTGCCTCAGAGAGGAGAAGTAGAGTTTTGGGGTCGGTTTGTAAGACAGATACCACTGGCTTTAGAGGTTTGCAGCCCCTAAAATATCTGTGCATCAGGTTTATGGTTTCATGTGAGGCAGGAGCTGCCACCATTTGTACCGACATTGCAGGACAGTTTGCTGGACAACCTGAGAGTAAGAGGGTTCTTCTTACAGCAGTGATTACACTCTCCTATCTCACTTGTAGACAGAAATTGTATTTTTTCTACTTCTGTTTGGTGTATTTTTTAACATGTTTGATCTGTGATAAACATTTACCTCTGCTGAAAGTACAGACTGCAATCATGGATGTTTAAACACAGTAAACGTTCTTATACCTTATATCTTACCTTACAGCTCGATTTAAGAGCAACTAATGGGAGAACTAGGCCGGACCCACACTTTCAATAGACCCAGTAAAACCAGTAAAATAGATTATTGTTTAATCACCTCCAATCTTTGTCCCTTAGTGGATGCTATGGTGGTGGTGAAAAGATCAGAGAGTGACCATAAGGCCCAGCCCTTGTCTTTACTAAACTCGGCCACCCACAGACAACCAAGCTTGGGTGCCCTGATTTGGGTGTGCTCTCGGTCACAAACAGCCAAAGAGCCATTAAGTGGGGCTGGGTCGAGGAGCATCCGGCAGCTTTAGAAGCTGTGAAGGAAAAAACAAAGCAGTTGATCAAGGAGCTAGTCAAGCTACCTGCCAAGAATACAGTGGAAAGCCTGGGGCCCGTCACAAGCAGTTCTTTAGTGAGATAAAGGACACACTTATTCAACCATCCACAATGTAATGCGGGGGAAGGGGAGACGTTGTAATGAGAGGCTGCATGCCACTAAGAGTCCCTGGTATAACAGGAGTGCAGGTCAGCTATGGGTGTACCTATCAGTGCATTAAAACGTAGGGTATGTGCGGAGTTAGCATCCTGTAGAGCTGAGTATAAAAGGGCCATCGGCAGAGCCAAAAAGGTTTGGGAGGGTTCTCTCTGGGCTTCCTTACATACTGCATTGATGGATAAAGACCCCAAGGCCTTCTGGAGACAGGCAACATACTGGCTAAAGGGGGCAGGGCAAACCCTGGAATAAACTGTCCAACACGATGAGTGGGTTGCCTATTCTGGTCCTCCATATGGTAACGGTACAAACAAAGGCAATGAGACTAGTGAGATGAGGGTTGAATCTCTGGGAGGAGAAGGTGAAAATTTGTTCTTCTCCATAGAGGAAACCCAAACTGCAATCTCATCTTGTGTGCAAGCAAGAGCCCAGGGTTCAGACAGAATACCAAATGACCTGTACAGAGAAGACAAATGCTCTGGGTTCGTACATGAACCTGGTAATGGATTTGATCTTTTCTGGAGCCCCGATTCCATCCTCATAGCAGGTTGCCGAAATGGTGCCCATTTAAAATAAAGGAGATAGATCGAAACCGATGATCTACAGGCTGATAAGCCTCCTAGACTATCCTTCAAAAGATTTTTTGTAAGCAGGTATTTGAAGGATACAGGACTGGATGATGGAGACTCAAATCCTGAGTGATTTCCAGGCAGGTTCCATACCAAAGTTAGTACCCTGGACCAAGCCTTCCATCTTATCTACATTTACTGGAAGGAAGTAGTCGTTAAGGGGGTAAACTACATATGGCGTTTGTCGTTTTGCGTACAGCATTCGACCTAGTCCCCCGGGTAAGGCTTTGGAAGATCCTAAAAGAGATGGGTCTCCCTGCTAATCTTTTAAACCTTTAAATTAAACTCCATTCATCTAACACAGCACAGGTTAGGTGGGGCACTAAAAACCAAGTAACAGAAACCTTCCCTGTCCAACGTGGAGTGAGGCAGGGTTGTGTGTTGGCGCCCACCTTTTTTACTCTTTATAAACTGAGTTGTTTATTATGTAGACAGAGACTGCTGTGATGCCCCTAAAATTGGTGTTACAAGAGTACCAGCAGTTTGTTGTTTGCTGATGACACTCTTCTAATATCCAAACCGCCACAGGGTCTCCAACAACTCCTGAACGATTTTATAAGGTTTTGTGTAGATAGGAGCTTGATCGTAAGTGAGACAAAAACAAAATTCATGATTTTTAATAGAGGACAAAATAAATCAACAACTAGATCTTCGTGGGCTGGTAGTGCCAAGTTGGAGCAAGTAGAAGTATTTGACTACCTGGGCATCCGCTTGACTCCATCGATCAACTGGGGGCACATATGGAAAAAGCAAAGCTGCAATTAATCTGCCAATGTGCCTACATCAGCTAAATATGTAGGAAGATGGTATCTTGCCAAATTGCCCAAGCCCTTGAAATCTATAACACCAAGGTTTTGGGAGGAGTTCTCTATCGTGCCGAGCTATGGGGCACCGGCAATCAATCACCCTTACAATTGTCGAACACCGCTTCCTAAGATCGCTGGTTGATCTTCCTGTTAGCTCCCCCTTAAAACCCCTGTACTTGGACTTTGCTCATAGGCAGCTGCAACACCAGTCGAAATGTAAACTGCTAATGTTTTGGTTTAGGGTATGGCCAGTGGATGAGCTGGAAACCTATCGAGAGACTCTGAAAGATCTGAAATATTCTAAGGCATCCTCGATCAGGTGGTTTATCTCCTTACGAGAATTACTGGCGAATTTGGGGCTGGAGACCTTCTGGGCCAATCCTGAAAGTAAGATGCAATTCTGGAGGGTGAAGCTGAAAGAACTGTATTGGGAAAAGACACTGGCAATGGCCCTGGTAGACCCAGCGAATAGTTTCACAAAATACTTTTTGCTCTTTAAATCCATTCCATTGTTTGAGTCAACTATAGATGAAATCATCCCAACGTTTGCATGCAAACCTTTTTTTGCACTTCTGTTATAAGACTCTACCCACTAGGCAATTTGTTTTCAAATGGTGTTCTAATTCTTTTTTTGATTCTTGTGTCCTGCATGTAAAGCCCGCCCAGAATCAATTGTCCCATTTACTAGTTTTTGCCCTTATTATTTATCAATGAATAAAAAACTGATTTTTCCATTGTGTAGACTTGTTGGCCCGGGACTTTATCTTGAGGTTATGAGAATATTATGCACTGATACCCATAGACCCATGGTTTTTGGCCGTTCAAGATTCTGGTACGCTCTGTGGATCAGGCGCGGGAAGTTACTTGCATGAAGCACTTTATTTTTCTAGCAATCGCTGTATTTTGCTTTTTGCACATATACTTAATGACATTGTTTTTAATGTATCTATTCTTAAATGTTTATATCTCTGTTTTTATATTTGTGCTGTGTACTTTTTAGGATCCTGGTGATCGTAATAAAGTTTTTTGATGATGATAATGAAAGGCTAACTGTTGTTAATTCCACTGTGAACAAGGCTTTCTCTTGTGCTTTGAAGATTGTAACAGAGGGAGGCACTCTGTGTATGAGCTAGAAAAGGTCTCCCCAGTCCATAGTTCACCAGCTACTTATCCTCAAACAACCACCCACAGTCTAAAGACAAGTTACATCTCTCCTTAATATGGAAGAAGGACAGGCTTCTAACACTGCAGGGCATCACACGAGTCTGGGTGCCAATTTGAAAGACGCCAATCTGGCTCCTGAAGGCTAGACTGTAATGCTCTGGTAAGGTTACTCATCAGTGGTGGCTGCTTCCTTTAGACAGTGGTGGGCACATAAATGACTTTCAAGCTATTAAAATAACAAATAAATGTGGCTCTCCGCAGCCTGCAGCGCATGTTCAGACCCTGCCACGCGCTGCTTGCTGGAGTCTCCAGTGTTTTCCCTGCAGAACGCGTTGCAGTTTTGCGGCGGAAGACAGAAACACAAGGCGGATCAAGAGAAGACTTTCCTCCGGCTGCCGGGCATCTGGAGCGGATGTCAGTGCCTAAGTGGAGGTTGTATGATGGGGATGTGGGTGATGGGGAAATGCCTGGAGTAAGTAAAGTTGGTTTAGATATGTATGATGACCAATTGGATTACGGGGAACACAGTGATGATTTGGGGGAAGGGGAGTTGAGGGAGGAGGAGTGTGCTGATCCTGTGGAGGTTCAACCACACAGGAATGAGGTTCCAGGGGGGTTGTTGGGGGCAAGCACAGCACACGTTGTTTTTTTTTTGTTTTTTTTTAAACTCTTTAGTAGTGGCTGCATAGTATAATTTCCATCTTGGCAGTATTTAGAAAATACAGTCCATTTTCATTTTTCGCCGCCAACATATTCCAGCAGGCCAAGTATCGGAGACTGAACAAATACCATTTCGAAAGAGGTAGAAAACAAAAACTGAAGTGCATCTATATACTATGCGCAGGGAAGCATCAATTTGTTCAACATCAGTATGCAACACATCCTAGTATGTACAAGTCCTGCAGATCTGACCATAGTAACTCAAGCCCTAACCCGTCCCTCCCCCCTCAATCTCCCCACACCCCTCCCCCCCACGTCTCCTGGTGCATCCAATCTAGGGGACAACATCTCATTACCTAATTCTCAAGTGACTCAGCAGGGAGCATACAGGGTCCATGCGGTTCTGTCCTGCGTGGTGCTGGGATCCTATGCCCTCATGACTCATTCGCTGCACCCATAACCAGGTCATCCATTCATGACCCATCTGCTTGCGATGGGCCTAATTCCATTTCCTCCAGTTCTATTATCATATGTTCCCACTCTAGTGCAATAGGGTATTTTCGATGTCCTCTTTGCTCCTCCCTGCGCAAGGTCACTCCCTCTGCCCTGCCCCATCTCAACATGTCAGAGTGCCATACCGCTAGTCCAGGGGGTCTGGGAGATTTCCATCTCGTTGTTAAAGCCCTAATGGCTATCAGTAGAGCCAAATCCAAGAGTCTCAGTTGGGCTTTGTGGTGCTTGGGATGTTTACGATGCCCCACTAAACAATAAAGGGCAGTCTCTAACACCGGCAGGGCGGTGACCGTACGTAGTGTGTTACAGATTTACCCCCAATACTCGCGCAATCGCGGACATGCCCAGAGCATATGAAGAAAGTCAGCCTCATCCATCCTACAACGAGGGCAATTATGAGGATAGTCCAGGAACATTCTATGTAACCTATGGGGGGTAAGGTACGCCCTATGTAACACCATGACCTGAATGAATTTGAATTTGACATTCCTGGACACTTTCCTGGAATGTTCAAGGATAACTTTCCAGACCCCATCCGATAAACCCTCCCCCGTGTCCAGTGACCAAATATCTCTAAGTGTGTGAGTGAGGTGGCTGCATGTTCTCTGATCCCGGTGTAAAGCCATCTAACCAAGTGGCCTCCCGTCCCCATATAATAGAGTAGGTGAACCAGCGCATGTTGAATAGGTTTATCCCGTTGTGGGGCCCACGTTTGTCTTATGTAGTGTGAAACAGCGGCATGCAAACGGAATAAACATTGTGGGGCCCCAGTGGCTTGCAGGAAGGAGTCGTGGTCTAGAAACGTGTCGTCCCCAAAAAAGGCCCCTATGTCCTCCGCTCCCGTCGCCATCCAGGGCAACAGCCTACGTTGGTTAAGCCGTCCGTGCGGTGTTGGAATGCCTAACAGGGGAACATTTGTTGCGAAGGGCGTGGTCGTAGAAGTGTATGCCAGTGCCTTCCTCCAGCACATCAGGGCTGTGCGCAGGAAGGGATGACAATCCTGAGGGATCCTAGTCTTAGGCAGTAAAAGATAGTGTAACTCCCCGCTCGCCTCTCTTTCTGTTATAAAGTTAATTTCGTGCAAATTTCTACCAGCCACCCATCGTGTCAGCCACTGGAGCTGACTGGTATAATAGTAGCCGCACAGATCCGGCACTCCCAGGCCACCCAGTCTAAGGCTAAGTTGAAGTTTCCGGAGGCTGATACGTCTCCGCCCGGACAAGAGTTATCAAAATAGTATTCAGCGTGTTAAAGATCTGCTGCGGTAGGATGACTGGCAGGTTAACAAAATAGTATAGCATACGGGGGAGCAAGACCATCTTGGAGACAGCGATCCTACCCATGACCGACAGGGGCAAAGACGTCCAAAGCCCTACGCAGCTACGAAGGTTATTAATAGCCCTTCTAATATTGCCCTCAATTTGGTCTTCAGGCGTTCTATAGACTTGAATGCCCAAATATTTGAACGTGGTTTGGGCCACTGGGAACTGGTGTCGTCCAATTAAAGGGGAGTGTTGGGATTCCCTGAATTAAAAGCCGGTAGACTTTTCGGGGTGAATAGCTAAGCCAGATATGGTCTCAAATCACGTAAAAATGTCAGCCATGGCCGAGTGACCCTCTTCCAGATCACGGAAATACAGCAAGATGTCGTCTGCATATATTGAAATTAGGTTGTGTGTCCCCCAAATAGTTATACCCATCCTGTCTTCACGGGTCCGGAGGGCTATTGCCAGGGGTTCCAGCGTTAGAACAAATAGAATGGGCGATAGAGGGCAACCCTGCCGGATTCCTCTGTGCACCCGGTAGCTGTCTGAAATGTACCGACCGGTGCGTGCCCTGGCAGAAGTGTCTGTATATAGCAGACGCACACACTTCAACAGAGACTCCGGGGATCCAAAGTGTCTCAATACCTCAAACATGAACGGCCACGACAGAGAGTCGAACGCCTGCCTGAGGTCCAACGCAATACAGCCCGACTGGGGAAGATCCGATGGCGCGGCCGCCATAAGGGCGTGGAGCCTCCGCGTGTTCTAGGACGTACACCTGCCTGGGAGGAAGCCACATTGGTCTGGGTGGATCAGGGCGGCGAGATGGGGCTGTACCCTCAGAGCAATGACCTTACTGAGTATCTTGTACTCTGTAGATAACATCGAGAGCGGCGTATAGTTAGCCAATTCGAGCATATCTCTGCCAGGTTTAGGTATGGATGTGACCATAGACTGCATCGGTGAGACAGGTAGATGACCCTCCTCAAATGACGCTCTATATACCTTCTCGAGGACAGGCACCAGTGTTTCGGAATATGTCTGGTAAAACTCTACCGGGAGTCCGTCCTTCCTAGGCGTTTTATTATGATTGAGGGAACGAATAGCCATTTTAATTTCCTGTTAAGTAAAGGGGCTGTCAACTTCTTTCTGCACGTCCTGAGATAGGGCTGGGAAGGGCAGTCCTTGCAAGAAGTCCATGATTGCACCCGGATCCTCTGCAGGAAAGGGAGCGTATAATGCCTGCAAATGGTCATGGAATGCCTTATTAATCTCAGACTGCGTGGACACTATTTCGCCCGAACTGTTACGGATCTGTGTGATTATCGGGGGATCAGGACTATCTCGGACTATGCGGGCCAGCAGGGCGCCCGATCTGTCCGCTTCGGCTTGCTGACGGCATAAATATTTACAAAATAGTTCAGCGTGTTCTATATTCCCGGCCTGCAGGTCCCTTTTCCGGCCCGGGTCCAAGCTCGCCTCTCATTCCGATGCCTTCAGGCGGTTTTCTACCTCGCAAAGACTCTTTTGGATTTCCTGTTGTACTCCCACCAACTGTCCGATAGCAGCGCCTCTTATGACAACCTTCATGGCATCCCACACTAACAAGTTGGACATTGCGGTGTCCCAGTTCTCTCTAAAATAGGTATCCAAAGCATCAGAGAGGGATGTGCGGAAGGGGGCATCTGCCAGCAACATCTGATTAAGTCTCCAGGTGGGTACCGGGGACGGCACCCTACCCCAGAGAAGGTCAAGTGTCAGAGGTCTGTGGTCGGAGAAGGTTTTGGCCAGGTATTCCAAAGTACCGGCCTTAGACAGTAGAGAACTAGAGCACAGAAATCTGTCAATGCGCGTGTGCAATTCGTGTGTAGGGGAGTAGTAAGAGTACTCTCGATGGGTCGGATTTAGTACGTGCCAGATATCCACTAGCCCCCACCCTGAAGCCCACGTCTGAAATGTCTCAGCCAGTTTAGTTAGCCCAGCCGTCTGGAGAGGTGGGTGTGACCTATCCAGGCCCACGTCCAACACCATGTTCCAGTCTCCCCCCAGAACCCAGGGGATGTCCATCCAGTCTGACAATGCCCGCCCCACCTCAGTAAGAAATTCGCCCTGATCGAAGTTCGGGGCATAAATACTGCCCAGAACCAGTAGCGTGCCATCCAGTGTACCTTTAACCAAAATATATCTCCCCTGGTCGTCAACCTTCCTGTCTATTTCTACAAAGGGTACCCCATGACGCACCCAAATGGTCGCCCCTCTGGAAAAGGCAGAGTAAGTAGTAGAGTATGAAACAACAAGAGAGTAAGGGTATGTCAAAGAACACTCTTTTACCCCTTCTGAAATATATAATAATAATCAACAGAAGAGTGTCAAGGTAACTCATATAACACGACAGCAGTACGCTTATCAGAGGCACTATTAATTGAGATACAGGTCACTGAGGGTCAGATGAAGACCACAATCACAGGTTTCAAGAAGAAACTAGAAGAGTTCAACAAGGAACTCAATGAGTATAAGGATAACCTGGCACAATCCAAAATTACTAAGTTTCAAAAAGATCTTAAAAAATGGTCCTATGATAAAACCTACCCATATGCCAGTGACGATTACACTCCACCAGATCGAACTAACCAAGATCTTAACACCACTGATGACTCAGACTCTAGTAACTCAAGCAATGGTAGTCGTGGGAACAAATCACGCGGCAGGGGTAGAGGAAATCAACAACGAAACCAATATAACCCACATTGGTTTCCCTACCCTAATCAGGGACTGGGTGCATACCAACACAACCCCTACAACCAGCCACCCTTTCCATCGAACTTCGGTTGGAATCCACACTTTGCTCCCCCCCCACCACAACATTTCCAACAAAATATGTACCCACAACCTTTTTTAGGGTTTGGTCGGAGGGGCAGGGGGAAGAGGAGAGCAGGGAACCAGGTCCACTGGGGACCAACAGAATCTGTAGGGGACAACACACGGAGCAAAACTCAGGACCAGAGAGCGGGCCCGAGCAACCAAAGAGTCTAATTACTAATCTATCAAAAATAGTCCTGACTCCTGATGAGACCTCTGTCTTGGAAAAGGGCTTGGGTTTTATACCCACCCCCCGGTTGGACCGTTTCAAACTGAGATGTGAACTGGGTGAGTTCTTTAGAAAACTTAGGCTTAAGACTTTCTTTGAACAATATGAACATACCACCCAGGGATCTCAGAGTGACACCAATTTCCAAAATAACTCAAACTTCAATCCTCCTGCACACCTAATACCAGCAGACATCATAGCATTTGAAAATGCCGTGTCTCTTGAGATAGAAGCACTGACAGAACCGACCCCATATAAGAACTTAACAGCGGGGGAGTACAAAGCTATAGAAAGTCTACAGAAGAACACTGAAATAGTGATTAAGAGTGCGGACAAGGGGGGTGGCATTGTCATCCAGGATGCCACTGCCTACGACAATGAGTGTAAGCGCCTCCTGGGAGACACTAATAGCTACACCATTCTCCAACAGGATCCCTCCCCTTATCTTAAGGATGAAATCACTGACTTAGTCGGCACTGCGGAAAGGGATGGTTACATCAGCAAACAAGAGGCAGATTTTCTTACTGGTTCGGAAGGGAAAATACCATATTTTTACACCCTCCCAAAAACTCACAAAAATCGGGTTCCACCTCCCGGTAGACCCATTGTGTCAGGGATCGGCTCCCAATTAGAGCCCCTCTCCAAATATTGCGATTTCTTTTTCAAACCTTTGGTACAATCCACCAGTACCTATATTAAGGATACCAAAAGTCTCCTTTCGATGTTACTTAGTGTTGAATTGCCAGAAGAACCTTGTTATTTGGTTTCCTTAGACATCGAAAGTCTGTATACCTGCATCCCGCAGGATGCAACCTTAAAGGTCCTTGCGGATGTATTGGAACAGACCACTTGGACTTATAACACCTCTAAGACTTTCATCATGGACTGTGCTACCTTAGCACTGAAACGCAATTTCTTTCAGTACAAAGACACCATCTATTTACAGAAGACTGGTACCTCAATGGGCAGTACTTTTGCCCCCAGTATAGCGGGGCTGTATGTACACAATTTTGAGAAGACGCACATCTTGGGCCCTGGTAACCCCTACACTCTCAATGTTATCCTGTGGCAGAGGTACATTGATGATGTGCTTTTAATTTGGAAAGGGTCAGAAGAGAGCCTCCTGGCTTTCTTTGATTGGGTGAACACGTGTGACCCCCATCTTAGATTCACCCACCAATATGACTCTAAATCAATTGTCTTCTTAGATGTTACCTTGTCCAGAGAAGGCAATCGCCTTGTGAGCAAAACCTATTATAAGCCGACCAGTACCAACAACCTCCTCCATTTCACGAGTTTCCATCCTCGTCCCTTAAGGGAAAACCTCCCATTCGGCCAATATCTGCGCATCCGTAGAAATTGCAGTAACCTGAATGATTTTAACTCTCAGGCGGATGATCTCACTGCCAAACTATCAACCAGAGGATACCCGAAGAAAGTACTACAAAAAAGCCGCAAGAGGGCTAGGAATAACAATAGAGAGGCCCTGTTGGAGGACCATGAAAAGGAAACTGAATCTGCTGTCCCTCTAACATGTGTGACCACCTTTAGCAACATCTCCAATGCCGTTAGCCGTTGCATCAATAAACATTGGAGAATACTCACGAGTAATGGTCGGCAATGGCAAAAGCCTCTATTTTCCTACAAAAGAGAAAGGAGTCTACATGACGCACTTGTACATACCCGCCCCAGAACAAATCAAACCCTACATCATCAAACTGTGCTTAATGTCTGGGGTTTACCACCCATTACAGGCCACTTCCCCTGTGGGGGATGTAGTGTGTGTCACCTTACCACCACTTCCAAGGTCTTACAATTGGAGGAAGGGAAAGAATGGCAATTGAGAAGTCACACCAATTGTAATTCAAGTAATGTTATCTACTTGATTACTTGCCCCTGCCATCTTAGGTATGTGGGCATGACCACCAGGCGGATAAAGACACGCATTGGGGAACATCGTAGCAACATTAGATGTGGCAGGAATACTACCAAACTAACCACCCACTATCTAGAAAATGGTCACAGCCCTAACGATGTGAAATGGGTGGTGATAGAGCAAATTAATTCCAACAATGAGGGCACCCTCTTTGAAAAAGAACAGAGGTGGATATACCGCCTATCTACTCACCTACATGGGCTTAATGATGAAATACCATGGGGCACGGTAATGCGACGATAACTGGTATGAATGATTTACTTTTGTTAATCATCACTCTGATTTTCAGTGACCTGCATCACAATGAGAAAGATTTATGGGTTTCAAACAGTGTTTTTCTCCACGAGGACCCTCTCCCTCCCCACAGAAAGAGCTCTTACTGGGTCCATTGTGTCCTGTTTGGCAGTGCCAGGGTGTAGCATCTTGCGATTTATATCAACTGTGGCAGTTGGGCTAATGTAGCGATTTATTACAGTCTTACTTGTCTATATAGGGCGCATAAATAAATACCATCCCAAGTCTGTGCCCGTTCTCTTGCCAGTATTATTAGGACTTTTTAGTGATAAACGAGTCTCCTCTCCCTTTCCGTGTATTGACATGAGTAGTGGTGCGAGGCCCCTTTAATGATCCGATACCTAGCGAGAACACGTCACTGCAAGCACGTGACCACTTGCTAACGCGAGCCGCGCCCCTCTGGCGCTTCCGCGTTTTTTCTCTCTACTAAAACAAACCCGCGTCTCCATTGCCGCTTGTTGTTACGGGCGGCGGTCGCGGTTTTGAATAGGTCCGCAGGCGGAGAGTCGCATCGGATCAAGTAGGTGCTTGTAATGCATTTGTGTCAATGCCCCCATTTGTCTAAATATATCCGTACGGAATCGGGTGTATTTTAACGAATTATACAATGTCACATTTCTAGATGGACCGAGCGTGAAGGTTTTCCCCCCACCGCCAGCCCATGAGGTCCTATTGAGGGCTTACAAATGTGAGTTTTTCCTCCCCTTTTTGCGTGAATTGACAGACCAGGCTCATATGCCCCTTTCTCTAGTCGCCTCATTCCCACCCTTTGGTTGGTTTTAAACTATGACGAGCATTTCAAAAGTTTATATTTACCCAGTGAAACGCAGATAAATAACATCTGCTTGCCATTTATATCAGGCTTCTGTAATTAGGAGCTCTGTTCAACCATTCATGTACTGTAATGACATTGATGTATTGTGATGGCTTTTTTCTGGTCTTAGTTTTTCAAGTTCTTTAAGACTACTTTATTTAAGAATAATTTTTCCCGGTCAAAATTTGGTGCATGTTGGATGTAAACGTATGACTTCTGTGAAAACGCCATATCAGTCATGTTTTAAAACAAACTTGTTTTTGTTTTATTTCCTGATTTTCTGTCTCCCCCTTAGGGGTGAGACTGCTGGAAGACTTACCCAATATAGGAAGTCTGCACTAATCAGGTTGTATTAGTCTTGTATACTTGTTTCTCTACACCTTAGTTTTGGACACCCTAGTGAGGGCCCTTCTAGGTACAAGATAGAGTTTCCTGGTCCTGACGAATGCTGAGCCGATCACTGGCTTCAAAGCAGAAACATGTTGACCATTTTTGTTTTTCTGTCACTTTAGTAAGGACTTGTTGGTTCAAACTAACCCAACCATCTACTAGTCCTTGAATTCGCACTGTTTTTACTAGAGTTAGAGCTACCCTCTTAATAAAATGTAATGTGTGATGAGTAGCCCACGCTCTTTTTAATGCACTACCTTATCACTATTTCGTTTTTCCTACTTTTTTGAACCCAATGAAGACAATTGGCTACTGACCTTTATAGGCAGTGCCTGAGGGTTCTTTTTCATCACTGAGCACATGCACCTTATTCCTGATTTCTTGACTAAATTTTTTGTTTCTTTAGATGGTGGTACTTCCTTTTCTGTCTACCTGACATCAATGAGTTTTGAGTCTTGTTTCGTGTTATATGAGTTACCTTGACACTCTTCTGTTGATTATTATTAAATAAGTAGTAGAGTATACAGTACCTCTCCATCTCTTTCGCAATGTGTGTATGTCAGATACCGTTAAGTGAGATTCCTGTAGGAATGCGATCTGTGTATGGTTGCGCAATAAAAACGCATGAATCCTGTGTCTTTTTTGTATGGCCCCAAGCCCACGCACATTCCAGGTGGCCAGCCTATATTTCCCAAGTGTGTCAGCCATATTCATTTCTAGAGTGTGGTCTGAGTGTTATTCCTCCCTTCCTGACGCATAATGTTACAAACAACCAGGAGACGTATCCCTTCCCACCCCGGAACAAAACTAACTTGGCGCAGCCTAAGAACATCGCTGAGCCTAACAAGAAAATTCTGAACAAAACTAACCAAGTATTGGTGCATACACCATTGGGGGGTTGGCCAAGCACTGTCCTATGCATCGAAGTTGTCCATCCGGAAGCCGCTGGCTCAACGGTTGCCAGCCCAGGGGTATCAGTATCAGGACATTATTCACAGTCCTCTTCTGGGGAACCCCAACAGTGGAATTATAGAAGTTAGCGGGGCCCGGCATTCCAGGTGGACCCACCTCCTGGGCCCCTCCTGTAAGAAAACATGTTTGCTCTAGGGCACTTCATATGGAACTTTAATTATACCTGGCCCAACCGCCTCCCCCGTACCCGTTGATATTCCACAATCACTATGAGCCACAAGGCAACACAAAAAGGATATCGAAGGTCCTCAGGGGAGCCATCCGCCTCTGGTATATTCTTATCATTCTTCAATTGTCCAGTATGTCATCTGCTGCTCTGGGTGTCACGGTTGGGAATAAAATCACACTGTTCTCCGAGTACGAGTGAAGCGTACTGTCGTCCGTATCCGTGTTTATCTTCTCCCGATCTCTGAAGTTGCCCACTAGAGCAACAGCATCCAGCTGATCTTCTTTCTGCTGCTCCCGCGACGGTCCACTTCTTCCAGACCTCTTCCCGATGCCAAGAGATTCCCCGTCAGTGTGTCCCGAGGCATTCCGGGACCGGCCATCCAACGTCTCCTGAGTGTTCTCTTGGCTGCCTTTTATGCCCATCACATCCAGCCACTCCTCCACATCAGCGGGACTTTCAAAGAAGTGTGGGGCATATTACCAACAACTAGCGATAATTTTTGTCTCTAACTTGTTTAGAGACAAAAATTATCGCCGCACATCGGCGATTTTTATCGCAGATAAACCTTGCTATTAACAAGGTTTATCGCAAATGCGATAAAAAACGGCCGAAATGCATGAATATCGCTGAAAAGTCAGCGATATTCATGCATTATCGAGCAAATGCTCTTAGCCATGTTATATACCTCCCATTGGATAACATGGCTAAGAACTGCTCAGGGCAGGTGTTAGCTTTTGGAGATATTCACGCTTAGCGCGAATATCTCCAAAAGTTGGTAATAGGAGATAGCGATGTTAGGGACTGTTTCCAGTCGCTAACATTTTGGCACGCCCACTTTGCATGTCATTAGTGATAAATATCACTGACATGCAAAGCAAGGCCCAAGATGGTCGCTATCTCCTATTAGCTGTCACTAACTGGTGTTAGCGACAGCTTGGTAATAGGGAGATAATTTTATCTCCGCTTTCTTGGCTTTTAAAGCCAAAAAAGCGGAGATAAACCCCCTTGATAATATGCCCCTGTGTCTTTTTGTCATACACAACCTTTAGTCGGGCCGGAAACAGTAATGCATAGCGCAGTTTAGCCTTCTGGAGCCTTTTCTTGACTTCTAGGTATTAAGAGCGTCGCTTTTGTACCACATTAGTATAGTCCGGGTATAGAGAGACGCTGCGATTCTCATATTCTATAAGAGACTTCTCCCTCGCCTTTTGTAAAAGGACATCCCTGTCCCGATAGTTAGGTATCCAAACAATCAGGGGGCGCGGCGGGCGACCCGGTTTGGGCCTCCCAGTGGGGATGTGATGCGCTCTCTCCACACAGAAAAGTGGCGACAGGCCTTCTGTGGTGACGTGGTTGCGGAACCAGTGTTCCATGAAGTCCGCCGCGTGGGTCCCCTCGCAACGTTCCGGAAGGTCAATCACGCGGATGTTATTGCGTCGATTACGACCTTCCGCATCCTCCACGCGGTCCATCAAGGAGGCAACCTGTTGCTGCAGTTGCTGGATGGAAGTAGAGTTGGCCGCCACCGTCGGGGTCAGTTCAGTTATCGCCATTCCTTGATCCTTGATCTTGTCAGCCAGTTTTGAATGATCTGCTTTAAGCAGGGAGAGGTTGGTGGTAAGAGCTCCCAGTTGGGACTCCATTGCCCACCTGGAATCTCTAATCTCTTTAAGAATCAGGTCCAGTTTGTCCACATTGTGCTCCTCCGTGGAATTCAGTTCCGCTGCCCCCGGTAATGCCTCTTCTGCTTCAGGATCCTGATTGTGCTGCATCGCAGGTGGGCCATCTCGGCTCTCCAACGCTTTCGCCCCTTTTTGGACCATGGTCAGGGCAGTCCAAGGCACCCCGCACCCAACTCGGGCAAGCTATTCGGGACTGGTCTCGTAAGTAGGGGCACTCCGCTTGACCAGCAACCTCTCCCACCGTTCCTCCATCCTCCTGTGTGCCAATACGCAGTGCGCCCCACGGAGACTCTCCACAGTCCTCCTATGGCAGTCCCTGGTGGTCAAGACCATGCAGCCTTTCCTCTTCTCACCCTCGGGCCTCCTTTGCAGTGGGACAGAACTCGGGCAAAGACGCCTCCTTCGGAGGGTCTGAAAACCCTCCTCCACAACAGGTAGACCCTTAATTTACTGCCACAACAACCACACTTTTTTGGGTTACACATCTGAGATTTCCATGTTGCTAATGATACTGTCATATTATGCTGTGTCTGTTTGGTGGTCCCAAGCATTTCAGAGTACAATTCTAGATAGGTGTCTCAACACAAGACAACACATTTATGTTTTGATGATTTCTACCACCCACAGAGATTATGGACTTTACAAGCATGTGTAAATGGGATTACGGACACTTATAGACGGTCACCCGTCAATGTTATGGTATATCGACCTGCCCGGTTGTTTGTTTTGTTGTATTTCCCATCGACATTTGTTTATGACCCAACTGCTATAACATGATATGATACGCAATGTATGATGAATGTCATGATGTTCGAAATGCCAATAAAAACAAATTTAAAAAAAAAACCTCGGGCCTCCTGTGCACCGCCACAGCACACATTCTATTGGTGTTGGGGAAGGGCTGTTGTCCTCTGACTTGATCAATCAACCTGGGGAGGTCATGCAGAATATCAGTACGCAAGACAAAGCTACGGGTAGTGGCTTAGTAAACAGGAACCCTAATACTCAGTCTAAAAAGGTGGTTGAGTTAAGTCTTTCTGGTAACGAAAAAGAGGAGGAAGATCAGAATATTCATAAGAAACTTCCTTATATTGTAATTGCGATGCCTTTGGGGTCTCACCTTTCTGACAAAACAAGAAATAGAATTTGGAAACTCGAGTTCGTAGATGTTTTTAAATTGTTACACAGAGACATACAGGCAAAGGAGGGTTCTAAGGAGGAAGAGTGGGAGCTTGCCAAATGGCCTAGGGTTCCCATAAGCATTGAAAATTGGACTTCAGCTTTCCTCATTTACGTGAGCAGATATTGTAAAAGCCACCATGACAGGGCAGTAGCTATGTTTAAATATATGGATATTATTCGCAAGGCCCAAATGCATTTCAGTGGCTATGCATGGTTAAGCTATGATGAAGAATTTAGGGCCAGGATTAGTATTTTTCATGACAAACCGTGGGGTGATGTTGATTCTGAGCAATGGCTCCAATGGATGTCTTCTACTCACTCACCAGCAACAACGCATACGGCAAGTGGTTTGCCAGTCATATATCATATATAACCAGCCTCTCCCCGCCCAGGCTGGGGCAGGTTGGTTTGGAAGAGGACAGACACCAGTGGCAGGGGCATGCTGGAACTTCAATCTGGGCTTTTGTAACAGACAATTTCGTTGCTACAAACACGAATGCTCACAAAGTGGGGGTAAACATACACTCACCCAATGTTCTACGGATCCTAAGTTTGGTGATCAAGGAAGATTTCAGAGGGGAGGGAGGGGTGCAACATTTCAATATTTACCAAAGGGCACACACCCCAATTAGACTTGAGGTTTTAGAACAATGGTTAGGTGATTATATAGATGTTACTATATTGGGGTTTGAGAGATGGATTTAAGATTGGTTATCAAGGGGCTAGGCAGATGAGATGGGCAGACAATCTAAAATCAGCTAAGGAGCTTCCTCAGATAGTACAACAGAAATTGGACTCAGAAATACAAGCTGGCAGAATAGCTGGTCCCTTCTTGCAGTGCCCTTTTGAGAATTTAATTGTGTCACCTCTGGGTTTAGTGCCCAAGAAGTTGTGGGGGAGTATCATTTGATACGCCACTTATCATGGCCGGAGGGTCAGTCCATCAATGACTTTATTTCACCATCAGACTCCAGTGTGTTTTATGCTTCAGTTGATGACGCCTTGAGGTTGGTGAGGTCAGTTGGGGCAGGGGCAGATTTGGCAAAGGGTGATATTCAATCTGCATTTTGCCTTTTGCCTATACATCCTTCCGATTTTGAGCTTCTGGGTATGTTTTTCAACGGTGCTTTCTATGTGAACAAAGTTCTTCCCATGGGTTGTTCCGTTTCGTGTGCTCAATTTGACACGTTTAGTACTTTTTTACAATGGTGCTTGAATCAGTTGAGCGGTCATGTTTTCGTCTGCCATTATTTGGATGATCTTGGAAACAAAGAGAGAGAAAGGAGTTGCGTCCGTGGTAGCCGGACGGGGAATACTCCTGATTCCCTGGTCAAGGTATCAAAAGAACAAATGGAGGAGTATTACCCGATGAGGGTAAATGAAGGTTTTTGTCCAAACTAAGGAAACACTGTTCCTTTGTTAGTAAACCCCTCACTCACCACCTGGTGGTGACTTGCTTCATCATCGGGGCCCACCCAAGTGGCCTAGCGTCACTTGGGTGTGCTTCAACACCTGAGTTACAGTGGAGCAGGTAGTGAAGTGTGGGATGCGAACAAAAAAGTGTGAGTGTTAAAATTGTCCTGGTTAATGCTTTTATACAATTTTTAATAAAAAAGTAACTGGACAATATTAAAAATGTGGGCGAGATAGTAGTAGGGAAGTTACGGCCTACATATCTCAGTTTATGTGTTGGTCGACATGTTTCTACCATATGGGGAAATCCCCGGTATTCCTCAGGACCAAAACAAGGAGGTGGGTGGTGTGCGCCCCCTAAAAGACGCACCCAGTCCTAATTCCTTGGTCATCCAGAAGAAAAATATACTTCTGGGTAAGCAATCCTAAGATATAGGGTGCAGATAAAAACCTGTGGGAAAGAAAGAGAGTAAATAAAATAATTACTATCCTGTAACGTAGTGCAGAATTAGGGTGCAGAATACGTGCAGTTATTCTTGCTTTCCACAGTGGTGAATGACAAAGTGCCTTCATCAGTACAGAGCGTGTCTACAAGTGGTGTGAAAACGTGCTCATTAACGTGGGAGTAGTAAATCTATAGAGTAAGGTATATCTGGCTAAGGGCTCTTGATTTTCGTCCTTGGTGCGTGCCTAAAAGTACATGCTGGCGCCGTTGGTCAGGGTGCACTAAACTTGAGTGCTCATACTAGTACCGTCGTGGTTCAACTTGTGCCAGCTGGGTAGTAGTTATTTAAATTATAAATGTTCGAGTATGTCCTAATCAGGATTTGTGGTCAACATATAAGGACAGACTAGACTAACATACACATATAACATAGAGCTTTTCACGAGGTGTCACATGGCTGGAAAGAAAAGGGCTTACTGGGGTGGAGCTCTAGTTGAGCTGCATCAAGCAGGAGGTGGGCGCTTCGCCGGTTACAACATGTTCTAATAGGAAAGGCATATGTTGTAAAATGAGGATTGACCTATGCAGCGGAATAAGCCTACATAGCGGTTCTGTTGTTCAGCCAAATTGTTGGTCCTGCGTGGGGAGGAAAAATAAAACTTACAGTTGGATGTGGCGAGCAAAGGCGGATCACCTACGTCTCCCTGTTCGCTGCTTGGTTGCAACGAGTAAGTGAGGGCGTTGGGCATATATGCGCCTGGCTGCTTCCGGGGGGTGTCACGTGTCAGCTACGGCGGCCCGTGGGGAGGGGTGGTTGACATGGTAACCACTGGGCGCTGCGCCTGCGCCGTAGTAGTCGCGTTGTTGTGATCACTACGCGGTTTAAAGGGTGAGCGCGCGTTGGTAAAAGACTTGAGTCGCGCTTGTGCTGTAATTAACGGAATGGGGCAGAGGAGGCATAGCCGAAGCCTGGGTGTTTTAATTAAGAGGCTTCGTGGTATATGATACCGGCAAAGTAGTGCATCCATAAGTCGGGACTGACTGTGTGGACCTGTTTGGGCTGGATATGATATGAATTATTAAACTGGGAGCTGATACAGTTAAACGAAGGGAATGTCTGTGGTGTCAGACCGGCTCAACATTAGGAGTTTTAATGAGAGCAACGTATCAAACGGGGGTGTATTAATGTGTCAAAAGACAGAGTTACTAGGAAATGTTGTTATTTTAATACAGAGTTCCATGGGATATTGTCGTTGAGCCCATGGATATGAGTGGAAAGTCTATATATCCATCTCTGTTCTTTTTAAAATAAACGAGCCTGGATGTTAGGGCCCGCTTGTAACTGTTCAATGACCGTCCACCTCATGTCATTGGTGGTGTGATGGGCAGTGAGGAAATGATCTGTGAGTTTTGTCATGTTCTTCTTGCATCTTATCGTGCTCCTGTGTTCGCAAATTCGTTGCTTTATTTTGCGTGTCGTCATACCCACGTAGGGTTTTCCGCGGGTGCAGGTGATCAAGTAAATTACATTATTGCTATTGCAATTCGTGTGGGATCTCTGTTCCCATGTTTTTCCAGGTTCCAGGGTGATGGTCTTGGTGTTTTCTGTTAGGTGACATACACTACAGTCCCCACACCGAGAATGTCCAGTGACTGGTGGTAGACCCCATATCTGTGTTAAAGTCGGGTCATTAGTGTTGATGTTGCTTTTGGGTCTAGTGTTGACCAAGGTGTTTTTCAGACTGTTCGCTTTCCTGTATGAGAAAAGAGGTTTCTCCCAATTGAATGATCCAGAATTGATTATTGACCAGTGCTTTCTGATGCTTTTGCTCACTTCATTGGAAATCACATTATAGGTTGTCACACAGGTCAGTGGTATGTTTTCAGTGTCTTTTATGGTTTCTTCCAAAAGTGCTTGATGTGGTTGGTTTCTAGCTCGTTGTCGGCACTTCTTGGTGATCTTGGTTGGGCATCCACGTTGTGATAGTTTAGTGGTGAGGTCCTCAGCTTGTTCTTTGAAGTCCTTAAGATTACTGCAATTCCTCCGTAGTCTTAAGTATTGGCCATAGGGAAGATTCTCCCGTAATGGTCGGGGATGAAAACTTTCAAACCTAAGGAGGTTATTTTTTGCCGTGGGCTTGAAATGTGTTTTGGTGGTCAGGGCTTCTTGATTCTTTTGAATCTCAATGTCTAGGAAGACCATTTTTTCTTTATCTATGCTGTGGGTGAAGTGAAGATGTTGATCACGTGTGTTGACCCAAGCGATAAAGGCTGTAAGAATTTCATGCGGGCCCTTCCAGATTGCTAGCACGTCGTCAATATAACGGCGTCAGAAAACTATGTTTTCAAAGTATGGGTTGGTAGGTGAGAGTATGTGTTTTTTCTCAAATTCGAAGACATAGAGTCCTGCTATGCTAGGCGCAAAAACACTGCCCATAGATGTGCCCCCTATTTGTAAATACAGGGATCCTTCGAATTCAAAGAAATTCATTTTGAGGGCCAAGGTAGCACAATCAATGATGAAACTCTTGGGTGTTCTGTATTCCCACGTGGTGTGCTCCAAGGTTTCTTTTAGTACAGTGATGGTAGCGTCCTGGGGGATGTTGGTATAGAGGCTTTCTATATCGAAGCTGACCAAGGTCATGTCATCCTCCATTCTGATGGTTTCCAGGAGTGTTAGTAGGCTTTTTGTATCTTTCAGGTAAGTTGAGGTCCCCTGTACAATCGGTTTCAGGAAGTAGTCACAGAATCTGGACAGTGGTTCGAGGAGTGAGCCTATTCCGGATACTATTGGTCTTCCAGGTGGTGGTGTTCTGTTCTTGTGCATCTTTGGGACCACATAGAAATATGGAATTTTAGCCTCTGTTTTGGTTAAATAATCTGCTTCCTGTTTTGAAATTTCACCTTTGTGTTCCGCTTCTTCAACCAGGTTCATAATTTCTCTTTTCAGGTCGTCTGTGGGGTCATAGGTAAGGGGGAGATAGTTCTTCCGATCCTCAAGTAATCGTCTGCACTCCTGTTGGTAATCAGTACGGTTCATGATTACTAGGCCTCCGCCTTTGTCGGCCGGTTTTATGAACAGAGATGGATATATAGACTTTCCACTCATATCCATGGGCTCAACGACAATATCCCGTGGAACTCTGTATTAAAATAACAACATTTCCTAGTAACTCTGTCTTTTGACACATTAATACACCCCCGTTTGATACGTTGCTCTCATTAAAACTCCTAATGTTGAGCCGGTCTGACACCACAGACATTCCCTTCGTTTAACTGTATCAGCTCCCAGTTTGATAATTCATATCATATCCAGCCCAAACAGGTCCACACAGTCAGTCCCGACTTATGGATGCACTACTTTGCCGGTATCATATACCACGAAGCCTCTTAATTAAAACACCCAGGCTTCGGCTATGCCTCCTCTGCCCCATTCCGTTAATTACAGCACAAGCGCGACTCAAGTCTTTTACCAACGCGCGCTCACCCTTTAAACCGCGTAGTGATCACAACAACGCGACTACTACGGCGCAGGCGCAGCGCCCAGTGGTTACCATGTCAACCACCCCTCCCCACGGGCCGCCGTAGCTGACACGTGACACCCCCCGGAAGCAGCCAGGCGCATATACGTCCAACGCCCTCACTTACTCGTTGCAACCAAGCAGCGAACAGGGAGACGTAGGTGATCCGCCTTTGCTCGCCACATCCAACTGTAAGTTTTATTTTTCCTCCCCACGCAGGACCAACAATTGGGCTGAACAACAGAACCGCTATGTAGGCTTATTCCGCTACGTAGGTCAATCCTCATTTTACAACATATGCCTTTCCTATTAGAACATGTTGTAACCGGCGAAGCGCCCACCTCCTGCTTGATGCAGCTCAACTAGAGCTCCACCCCAGTAAGCCCTTTTCTTTCCAGCCATGTGACACCTTGTGAAAAGCTCTATGTTATATGTGTATGTTAGTCTAGTCTGTCCTTATATGTTGACCACAAATCCTGATTAGGACATACTCGAACATTTATAATTTAAATAACTACTACCCAGCTGGCACAAGTTGAACCACGACGGTACTAGTATGAGCACTCAAGTTTAGTGCACCCTGACCAACGGCGCCAGCATGTACTTTTAGGCATGCACCAAGGACGAAAATCAAGAGCCCTTAGCCAGATATACCTTACTCTATAGATTTACTACTCCCACGTTAATGAGCACGTTTTCACACCACTTGTAGACACGCTCTGTACTGATGAAGGCACTTTGTCATTCACCACTGTGGAAAGCAAGAATAACTGCACGTATTCTGCACCCTAATTCTGCACTACGTTACAGGATGGTAATTATTTTATTTACTCTCTTTCTTTCCCACAGGTTTTTATCTGCACCCTATATTTTAGGAGTGCTTACCCAGAAGTATATTTTTCTTCTGGATGACCAAGGAATTAGGACTGGGTGCGTCTTTTAGGGGGCGCACACCACCCACCTCCTTGTTTTGGTCCTGAGGAATACCGGGGATTTCCCCATATGGTAGAAACATGTCGACCAACACATAAACTGAGATATGTAGGCCGTAACTTCCCTACTACTATCTCGCCCACATTTTTAATATTGTCCAGTTACTTTTTTATTAAAAATTGTATAAAAGCATTAACCAGGACAATTTTAACACTCACACTTTTTTGTTCGCATCCCACACTTCACTACCTGCTCCACTGTAACTCAGGTGTTGAAGCACACCCAAGTGACGCTAGGCCACTTGGGTGGGCCCCGATGATGAAGCAAGTCACCACCAGGTGGTGAGTGAGGGGTTTACTAACAAAGGAACAGTGTTTCCTTAGTTTGGACAAAAGCCTTAATTTACCCTCATCGGGTAATACTCCTCCATTTGTTCTTTTGATTATTTGGATGATTTCATCTTCATTGGTGCTGCTCACACTGACCGCTTTAGGTTGGCTTTACACAGTTTTCAAGACATGGCACGAGAACTGGGCATTCCATTGGCCCCAAAGAAAACAGAAGATTCCAGCACGAGACTAACCTTTTGAGGAATTGAGATTTATACACTTGATAATGACAGCCCGTTTGCCTATGGAGAAAGAGCAAGAAATCAGGTCCTTTTTGTTGAGTGTCATAGACCAGTCAAAATTGGAACTCAGGCAAGTCCAGCGTTTGTTGGGTTATTTGAATTTTGCCTGTAGAGTGGTCAGGGTAGGCAGGACTTACTGTAGGCGTCTGGGAATGTCAATGTCTGGGGCTTACCTCCCTCATCACCGGATCTTGATTTCTGAAGCTATCAGGGAAGATCTTCGTATTTGGCTGCGATTCCTTGAGGATTTCAATGGAGTGTCAATATATTTTGTAGATGACAATATGTTATGGCAGGTACTACTTTTTTCGGATGCTTCAGGTGCACATGGTTTGGGTCTGTTTCGGGAGGGACGTTGGAGCGCAGAAAGTTGGCTTCACATTGGTTAAAGTAATGGCGTAGCATTGCCTTCCTGGAACTATTCCCTTTGATTGTGGCTCTTCTTGTTTGGGGGGAAGAATTTCGAGACCGTTCTGTCCTATTCCATGTCGACAACATGCCTGTTGTGGATCTAATCAACAAACAGAGAGCAAAAGACTTAAGAGTTTTGTGCCTTTTACGGGCATTCATGTTACCGAGTTTAAAACTGAACATTGTATTTAGGGCTAGACACATTCCTGGCACCAATAACTCCATAGCAGATGCTCTGTCTCACTTCCATTGGCAGAAGATTCGCAGTTTGGCGCCAGGGGCAGACACCTCCAAGACTCCAATTCCACAGAGCGTTTGGGAGTTGGGGGATTGAGGATCGTAGAGCTAGGTGAGAATTCTGTCGCTCTCACCACCAGAAGAAGCTATTGTAAGGCTTGGAAAGATTTTTTTAATTATGGCAAAACCCATTTTCATCTTGGGAAGGAGGTTAAGAACAAATGCCTTATATTGGATTTTGTACTGCATTTGATAAACAAGGGTCTATCTCCTACTACAATTGCAGGGAAGTTGGCAGGGATTTCCTTTTATGGGCAGCCTTGGTGGGGTCATGATCCAGTTGAGGGTGTTTTGGTGAAGAAAATGTTAAAAGGTCTTAGCAGAGAGTGGAGTCATACATTGCCTTTACGGGACCCAGTGACTTTCGTGTTCTTGCAACAGTTGTTGCTTCAGTTGCCTTTATGTCGCTATGATGAGTGGGAAGTTTTTCGTTTCAGGTTATATATGATTTGGTCATTTTTCGGTGCCTTTAGGGTTTTTGAATTATTGGGCTTGCGTGACCAGGATGGCATTCATAGTGATGAGGTTGTCTTGCAGGGGCAAAAACTGAGGATCTGGTTGGCAACATCCAAAACAGATCAATTAGACAAGGGCATGTGGGTTCACTTTAACAGCAGCGGGGTGGAGAACTGTTGTCCTGTGAGTGAGTGGAGACATTTTACCGATGCACTCTGGCTCAGGTCTGGTACAATATTATGCCATAAATAGGGTAATAAGATCACTAGCACTCACTTGTTAACAGTTTTAAGAAAGGCCCTTGTTACGTTCGGTAAAGATCCTTTTCTTTTTAGCACTCACTCTTTTGGTATTGGTGCAGCTACCGAGGCCGCGAGGTTGGTTTGGTCATGGGATGATATAGGGCGGATCGGGCGGTGGAAATAGTCCTGTCGTACTCGTTATGTTAGAAAATAATATCTTGTTTTTTCAATTTCCTCTTCACTAATATTTGTTTTTCTATTTAGGTTGTGTGAAGGGCCCATTATCAGGAAAAATGCACACCTGGATAGTGGGACATTCTTTCAGAAAGTGGGCAGATCAACAAATTTATGGCAGATCCCTTGGACATCCAAGCATTGGGCATGAAGTATTTTGGAAGGGTAAAGGTGGTATGCAGTGGGCGGGTTTGTTTCCTACTTTATCTGAACTGCCTTCCTCTTGGATTTTACTGATATGCTAGTCATCCATTTGGGTAGAAATGATTTATTGTCTTTGTCAGGTTTGTGTCTCATTAAACAAATGAAGATGGACCTCGCCGTTATCAAGAACAATTGGGGGCACATGTTTAATTTGGACAGAATTTATATATAGGAAACACTGGAGAGGGACAAGGAGTGACGCTGCTGTGGAAAAGGCCGGAGTTAAGCTCAATTGGACTATGAGGTATTCTGTCAAGCAATGGGCATTAAAGTGTTATCACGCAGTTACATATTACAGGGTCTGAGGGCCACTTATTCCGAGAAGATAGTGGAAAGTCTGGAAAAGCTTTTCCATCCCTCGGGGGTGGGAGGGGGAAGGACAGAACACAGGGGAGGGGACGAAAAGATGGAAATTGCAATTACATAGGGTTTATTCTGGAAGATTAGTTTGATTTGTTTGGGGTATTTTTGTTATCAACAGTTGGGGGTTTTATGTGAATATAATTCAGGGGATTCATGATGCCAATGTTGTTTATAAGTTGTTTTGCTTAAAATGATGAAAATTGACCTGTCTTAATAAAGTGGCCTTTTTTGCTATAAAAATAATTCGTGGGTTGTGATTATTGCGCGATGGGGACCCAGGCGGAGCATGGCACGAGCCGGTCTCCCCCTGGGTTTTTTCGTGCGGTCGAACAAGCCATGCCGCATGATAGGTGTTAGGTAGAGGAGTGGGTGGGAGTTAGTTAGGCTACATATAAGGGGGTTTTAGCCGGGAAGACACTTGTGGCGTTGGAGCCGAGAGTGTTCACAGACCTTTGTTGACCTGCCCACCGTAAAAAAAAAGAAAATTTCTCATAACACAAAGAGAGGTAATTAATTTTTTCCCACCTTTCCTTCAATATAGTTGTCTTTTGGGGGGTGGACAGTCTGAAGCGGGCTTTTCCATCCCTCTGGGGTGGGGGGGGGGAGGACAGAACACAGATTTGGGGTAAGAAAAGAAGGGGTTTGCAATTTGTCAGGTTTGTGTCTCTTTAAACAAATGAAGATGGACCTCGCCGTTATCAAGAACAATTGGGTGGGCACATGTTTAATTTGGACAGAATTTATATATAGGAAATACTGGAGAGGGGCAAGGAGTGACGCCAATGTGGAAAAAGCCAGACTTAAGATCAATTAGGCTATGAAGGTATTCTGTCAAGCAATGGACATTAAAGTGTTAACACACAGTAACATTATTACAGGATCAGAGGGCCACTTATTCCGAGAAGATAATGTTCATTTATCCCAACTGGGACAAGCTTATTATTTGTTTGAACCGAGGAATTTGCTCGCTTAATTATGGAATGACAATTTATGGTGTACTCAAAGTCTATAGTGTTTCTTTCTTTTTAGCAATCTGTAAGGTGGGGGCCAGAAAAACTCTTTGGCTTTTCTGGGTGGCGCCTTTTGCGGGGTGGAAAGTCTGGAGCGGACTTTTCCATCCCTCGGGGGTGGGGGAGAGGACAGAACACAGGGGAGGGGACGAAAAGATGGGGATTGCAATTACATGGGGTTTATTCTGGAAGATTTGTTTGATTTGTTTGGGGTATTTTTGTTATCAAAGGTTGGGGGTTTTATGTGAATATAATTCAGGGGATTCATGATGCCAATGTTTTTTATAGGTTGTTTTGCTTCAAATGATGGAAATGTACCTGTCTTAATAAAATGGCCTTTTTTGCTATAACAAGAATTAGTGGGTTGTGATTATTGCGCGATGGGGACCCACGCGGAGCTTGGCACGAGCCGGTCTCCACCTGGGTTTTTTCGTGCGGTCGAACAAGCCATGCTGCATGATAGGTGTTAGGTAGAGGAGTGGGTGGGAGTTAGTTAGGCTATATATAAGGGGGTTTTAGGCGGGAAGACACTTGTGGCGTTGGAGCCGAGAGTGTTCACAGACCTTTGTTGACCCGCCCACCCTAAAAAAAAAGAACATTTCTCACCAGACAAAGAGAGGTAATTCATTTTTTCCCACCTTTCCTTCAATCTAGGTGTCTTTTGGTGGTTGGACAGTCTGGAGCGGGCTTTTCCATCCCTCGGGGATGGGGGGGGAGGGCAGAACACAGGGTTGGGGAAGAAAAGAGGGGGTTTGCAATTACATGGGTTTTATTCTGGAAGATTTGTTTGAGTTGTTTGGGGTATTTTTATTATCAAAGGTTGGGGGGGTTTTGTGAAGATAATTCAGGGGATTTATGATGCCAATGTTGTTTATAAGTTGTTTTGCTTAAAATGATAAAAATGTACCTGTCTTAATAAAGTGGTCTTTTTTGCTATAGCAAGAATTAGTGGGTTGTGATTATTGCGCGAGTTAGGGTCTCGGGACTTGATGGGAGGCTGTTGTTTCATGAACCGGGCTGTTTACTTAAAATTCCTTCTGCCCTCTCTTGAAAGGAGCGTGCTAAGGAGCTTTCTGAGTTTCAGTCGGATGTTGCGGCTGGAACAAAGACAGTTGATTAAAGTGTATTTTCTTTATTGAATTTTGTAGGCCTGTTAGATTTCTGTTCTAGTTATGACAGGGGACACGGTCACAAGGTTTTTTATGTTACGCGTGCAGTGGCTTCTCAAGAAAATGCCTTCACAGGCTGTTTTCTCTTCCAGGAAGATCTGAATATGTGACTGTTTGTCAAGATTAATTTTTCCAGTTAATTAGTACGCCAATTAACAACTGTACACTTTTGCCATGCAGCATGATAATACATAACAATAAATAGGGCATATATTACCACATTAACCTTTTGTTGTCCCTTAATGCCTAATGTTTTTGTACAAAGCAGAAGGTTGTTCGCGGCAGCAGTTGGAGAGGTGCAATGAAAGACAATTAAGACCCCAACTGGTCTTTTTTATCAAGCCTTGGGCAGGCATCTCAGAAGACAGATAGTTTACAACTCACTTGAGCTCTGGACGGTGGCGTTCATCAGTGTGATTGCTCCCTTCCCTTGAAGCAGCTTTCATCCTTGGCTGCAGGATAAACCCATGCACCATGAAAGAATTATGTGTAATCCGATACTTCAACGCCCTATACGCCAGAATCAATAGAACTCTACTACACAGACTCCAGACCATCCAGAATGCCGTAGCCAGACTTGTCCTCGGTACTCCGCGTCACAAACACATGACCCAACACCTGCGAGACCTTCACTGGCTCCCCGCCGAGAAAAGGGTCACTTTCAAACTCCTCACCCACCGCCTACAAATCCCTCTACAACATCGGACCCAAAAACTGAAAAGAAGTTGCTGCAGCCAGGTAGGAGTTTAACTTCTTTATTTATAGCCAACAGGACAGAGAGGATATGCATTGCCACCTCTCTCAGTATCTTCCAACTGTCGTCTGCATACTTCAAGAACTCCTCCATGTAGGAGTTCTAATCTTACATCAGAGTGGAACCTAACACATCTTCCTCTTTATACAAAACAAAAACTAAAACAGAAAACTAAAAACAAGTACATATCAAAATTAAATATCAGCAACATTCCATAAAACAGAACATAGTTAAGTTTTGACATATTATAAGATCTACTTATATATTACATAGTCATTAATTTTTTTAAGGTAACTTTGTTACTCTGGTAGAATGCTCTTGAATGTGAGTACTGGAACTTGTTGTAGTTTGATCAGCACAAGTGATAGATTGACGGTTACCATGTGGATTGTACATATTAGAAACAGGGATTTTACTTTTATTCCACCATTTTCCATCTTGTAATTGCACAGCATTCTTATTAGTTCTTACTATCAGCTGAGGCTGAGAAAACTTTGACGAACCCTTAGGCAAAATTCTGGAACATTTAACCCGCACAAAATCCCCCACTTTTACTTTGAGTTCTCTTGTGCAAGTTTGAATGTACCTATTTTGAGCTTCAGCTCTCTTCTTAGGTACATCTTGCAATTTGGTTGTTGGTACACTGAAAGCACCCATCCACCCTCGTAACATTTTTGAAGAAGGAACTCGACCTCTGAGTAATACAAAAGGAGAAACTCATGTGTCTGAATTAGGAGTAGTGCGTACTGCCCATAACAGATTTTTTAGTTCTTTTTTACAATTAAGATTACTGGCCTTGGAGAGTTGTATGTTCTCTTTAATCACCCTATTAAACATTTCTATAAGACCATTACTCCTAGGGTGATATAGAGATGTCTTGGTATGCTTTATGTCTAAAAAAAATTAGAATTCCTCAAATTCTGAGGAAGTGAATTGGAAACCATTGTCGGATACGATTTCATCAGGAATGCCATCCCTAGCAAAAAGAAATTCCAGAAATTCTTTGATGCCAGAAGTTGTCGGAACTTTGACAAATTTTAACTCTGGCCAACGGCTGTAATAATCCATGACAACAATACCATATTCTAGAATACCACGATCAGTTAACTTCAAAGGACCAATGATGTCAATTGCCAATTTAGACCATGATTTGGGAGGAACTTCCACAGCTTGAACAGGACTGGGGACAGTCACCTGAGTTTTATCGCTGATGGCACATTGTAAACACTCTCTGACAAAATGTTCAACTTGTTTATCAAGACAGGGCCACCAGAATTGTTCCCTGATCCTCCTCTTCATAGCACGTATGCCTATATGCCCCTCGTGACAAGGGTAAGTATCTTATTCCTCATACTAGTAGGAACTACCAGAGAAGTAGAACGGAATAACAAACCATCAATTATTGACAACTCATCAAAAACATGTTTGAATGTATCAATGGAATCTTCAATGGACGAATGGGAGCTCCACCCTGTGAGAATCATGTCCATCACCTTTTTGATGTCTTCATCACATAAATATGCGTCTCTCCACTCACTCTCTGAAATGGCACTACATGACTCCGAAACTGCGAAACAAAATACATCTTCATCATCAACTTCCTCAATGTTATCTGTGTACTTGGTACTTAGTAATCTAGATAAGCAATCAGCGACAATGTTTTTTCTCCCTGTAACATACTCTACTTCAAAATTATGTTCCAATAATCTATACTGCAATTTCGCAATTCAGGGTGTTGCCTTTGCTCCACCTTTTGTTGTGAAAAGTTGCACCAAAGGTTTGTGATCAACTCTTACTGTGAATTTTGAGCCCCACAAATAGCGTTTGAAATGGACAATGCCCCACCAACAAGCTAAAGCTTTGCGCTCTATTACAGAATATGTAGCTTCAGCACCTTTTAGACCTCTTGAAGCAAAGGCTACCACCTCATCTCTTCCAACTCTACATTGCATTAGAACAGCACCAAGACCTTTTTTGGCTCGCGTCTGTCATAAGTATGGTAGTGTCATTGATATTAAAAGGTTTATGGGGAATGGCATGTGCACTATCATATTTGATTTTCTTAAATTCTTTATCGCACTCATCACACAACTTGAAAACAAAATTTTTCTTTAGAAGATTCCTCATATGAAAGGTTTTCGAAGCGCAATTGGGAACAAATCTTGCATAGAACTCAATTAGTCCCATGAAAGATCTTAGCTGATCTTTATAAACTGGAACACAAAAATCTTCAATAGCTTTAATTAAACTAGCTTTTGGTTCAACACCTTTCTCGGATAGTTTATATCCCAAATAATCCACAGAGTCCACATTCATTTTACATTTTTCTACACTTAGTGTAACACCCTTTTCTTTCAAGATGTTAAATACTTTAGTTAAAGCTTCATCATGCTCACATTGATTGGAACCATAAACCAATACATCACCTTGAAAGACCATCACCCCAGGAATGTTTTTAAACATGCCTTCAACAATTCTCTGGAAAACTGCCGAAGCAAATGCCAAACCAAATGGTATTCGTTTAAATTGAAACAATCCTTCTGGGGTGATGAAAGCAGTATTATGTCGCGAATCAGGATGAAGGTCAACCTGATGATAGGCTGACGTCATGTCAAGTAGACTACATTTTGTACTATTTTTAAGGGTACTAGTCATCTCAGTTATATTTGACAATGGATATTGATCTATCAAGATGTTGCGATTCAACTCGCGAAGGTCAACACACATGCGAAGGGAACCATTGTCCTTGCGTTCTAAAACTATAGGGGACACCCAATCAGAGGATTCTATGGGTTCTATGACACCTGACGCACAAAGTTTGTCTAGTTCATTTTTTAGCCCTTCGCGCAATGCCAATGGTACCCTGCAAACTTTATGTACAACTGGTTGACTGCCATCCATCAATTTAATTTTGTGCTTAAAACCTTTAATTAAACCTAGCTTGTCGTTAAAAATTTCTGGATGAGCAGTTACCCATGGTTCATCTTTGAGCGCATGTACCAAAATCAAATCCTTCTTCAGTATGACTTGTTCGGGGTCATTGGGATCCAGAATAATTCCCAAATTACCTTGGTCTTTCCAACCCAAAAGGCATGAGTCATCTTTAGCAATATACACAATTCCTTCAGTATGGTTACCTTTGAAACATAGATTTGCATCAAATTCTTCCATGGCATTTATGCTTTTGCCACCATACGCAATAGGTTTAACAATAGAGCGTCTTAGAACATGACCTTGTGATTTAAACAAATCGTCCCATATTTTATCCGATATGAGAGTAAATGGAGATCCTGAATCAGCTAAAACTTTGATGTCAACTCCATTAATTGATAATGTACACAGTGGTTGTTTATTTTCAGCTGCATTTACAGCGATGACATTAGGATTGTGGGAATCCGACAAGGTGCCGATTTGGTCTTCTTCACTTGACGATGATACATCCGAAGATTGCTCAATATTCATGATTTTCTTTGTGGATGACATGCTTAGTTTGTTGAATGATGACGGCTTGATGATAGATTTGCAAGCACTCACAAAATGACCTTTCTTTTGACATTTACTACACGTCTTGTGGAGGGCTGGACAAAACTTGGCATTTCCAAGATGAGAAGCACTTCCACAACGATAACATTCCCAACGTTTACTTGGTTTAGAATTAAAGTCAGGACCCTCTCTTTTTCCTTTATATTTATCTTTTAACAAAACTTCAGATTTGCTTTTAGTGGCAGAAACCGTAGGTGCTTGCTTATCAGAACTGGAAATAGACATTTGCTCCAAATGTGATGAAGTATTTTCAAGTCTTACGGCTATTTCCAAGGCTTTTTGTAGTGACAGTATTGGTTTGTTCAAAAGGGCTTCCTGGACTTTTTGCTGTTGGTTTTTTCCACTAATTGATCTCTTATCATTTCTTCCTCAAATGTTTTGTAATTGCAGGATTCAGCTAAAATACATAAAGCACCCACATAAGTAATGGCAGACTCACCAGAGAGTTGTGCTCTCTTTCTAAATTTGGGTCTCTCTAAGGTAATGTTTTTACATGCTTTAGAATCTATTGTCAAGGGATTTAATTGCTGTGGCATATTCATCTTCACCTTCACCTTCGCCATCACCTTCACCTCCAGGTAAAAGTACAATTACTTTTGTGGTGTGTTTAAGAATGGTGCGACTCTCAGATCCAAGACAGTGCCTCAACATTGCAAATTTCTTTTTATGCGTCAAGGAATCGCCATCTAGAGCCTCCAAATACACTTCAAAACTTTCTTTCCATTTTTCCCAGTCCAACTCAGGAGAAGAAGGATTTGGGGAAAACGCAGGAGGAGCTGATAATGACTGCTGCATGCTGGCCATGGTGACTGTTCACCAAGAAACAAAAACGAAAAATACTGTTGGCTTATCTAAATGAATGTGAACAATCACTGCAAAAATTCTTTATTTGTTGTGAAGAATAAGCCTCTCTGGCTATTCAGAGTCCTAGGATTAGCTTAGAAAAATATATCGCCCTTTATTTATTGTACATAGGGCTATTTTTAACATGAAGAGATAATGTTTGCTGCCTGGCTGCACGCACTAGAAAACTCGCACTGTAGGTTGAGTTAATGAGCAACCGAAAGAATTTCCCTTCACAGCTGACTGCACACACTGGAGCTTAAACGTTGTAGACAGAGTTCAATTGAGAGTAGGATACTTCTCGCAAATTAATGAAGTCAAAGCAAAATAAACTATGTTTATTTTAGATCGGTAGCTCTGTGAATAGTGTGTTTAATTGAAAATATAATGGCTTTCCCTTCACGCTTGGTTGAACGTGCAGAAATGTTTGTTTTAGAAATAACTGACTCGAAGTTGTAGAGTACACGCTGAAATATGAATAAGAACCGAGTTTATTTTAAATAAGGCACAGAAAGTCTTTAGTCTTGGTTGCACACGTTGTTTACTGAGGGCCGATGAAAGCAATTGAAATTGTCTCATTACGTTTGCTTTTATGCACTGTGTGAATGCGTGCGCTAAAGACCCTTGAATTACGGTTCCCTTCAAGCTTGAATAATGTTATGAATATCATGTCGCGTGCGCATCGCTGCTCAAGTATGTGCGCTGCTTTATAAACGCGCGTTGCTGGGCAACAGTATAACAATGCCTGAAAGCTTCCGGAGAAATGGAGGCACGCACAGGATATACGTGATGACGTACCTGTGGAGTCACGAGCAGAGGCAGGCAGAGCCTCGAGCCGAGCTGAGCGCGCAGGTGGTATCACAAGCCCTTTACAGATGAAAAGGGCACATACCTCTTCAATTAGGTGGCCAGTCCTTTAAATTTACCGGGGAGACACCAAGGATAACGATTTTCTCGAGGATGAAAAATCAAAGTATTCCAGGCCGGACACAGCTGAAGTCATCAACGCTGCTTTGGCGACTTGAAACATGAAACTACACACATGGCTGTCCTGTTGGCACCTCGTCGCCAGTGAAAAGAAGTTGCTGCAGCCAGGTAGGAGTTTAACTTCTTTATTTATAGCCAACAGGACAGAGAGGATATGCAGTGTCACCTCTCGGTATCTTCCAACTGTCGTCTGCATACTTCCAGAACTCCACGTAGGAGTTCTAATCTTACATCAGAGTGGAACCTAACAAATACCTGAACGAGAGAGTATCCTTCCACGTACCCAAGAGGAACCTCCGCTCCACTGACCTCACCATGGCAGAGGTCTCCCGCATCCGCAGAAACAGAACAGGCGGCAGAGCTATCTCCTACATCATAGCCAAGACCTGGAACAAGCTCCATCAGACGCTCCCTGACCTTGCACACCTTCAGGAAGGACCTCAAGACCTGGCTTTTCGACTGATAAGGAGCTGCCCCACCCACCCCCCACGAGCCCCTTGAGACCCTCACGTGTGAGTAGTGTGCTATATAAACCCCTGATTGATTTATTGATCCCTGCTCTCCCAACCTCCATGCTTCTATCACCCACCCGCTTGTCGACAAACTAGCGAGGTCAGACTTGTAAACCAACATCTAAAGTATTTTACATTATTACTAAATGTATTTTAAACTTTCACAGAACCCCCCCATTAAATATACCACTGATCCATTTGTTCATAGTTGGATGCTTCCAACTGTTCACACTACTACTGCATCAACAACCACTGATCCTAAAATAAATAACTAAAATAGTCCCACTGTTAACCTGTACTCCTGTATGTAATCATCTGGCATGTTGGCCAATAGCATCAAACCAGCCTAAATTTGCACGTGTTCCAGTGCCTTGTTTTTTCCATAGCATCAATCGGGAATCTCAATATTTAAGAAGAATGCAACGGGGAAAAATTATTTCAGAGCACTGTCCATTTATTAACTGTTTCCTTTTTTATACAATACCTGAACATAATGAGGGGAAAAAAACTAAACGTGGATCCATAGATTTAATCTCAGTCCCCTGGATGTCCATCACATCCTTGTAGCCCTAGACATCACACCTATATATGACAATAGGGATACTTTTTTTTGCTATATCTTCAACAGGACTGGGTGTGGTTTTGATCCTAGTCTTTTTTGCAAAATCCAGTGTAGCCCCAACAACTCTGGCTAAGACGTTATTTTTGTGTTTTCTTAGTGCATACCAAAATCCTTGTTTATCAAGTAGCACCCCTAAATATGGGAAAGTTGGCACTCTAGTTAATTCAGCCCCCTTGCAAAAACAACTCTGCCTTGGCAGCCTTTCGGGGGCCTATTGACATGGTGTGTTATTTGGTAAAGTTAGTGGTCAAATCGAATAAATGTATAAAAACTATAAAATAATTTAAAAGTAGTTGGAGACTCACAGCGTTTCTGGCAAGTAGGACCGCATCGTCTGCGTACAGGAGTGCGGGGATCATCTTAGACCCAGCTCTGATAGTGGACAATAATGTTAACACTAATGAAATCAAATTGACTTATTTTAACCCAAATGGGGTGGTACAGGAGTTTAGAAGTAACCTACTGAAGGACTGGGTTCTTTGGACCCAGCGGTGCCAGGGCACAACACCTGAAACCTTCGTGGGTAACCTGCTCCGGCGTACAAGTCACAGAGACACGGGACACTTCCTTCGGCGTCAAAGAGTCAAGGTTTATTTACTGCAGGGAACACAGAAGTCACAGGAAGTACATCGAGTGTAGTTCGGGGAGACTGCTTCAAATTGTATTTGTGGATCGCTCCTTTTATACAGTTTTTACCCATAGGATAACATGATACACAATAGTTTACAACCTGGTTCCCACAAGTCGCTCTCAGAGGGGTCGCTTAGATCACTTTGAAACACACAAGATCCGGAACGTAAGTGCGGAAACATTTGGCGGTTCCCAACTGTAAAAACCCATCTTCCCACCATTAGCAAATTCCAATCAGCAGTAAAGTAGATCGAAATAGGAACGAAGACAGGTGCAGAGGAAGACGGAGACAGTAGGGAGATCGGAAAGGGTGTAAAAGGGGAGTGTCGAGAAGCACGAGATACAGGCATCAAAGGGACGTGCCTAATGAGATGCACGGCTGAGACAATAAGCCCGTGCGGCAAGATGAGCCTCGAGCGGCGCCATCTGCCTTACAGTAGCATCCCCCTCGTCATAAAGACACTTACAAAGAACATGCGTCTTCCGCCATATCTTGGGAGTCCCAGGGTAGCGAAGCGGACAGCGTCCGTTCGCTGGCTACTTGAGGGCAAGAGACAAAATGGATGCCGTATCTAAGATGGAACCCGTGGGTACAGATGACAAACCCACATAACAAACGAACGGTTTAAGTTAGCACAGCGAAACTGCGCACACTTACAAAACTCGTCATTTGCGGTTCATAGATACTAGACTCGACCATATTCGTGCGAGTTAAAAACACCACTTACAATTGTCACGGAACCTCAGACGCTCCTTTTGCCCTCATGTAGGCAAGCACTAGTCGGAATCATACTCGATATTCATCAGACCATCAAGATGTCGCTGTAGCATAGCTCTGTCCAACCGAGTCCCCTTGGTAACAGATGGTTGTCTCATACACGTTGTAGCACAGAGGCCACATAAGGCAGAACCACACTGCACACAAAGGCAACACGTGAACAGGAACACTACCACAACCCCGATGATCGTCAGAATCTTCCAACCCCAAGTCGACACCAGGCCCCAAAACCAACCAAGTAGCGTCCAATCCCCTACATCCACGTGTATGGATTCGGAGATCTTGTGCAACTTCGAGATGGCTTGATAGACAGTAGGAGCATTATCTGGGATGAAAATGCAACAGCTCGAATGGATCACTCTACATACCCCACCGCGATCTGCTAAGACAACATCTAAAACCATACGGTTTTGTAATGTCATAAGTCTCTCCGCCTGAAGTTCTGTGGTGATATTACCAAGGGCACTGGCAGTAATGTTAGCTGTCGATTCTACCACTCGAGTCAAATGTCTCAGGTTCCTACTATTAACCATAGGTCCCCAAAACGGGAGGAAACCCTTGAAAAAGTCTCCTGCCTCTTGACCGGCAGTATCCTCTTCGCTAATTACGCCTCGTACAACTCTAGTCTTATGATAATCGGCATCTACAGTAAACGTCGGAGGCAACAGATTTGCAACAAAACATGAGCCCATGAAGTCTGCGGGCAACCATGTGTATGCACGATCATGACAGATGAAGTACGTACCCTTGGCAGCCAGAAACACAGGGATTGGGGACATTGACAGAACGTAACTTTCAGTGCAAGCACTTACTCCAAGTGAGGCTTGCGAACCACGACCCACGATACAAAAATTACCAGTGTGGGGTACGACCCATATCGGAGGCGAGCTTTTAAGCTGCTTTTCATTAGTGAACGTACTATATTCCCCTCTATCCGGTGCCCTATAGGCTTGTACCTCTGCCTTAGGGATGAGAAAAGCATCATAGATCTCATCTTCCAAATCCTGTATTGCCATCGATACCACCCACTGCCACGAGGTAGGACCCGGTTTGGGGGAACGTTCTGGAGAGGGGTGGAAACCTAGTGCGCTTCGAAGCATTGTTTGGTATGCTCGAGCTGACCCTTGGGAACTATACGGTAACACCAGATATGGAATTCCCTTACCCGTAGTATGTGGCATCAACCCACACACCCAACAATTAGTAGTGTTAACCACTAACTGATGCTGATGGAGGAGCTGGATAAAGGAATTGTTGCGGAATTCTACACGTCTAGCCTGTTCGTGTTCTGGTAACATATGAAAGGAATGAGGAGAAGCAGTAGAAGTAATGTTAGGGTAAGGAGTAGGAGTAGGGGTAGGAAGTAAGAAGTAAGACATAGTGTAATACACCCCACCCGCCAAAAATGCAGAAGCAGTTAAAAACAAAACAAACAACTGGGATACAAAACATTTCGTACGACTTAGTTTCTGCAGCTTGACTCTATATGCCTGAGCTCCTTCCAAATCATTCAGCTTCGAAAATGCCATTTCCCTACGACCGTCCGCAACGTTTCTTGACGCACTTCGTTCTGTGCAGCAATAGTCAATCCCCAGGAGTTCCTAGGAACCGACGGTCTTTAACCTAGCGTCAAGACCTACTGTCCAGAAGGAAGTACGCGCGCGGCCCTACGGCCCTCAATACACAATATGTATTTATTTAGCACAATAATTCAGCTGTGGAAGGAAAAAGATACAGAGAAAAAAACTCAATATATGTACAAAACAATTTTCAATGATACGAATGTTCAAAGTTGATCATGGGAAACGAAGATATTGCAGTTATCAATTTCAGCAAAGCAAGCAAATTTTTATTTGTCCTTATTATGAGAACGCAAAGAATATCGATGTTTCCCGGGACGTGTCTGCTCGTCAAATAAAGGATCTGTCGAAGAGACAGCGTCCTGCTGATCAGTTCGTTGGTCTGGTCTTGAGTCTCTTGCTGACAAATGTTCAACAGTGGCTTTCTGCTGCGCCGAGGGTTCTCCAACAAGCTGTGCGTCGCCAAAAGGTACAAACGCCGGCAATGTTTCTGTTTCTGTTGACGCAATGCCTTTCCTTACCCACGGGTCTGCCGACAAAGGAATAGGGACTCGCTTACAATGGGTAGCATGTACCCAATTTTTCCGCCCCTCAAGACGAACGGCAGTCCTCGTGGCCAGGAGCACCTGGTAAGGTCCGGTGAAGCGAGGGTCCAGATTGTTTTTTCGTGAAAAATTTCGGGTAACCACCCAATCTCCGGGCTGGAGCTGGTGGCCTGGACCCTCCGTCTGCGTCGGCAAGGCGTCGTAAACCTGTTGATGAATTAACCTCAGTTTAGCAGTCAAGTCATGTAAGTAATCAATCAACATCGGAAACTCAAGATCAGAGAATATTCCTGGCCTAGGAACCCCCCACACATTCGCAGGACGGCCGAACACTATTTCATAGGGACTGAGCCCTATTCGGGAGTGTACAGTCGCCCTAGTTGACAGTAATGCTAGAGGCAAAGCATCAGGCCACGAAAGTCCAGTCGTAGCTTGAATCTTCGCTAATTTTAGTTTAAGGGTGCCATTGTACCCTTCAACCAATCCAGCTGACTGGGGATGATTGGCGCTATGGAATTTCTGATTTATTCCAAGGCCCTTACACACACTCTTCATCACACTTCCAACAAACTCACTTCCGTTATCTGACCACACGACTCTAGGCATTCCATACCGAGGAAAGTATTCCTTCAGTAGGATTTTCGCAGTAGACAAAGCAGTATTGTCTTTGAGGGGATAGGCCTCGATCCATCGGGAGAATGCGCAAACCACAACCAAAACGTATTTCAGGTTATTGCATCGCTCCATATGGATGAAGTCCAATTGGATCACCTCAAAGGGATACAAAGGAGGAGCAAAACTGCCAGGGGGAGTTGGGGTTCCTTTGCCAGGATTGTACATTATACACACCATACAATTCTTCACCAAACGTTCAGCACACTTAGTAATTCCATCATTCTTCCACACATCAGCCAACAACTTGCAAATACCTTTCGCGCTAATATGTGCTAACCCATGTGCCATTTGCACAACGGCCAGTACATACGCATCAGGCAACATCCATCTTTTCTGATCTGACAAATCAATCCAGCAACCATTCACATCCAACCTTCCCGTACTTTCTTTCCACTTCATCTTTTCAGTGTCGGTGGCCTCATTCTGAATTGCTTTCACACTCTCTATAGTATTCTCACACATACTTGATTCTGTAGGCCACCTAACCGAATTCGTCACATACATTCGAGTGCTAAGGTTCCGGGCAGTCTCCTTAGCAATCTCATCTGCAAACGCATTACCACGACCAACATCATCCGTCACTTTACGATGCGCACTACATTTAACAATTGCAACTTGAGCAGGCAAAGTCAATGCATCCAAAAGATCGTTCACAAGCTGGCCATGCTGTATTTTCGTGCCATGTGACGTCAAGAAACCACGTTCTCGCCACAATCGTCCGAAACTATGCGCTACACCGAAAGCATACTGACTATCGGTGTACACATTCACACGTTTACCTTTTGCTAATACACATGCTCTAGTAAGAGCGATCAGCTCTGCAGCTTGGGCAGAATTCTGATTCAATCTCGCAGTCTCAACAACAGTATTCAATGTCACCACAGCATAAGCAGTAGTCACATCACCATTCGGTAATTTAAAACATGACCCATCCACATACAGGATGCCATCCGGGTCTTCCAATGGGGTGTTTTTAAGGTCCACACGACCTTTTGTTTCCTCCTCTGTCCGCAAGTAACAGTCATGTTCTGTTACTGCATCTGACTCTGCACTAATTGGTAACAAAGTTGCCGGATTTAGGACATTACAACGTTTTATCTGAATGTGGCTTGCCAAGAGCGTCAATTCGTACCCAGATAACCTCGCACTCGTCAAGTGCTGAGTTTTCGTACGGTTCAAAAGAGTATCGACTGCATGCGGAACCATCACCGTAAGCATATTATCCATGACCAATCCTGCTGATTGTCGGATGGAGACCGCAGCTGCCGCAGTTGCTCTCAAACAACTCGGCAATGCTCTAGCTACTGGGTCTAAGGTCGAGGAAAAATATGCACATGGACGTTGCTTACCACCAAAAGGTTGCGTTAAGACGCTTAAAGCACAACCTTCCCTCTCGTGAACATATAACGTGAACGGTTTACTGTAATCAGGGGTACCTAACACAGGAGCCGAACACAATGAATCACGTAATTCAGAAAAACTTTTCTGACATTCTTCCGTCCATGGTAAAGGAGTCGAAACATCCTTGCACGTAAGAGCCACCAATGGTTTCGCTAGCAATGAAAAATTAGGAATCCACTGCCTGCAGTACGATGTGATACCTAGAAAGGCACGCACATCTCTTTGGGTTTGTGGCACAGCCATGCGCGCAATCGCTGCAATTCTCTCTGGGGTCAATCTCCTTCCCTCCTTTGACAATAAGTGACCTAGGTAGGTTACTTCTTGACAACAATATTGGAGTTTAGAAGGTGACACCTTGTGATTTAACTCACAGAGATGTTGCAGCAACGACACTGTAGCAATTTTGCAAATGTCCTGAGTATCAGCAGCCACCAATAAGTCGTCGACGTATTGGATTAAAGCCGCACCAACCGGCAACCTAAACGCATCTAGTTGACCCTTCAAAGCTTGACTGTAAATCGATGGACTTTCACAGTAGCCCTGAGGAGCGCGTTTGAACCGGAAGCTACGTCCACCAAGAGAGAAACCGAAAAGGTCCCTGCTCTCTTCGGCAATTGGGATGCTGAAAAACGCATTTTTCAAATCAATCACCGAAAACCACGAAGCTGTAGCTGGAATCAGAGTCAGTAGCGCCGTAATGTCAGGCACAACAGGGAATTGAGGAACCACAATTTTATTCACCTCCCGTAAATCGATAACAAAACGATAAACAGGCGGTTCGGTAGGATCAGTACGTTTAAGAATGGGCAGTACAGGACTATTGCACACGTTTCCCCGAGTTTCTTCAATGACACCTTTCTCGATCAAATCATAGATGATCGCTAACAAAGCTCGTTCACCATCAAGGGAGATACGATATTGGGGAATACGTGGCAATCGCACATTCGATTTCAACTGAACAACATAAGGGGAGATATCAAGTAGGCCCACGTCATTTGGACCCGTCGCCCACAAAGATGCAGGAAGAGAACTCAATTCCGGTGGAAGCTTATCGAGGGACAAGTACATGGGAGAGACTACCCTCTCTCCTAACGTAAGCTTTACACCCGCAGGAGAACAATACAAAGTCGCATACAAGCGTTTAAGCAAATCCAGACCCAAAAGATTTTCGCCACAACCAGTAGACAAAATCAATGGAGCTTCGAGCTCACGTGGCCCAATTTTAAGGGGCAAAGGGCGCGAAACTGGATTGCTAACGGGGGCGCCAGAGAATCCAACGGAAACATTTGTTAAGCCAGACAAAGGTGCGCCAGGGAGTTTCGAATGCATGATAGAACTTTTCGCTGCACCAGTGTCCAACAGAAAAGGCTCAACGACGCCCGATGTAGCAACTGCGACGTAAGGCCCTCTCTGATCAACCGGAACCGATACCACTCCCTCTCCTTGTCTTTGGCTGTCCTAGTAATTACTATCGTCAGGTCCCTGATCGACGTAATAATCGTCTACATTGTACTGCGCAGATCGTCCTTGCGATGATCCACGTTGATCGAAACAGTTATTAGAATTTGATGACTGGTCAGAGCGATCATTCTGAGCACCACGACCTCTACCACGTGATGCGTGCTGTGCACCACCACGACCTCCTCTAGACGAATTACCACCACTACGGTCATTTAAAACAGGACAATTGAATTTAATGTGTCCCTCCTGTCTACAATAAGCACATTGATTGTACCCTAATGAAGATCTCTGAAAAGATGAATCATTACGCGGCTGCGATCGATTCGATTGCGACTGCGATCTATTCTGCTGAGGCGCATTCTGATTAGAACGCGGCGGATATGCTTGTTGTAACAACACTTTAGTTTTCAGCTCTTTCGTCTTTTTATCGGCACGGTCATTTTCCTCTTTTTCTCTATTTTCGTAATATTGTGCCGTAGCCAATATCTGAGCTGAGGTAGAAACGGCCCATGAACTTTCTGAATTTTTCAATTTATGGCTCAAGTCGGGCAATAAGTTCGATACGAATTTATCCACAAACAACCTCTGTCCACCCTCAGTACCCATATCCTGCCCACTATGATCGACGAATGTTTCCTCGAACCTCGTAAAGAAGTCTGAAACACTCTCATCTTTCTTCTGCTTACAGGCTGACAACTTGTCCCAATTTACCCTCATAGCTGGCATAAGCGTTTTCATTAATGTAATGATTCGCTGGGGAAGAAGTTCAATCAACTGATCGGGTTTAGTAGCAGCCACTTGTCCAGCGTCTGCCGCTGTAATGGCAGCCCAATCACCACCTAATTCATTCGCGTGATCTTGGTGACGAATCTTGGCCCATACCGGTTGCGGTACGACATTGCCAAACAACATGTCGATATCGGCCAGATTCATTATCGTAGCGTCTACGAGCTGCGATAATTCTTTGTAATACCCCGCAGGATTTTTGCGAGGATCAGGCAAAGTTTGTTTCACCTGAAGCACTTCTGATCGTTTCCAAGGGAGGTGTATCCACACTCTCTGGAAATGTGCTGGTATTGGAGCATTAGCATTAGTATTATCAGCGGGTACCCAAACTGGCGGAACTTCACGCATAGGATATTGGCCAGACCCATCTCGTTGTTCAATGTCCTCAACGAACAATGCATGAGGAATAGGAGCGGGACGAAGAGATAGCAACCGCTCAATAGCACGTCGGACATTAGTGTCGACTATCAGTCCAGTTGCGAACTGAAGCCGGAGTTCAGACAGGGCGGTCAGCACCTCGTCAGGCGCATTGGCCGCTATCTGATCATGTAAGAACTTGCACATTTCATCAAACACATATCTCTGAGTAGGTATGTTGAATTGATCAAACGTTTCGAGGACAACACGAGGTGGATTTCTAACAGGGTTTATCATCCAACCCATCGCCATATTGTATAGCGCAACACGTTCTCTATTACCAGGAAGCTGGCTACGTCTCTGTGGACCATCAGAACCTGCAGACCCAAAAACAGGTCCGAGCGACTGAAAGAAGTTTGTCGCAAGGGGAGAATCACGATTACGAGTAGAGGGAGAAGAATAAGACACAGGACTAACAAGAGAAGGAGTAGAGACGTTAGCAGCAACAGGGGTTAACAACACAGGAGCAGTAGCGTGAGCAGTAGCGGGAACAGGAGTATGTGGAAGCGGAGGAGCAGTAGGAATAGAAATAGGCAAAGGAGCAGGAACAGTCGGAAGAGCAGGTGCAGGTTGAGGAACTGGTGGAGGAATAACAGGTGGAAGAACAGGTACGGCAGGGACCACAGGAGCTGCGGTACCCTGTACGTACGGAGGTGGCGACTTCATAAGATAGGACATTAAAGAATCCTCAACTGCCTCTTCCTTCTTATCCGACTCCGTAGGCAAAACAGGATAGCATTTGTCTATGGACATACGCTGTAATCTCTCAAACACTTCCTTATCCTTATCCTCCTTATCACGCTGAAACTGCTCAGCTTTCTTCACTATAGTAGCAACAGTATCTCGCTGACTACGTTTATTTTGTCTGATCTCTTTCTGTCGGGCTTCTTTGCGCCAGAACCGAAAGGCATCAAACATGGCCGGCCTTGATTTACGTTCGAACAACTTTATTTCCAAATTATCTAAGATCGACGCTTCGAAGCTACCGTGAGGTGGCCAACGAAGATCGCCGTCTTTCTTTGTATATTTGATCCAATAATCGTTAAAAGCAATCGGGCCTAGCCCATGTTTGCTATATAAGTCATATGTAGGAGTTCCAACCGGAGGTATCGGACACGAGTCCTCCAGCAGGGAATCCGCACCACAAGGTATAAAGCAACTGAACAAAGTACTGCGACCAGGCATCTTGCACACTAGCCGAGTTTCACAAACTTCAAGGGTTACGGGATTTCGGGATTTACCAAGTCCCAGCAAAGAACTAAACCCTCGGTCTTTGGCGGCTGCAGTCGTCAAACAAATACAACAACAACAAAGTACGCTAGCAAAGTGTCACCGACAAAAACACTCACACAGCGTGTACAACAAAGACACCCGCTAAAGTGTCTACAACAAAAACACTCGCTAAAGTGTTTACAACAAAGACACTCGCTAAAGTGCCTACAACCAAGAACTCTGGGAGCGACCCACAAATACTTAACTCAAAGATCAATGGCGTCCTCAGGAAGGCCCGTCAATCGTCTCGCTATACCAAGGTCTACGCCAGGCGCCAAAACAGGTCTACAGTCAGGGCAGCAGTCCGTCGCAGCCGTTAGGAGGCGGGAATCTTCGCGGGAAAAGTCTTCGGGCCACTTATTTCGACAACAGGATCGATGAAGCGGGGTGCACCTTCCCTCGGAGATTTCACACGAAGTTCCTCACGATCGTCGGGCTTGGACCGGTACCACTGATGCAGCCCCACGTTGGGCGCCAACTGAAGGACTGGGTTCTTTGGACCCAGCGGTGCCAGGGCACAACACCTGAAACCTTCGTGGGTAACCTGCTCCGGCGTACAAGTCACAGAGACACGGGACACTTCCTTCGGCGTCAAAGAGTCAAGGTTTATTTACTGCAGGGAACACAGAAGTCACAGGAAGTACATCGAGTGTAGTTCGGGGAGACTGCTTCAAATTGTATTTGTGGATCGCTCCTTTTATACAGTTTTTACCCATAGGATAACATGATACACAATAGTTTACAACCTGGTTCCCACAAGTCGCTCTCAGAGGGGTCGCTTAGATCACTTTGAAACACACAAGATCCGGAACGTAAGTGCGGAAACATTTGGCGGTTCCCAACTGTAAAAACCCATCTTCCCACCATTAGCAAATTCCAATCAGCAGTAAAGTAGATCGAAATAGGAACGAAGACAGGTGCAGAGGAAGACGGAGACAGTAGGGAGATCGGAAAGGGTGTAAAAGGGGAGTGTCGAGAAGCACGAGATACAGGCATCAAAGGGACGTGCCTAATGAGATGCACGGCTGAGACAATAAGCCCGTGCGGCAAGATGAGCCTCGAGCGGCGCCATCTGCCTTACAGTAGCATCCCCCTCGTCATAAAGACACTTACAAAGAACATGCGTCTTCCGCCATATCTTGGGAGTCCCAGGGTAGCGAAGCGGACAGCGTCCGTTCGCTGGCTACTTGAGGGCAAGAGACAAAATGGATGCCGTATCTAAGATGGAACCCGTGGGTACAGATGACAAACCCACATAACAAACGAACGGTTTAAGTTAGCACAGCGAAACTGCGCACACTTACAAAACTCGTCATTTGCGGTTCATAGATACTAGACTCGACCATATTCGTGCGAGTTAAAAACACCACTTACAATTGTCACGGAACCTCACTACCCCATTTATTGGAAAGTGCAAAGAAGAATAAAGTGTAATTGGAGTATACAAAACAGTATTCCAAATGGGGTTTTTCAGTTAGGGGCAGGGTTCATTTGATATTTCAGGGTAGTACATATGTTTCTAACAGCACAACTTCCTTGTTTAAAGAGTGCAAGGATACAATAGGCAGTAAAGTGCAATCACAGTTTAAAACCTATTCCAAGTAAGGTACTCTGACCTAACGACACACAATCACTACCAAATAGGCCCATATTAGTATAGGAGTGAAGGTTAACACAGCTCAAACCAGATTATGATCTCTAAAAGTTTTAATATAGAAGACCGAAAGGCCAACTATGTTAAATACTTGGGGACGACAGCAGCTCCTTGCCTTGGATACACTTACGTCGTCTAATCCATACTGACATCAAAACTTTGACCATAGAGTAGAGCCCCACTCTGGAGGGGTCAACACTTAGGATCCTAAAGGCCTCCATGTGACTGCATAATGGAACTACCCATTCTATTCTTTGGTGCCATAAACGGGACAAAAGAGAAGAATATGGGTTAAGGATTCCGGCACCCCTGTACAAGCAGGGCAAAGATCACCCCATTGGGTTCCGATAACCACTTGCTAGAAAAATATTTAGTTGGGAGAGTCTTGTATCTGAGCTGGATGTACAATTTACATGCAAGAGGAGGAGTGAATTAGTCAATTGTAGGCTGGTAGTACGCACATGGTTTTACGTCTACGAATTCCTCTGCACTGGGTCACTGAACAGCTACATACTCCCAATACTTTTCTTTTAAGCTGCTTTGAAGTAGCACACATGGGAAAACCAAAATTATGTCACACCCTGTTTCCCCAATAATGATTAAACACAGAGGAGCCATGGAGTTTTCCTCACACATGCTGGAGACATAAGGTCTCTAAGACCCTCCCAGTACTGGGTTCTAGGGCCGGTGAATTTCATTGACGATACCAGAAGGTCCAAAGTCTACACTCTTATCTTCTGGGATATACCCCTGTGAGCCAAATCCAGGCACACTGGGATCATTGGTGCTAACTGGGAGTCACAGAAGAGATCTAATAAATTTATTTTCAACTGGTAACAAGATCTTAGCGTTCACACCCCCTCAGATTTCTGATCCATACAAGGCGGACCCTCGGGCCTTTATATTATATATCTCGAGAGCAGGGGCCACCCTCTTGGATGTTGTCTGCCTATGGATCTTGGCAATGCTCACTGTCTGATGGATTAGTAGAGTGTGAGTTTTTTGAATTTGTGGAACCAAATTTAGATTTGGTGTGAGTCTTACACCTGGTCAATTGGGTTAATTCCCACATACCTCCTACTCTTTTGTTTTTTATGGAGCGCAGTGTGGGATAGCATAAATTTAACTTTGCACTAGTCAGCTCTAGACCTCTGTCGACACAGTTATTAAACTTGTTTAGCAGCTGTCGTAGTCCTTCATGTGACTTAGAAAGCAGTAGGGTGTCATCAGCAATGAGTAGAGCAGGCACCCTCTGACCCTCCTCTTTGGGGGAGTGACACCAATCCCTACCTAAGTAGTCAACCACCCCATTAATATATAGTGAGAGCAGTGTGGGGGCAAGGAGGCAGCCTTGCCTTACTTCACGTTGAGTACTAAAGGGCTCGGTCAGTTGGTCACTGGCTCCCCACCTAACTTGGGCATAATTTTCAAAATGTAATCACACCAAGATATCTAAAATATTTATGGAGATGCCTATTGCATCCAGGACCCCGCACAGCTTGCCTCTAGGTACTAGGTCAAAGGCAGCACGTAAATCAACAAAGGCAAAATATAAGTTGCCCCTGTTGATTACTGATGTCTTCCAATAAATACAGGTAAAAGAAAAGACCTGGTCAGTGGTGCTAACAGTACTTCTAAAGCAGCGTGCTCAGAAATCAGATAACACCTCATTCTCAACAATACAATCTTGTAGGTGGGCAAGCAGTTGTTACCAAAATATCTTTTGTAGAGATTAACAAACTGATGGGCCTGTATTTCCTAGTGTCATTGTGTTGCCCCTTCTTGAAGATTTGAATCATCTCTGCGATTTTCCTGGAAGAAGTAATCTTCATGTCGACTAGATTACATTCAATAAATGGTTAATGTAAGGACCCCATACTTCAGATTTAGCCACATACAGATCATTTGGGATCTTGTCGGGTTCTGGGGCACTAGACGCAAGACAGGTGTTAGTAGCTGGTATAGTTCTGCTTAAGTCAAATTCTAGTATGCTTAAGGAATTCAACTCAACTACTATCAAGGAATTTTTTCTCTCTTCGCCTAGTTCTATATTCGATTAATTTAAGCTAATAACGTGAGTAACCCACTCTTGACGTTTGACACAACATTCCAGATCTCCCTTAGGTCCTTTGGCACAGACTGAATCTAGTTTCCAGAAAGATTGGTTATCAGGATGCACACAGAGCATCCAGCTACCTCCTTTCACCTCCAAACCCAAGAACTGTCAAGACCACAAGCACTCTTACCTGTGAGTTGCTTGTAGCTGGATTTCGCAGAGACGTTATGGACCGACTTCCCAAATTCCTAGGCAACACCTAGTGACTTGTAATAAAACACCTAGGTAATTAAATAGAAAATAGGGAGGAGGGCCGGATACTGGACGCTACCTGGTTCCTGAGTCGTCGACCTGCGAGGCAACAAAGAGACCTATGTAACTAAAATCCTTATCTCCAACACTCGCCTATTTCTTGTACTTTTCCAGGAAGGTTTCTTGTTAAACTTGTAAAAGGCCTACCTGCGACAATAAGTATCTAGGCGTCGCGTCCGTGTCGTCGTCGAGGGGTGAAGTGACGTGGGCTCTTGAAGTTGAGGAGTTAGAATTTTCAAAAGGAGAAATCTGTTCTTTCTCCTAGGAAAAATAATCACACAAGAATAAGTTACTCCCTTCACTTTTACTTCTCTGTTTTATTCTCTAACTCTCCCCCTTCTCCTTGTACATATCACTCACTTATTGTATTCTGTGATATCTCTTCTCGCCTTCACCTCCTAGATGGGAACAATATTTTACAAGAAAATACAATTTGCAAACACAATATTCAAACTATAGTTCTTCAATCACCAAATACTTTGATATTCCTCTCAAAGCCTTGATTACATTATTTCAGGACATAAAATGTCCCCTTCCAGAATGTCTCAAAAGTCTCAGCAATGTTGCCAGGTAAGTTCAAGTCTTTAAATATTTTGCTGCTCGCTTGCGTTGGGCGCCTTAATTTAAAAGTAGAAGTTTTCACTTAGCTTTTCTTTTCCTTTCTGCAGCTGCGCGCGCTGAACTCCAAGCGGGAAGACCTTCGGAAGCCTTGCAAGTTGCTGCGGTCGTCCAAGGGCAGAGAGAGAGCTTCAGGTGCGTTGTCCTCTGGAGCGTTGCGGAAGACGAAGCATCGAGAAGTCCTGGGTGTGGCTTTTTATAGCTGAGCCACACCCGGGAGAAGAGGACGCCTTGCGCACCGTTTACCTGCGTGCGTGTGCGTCAACAGCGCCCAGCCCGTCCTGACGGCAAACCTCTCCTGATGCTCTTGACGGCAAACCTCTCCTGGTGCTCCGTACAATAATAACAAGTTTGCGAATGAAAATAACAGAGCTTTGGAAACTAAGTTGCATTTAAAATATATAGCCTAACTCTGAATACACGCTACAGTCAAAATGATAACCAAAGCAGAGAAACATAAACCATGTCATTACTTACTCATGAAAACCTCAGCAAAACGTTTCTGCACACAAAGCACACACATTGCATTATTCACATTCTATGGCGTGCTGGGTGCACGGGACAGGGGTGGGTTTTCTAATGGGGAAAACATCACTTTGCTGCCGCGCAAAGGGGGCATGGTAGGTGAATCATGACAAGAACATCCTATGTGGCGTAGCCCAAGGATCATCCCTTAGCCATAACTTGTTCAACACCTACAAAACCCCCCTGCAGACATCGTTACATCCCATGGCCTCAATATTATTTCCTATGTGGATGACAATCACTTATCCTCTCGCTCACCGAAGATCCCTCCACCACCAGAACAAACTTCTGCAATGCCATGAGATTACTACTGATAGCCCTAATATCATGGGATAAAAATCCCCTAATTTGCGAGTGGAGCATTTTTTCATGAATATTCTGCAATGTAGATGTCCTAGGCTTTAGGGCAAGTGTATTTAGATTATCTACTACCACCTTAACCTTGGAGAGGACGGATTCTAAGGCGTGTTTCTAAGGTGTTTAACCACCCAGTCCCACCTTATGGCTTTGCCATTATTTGTAGTACAAAGGTCTCCAATGTCTGGTCTAGCTAAAATTGGAGAATTCACTGCCAAGCTGCGCGTTAATATTCTGCACAAAGCATTATGTTTGACATAGGTTCAAAAGTTGCATTCAAGTTCCAAGCTGCTATTAGGCAACTCTTTCCGGGTGTCTAAAGAAGAGTATTCTCTAGGATATCAATTACCAATGTCTCTGCTTTGTGAGATTCTGCCCGGTTATATACATGAAAGATTTTCAAGGGCATGCCTGACAAGAGCACCAGGCTAATTGCTAATATCTCTAACGAGTTGATGGGGATACAACTAATATATTGGAGCAAAGTTTTGACCCAAAGTGCTAAGCCCCCGAAGGTCTACCCCGACCTGAATGTCCCAAATTCACATAGAAAGATGTATACCCATTCCTAAAAATAGCAGCATGGCACCAGGTCTCCTGAAAAACACAAATGTCATGTGCATCTATAAACGGACTCCAGTCTGCTTCTAAAGACAAGAATTTGATCTGGTTCAAATGGGCTTCAGAGGACCTATCAAGGACCTATCAAGGACCCCTTAGACTCTGTACCCCATCTGGAGGTATGCTACAGATAGCCTCTGACCCCAATAAATTCTCAGTCATTTGACCTTGGGGCAGGGATACCTTTACTTCATCCATTCAAAGTACCAGATCTCTCTTTGGGTAAGTCCGTGGACATAATTAGTACCCCAGGTTTCTCCTGTTAGCGCCTCCTTTGAAGGGGTGATGCAAAACCATGTTTGCAAATCTTTCTAAATATGGTGTTGTGTCAAAAGGCATTGGTGGTTGCATGGGAACGCCCATGTTCCAACCATGTAACGCCCCCTCGTCGCAAAGTAACACAAAGCAGTGCTTTCCCATCTCTTCCCATCTCTTCCCATTTCTTCCCATTGTGGCCCTTTCCCTTCTTTAGTCTCTCTCCTCTACCCATCTCCTTTCATCTCTTTCTTCCTATCATGGTCTTTTCCCTTCTTTAGTCTCTCTCCTCTAACCATCTCCTGTGGTCTATCTCCTCCCATCGTGGTCCTTTTCCTTCTTTAGTCTCTCTCCACTCTACCCATCTCCTTTTGTCTCTCTCCTCCAATTGTGATCCTTTCCTTTCTTTAGTCTCTCCCTTCTACCCATCTCCTTTAATCTCTCTCCTCCCATTGTGGTCCTTTCCCTTCGTTTGTCTCCCCTCTACCCATCTCCTTTTGTCTCGCTCCTCCCATTGTGGTCTTTTCCCTTCTTTAGTCTCTCCCCTCTACCCATCTCCTTTCGTCTCTCTCCTCCGATCGTGGTCCTTTTCTTTAGTCTCTGCCCTCTACCCATCTCCTTTTGTCTCATTCTTCCCATTGTGGTCCTTTTCCATCTTTAGTCTCTCCCCTCTACCCATCTCCTTTTGTCTCTCTCTTCCCATCATGGTCCTATCCCTTCTGTAGTATCTCCCCTCTACCCACCTCCTTTCGTCTCTCTCCTCCGATCGTGGTCCTTTCTCTTCTTTTGTCTCCCCTCTACCCATCTCCTTTAATCTCTCTCCTCCCATTGTGGTCCTTTCCCTTCGTTTGTCTCCCCTCTACCCATTTCCTTTCGTCTCTCTCCTCCGATCGTGGTCCTTTTCTTTAGTCTCTGCCCTCTACCCATCTCCTTTTGTCTCTCTCTTCCCATCGTGGTCCTTTCCCTTCTGTAGTATCTCCCCTCTACTCATCTCCTTTCGTCTCTCTCCTCCCATTGTGGCCCTTTCCCTTCTTTAGTCTCTATCTTCAACCCATCTCCTTTCATCGCTCTCTTCCCCTCGTGTTCCTTTCCCTTCTTTAGTCTCTACCAATCTCCTTTTGTCTCTCCCCTCCCATCGTGGTCCTTTCCCTTCTTTAGTCTCTCCCCTCTACCCATCTCCTTTCGTCTCTCTCCTCCCATCGTGGTCCTTTCCCTTCTTTAGTCTCTCCCCTCTACCCATCTCCTTTCGTCTCTCTCCTCCCATCGTGGTCCTTTCCCTTCTTTAGTCTCTCCCCTCTACCCATCTCCTTTCGTCTCTCTCCTCCCATCGTGGTCCTTTCCCTTCTTTAGTCTCTCCCCTCTACCAATCTCCTTTCGTCTCTCTCCTCCCATCGTGGTCCTTTCCCTTCTTTAGTCTCTCCCCTCTACCCATCTCCTTTCGTCTCTCTCCTCCCATCGTGGTCCTTCCCCTTCTTTAGTCTCTCCCCTCTACCCATCTCCTTTCGTCTCTCTCCTCCCATCGTGGTCCTTCCCCTTCTTTAGTCTCTCCCCTCTCCCCATCTCCTTTTGTCTCTATCCTCCTGTCGTGGTCCTTTCCCTTCGTTTGTCTCCCCTCTACCCATCTCCTTTCGTCTCTCTCCTCCCATTGTGGTCCTTTCCCTTCTTTAGTCTCTCCCCTCTACCCATCTCCTTTCGTCTCTCTCCTCCCATCGTGGTCCTTCCCCTTCTTTAGTCTCTCCCCTCTACCCATCTCCTTTCGTCTCTCTCCTCCCATCGTGGTCCTTCCCCTTCTTTAGTCTCTCCCCTCTACCCATCTCCTTTTGTCTCTCTCCTCCTGTCATGGTCCTTTCCCTTCGTTTGTCTCCCCTCTACCCATCTCCTTTCGTCTCTCTCCTCCCATCGTGGTCCTTTCCCTTCTTTAGTCTCTCCCCTCTACCCATCTCCTTTTGTCTCTCTCCTCCTGTCATGGTCCTTTCCCTTCGTTTGTCTCCCCTCTACCCATCTCCTTTCGTCTCTCTCCTCCCATCGTGGTCCTTTCCCTTCTTTAGTCTCTCCCCTCTACCCATCTCCTTTCGTCTCTCTCCTCCCATCGTGGTCCTTTCCCTTCTTTAGTCTCTCCCCTCTACCCATCTCCTTTTGTCTCTCTCCTCCCATTGTGGCCCTTTCCCTTCTTTAGTCTCTATCTTCAACCCATCTCCTTTCATCGCTCTCTTCCCCTCGTGTTCCTTTCCCTTCTTTAGTCTCTACCAATCTCCTTTTGTCTCTCCCCTCCCATCGTGGTCCTTTCCCTTCTTTAGTCTCTCCCCTCTACCCATCTCCTTTCGTCTCTCTCCTCCCATCGTGGTCCTTTCCCTTCTTTAGTCTCTCCCCTCTACCCATCTCCTTTCGTCTCTCTCCTCCCATCGTGGTCCTTTCCCTTCTTTAGTCTCTCCCCTCTACCCATCTCCTTTCGTCTCTCTCCTCCCATCGTGGTCCTTTCCCTTCTTTAGTCTCTCCCCTCTACCCATCTCCTTTCGTCTCTCTCCTCCCATCGTGGTCCTTTCCCTTCTTTAGTCTCTCCCCTCTACCCATCTCCTTTCGTCTCTCTCCTCCCATCGTGGTCCTTCCCCTTCTTTAGTCTCTCCCCTCTACCCATCTCCTTTCGTCTCTCTCCTCCCATCGTGGTCCTTCCCCTTCTTTAGTCTCTCCCCTCTACCCATCTCCTTTTGTCTCTCTCCTCCTGTCGTGGTCCTTTCCCTTCGTTTGTCTCCCCTCTACCCATCTCCTTTCGTCTCTCTCCTCCTGTCATGGTCCTTTCCCTTCTTTAGTCTCTCCCCTCTACCCATCTCCTTTTGTCTCTCTCCTCCTGTCGTGGTCCTTTCCCTTCTTTAGTCTCTCTCCCCTCTACCCATATCCTTTCGTCTCTCTCCTCCCATCGAGGTTCTTTCCCTTCTTTAGTCTCTCCCCTCTACCCATCTCCTTTTGTCTCTCTCCTCCCATCGTGGTCCTTTCCCTTCTTTAGTCTCTCCCCTCTACCCATCTCCTTTTGTCTCTCTCCTCCCATTGTGGTCCTTTCCCTTCTTTAGTCTCTCTCCCCTCTACCCATATCCTTTCGTCTCTCTCCTCCCATCGTGGTCCTTTTCCTTTTTTAGTCTCTCCCCTCTACCCATCTCCTTTTGTCTCTCTCCTCTCATTGTGGCTCTTTCCCTTCTTTAGTCTCTCCCCTCTACCCATCTCCTTTTGTCTCTCTCCTCCTGTCGTGGTCCTTTCCCTTCGTTTGTCTCCCCTCTACCCATCTCCTTTTGTCTCTCTCCTCCCATTGTGGTCCTTTCCCTTCTTTAGTCTCTCCCCTCTACCCATCTCCTTTCGTCTCTCTCCTCCCATCGTGTTCCTTTCCCTTCTTTAGTCTCTCTCCTCTACCCATCTCCTTTCGTCTCTCTCCTCCCATTGTGGTCCTTTCCCTTCTTTAGTCTCTCCCCTCTACCCATCTCCTTTCGTCTCTCTCCTCCCATCGTGGTCCTTCCCCTTCTTTAGTCTCTCTCCTCTACCCATCTCCTTTCGTCTCTCTCCTCCCATTGTGGTCCTTTCCCTTCTTTAGTCTCTCCCCTCTACCCATCTCCTTTCGTCTCTCTCCTCCCAACGTGGTCCTTTCCCTTCTTTAGTCTCTATCCATCTCCTTTTGTCTCTCTCCTCCCATCGTTGTCCTTTCCCTTCTTTAGTCTCTCTTCTCTACCCACCGCTTCTCTGTTGTTCCACAAAGACCCCTATACAGCAAGAAGCCTTGCTTAAACTCTCAGTTGCTAGTGCTTAAACACAGAAGAGGTACCCACAATCAATGATACAAAGATTCAAAGTACACCTGTGATTTTTGTTAATAAATACAGTAATTATTTACACTGGACCATTAGGTGCTCCGAGGGTTGGATTGGGAAGGTGGGCATTCGGCCGGTGCCGGAGCCAGGATGTGGGCCATTTTCCTCATCCTGAGCTGCAGCAGCCCCTCCCCATCCTAGCACAGACTATTGATTGGCCCATTGTCATTCTGTTGGCCAGCCCATTACCACATACAGACTGACAATGGGTCAGCCCCAGCAGGCACTGCATGTGCTGCGCCTCCTTTCGTCCCAGCTTTAAGGCATGAAAGGGAGCCTTTGCCACGTACAGACAGACAAGTGGTGAACACCCGCAGCCACAGCATGTGCTGCGCCTCCTCTTGTCTCTGCCTTAATGCATGACAGGGGGGCTGCCACATACAGACTGACAATGGTACAATGGGTTAGCCCCAGCAGGCACTGCACGTTATTTTTTTTGTTTGTTTATTTATTGAGTTTTATATAGCGCTGGCTAGACCCGTAGGCATCAGAGCGCTTTACACGAGGATCAGTGAATTACAGGTTACAAGTTACATTTGTTACAAAACATAATCAAACATAGTTTAAAAAAAAGCAGTGTTAAGGTAAATTCGTCAGAGGAGGGGGAGGAAGGAGACAAAACAGGGAGAAGGGGAGAAACTGTGTCCAATGTCCGGCTGGGTAGGTGACGGCCAAGGGGAAGAACCAGGGCCGATCTCCTCTATAGCTGTCTGGCAGCTCCATTGGGCGTAGACCATAATGCTCAGATGCATGTGCTGTGCCTCCTCTTGTCCCAGCTTAAGGCATGACAGAGAAGCTTTGCCACAGACTGACAAGGGGTCAGCCCCCGCAGGCACAGCATGTGCTGCGCCTCCTCTAGTCCCGGTTTTAAGGCATGAAAGGGAGGCTTTGCCACATACAGACTGAACGGGTCATCCCCCACAGGCACAGCATGTGCTGCGCCTTCTCTTGCCCCAGCTTTAAGGCATGAAAGGGAGGCTTTGCCATGTACAGACTGACAAGGGGTCAGCCCCCGCAGGCACAGCATGTGCTGCGCCTCCTCTAGTCCCAGTTTTAAGGCATGAAAGGGAGGCTTTGCCATATACAGACTGACAAGGGGTCGGCCCCCGCAGGCACAGCATGTGCTGCGCCTCCTCTAGTCCCAGCTTTAAGGCATGACAGAAAGGCTTTGCCACATACAGACTGACAAAGGGTCAGCCCCCGCAGACACAGCATGTGCTGCGCCTCATCTAGTCCCAGTTTTAAGGCATGAAAGGGAGGCTTTTGCCACATACAGACTGACAAGGGGTCAGCCCCCGCAGGCACAGCATGTGCTGTGCCTCCTCTAGTCCCAGTTTTAAGGCATGACAGAGAAGCTTTGCCACATACAGACTGACATGGGGTCAGCCCCCCAGGCACTGCATGTGCTGCACCTCCTCTAGTCCCAGTTTTAAGGCATGACAGAGAAGCTTTACCACATACAGACTGACATGGGGTCAGCCCCCCAGGCACTGCATGTGCTGCGCCTCCTCTTGTCTCTGCCTTAAGGCATGACAGAGAAGCTTTGCCACATACAGACTGACATGGGGTCAGCCCCGCAGGCACAGCATGTGCTGTGCCTCCTCTAGTCCCAGTTTTAAGCCATGAAAGGGAGGCTTTGCCACGTACAGACTGACATGGGGCAGCCCCCACAGGTACAGCCTCTTGTCCCGGTATGAAGGCATGGCAGGGAGGCTTTGTTTCAGGAGATGCTGCTTCTGAGCAAAAAGGTTCACACTCATCTCGCAAGGGAGGTGGGGGCATGGAGGACATTCTGCTTGTATTCAGGGGCCCAGCTAGCACGGGTGCAGCCTGTGCAGTACACCGGGTCCTGAGGGAATAGTCTTCCCACCCAACCTGCAATGGCGGTTCTTACGTTAGTCGCTTGGTAAACCCCTTCAAACCGATCTATTAAATAAATGGTCCAATCTTTTAAATAAATGCTTTAAGGAGGAATGCAGCTGGCAGAACTGCAGAAGCTGATCGTGTAAGGGATTTATAGGAAGGCACAGACTATAAACTGTAGGTTTTAATTTTATTGTAATATGAGGTGTAGCAAGGGTAGAGAGAGGTCCATGGACCTAAAGATAAGCCACAGTGAATGACATGCAGTGTAAAAAGGAAGTTTTAATTCCCATCCAAAGTTACTGGCTTTCCAGAGTATAAAAGGCAAGATCATAGAAATACCATTTCCTTCGCTTTTGCTACGAAGGGCAGAAAATAACAGAGGGTGACCTCAGAAGCAGCGTCATCTATAGCAGGCTGCACCTCTGACCCTAGGGGTAACTGGGAACTCAGTGACCAGCACAGTCTCTGCCGCCTGAGTGACCGGCACAGTCTCCGCCGCCAGAGTGACCGGCACAGTCTCGCGGACGGTCCAGTCGCACCGCCCAAGGGACACTCAACTGTGAAGCAGGCATGCCCTGCATGAGTTTGCAGAAGCATCATTGACCGTTGATCCAGGAGGGAGCCTGCCAGGACTGCCCACGGCGGTGCTTTGAAGCAGGCACGCCCGGCATGAGTTTGCAGAAGCATCATTGACTGTTGATACAGGAGGGAGCCTGCCAGGACTGCCCTCGTGGTGCTTTGAAGCAGGCACGCTCTGCATGAGTTTGCAGCAGCATCATTGACTGTTGATCCAGGAGGGAGCCTGCCAGGACTGCCCTCGGCGGTGATTTGAAGCAGGCACGCCCTGCATGAGTTTGCAGCAGCATCATTGACTGTTGATACAGGAGGGAGCCTGCCAGGACTGCCCACGGCGGTGCTTTGAAGCAGGCACGCCCTGCATGAGTTTGCAGAAGCATCATTGACTGTTGATCCAGGAGGGAGCCTGCCAGGACTTGCCTCGGCGGTGCTTTGAAGCAGGCACGCCCTGCATGAGTTTGCAGCAGCATCATTGACTGTTGATCCAGGAGGGAGCCTGCCAGGACTGCCCACGGCGGTGCTTTGAAGTTGGCACGCCCTGAATGAGTTTGCAGCAGCATCATTGACTGTTGATACAGGAGGGAGCCTGCCAGGACTGTCTGCGGCGGTGCTTTGAAGCAGGCACGCCCTGCATGAGTTTGCAGCAGCATCATTGACTGTTGATCAGGAGGGGGCCTGCCAGGACTGCCCACGGCGGTGCTTTGAAGCAGGCACGCCCTGCATGAGTTAGCAGCAGCATCATTGCCTGTTGATACAGGAGGGAGCCTGCCAGGACAGTCCGCGGCGGTGCTTTGAAGCAGGCACGCCTTGCATGAGTTTGCAGCAGCATCATTGACTGTTGATCAGGAGGGAGCCTGCCAGGACTGCCCACGGCGGTGCTTTGAAGCAGGCATGCCCTGCATGAGTTTGCAGAAGCATCATTGACTGTTGATACAGGAGGGAGCCTGCCAGGACTGCCCTCGGCGGTGCTTTGAAGCAGGCACGCCCTGCATGAGTTTGCAGCAGCATCACTGACTGTTGATACAGGAGGGAGCCTGCCAGGACTGCCCACGGCGGTGCTTTGAAGCAGGCATGCCCTGCATGAGTTTGCAGCAGCATCATTGACTGTTGATACAGGAGGGAGCCTGTCAGGACTGTCCGCGGCGGTGCTTTGAAGCAGGCACGCCCTGCATGAGTTTGCAGCAGCATCATTGACTGTTGATACAGGAGGGAGCCTGCCAGGACTGCCCACAGTGGTGCTTTGAAGCAGGCACGCCCTGCATGAGTTTGCAGCAGCATCATTGACTGTTGATACAGGAGGGAGCCTGTTAGGACTGTCCGCGGCGGTGCTTTAAAGCAGGCACGCCCTGCATGAGTTTGCAGCAGCATCATTGACTGTTGATACAGGAGGGAGCCTGCCAGGACTGCCCTCGGCGGTGCTTTGAAGCAGGCATGCCCTGCATGTGTTTGCAGCAGCATCATTGACTGTTGATCCAGGAGGGGCCTGCCAGGACTGCCCTCGGCGGTGCTTTGAAGCAGGCATGCCCTGCATGAGTTTGCAGCAGCATCATTGACTGTTGATACAGGAGGGAGCCTGCCAGGACTGCCCACGGCGGTGCTTTGAAGCAGGCACGCCCTGCATGAGTTTGCAGCAGCATCACTGACTGTTGATCAGGAGGGAGCCTGCCAGGACTGCCCACGGCGGTGCTTTGAAGCAGGCATGCCCTGCATGAGTTTGCAGCAGCATCATTGCCTGTTGATACAGGAGGGAGCCTGCCAGGACTGCCCTCGGCGGTGCTTTGAAGCAGGCATGCCCTGCATGAGTTTGCAGCAGCATCATTGACTGTTGATACAGGAGGGAGCCTGCCAGGACTGTCCGCGGCGGTGCTTTGAAGCAGGCACACCCTGCATGAGTTTGCAGCAGCATCACTGACTGTTGATCAGGAGGGAGCCTGCCAGGACTGCCCACGGCGGTGCTTTGAAGCAGGCAGGCCCTGCATGAGTTTGCAGCAGCATCATTGCCTGTTGATACAGGAGGGAGCCTGCCAGGACTGCCCTCGGTGGTGCTTTGAAGCAGGCATGCCCTGCATGAGTTTGCAGCAGCATCATTGCCTGTTGATACAGGAGGGAGCCTGCCAGGACTGCCCACGGTGGTGCTTTGAAGCAGGCATGCCCTGCATGAGTTTGCAGCAGCATCATTGACTGTTGATACAGGAGGGAGCCTGCCAGGACTGTCCGCGGCAGTGCTTGAAGCAGGCATGCCCTGCATGAGTTTGCAGCAGCATCACTGACTGTTGATCAGGAGGGAGCCTGCCAGGACTGCCCACAGCGGTGCTTTGAAGCAGGCATGCCCTGCATGAGTTTGCAGAAGCATCATTGCCTGTTGATACAGGAGGGAGCCTGCCAGGACTGCCCTCGGTGGTGCTTTGAAGCAGGCATGCCCTGCATGAGTTTGCAGCAGCATCATTGCCTGTTGATACAGGAGGGAGCCTGGCAGGACTGCCCACGGTGGTGCTTTGAAGCAGGCATGCCCTGCATGAGTTTGCAGCAGCATCATTGCCTGTTGATACAGGAGGGAGCCTGCCCACGGCGGTGCTTTGAAGCAGGCATGCCCTGCATGAGTTTGCAGCAGCATCATTGACTGTTGATACAAGAGGGAGCCTGCCAGGACTGCCCGCGGCGGTGCTTTGAAGCAGGCACGCCCTGCATGAGTTTGCAGCAGCATCATTGACTGTTGATCAGGAGGGAGCCTGCCAGGACTGCCCTCGTGGTGCTTTGAAGCAGGCACGCCCTGCATGAGTTTGCAGCAGCATCATTGCCTGTTGATACAGGAGGGAGCCTGCCAGGACTGTCCCCGGCGGTGCTTTGAAGCAGGCACGCCCTGCATGAGTTTGCAGCAGCATCATTGACTGTTGATCCAGGAGGGAGCCTGCCAGGACTGCCCACGGCGGTGCTTTGAAGAAGGCATGCCCTGCATGAGTTTGCAGCAGCATCATTGCCTGTTGATCCAGGAGGGAGCCTGCCAGGACTGCCCTCGGCGGTGCTTTGAAGCAGGCACGCACTGCATGAGTTTGCAGCAGCATCATTGACTGTTGATCCAGGAGGGAGCCTGCCAGGACTGCCCTCGGCGGTGATTTTAAGCAGGCTCGCCCTGCATGAGTTTGCAGCAGCATCATTGACTGTTGATACAGGAGGGAGCCTGCCAGGACTGCCCACGGCGGTGCTTTGAAGCAGGCACGCCCTGCATGAGTTTGCAGAAGCATCATTGACTGTTGATCCAGGAGGGAGCCTGCCAGGACTTGCCTCGGCGGTGCTTTGAAGCAGGCACGCCCTGCATGAGTTTGCAGCAGCATCATTGACTGTTGATCCAGGAGGGAGCCTGCCAGGACTGCCCACGGCGGTGCTTTGAAGCAGGCAAGCCCTGAATGAGTTTGCAGCAGCATCATTGACTGTTGATACAGGAGGGAGCCTGCCAGGACTGTCTGCGGCGGTGCTTTGAAGCAGACACGCCCTGCATGAGTTTGCAGCAGCATCATTGACTGTTGATCAGGAGGGGGCCTGCCAGGACTGCCCACGGCGGTGCTTTGAAGCAGGCACGCCCTGCATGAGTTTGCAGCAGCATCATTGCCTGTTGATCAGGAGGGAGCCTGCCAGGACTGCCCACGGCGGTGCTTTGAAGCAGGCATGCCCTGCATGAGTTTGCAGAAGCATCATTGACTGTTGATACAGGAGGGAGCCTGCCAGGACTGCCCTCGGCAGTGCTTTGAAGCAGGCACGCCCTGCATGAGTTTGCAGCAGCATCACTGACTGTTGATACAGGAGGGAGCCTGCCAGGACTGCCCACGGTGGTGCTTTGAAGCAGGCATGCCCTGCATGAGTTTGCAGCAGCATCATTGACTGTTGATACAGGAGGGAGCCTGTCAGGACTGTCCGCGGCGGTGCTTTGAAGCAGGCACGCCCTGCATGAGTTTGCAGCAGCATCATTGACTGTTGATACAGGAGGGAACCTGCCAGGACTGCCCACAGTGGTGCTTTGAAGCAGGCACGCCCTGCATGAGTTTGCAGCAGCATCATTGACTGTTGATTCAGGAGGGAGCCTGTCAGGACTGTCCGCGGTGGTGCTTTGAAGCAGGCACGCCCTGTATGAGTTTGCAGCAGCATCATTGACTGTTGATACAGGAGGGAGCCTGCCAGGACTGCCCTCGGCGGTGCTTTGAAGCAGGCATGCCCTGCATGAGTTTGCAGCAGCATCATTGACTGTTGATCCAGGAGGGGCCTGCCAGGACTGCCCTCGGCGGTACTTTGAAGCAGGCATGCCCTGCATGAGTTTGTAGCAGCATCATTGACTGTTGATACAGGAGGGAGCCTGCCAGGACTGCCCACGGCGGTGCTTTGAAGCAGGCACGCCCTGCATGAGTTTGCAGCAGCATCACTGACTGTTGATCAGGAGGGAGCCTGCCAGGACTGCCCACGGTGGTGCTTTGAAGCAGGCATGCCCTGCATGAGTTTGCAGCAGCATCATTGACTGTTGATACAGGAGGGAGCCTGCCAGGACTGCCCTCGGCGGTGCTTTGAAGCAGGCATGCCCTGCATGAGCTTGCAGCAGCATCATTGACTGTTGATACAGGAGGGAGCCTGCCAGGACTGCCCTCGTGGTGCTTTGAAGCAGGCACGCCCTGCATGAGTTTGCAGCAGCATCATTGACTGTTGATCAGGAGGGAGCCTGTCAGGACTGCCCTCGGTGGTGCTTTGAAGCAGGCATGCCCTGCATGAGTTTGCAGCAGCATCATTGACTGTTGATACAGGAGGGAGCCTGCCAGGACTGCCCACGGCGGTGCTTTGAAGCAGGCACGCCTTGCATGAGTTTGCAGCAGCATCATTGACTGTTGATAAAGGAGGGAGCCTGTCAGGACTGTCCGCGGCCGTGCTTTGAAGCAGGCACGCCCTGCATGAGTTTGCAGCAGCATCATTGACTGTTGATACAGGAGGGAGCCTGCCAGGACTGCCCACGGCGGTGCTTTGAAGCAGGCACGCCCTGCATGAGTTTGCAGCAGCATCATTGACTGTTTATACAGGAGGGAGCCTGTCAGGACTGTCCGCGGCGGTGCTTTGAAGCAGGCACGCCCTGCATGAGTTTGCAGCAGCATCATTGACTGCTGATACAGGAGGGAGCCTGCCAGGACTGCCCACGGCGGTGCTTTGAAGCAGGCACGCCCTGCATGAGTTTGCAGCAGCGTCATTGCCTGTTGATACAGGAGGGAGCCTGCCAGGACTGCCCACGGCGGTGCTTTGAAGCAGGTATGCCCTGCATGAGTTTGCAGCAGCGGCATTGACTGTTGGTCAGGAGGGAGCCTGCCAGGACTGCCCTCGGCGGTGCTTTGAAGCAGGCACGCCCTGCATGAGTTTGCAGCAGCATCACTGACTGTTGATACAGGAGGGAGCCTGCCAGGACTGCCCACGGCGGTGCTTTGAAGCAGGCATGCCCTGCATGAGTTTGCAGCAGCATCATTGACTGTTGATACAGGAGGGAGCCTGTCAGGACTGTCCGCGGCGGTGCTTTGAAGCAGGCACGCCCTGCATGAGTTTGCAGCAGCATCATTGACTGTTGATACAGGAGGGAGCCTGCCAGTGAATGACATGCAGTGTAAAAAGGAAGTTTTAATTCCCATCCAAAGTTACTGGCTTTCCAGAGTATAAAAGGCAAGATCATAGAAATACCATTTCCTTCGCTTTTGCTACGAAGGGCAGAAAATAACAGAGGGTGACCTCAGAAGCAGCGTCATCTATAGCAGGCTGCACCTCTGACCCTAGGGGTAACTGGGAACTCAGCCGCCTGAGTGACCAGCACAGTCTCTGCCGCCTGAGTGACCGGCACAGTCTCCGCCGCCAGAGTGACCGGCACAGTCTCGCGGACGGTCCAGTCGCACCGCCCAAGGGACACTCAACTGTGAAGCAGGCATGCCCTGCATGAGTTTGCAGAAGCATCATTGACCGTTGATCCAGGAGGGAGCCTGCCAGGACTGCCCACGGCGGTGCTTTGAAGCAGGCACGCCCGGCATGAGTTTGCAGAAGCATCATTGACTGTTGATACAGGAGGGAGCCTGCCAGGACTGCCCTCGTGGTGCTTTGAAGCAGGCACGCTCTGCATGAGTTTGCAGCAGCATCATTGACTGTTGATCCAGGAGGGAGCCTGCCAGGACTGCCCTCGGCGGTGATTTGAAGCAGGCACGCCCTGCATGAGTTTGCAGCAGCATCATTGACTGTTGATACAGGAGGGAGCCTGCCAGGACTGCCCACGGCGGTGCTTTGAAGCAGGCACGCCCTGCATGAGTTTGCAGAAGCATCATTGACTGTTGATCCAGGAGGGAGCCTGCCAGGACTTGCCTCGGCGGTGCTTTGAAGCAGGCACGCCCTGCATGAGTTTGCAGCAGCATCATTGACTGTTGATCCAGGAGGGAGCCTGCCAGGACTGCCCACGGCGGTGCTTTGAAGTTGGCACGCCCTGAATGAGTTTGCAGCAGCATCATTGACTGTTGATACAGGAGGGAGCCTGCCAGGACTGTCTGCGGCGGTGCTTTGAAGCAGGCACGCCCTGCATGAGTTTGCAGCAGCATCATTGACTGTTGATCAGGAGGGGGCCTGCCAGGACTGCCCACGGCGGTGCTTTGAAGCAGGCACGCCCTGCATGAGTTAGCAGCAGCATCATTGCCTGTTGATACAGGAGGGAGCCTGCCAGGACTGTCCGCGGCGGTGCTTTGAAGCAGGCACACCCTGCATGAGTTTGCAGCAGCATCACTGACTGTTGATCAGGAGGGAGCCTGCCAGGACTGCCCACGGCGGTGCTTTGAAGCAGGCAGGCCCTGCATGAGTTTGCAGCAGCATCATTGCCTGTTGATACAGAAGGGAGCCTGCCAGGACTGCCCTCGGTGGTGCTTTGAAGCAGGCATGCCCTGCATGAGTTTGCAGCAGCATCATTGCCTGTTGATACAGGAGGGAGCCTGCCAGGACTGCCCACGGTGGTGCTTTGAAGCAGGCATGCCCTGCATGAGTTTGCAGCAGCATCATTGACTGTTGATACAGGAGGGAGCCTGCCAGGACTGTCCGCGGCAGTGCTTGAAGCAGGCATGCCCTGCATGAGTTTGCAGCAGCATCACTGACTGTTGATCAGGAGGGAGCCTGCCAGGACTGCCCACAGCGGTGCTTTGAAGCAGGCATGCCCTGCATGAGTTTGCAGAAGCATCATTGCCTGTTGATACAGGAGGGAGCCTGCCAGGACTGCCCTCGGTGGTGCTTTGAAGCAGGCATGCCCTGCATGAGTTTGCAGCAGCATCATTGCCTGTTGATACAGGAGGGAGCCTGCCCACGGCGGTGCTTTGAAGCAGGCATGCCCTGCATGAGTTTGCAGCAGCATCATTGACTGTTGATACAAGAGGGAGCCTGCCAGGACTGCCCGCGGCGGTGCTTTGAAGCAGGCACGCCCTGCATGAGTTTGCAGCAGCATCATTGACTGTTGATCAGGAGGGAGCCTGCCAGGACTGCCCTCGTGGTGCTTTGAAGCAGGCACGCCCTGCATGAGTTTGCAGCAGCATCATTGCCTGTTGATACAGGAGGGAGCCTGCCAGGACTGTCCGCGGCGGTGCTTTGAAGCAGGCACGCCCTGCATGAATTTGCAGCAGCATCATTGACTGTTGATCCAGGAGGGAGCCTGCCAGGACTGCCCACGGCGGTGCTTTGAAGAAGGCATGCCCTGCATGAGTTTGCAGCAGCATCATTGCCTGTTGATCCAGGAGGGAGCCTGCCAGGACTGCCCTCGGCGGTGCTTTGAAGCAGGCACGCCCTGCATGAGTTTGCAGCAGCATCATTGACTGTTGATCCAGGAGGGAGCCTGCCAGGACTGCCCTCGGCGGTGATTTGAAGCAGGCACGCCCTGCATGAGTTTGCAGCAGCATCATTGACTGTTGATACAGGAGGGAGCCTGCCAGGACTGCCCACGGCGGTGCTTTGAAGCAGGCACGCCCTGCATGAGTTTGCAGAAGCATCATTGACTGTTGATCCAGGAGGGAGCCTGCCAGGACTTGCCTCGGCGGTGCTTTGAAGCAGGCACGCCCTGCAGGAGTTTGCAGCAGCATCATTGACTGTTGATCCAGGAGGGAGCCTGCCAGGACTGCCCACGGCGGTGCTTTGAAGCAGGCAAGCCCTGAATGAGTTTGCAGCAGCATCATTGACTGTTGATACAGGAGGGAGCCTGCCAGGACTGTCTGCGGCGGTGCTTTGAAGCAGACACGCCCTGCATGAGTTTGCAGCAGCATCATTGACTGTTGATCAGGAGGGGGCCTGCCAGGACTGCCCACGGCGGTGCTTTGAAGCAGGCACGCCCTGCATGAGTTTGCAGCAGCATCATTGCCTGTTGATACAGGAGGGAGCCTGCCAGGACTGTCCGCGGTGGTGCTTTGAAGCAGGCACGCCTTGCATGAGTTTGCAGCAGCATCATTGACTGTTGATACAGGAGGGAGCCTGCCAGGACTGCCCTCGGCAGTGCTTTGAAGCAGGCACGCCCTGCATGAGTTTGCAGCAGCATCACTGACTGTTGATACAGGAGGGAGCCTGCCAGGACTGCCCACGGCGGTGCTTTGAAGCAGGCATGCCCTGCATGAGTTTGCAGCAGCATCATTGACTGTTGATACAGGAGGGAGCCTGTCAGGACTGTCCGCGGCGGTGCTTTGAAGCAGGCACGCCCTGCATGAGTTTGCAGCAGCATCATTGACTGTTGATACAGGAGGGAGCCTGCCAGGACTGCCCACAGTGGTGCTTTGAAGCAGGCACGCCCTGCATGAGTTTGCAGCAGCATCATTGACTGTTGATTCAGGAGGGAGCCTGTCAGGACTGTCCGCGGTGGTGCTTTGAAGCAGGCACGCCCTGCATGAGTTTGCAGCAGCATCATTGACTGTTGATACAGGAGGGAGCCTGCCAGGACTGCCCTCGGCGGTGCTTTGAAGCAGGCATGCCCTGCATGAGTTTGCAGCAGTATCATTGACTGTTGATCCAGGAGGGGCCTGCCAGGACTGCCCTCGGCGGTACTTTGAAGCAGGCATGCCCTGCATGAGTTTGTAGCAGCATCATTGACTGTTGATACAGGAGGGAGCCTGCCAGGACTGCCCACGGCGGTGCTTTGAAGCAGGCACGCCCTGCATGAGTTTGCAGCAGCATCACTGACTGTTGATCAGGAGGGAGCCTGCCAGGACTGCCCACGGCGGTGCTTTGAAGCAGGCATGCCCTGCATGAGTTTGCAGCAGCATCATTGACTGTTGATACAGGAGGGAGCCTGCCAGGACTGCCCTCGGCGGTGCTTTAAAGCAGGCATGCCCTGCATGAGTTTGCAGCAGCATCATTGACTGTTGATACAGGAGGGAGCCTGCCAGGACTGCCCTCGTGGTGCTTTGAAGCAGGCACGCCCTGCATGAGTTTGCAGCAGCATCATTGACTGTTGATCAGGAGGGAGCCTGTCAGGACTGCCCTCGGTGGTGCTTTGAAGCAGGCATGCCCTGCATGAGTTTGCAGCAGCATCATTGACTGTTGATACAGGAGGGAGCCTGCCAGGACTGCCCACGGCGGTGCTTTGAAGCAGGCACGCCTTGCATGAGTTTGCAGCAGCATCATTGACTGTTGATAAAGGAGGGAGCCTGTCAGGACTGTCCGCGGCGGTGCTTTGAAGCAGGCACGCCCTGCATGAGTTTGCAGCAGCATCATTGACTGTTGATACAGGAGGGAGCCTGCCAGGACTGCCCACGGCGGTGCTTTGAAGCAGGCACGCCCTGCATGAGTTTGCAGCAGCATCATTGACTGTTTATACAGGAGGGAGCCTGTCAGGACTGTCCGCGGCGGTGCTTTGAAGCAGGCACGCCCTGCATGAGTTTGCAGCAGCATCATTGACTGCTGATACAGGAGGGAGCCTGCCAGGACTGCCCACGGCGGTGCTTTGAAGCAGGCACGCCCTGCATGAGTTTGCAGCAGCGTCATTGCCTGTTGATACAGGAGGGAGCCTGCCAGGACTGCCCACGGCGGTGCTTTGAAGCAGGTATGCCCTGCATGAGTTTGCAGCAGCGGCATTGACTGTTGGTCAGGAGGGAGCCTGCCAGGACTGCCCTCGGCGGTGCTTTGAAGCAGGCACGCCCTGCATGAGTTTGCAGCAGCATCACTGACTGTTGATACAGGAGGGAGCCTGCCAGGACTGCCCACGGCGGTGCTTTGAAGCAGGCATGCCCTGCATGAGTTTGCAGCAGCATCATTGACTGTTGATACAGGAGGGAGCCTGTCAGGACTGTCCGCGGCGGTGCTTTGAAGCAGGCACGCCCTGCATGAGTTTGCAGCAGCATCATTGACTGTTGATACAGGAAGGAGCCTGCCAGGACTGCCCACAGTGGTGCTTTGAAGCAGGCACGCCCTGCATGAGTTTGCAGCAGCATCATTGACTGTTGATACAGGAGGGAGCCTGTCAGGACTGTCCGCGGCGGTGCTTTGAAGCAGGCACGCCCTGCATGAGTTTGCAGCAGCATCATTGACTGTTGATACAGGAGGGAGCCTGCCAGGACTGCCCTCGGCGGTGCTTTGAAGCAGGCATGCCCTGCATGAGTTTGCAGCAGCATCATTGACTGTTGATCCAGGAGGGGCCTGCCAGGACTGCCCTCGGCGGTGCTTTGAAGCAGGCATGCCCTGCATGAGTTTGCAGCAGCATCATTGACTGTTGATACAGGAGGGAGCCTGCCAGGAATGCCCACGGCGGTGCTTTGAAGCAGGCACGCCCTGCATGAGTTTGCAGCAGCATCACTGACTGTTGATCAGGAGGGAGCCTGCCAGGACTGCCCACGGCGGTGCTTTGAAGCAGGCATGCCCTACACGAGTTTGCAGCAGCATCATTGACTGTTGATACAGGAGGGAGCCTGCCAGGACTGCCCTCGGCGGTGCTTTGAAGCAGGCATGCCCTGCATGAGTTTGCAGCAGCATCATTGACTGTTGATACAGGAGGGAGCCTGCCAGGACTGCCCTCGTGGTGCTTTGAAGCAGGCACGCCCTGCATGAGTTTGCAGCAGCATCATTGACTGTTGATCAGGAGGGAGCCTGTCAGGACTGCCCTCGGTGGTGCTTTGAAGCAGGCATGCCCTGCATGAGTTTGCAGCAGCATCATTGACTGTTGATACAGGAGGGAGCCTGCCAGGACTGCCCGCGGCGGTGCTTTGAAGCAGGCACGCCTTGCATGAGTTTGCAGCAGCATAATTGACTGTTGATAAAGGAGGGAGCCTGTCAGGACTGTCCGCGGCGGTGCTTTGAAGCAGGCACGCCCTGCATGAGTTTGCAGCAGCATCATTGACTGTTGATACAGGAGGGAGCCTGCCAGGACTGCCCACGGCGGTGCTTTGAAGCAGGCACGCCCTGCATGAGTTTGCAGCAGCATCATTGACTGTTGATACAGGAGGGAGCCTGTCAGGACTGTCCGTGGCGGTGCTTTGAAGCAGGCACGCCCTGCATGAGTTTGCAGCAGCATCATTGACTGCTGATACAGGAGGGAGCCTGCCAGGACTGCCCACGGCGGTGCTTTGAAGCAGGCACGCCCTGCATGAGTTTGCAGCAGCGTCATTGACTGTTGGTCAGGAGGGAGCCTGCCAGGACTGCCCTCGGCGGTGCTTTGAAGCAGGCACGCCCTGCATGAGTTTGCAGCAGCATCACTGACTGTTGATACAGGAGGGAGCCTGCCAGGACTGCCCACGGCGGTGCTTTGAAGCAGGCATGCCCTGCATGAGTTTGCAGCAGCATCATTGACTGTTGATACAGGAGGGAGCCTGTCAGGACTGTCCGCGGCGGTGCTTTGAAGCAGGAACGCCCTGCATGAGTTTGCAGCAGCATCATTGACTGTTGATACAGGAGGGAGCCTGCCAGGACTGCCCACAGCGGTGCTTTGAAGCAGGCACGCCCTGCATGAGTTTGCAGCAGCATCATTGACTGTTGATACAGGAGGGAGCCTGCCAGGACTGCCCTCGTGGTGCTTTGAAGCAGGCACGCCCTGCATGAGTTTGCAGCAGCATCATTGACTGTTGATCAGGAGGGAGCCTGTCAGGACTGTCCACGGTGGTGCTTTGAAGCAGGCACGCCCTGCATGAGTTTGCAGCAGCATCATTGACTGTTGATCAGGAGGGAGCCTGCCAGGACTGCCCTCGGTGGTGCTTTGAAACAGGCACGCCCTGCATGAGTTTGCAGCAGCATCATTGACTGTTGATACAGGAGGGAGCCTGCCAGGACTGCCCTCGGTGGTGCTTTGAAGCAGGCACGCCCTGCATGAGTTTGCAGCAGCATCATTGCCTGTTGATACAGGAGGGGGCCTGCCAGGACTGCCCACAGCGGTGCTTTGAAGCAGGCATGCCCTGCATGAGTTTGCAAAGCATCATTGCCTGTTGATACAGGAGGGAGCCTGCCAGGACTGCCCTCGGTGGTGCTTTGAAGCAGGCATGCCCTGCATGAGTTTGCAGCAGCATCATTGCCTGTTGATACAGGAGGGAGCCTGCCAGGACTGCCCTCGGTGGTGCTTTGAAGCAGGCACGCCTTGCATGAGTTTGCAGCAGCATCACTGACTGTTGATCAGGAGGGAGCCTGCCAGGACTGCCCACAGCGGTGCTTTGAAGCAGGCATGCCCTGCATGAGTTTGCAGAAGCATCATTGCCTGTTGATACAGGAGGGAGCCTGCCAGGACTGCCCTCGGTGGTGCTTTGAAGCAGGCATGCCCTGCATGAGTTTGCAGCAGCATCATTGCCTGTTGATACAGGAGGGAGCCTGCCAGGACTGCCCACGGTGGTGCTGTGAAGCAGGCATGCCCTGCATGAGTTTGCAGCAGCATCATTGCCTGTTGATACAGGAGGGAGCCTGCCCACGGCGGTGCTTTGAAGCAGGCATGCCCTGCATGAGTTTGCAGCAGCATCATTGACTGTTGATACAAGAGGGAGCCTGCCAGGACTGCCCGCGGCGGTGCTTTGAAGCAGGCACGCCCTGCATGAGTTTGCAGCAGCATCATTGACTGTTGATCAGGAGGGAGCCTTCCAGGACTGCCCTCGTGGTGCTTTGAAGCAGGCACGCCCTGCATGAGTTTGCAGCAGCATCATTGCCTGTTGATACAGGAGGGAGCCTGCCAGGACTGTCCGCGGCGGTGCTTTGAAGCAGGCACGCCCTGCATGAGTTTGCAGCAGCATCATTGACTGTTGATCCAGGAGGGAGCCTGCCAGGACTGCCCACGGCGGTGCTTTGAAGAAGGCATGCCCTGCATGAGTTTGCAGCAGCATCATTGCCTGTTGATCCAGGAGGGAGCCTGCCAGGACTGCCCTCGGCGGTGCTTTGAAGCAGGCACGCCCTGCATGAGTTTGCAGCAGCATCATTGACTGTTGATCCAGGAGGGAGCCTGCCAGGACTGCCCTCGGCGGTGATTTGAAGCAGGCACGCCCTGCATGAGTTTGCAGCAGCATCATTGACTGTTGATACAGGAGGGAGCCTGCCAGGACTGCCCACGGCGGTGCTTTGAAGCAGGCACGCCCTGCATGAGTTTGCAGAAGCATCATTGACTGTTGATCCAGGAGGGAGCCTGCCAGGACTTGCCTCGGCGGTGCTTTGAAGCAGGCACGCCCTGCATGAGTTTGCAGCAGCATCATTGACTGTTGATCCAGGAGGGAGCCTGCCAGGACTGCCCGAGGCGGTGCTTTGAAGCAGGCAAGCCCTGAATGAGTTTGCAGCAGCATCATTGACTGTTGATACAGGAGGGAGCCTGCCAGGACTGTCTGCGGCGGTGCTTTGAAGCAGACACGCCCTGCATGAGTTTGCAGCAGCATCATTGACTGTTGATCAGGAGGGGGCCTGCCAGGACTGCCCACGGCGGTGCTTTGAAGCAGGCACGCCCTGCATGAGTTTGCAGCAGCATCATTGCCTGTTGATACAGGAGGGAGCCTGCCAGGACTGTCCGCGGTGGTGCTTTGAAGCAGGCACGCCTTGCATGAGTTTGCAGCAGCATCATTGACTGTTGATCAGGAGGGAGCCTGCCAGGACTGCCCACGGCGGTGCTTTGAAGCAGGCATGCCCTGCATGAGTTTGCAGAAGCATCATTGACTGTTGATACAGGAGGGAGCCTGCCAGGACTGCCCTCGGCGGTGCTTTGAAGCAGGCACGCCCTGCATGAGTTTGCAGCAGCATCACTGACTGTTGATACAGGAGGGAGCCTGCCAGGACTGCCCACGGCGGTGCTTTGAAGCAGGCATGCCCTGCATGAGTTTGCAGCAGCATCATTGACTGTTGATACAGGAGGGAGCCTGTCAGGACTGTCCGCGGCGGTGCTTTGAAGCAGGCACGCCCTGCATGAGTTTGCAGCAGCATCATTGACTGTTGATACAGGGGGGAGCCTGCCAGGACTGCCCACAGTGGTGCTTTGAAGCAGGCACGCCCTGCATGAGTTTGCAGCAGCATCATTGACTGTTGATTCAGGAGGGAGCCTGTCAGGACTGTCCGCGGTGGTGCTTTGAAGCAGGCACGCCCTGCATGAGTTTGCAGCAGCATCATTGACTGTTGATACAGGAGGGAGCCTGCCAGGACTGCCCACAGTGGTGCTTTGAAGCAGGCACGCCCTGCATGAGTTTGCAGCAGCATCATTGACTGTTGATCCAGGAGGGAGCCTGCCAGGACTGCCCTCGGCGGTGATTTGAAGCAGGCACGCCCTGCATGAGTTTGCAGCAGCATCATTGACTGTTGATACAGGAGGGAGCCTGCCAGGACTGCCCACGGCGGTGCTTTGAAGCAGGCACGCCCTGCATGAGTTTGCAGAAGCATCATTGACTGTTGATCCAGGAGGGAGCCTGCCAGGACTTGCCTCGGCGGTGCTTTGAAGCAGGCACGCCCTGCATGAGTTTGCAGCAGCATCATTGACTGTTGATCCAGGAGGGAGCCTGCCAGGACTGCCCGAGGCAGTGCTTTGAAGCAGGCAAGCCCTGAATGAGTTTGCAGCAGCATCATTGACTGTTGATACAGGAGGGAGCCTGCCAGGACTGTCTGCGGCGGTGCTTTGAAGCAGACACGCCCTGCATGAGTTTGCAGCAGCATCATTGACTGTTGATCAGGAGGGGGCCTGCCAGGACTGCCCACGGCGGTGCTTTGAAGCAGGCACGCCCTGCATGAGTTTGCAGCAGCATCATTGCCTGTTGATACAGGAGGGAGCCTGCCAGGACTGTCCGCGGTGGTGCTTTGAAGCAGGCACGCCTTGCATGAGTTTGCAGCAGCATCATTGACTGTTGATCAGGAGGGAGCCTGCCAGGACTGCCCACGGCGGTGCTTTGAAGCAGGCATGCCCTGCATGAGTTTGCAGAAGCATCATTGACTGTTGATACAGGAGGGAGCCTGCCAGGACTGCCCTCGGCGGTGCTTTGAAGCAGGCACGCCCTGCATGAGTTTGCAGCAGCATCACTGACTGTTGATACAGGAGGGAGCCTGCCAGGACTGCCCACGGCGGTGTTTTGAAGCAGGCATGCCCTGCATGAGTTTGCAGCAGCATCATTGACTGTTGATACAGGAGGGAGCCTGTCAGGACTGTCCGCGGCGGTGCTTTGAAGCAGGCACGCCCTGCATGAGTTTGCAGCAGCATCATTGACTGTTGATACAGGGGGAGCCTGCCAGGACTGCCCACAGTGGTGCTTTGAAGCAGGCACGCCCTGCATGAGTTTGCAGCAGCATCATTGACTGTTGATTCAGGAGGGAGCCTGTCAGGACTGTCCGCGGTGGTGCTTTGAAGCAGGCACGCCCTGCATGAGTTTGCAGCAGCATCATTGACTGTTGATACAGGAGGGAGCCTGCCAGGACTGCCCACGGCGGTGCTTTGAAGCAGGCACGCCCTGCATGAGTTTGCAGCAGCATCACTGACTGTTGATCAGGAGGGAGCCTGCCAGGACTGCCCACGGTGGTGCTTTGAAGCAGGCATGCCCTGCATGAGTTTGCAGCAGCATCATTGACTGTTGATACAGGAGGGAGCCTGCCAGGACTGCCCTCGGCGGTGCTTTGAAGCAGGCATGCCCTGCATGAGTTTGCAGCAGCATCATTGACTGTTGATACAGGAGGGAGCCTGCCAGGACTGCCCTCGTGGTGCTTTGAAGCAGGCACGCCCTGCATGAGTTTGCAGCAGCATCATTGACTGTTGATCAGGAGGGAGCCTGTCAGGACTGCCCTCGGTGGTGCTTTGAAGCAGGCATGCCCTGCATGAGTTTGCAGCAGCATCATTGACTGTTGATACAGGAGGGAGCCTGCCAGGACTGCCCACGGCGGTGCTTTGAAGCAGGCACGCCTTGCATGAGTTTGCAGCAGCATCATTGACTGTTGATAAAGGAGGGAGCCTGTCAGGACTGTCCGCGGCGGTGCTTTGAAGCAGGCACGCCCTGCATGAGTTTGCAGCAGCATCATTGACTGTTGATACAGGAGGGAGCCTGCCAGGACTGCCCACGGCGGTGCTTTGAAGCAGGCACGCCCTGCATGAGTTTGCAGCAGCATCATTGACTGTTGATACAGGAGGGAGCCTGTCAGGACTGTCCGCGGCGGTGCTTTGAAGCAGGCACGCCCTGCATGAGTTTGCAGCAGCATCATTGACTGCTGATACAGGAGGGAGCCTGCCAGGACTGCCCACGGCGGTGCTTTGAAGCAGGCACGCCCTGCATGAGTTTGCAGCAGCGTCATTGCCTGTTGATACAGGAGGGAGCCTGCCAGGACTGCCCACGGCGGTGCTTTGAAGCAGGTATGCCCTGCATGAGTTTGCAGCAGCGTCATTGACTGTTGGTCAGGAGGGAGCCGGCCAGGACTGCCCATGGCGGTGCTTTGAAGCAGGCATGCCCTGCATGAGTTTGCAGCAGCATCATTGACTGTTGATACAGGAGGGAGCCTGTCAGGACTGTCCGCGGCGGTGCTTTGAAGCAGGCACGCCCTGCATGAGTTTGCAGCAGCATCATTGACTGTTGATACAGGAGGGAGCCTGCCAGGACTGCCCACAGTGGTACTTTGAAGCAGGCACGCCCTGCATGAGTTTGCAGCAGCATCATTGACTGTTGATACAGGAGGGAGCCTGTCAGGACTGTCCGCGGCGGTGCTTTGAAGCAGGCACGCCCTGCATGAGTTTGCAGCAGCATCATTGACTGTTGATACAGGAGGGAGCCTGCCAGGACTGCCCTCGGCGGTGCTTTGAAGCAGGCATGCCCTGCATGAGTTTGCAGCAGCATCATTGACTGTTGATCCAGGAGGGGCCTGCCAGGACTGCCCTCGGCGGTGCTTTGAAGCAGGCATGCCCTGCATGAGTTTGCAGCAGCATCATTGACTGTTGATACAGGAGGGAGCCTGCCAGGAATGCCCACGGCGGTGCTTTGAAGCAGGCACGCCCTGCATGAGTTTGCAGCAGCATCACTGACTGTTGATCAGGAGGGAGCCTGCCAGGACTGCCCACGGCAGTGCTTTGAAGCAGGCATGCCCTACACGAGTTTGCAGCAGCATCATTGACTGTTGATACAGGAGGGAGCCTGCCAGGACTGCCCTCGGCGGTGCTTTGAAGCAGGCATGCCCTGCATGAGTTTGCAGCAGCATCATTGACTGTTGATATAGGAGGGAGCCTGCCAGGACTGCCCTCGTGGTGCTTTGAAGCAGGCACGCCCTGCATGAGTTTGCAGCAGCATCATTGACTGTTGATCAGGAGGGAGCCTGTCAGGACTGCCCTCGGTGGTGCTTTGAAGCAGGCATGCCCTGCATGAGTTTGCAGCAGCATCATTGACTGTTGATACAGGAGGGAGCCTGCCAGGACTGCCCACGGCGGTGCTTTGAAGCAGGCACGCCTTGCATGAGTTTGCAGCAGCATAATTGACTGTTGATAAAGGAGGGAGCCTGTCAGGACTGTCCGCGGCGGTGCTTTGAAGCAGGCACGCCCTGCATGAGTTTGCAGCAGCATCATTGACTGTTGATACAGGAGGGAGCCTGCCAGGACTGCCCACGGCGGTGCTTTGAAGCAGGCATGCCCTGCATGAGTTTGCAGCAGCATCATTGACTGTTGATACAGGAGGGAGCCTGTCAGGACTGTCCGCGGCGGTGCTTTCAAGCAGGCACGCCCTGCATGAGTTTGCAGCAGCATCATTGACTGCTGATACAGGAGGGAGCCTGCCAGGACTGCCCACGGCGGTGCTTTGAAGCAGGCACGCCCTGCATGAGTTTGCAGCAGCGTCATTGCCTGTTGATACAGGAGGGAGCCTGCCAGGACTGCCCACGGCGGTGCTTTGAAGCAGGTATGCCCTGCATGAGTTTGCAGCAGCGTCATTGACTGTTGGTCAGGAGGGAGCCTGCCAGGACTGCCCTCGGCGGTGCTTTGAAGCAGGCACGCCCTGCATGAGTTTGCAGCAGCATCACTGACTGTTGATACAGGAGGGAGCCTGCCAGGACTGCCCACGGCGGTGCTTTGAAGCAGGCATGCCCTGCATGAGTTTGCAGCAGCATCATTGACTGTTGATACAGGAGGGAGCCTGTCAGGACTGTCCGCGGCGGTGCTTTGAAGCAGGCACGCCCTGCATGAGTTTGCAGCAGCATCATTGACTGTTGATACAGGAGGGAGCCTGCCAGGACTGCCCACAGCGGTGCTTTGAAGCAGGCACACCCTGCATGAGTTTGCAGCAGCATCATTGACTGTTGATACAGGAGGGAGCCTGCCAGGACTGCCCTCGTGGTGCTTTGAAGCAGGCACGCCCTGCATGAGTTTGCAGCAGCATCATTGACTGTTGATCAGGAGGGAGCCTGTCAGGACTGTCCACGGTGGTGCTTTGAAGCAGGCACGCCCTGCATGAGTTTGCAGCAGCATCATTGACTGTTGATCAGGAGGGAGCCTGCCAGGACTGCCCTCGGTGGTGCTTTGAAACAGGCACGCCCTGCATGAGTTTGCAGCAGCATCATTGACTGTTGATACAGGAGGGAGCCTGCCAGGACTGCCCTCGGTGGTGCTTTGAAGCAGGCACGCCCTGCATGAGTTTGCAGCAGCATCATTGCCTGTTGATACAGGAGGGGGCCTGCCAGGACTGCCCTTGTGGTGCTTTGAAGCAGGCACGCCCTGCATGAGTTTGCAGCAGCATCATTGACTGTTGATCAGGAGGGAGCCTGCCAGGACTGCCCTCGGTGGTGCTTTGAAGCAGGCACACCCTGCATGAGTTTGCAGCAGCATCATTGACTGTTGATCAGGAGGGAGCCTGTCAGGACTCTCTGCGGCAGTGCTTTGAAGCAGGCACGCCCTGCATGAGTTTGCAGCAGCATCATTGACTGTTGATCAGGAGGAAGCCTGTCAGGACTCTCCGCGGCAGTGCTTTGAAGCAGGCACGCCCTGCATGAGTTTGCAGCAGCATCATTGACTGTTGATACAGGAGGGAGCCTGCCAGGACTGCCCACAGCGGTGCTTTGAAGCAGGCACGCCCTGCATGAGTTTGCAGCAGCATCATTGACTGTTGATACAGGAGGGAGCCTGTCAGGACTGTCCGCGGCGGTGCTTTGAAGCAGGCACATCCTGCATGAGTTTGCAGCAGCATCTTTGACTGTTGATACAGGAGGGAGCCTGCCAGGACTGTCCGCGGCGGTGCTTTGAAGCAGGCACGCCCTGCATGAGTTTACAGCAGCATCATTGCCTGTTGATACAGGAGGGGACCTGACAGGACTGCCCTCGTGGTGCTTTGAAGCAGGCACGCCCTGCATGAGTTTGCAGCAGCATCATTGACTGTTGATCAGGAGGGAGCCTGCCAGGACTGCCCTCGGTGGTGCTTTGAAGCAGGCACGCCCTGCATGAGTTTGCAGCAGCATCATTGACTGTTGATCAGGAGGGAGCCTGCCAGGACTGCCCTCGGTGGTGCTTTGAAACAGGCACGCCCTGCATGAGTTTGCAGCAGCATCATTGACTGTTGATACAGGAGGGAGCCTGCCAGGACTGCCCTCGGTGGTGCTTTGAAGCAGGCACGCCCTGCATGAGTTTGCAGCAGCATCATTGCCTGTTGATACAGGAGGGGGCCTGCCAGGACTGCCCTCGTGGTGCTTTGAAGCAGGCACGCCCTGCATGAGTTTGCAGCAGCATCATTGACTGTTGATACAGGAGGGAGCCTGCCAGGACTGCCCTCAGCGGTGCTTTGAAGCAGGCACGCCCTGCATGAGTTTGCAGCAGCATCATTGACTGTTGATACAGGAGGGAGCCTGCCAGGACTGCCCTCGTGGTGCTTTGAAGCAGGCATGCCCTGCATGAGTTTGCAGCAGCATCATTGCCTGTTGATACAGGAGGGGGCCTGCCAGGACTGCCCTCGTGGTGCTTTGAAGCAGGCATGCCCTGCATGAGTTTGCAGCAGCATCATTGACTGTTGATCCAGGAGGGAGCCTGCCAGGACTGCCCACGTCGGTGCTTTGAAGCAGGCACGCCCTGCATGAGTTTGCAGAAGCATTATTGACTGTTGATACAGGAGGGAGCCTGCCAGGACTGCCCTTGTGGTGCTTTGAAGCAGGCACGCCCTGCATGAGTTTGCAGCAGCATCATTGACTGTTGATCCAGGAGGGAGCCTGCCAGGACTGCCCTCGGCGGTGATATGAAGCAGGCACGCCCTGCATGAGTTTGCAGCAGCATCATTGACTGTTGATACAGGAGGGAGCCTGCCAGGACTGCCCACGGCGGTGCTTTGAAGCAGGCACGCCCTGCATGAGTTTGCAGAAGCATCATTGACTGTTGATCCAGGAGGGAGCCTGCCAGGACTTGCCTCGGCAGTGCTTTGAAGCAGGCACGCCCTGCATGAGTTTGCAGCAGCATCATTGACTGTTGATCCAGGAAGGAGCCTGCCAGGACTGCCCACGGCGGTGCTTTGAAGCAGGCACGCCCTGAATGATTTTGAAGCAGCATCATTGACTGTTGATACAGGAGGGAGCCTGCCAGGACTGTCTGCGGCGGTGCTTTGAAGCAGGCACGCCCTGCATGAGTTTGCAGCAGGATCATTGACTGTTGATCAGGAGGGGGCCTGCCAGGACTGCCCAAGGCGGTGCTTTGAAGCAGGCACGCCCTTCATGAGTTTGCAGCAGCATCATTGCCTGTTGATACAGGAGGGAGCCTGCCAGGACTGTCCGCGGCGGTGCTTTGAAGCAGGCACGCCTTGCATGAGTTTGCAGCAGCATCATTGACTGTTGATCAGGAGGTGTGAAAGTTGAAGAAATTGATGTACATAGACAGCATTCATCCCCCTTCTTCTCCCGCTCCTCTCCCTGTGAGCACCATGAATACCGTAAACTATTGACCGTATCACTCTGCCAGTAAAGGCCCCTACCCCTGTGCATATGTACAGCCAACTTAGGCACCATGGCCTTTTTACCCGTTAGGATCTCTGGTTTCCCTCCTGCGCGTATCTTAACCCCCCCCCCCCTCTCTCATGCATAGACCCTGAAGCCCTCTCCCTCTGCGCGACCCCGCTGTGAAAGGCAACTCTCCCCCTTGACTCGCACAAAACCCCCCCCCTATTCCTTCTTGAAGAGGCATCCTTCGCCTTAGCTGACGTAGCCCTCCCCAGCTGCACCTGACTGCCCCCGCTCTCTCATATACGGGTCATAAGATCTCTCGCTCTCTGTGTGACTCTGCCCTTGTGTCCACCCTGGCTACCCCTCCCTCCTCCTCACGTGGGCAGGTCATAAACCTTTCTCTTCTGCAAGACCCAGTCCTTGAGAGTCACGGCCGCGCCTGACCAACACCTCCTACCCTTCCATGAATGCCCCTCTGTTGACAAGCCTTCCCCCTGCGCTCGATTGTCCACGCGACATGAATACCACTCCTTTGATGACCCTTTCCCCCGAGTCCGGCTGACCACACATGTCCGAGGCCATCGCCTGGGCCAGGAGATACCATTTACTGCCCTTATTGTATGTAGTCACTCCCCTTCAAAGGATCCTCTATTGGTCTTAGCCACCCCACCCCTTGGGCTATGATCAGGCGTACACATCCTACGAAACACTCAGCTGCGTGATTGCCCTCCCCTCTTATCAGCAGGTCAAGGGTCCCCATTGTGAATGTATGTGGGTAGGATCACCACGAGGATTATAGGATCACCACGAGGATTATAGGGATGTCTTTCTTTTGCGTCATACAGTCCTGATTGTGTTATCAAGTGTTCTGCAGGGTATAAAAACAAGAGTCTCAGCTCACTTGTTAGAGCACCTCCCGAAAGACACTGTGTTTCGTGTCCGAAATGACTGGCTCTCCTCATGAGAAATAAACTCTGTTCTTGATTCCTGCTACCAGCGCCCGTCTCTTTTTTTTTGGTAATTATTCAACATGGGAACTAAGAGGCGGTTTGCGCCAGCGGCCTGGGCATCGATAGGATTACGGGCTCGTTTTCTACAATTGGCGTCCCAACGCGGGGTCCATCAGTGACATGGGGTTCGGTAAGAGAGATCCAGACGAAGAAGTGAACGTCTAAATGATCGGGGCATGCCTGCCTTGAGAGGGCCCTCGCCCGGCTGCCGATCGACAGAACTTCACCAATTCTGAACGGACCTCTCTTGAAGTGACCTATTGTCCTGACTGGAATCCCACAGGAATGCTACATGGAGTAAGAGAACGAACGGGCGCTGGAGGAGGAAGTCGAAGAACTGTCCGTATGGTCCGGTCCGGGTAAGATTAAGTAGGGCATTTTTATGCCTGATTGGTAGGGTGGTTCTATCCACCTGATTGATTGTTTGTATTGAAAATCGGTATTTGTATACCGAAATTGTTGGTATTGGTTCATTTAGCTTTGAGGGCTACTTGACATATTGGTTCTCTTCTGAGAACGAGACATTCTCTGTTTTCAAACAGCGGCGAATAGGAACGTCGTCCCTCTTTGCAGATAGAGAAGGGTAGGTAATGCAGACTTTTGTCCCCGGTAATTAATCCGTCATGCCTACTTTTCTCCCCACTGAATTGTTTGAAGTCGATTAATAATCGATTGTTGTTCTTTGAGAATTGTTTGAAGTCGATTAATAATCGATTGTTGTTCTCTGAGATCTTCCCTGTCTACAAACTGAGACGAGTAGAAATATTCTGTCTTCCTTTTTGGATAGCGAAGGGCAGGTAATGCAGACATTTGTCCCCGTTGTAATCCGTCATGCCTGTTTTTCTCCCCACTGATTGGTTGGTTGCCTGGACATTGTTGTTCCAGGAATTGTTTCGTTTGAGGTATTTTCTGCCTGCAAACAACGTGGAATAGAAATATTCTATCTAGTCTTTGCAAGTAGTAAAGGGTAGGTTATGCCCCTTTGTGAATTCGTCAGTCCTACCCACTCCCCACTGTTTGGGGGGTAGCTCGCATGGTCCGCCCAGGAGACTACCCTTATGGAGGACATATGCTCCCCGCTCATGGGCCATTTAGTGGAGGTAGACCATCTGGTCCGTCCAGGAGGCTACCCTAGTAGATGGAAGTACATCGCTCGGTCTGTCCAGGATGATACCCTAATGAAGGAATATATGTTCCCCTTTTGATCGATAATCTCGTTCCACCCCGGACCATTTATTGGAGGGAACTCGTCTGGTCCGTCCAGAAGTACCCCCTAGTGAAAAGGACACATAAAAATATGAAGTGATCACCGCTCCCTACTAACAGAAAGCTTTAGCTCGAAACACGCTAAGGAAGAGAAAGAAAAATAGAAAAAGAAATCAGGCTAAGTCAGTAACCCCCTGATGAGCTTTTGACTTCACTAAAAATAAGAAACATTAGGAATAGTTCGTAACAAGAAATATAAAATGGCGAAAAGTTTGGCAGCAAAAATAGCCACGAGGTAGCTAGGCTTCACTGCCTGTTCCTGCTCCCAACATGTCTGCCTCATTGCCCGCCACGCCCAAATAACGGTCACATGAAATAGAAACAATCCAATAGGTACCTACCCCCATTCCGGAAGTTCCCAAAGTGCAACAGGTCCGCGGTTACGCCCATCCGGAAGGCGAGGCCTCGAGGCACGAGGGGCTCGCCTGACCACGGTCGGGAGGAGATGATGTTGGGCAGGCGGTCCAAAGAATGGCAGAGTCCTCTCCTTCTCTCCTCTTCCGCTGCCCTGCAGGCCACGGGGGGGGGGGCTGTCTTGCCTCAGCCACCGACCACCCCCCCCCTTCTGTCTCTCGCCTGGTCCGACCCACGAAGAAGGCCGAAGCCAGGGGCGAGAATGGCGGCAAATCAAGTAGTCCCGCCACATGTCAAATTCCTGGATAGTTACAGGTAGTGCCGCCACATGTCGATGCCTGGACAGTTCCAGATAGTCCCGCCACATGTCAAGAGGAAAAGGGGGGGCTGTCTTGCCTCAGCCGCCGACCACCCCCCCCCCATCTTCAATAGCCAGCACGGCCAATATCGAAACGACGGAGCCGAGTAACGGCGCGGGGTCGCTGGAAGGGGGAGGTGATGCGAACGAGCCTCCCCCACCTCCCTCCAGGTGGAGGCTTCCAGCGACACCCCACTGCTCTTACTTAAAGAGGGTCAACATCATAAAGCGGTCTTCTGCCCAGGACGGGCACACGCTCCATGCCTTTTCCCCTCAACCTTGAAGATTCTATAAGAGCCGGGGGGCACCTCGATCCCTCCGCATGGGTGCCCCCGCCCCCTTCACTGGGAACCACGACACCGGTGCAACTCCTGCCGGCACCAGCCTCGGATTGGAAATGGCTAAAATGAAGCCACGGCACGGACTTGTTCAGTTCCGGAGGAACGCCAGGATGACCCGGTAGGAAAATTGTTGCCGCCCTTCCCACTCTTTGACTCATGGTCCATATTTGCTAAACTGTTAACCACATAGCACAAAACTTTTTGAACTACCAACGGAAAGTTCTGGGCCAACCACGCGAGACTAGAGACTTTCTGACTGTGCTGGAACTTGCCTGACCCCACCTAAAATGGCGCCGCCACAAAATGAAACGTATTTGAATAAACTTTGTTGCACCCAGATTGCGCAGCTTGTTGCCCCGAGATCTATGTGCAGTTTTTGGATAATGAAAGTAGATATGAAGGGCGTTGAGTATGTGCTTGGAATATGAATTGACTTAGGGTGGGTACTGATTATGATTTGGAAAATGAATTGGTGTAACTTAGATAACGAATGAGTATTGGATAATGAATTTTTGAATGAATTCTTGACATGCATCATGCTTACTCTGTAAGGAAATTTTAATACGATTTTATTTGCACTGCTGCACTTTATGCAATGAACTGCCACCAATTTCGTTTATTAAAAGTATTTTGAAGAAGAAAGCATGGTCGTAGCAATTGCATTAATGAGTTTTGGATGCCTTACTACTGTGTGCGAAGAGTAAGTATGATGAAGGATGTAGATCAAAAGGGATCAGATATTTAGCAGCTACCTTATGTGCCACAAGCAGCCGGAAAAGTGTTTCAGATACCCTTAAAATGACACCACAGAAAATGCCACCTGACCGTCACCCTTGCACCCGATAAAGAGGGTTACGACCAAGTAGCTCATGTAGATACTCAGATCGTCAATGATTGTCTATCTGACACCACTGGTCCCTCTGGGCTTAAACGCCGAGATGGCAGGGGAATGCAGTACGAGGAGATGGGGCGAGTGTGTGGTAGGTAAAAGCATTTTCGAACTACTGCATGATGATGTGCCTTGAATGCTGCCCCCCACCCCTTCTTTTCCTCCCTTCTGCAGGTCGCGTCAGAATGTCGGCTGAGGTGTGGAAGAGCGACGGTTGGACCACCGACGAAAAAGGGATTATGTGTTTAGTCGTTATAACGATAGATTTTTAAAAGACGTAGGCTTAACATGACTGTTCCTCCTTAGGCATAGCGACTGAGAGGATGGACTGACATAGAAACTGGACAGGTACTGAATGACGAAAAATTGACTAGAAATGACGTGTTAAATAATGTAACTGGACGTTTGACTAGGTAGGGACAGGACAAAGAAAAATTATACGGGTAAGGGTTGCCACGGCACCACCCGTCTGGGAAGTTAGAAATGTTGCTGATGTTCAAAATGCACTACCCCCTTTCTCGCACTCTTATAGATATAGCCAAGCTGTCCGACTGTTCTCCCGATCAATACTTGCCGTTGCCTCAGCCTGGAGAACTTCCCGCCAAAGGAGGGAACAGAAAAATGGCTTAAGATCCAACCATGGGTAACTAGCACGACCAGGTTAATTACTGATCGACCAGCCGAGGTGTGAGTATTGGTAATTGGGAACGCTCGCAGGCGTGACAAGCGAGAAGGGAAAGGGGGGAAGGGTAGAAAGAGCTAAGCACGTAGATAAAACAGGATAGTAAAGATACATAGGATATACATATAAAAACAGATCTTGTAGGCTAACAATTGTTTCCTGTCTTGTCATGAATGTCTTGTATATGTGTAATACATGTGCCGTCTTCCCTATCTGAGTTTGTGTGTGTGTAATGTATGAATTTATGTCTTCCCTCTGTCTGTATCTGCGTGCTACCTGACCTTTGCTGTTCCGTGTTGTGAGCGCACTAAATGACCTATTTTTGTACACGTCTCTCTCTCTCTCTCTCTCTCTCTCTCTCTCTCTCTCTCTCTCTCTCTCTCTCTCTCTCTCTCTCCCTACATGTCATACGTGTACCGAATGGCTCGTTTAGATTGCGGACGACTCACACTCTCTATGAGAGTCTCCCTATTCTCTCTCCCTCATTGGTAAAATTGTGCCCCACCGGCACCAGTCTGATTTGATACATATTGAACGCGAAGGTGTTCAGCGAAATTGACCGAAACTAAAATGATTGTATCTCGCCATATTACTGCCTCTCCTTTCTGCAAAATGAATGAACTTGAATTGGCTGAGAAGGAAAGGACAGGTAAGACGACTAAAGTCCCCCAAATCTGGCCATTTATAGGGGAACTGTATGTCAATGGCACCTTATGTCTGTTCTTCAGAGACGAACGCCAACGTCCAGATTGAACCCCCAACGCCCGGATTGCCCCACCCCCCCCCTTTGCACCCAAGCGCAAGCGCCCAAAGCATCCCCGCCCCATTTTTGATAAACACCAATTGCTGTCCCGAATATAAACTTGATGCACATGAGTAGCTGTTGACCATCGAGAAGACCCTGTTTTGCCTGACTCTCGATAATGGCACCCCCGCCCTGTTCGAAAAGGTTAACCAGTCCTGATGGGAAATGCTCTGTAATGCTGAATATGATGTAATGCACAGTTGATGGGAACCTCATTTACCCCACTTGATTTATGAATATAAGACGATGAATAGATCTGCCATGAGCCCAGTAGGAATACTGACACATGCACTGCTTGGTAATGGACCTCTGACTGTGACCAATGAGCGTATCTCCCAAATGCGTAGAATTGAGGGAGGAATTCGCATGCGTAGATATCTTCTTTTTGCCATTTCACTGAAACCTTGTCTTGTACCTATTCAAAGATTCACGATCACCGAAGGAGATGGGTCAGAAGTGACGTACAGCCCGGCTGCGGATCTTGGGACTCGTGTGACCTCGACCAAAGGTGGAGCCGCAGAGCAACAGGATACGGGACGAGACCGCAATTTCAACGTGGAAAATGAAAAACGGTGGGCCGCCTCGAAGCCCCCCCCGCCTGCTAACCCACGTGTGCCTGGAGTCTCCGTCCCCCTTCCTTGAGCCCGATGGATGGGCCTGCCTGCTTGTTATCCTTTGCTCCCTTGGTCCCTTTTGTGTGTCCCAGGAACTCTGACCCAACTCCGCCCTCTCCCCTATCGACTATTTGGACCACACTCACCCTCTTTTCCACGTGACTTTTCGCCAAGGGAAAGAACAGCATCCCACTGGGAATAGGGTGCTGCCATAGAACTGTGGGTGCCGAGCATAAGGCGCCACCAACCGGATTGTTTAGGGAACAGGACTGTGGTCTAACAGCAGAGGACTGACCGCACCCTGCAACGCGTAAGGATAAGAACCGAGCTGGACCTATAGCTCCACCGCCGGTGCTCAACAGCGCCAACGAAAGTACTCGGACTAGAGCCTACCAGTGATGGCTCACTGACAAAAAGACACTGGGACGAAGAAATATTGTGTATTGAACTGAATTCCGCTCTCAACTACCTGGTCAAAACTGTTCATTGGTCACATTTTTTAAGTCGGAAAGATTTTTGCTATGTAGTGCGTTTAATTGTTAGGAACTCAATGAAAAGCAATTTTCCATGTACTGCATTCTGCCCATTACCTTAACTGTCTATGCTTGTACGCCAAATGTTAGTATCGACAAAATGCTAATTCATCAACGATGCCTGTCTACCTGTAAACCCATCAATTGCAAATATGACTGCTGCTATGTAAAAAGGGGCGACTGTGAAAGTTGAAGAAATTGATGTACATAGACAGCATTCATCCCCCTTCTTCTCCCGCTCCTCTCCCTGTGAGCACCATGAATACCGTAAACTATTGACCGTATCACTCTGCCAGTAAAGGCCCCTACCCCTGTGCATATGTACAGCCAACTTAGGCACCATGGCCTTTTTACCCGTTAGGATCTCTGGTTTCCCTCCTGCGCGTATCTTAACCCCCCCCCCCTCTCTCATGCATAGACCCTGAAGCCCTCTCCCTCTGCGCGACCCCGCTGTGAAAGGCAACTCTCCCCCTTGACTCGCACAAAACCCCCCCCCCCCTATTCCTTCTTGGAGAGGCATCCTTCGCCTTAGCTGACGTAGCCCTCCCTAGCTGCACCTGACTGCCCCCGCTCTCTCATATACGGGTCATAAGATCTCTCGCTCTCTGTGTGACTCTGCCCTTGTGTCCACCCTGGCTACCCCTCCCTCCTCCTCACGTGGGCAGGTCATAAACCTTCCTCTTCTGCAAGACCCAGTCCTTGAGAGTCACGGCCGCGCCTGACCAACACCTCCTACCCTTCCATGAATGCCCCTCTGTTGACAAGCCTTCCCCCTGCGCTCGATTGTCCACACGACATGAATACCACTCCTTTGATGACCCTTTCCCCCGAGTCCGGCTGACCACACATGTCCGAGGCCATCGCCTGGGCCAGGAGATACCATTTACTGCCCTTATTGTATGTAGTCACTCCCCTTCAAAGGATCCTCTATTGGTCTTAGCCACCCCACCCCTTGGGCTATGATCAGGCGTACACATCCTACGAAACACTCAGCTGCGTGATTGCCCTCCCCTCTTATCAGCAGGTCAAGGGTCCCCATTGTGAATGTATGTGGGTAGGATCACCACGAGGATTATAGGATCACCACGAGGATTATAGGGATGTCTTTCTTTTGCGTCATACAGTCCTGATTGTGTTATCAAGTGTTCTGCAGGGTATAAAAACAAGAGTCTCAGCTCACTTGTTAGAGCACCTCCCGAAAGACACTGTGTTTCGTGTCCGAAATGACTGGCTCTCCTCATGAGAAATAAACTCTGTTCTTGATTCCTGCTACCAGCGCCCGTCTCTTTTTTTTTGGTAATTATTCAACATGGGAACTAAGAGGCGGTTTGCGCCAGCGGCCTGGGCATCGATAGGATTACGGGCTCGTTTTCTACAGAGGGAGCCTGCCAGGACTGCCCACGGCAGTGCTTTGAAGCAGGCATGCCCTGCATGAGTTTGCAGAAGCATCATTGACTGTTGATACAGGAGGGAACCTGCCAGGACTGCCCTCGGCGGCGCTTTGAAGCAGGCACGCCCTGCATGAGTTTGCAGCAGCATCACTGACTGTTGATACAGGAGGGAGCCTGTCAGGACTGTCCGCTGCGGTGCTTTGAAGCAGGCACGCCCTGCATGAGTTTGCAGCAGCATCATTGACTGTTGATACAGGAGGGAGCCTGCCAGGACTGCCCACAGTGGTGCTTTGAAGCAGGCACGCCCTGCATGAGTTTGCAGCAGCATCATTGACTGTTGATACAGGAGGGAGCCTGTCAGGACTGTCCGTGGCGGTGCTTTGAAGCAGGCACACCCTGCATGAGTTTGCAGCAGCATCATTGACTGTTGATACAGGAGGGAGCCTGCCAGGACTGCCCTCGGCGGTGCTTTGAAGCAGGCATGCACTGCATGAGTTTGCAGCAGCATCATTGACTGTTGATCCAGGAGGGGCCTGCCAGGACTGCCCTCGGCGGTGCTTTGAAGCAGGCATGCCCTGCATGAGTTTGCAGCAGCATCATTGACTGTTGATACAGGAGGGAGCCTGCCAGGACTGCCCACGGCGGTGCTTTGAAGCAGGCACGCCCTGCATGAGTTTGCAGCAGCATCACTGACTGTTGATCAGGAGGGAGCCTGCCAGGACTGCCCACGGCGGTGCTTTGAAGCAGGCTTGCCCTGCATAAGTTTGCAGCAGCATCATTGCCTGTTGATACAGGAGGGAGCCTGCCAGGACTGCCCTCGGCGGTGATTTGAAGCAGGCATGCCCTGCATGAGTTTGCAGCAGCATCATTGACTGTTGATACAGGAGGAAGCCTGCCAGGACTGCCCACAGCGGTGCTTTGAAGCAGGCATGCCCTGCATGAGTTTGCAGCAGCATCATTGACTGTTGATCAGGAGGGAGCCTGCCAGGACTGCCCTCGGCGGTGCTTTGAAGCAGGCACGCCCTGCATGAGTTTGCAGCAGCATCATTGACTGTTGATACAGGAGGGAGCCTGCCAGGACTGCCCTCGGCGGTGCTTTGAAGCAGGCACTCCCTGCATGAGTTTGCAGCAGCATCATTGACTGTTGATACAGGAGGGAGCCTGCCAGGACTGTCCACGGCGGTGCTATGAAGCAGGCACGCCCTGCATGAGTTTGCAGCAGCATCACTGACTGTTGATCCAGGAGGGAGCCTGCCAGGACTGCCCACGGCGGTGCTTTGAAGCAGGCACGCCCTGCATGAGTTTGCAGCAGCATCATTGACTGTTGATACAGGAGGGAGCCTGTCAGGACTGTCTGCCGCGGTGCTTTGAAGCAGGCACGCCCTGCATGAGTTTGCAGCAGCATCATTGACTGTTGATACAGGAGGGAGCCTGCCAGGACTGCCCACAGTGGTGCTTTGAAGCAGGCACGCCCTGCATGAGTTTGCAGCAGCATCATTGACTGTTGATACAGGAGGGAGCCTAACAGGACTGTCCGCGGCGGTGCTTTGAAGCAGGCACACCCTGCATGAGTTTGCAGCAGAATCATTGACTGTTGATACAGGAGGGAGCCTGCCAGGACTGCCCTCGGCGGTGCTTTGAACCAGGCATGCCCTGCATGAGTTTGCAGCAGCATCATTGAATGTTGATCCAGGAGGGGCCTGCCAGGACTGCCCTCGGCGGTGCTTTGAAGCAGGCATGCCCTGCATGAGTTTGCAGCAGCATCATTGACTGTTGATACAAGAGGGAGCCTGCCAGGACTGCCCACGGCGGTGCTTTGAAGCAGGCACGCCCTGCATGAGTTTGCAGAAGCATCACTGACTGTTGATCAGGAGGGGGCCTGCCAGGACTGCCCACGGCGGTGCTTTGAAGCAGGCATGCCCTGCATGAGTTTGCAGCAGCATCATTGCCTGTTGATACAGGAGGGAGCCTGCCAGGACTGCCCTCGGCGGTGCTTTGAAGCAGGCATGCCCTGCATGAGTTTGCAGCAGCATCATTGACTGTTGATACAGGAGGGAGCCTGCCAGGACTGTCCGCAGCGGTGCTTTGAAGCAGGCACGCCCTGCATGAGTTTGCAGCAGCATCACTGACTGTTGATCAGGAGGGAGCCTGCCAGGACTGCCCACGGCGGTGCTTTGAAGCAGGCAGGCCCTGCATGAGTTTGCAGCAGCATCATTGCCTGTTGATACAGGAGGGAGCCTGCCAGGACTGCCCTCGGTGGTGCTTTGAAACAGGCACGCCCTGCATGAGTTTGCAGCAGCATCATTGACTGTTGATACAGGAGGGAGCCTGCCAGGACTGCCCACGGTGGTGCTTTGAAGCAGGCATGCCCTGCATGAGTTTGCAGCAGCATCATTGCCTGTTGATACAGGAGGGGGCCTGCCAGGACTGCCCTCGTGGTGCTTTGAAGCAGGCACGCCCTGCATGAGTTTGCAGCAGCATCATTGACTGTTGATACAGGAGGGAGCCTGCCAGGACTGCCCTCGGTGGTGCTTTGAAGCAGGCACGCCCTGCATGAGTTTGCAGCAGCATCATTGACTGTTGATACAGGAGGGAGCCTGCCAGGACTGCCCTCGTGGTGCTTTGAAGCAGGCATGCCCTGCATGAGTTTGCAGCAGCATCATTGACTGTTGATACAGGAGGGAGCCTGCCAGGACTGCACACGGCGGTGCTTTGAAGAAGGCACGCTCTGCATGAGTTTGCAGCAGCATCATTGACTGTTGATACAGGAGGGAGCCTGCCAAGACTGTCCGCGGCGGTGCTTTGAAGCAGGCATGCCCTGCATGAGTTTGCAGCAGCATCATTGACAGTTGATCCAGGAGGGAGCCTGCCAGGACTGCCCACGGGGGTGCTTTGAAGCAGGCACGCCCTGCATGAGTTTGCAGAAGCATCATTGACTGTTGATCAGGAGGGGGCCTGCCAGGACTGTCCGCGGCGGAGCTTTGAAGCAGGCACGCCCTGCATGACTGTTGATACAGGAGGGAGCCTGCCAGGACTGCCCTCGGGGTGCTTTGAAGCAGGCACGCCCTGCATGAGTTTGCAGAAGCATCATTGACTGTTGATCCAGGAGGGAGCCTGCCAGGACTGTCCGCGGCGGTGCTTTGAAGCAGGCATGCCCTGCATGAGTTTGCAGCAGCATCATTGACTGTTGATACAGGAGGGAGCCTGCCAGGACTACCCTCGGCGGTGCTTTGAAGCAGGCATGCCCTGCATGAGTTTGCAGAAGCATCATTGACTGTTGATACAGGAGGGAGCCTGCCAGGACTACCCTCGGCGGTGCTTTGAAGCAGGCACGCCCTGCATGAGTTTGCGGAAGCATCATTGACTGTTGATCAAGGAGGGAGCCTGCCAGGACTGTCCGCGGAGGTGCTTTGAAGCAGGCATGCCCTGCATGAGTTTGCAGCAGCATCATTGCCTGTTGATCAGGAGGGAGCCTGCCAGGACTGCCCACCGCGGTGCTTTGAAGCAGGCACGCCCTGCATGAGTTTGCAGCAGCATCACTGACTGTTGATCCAGGAGGGAGCCTGCCAGGACTGCCCTCGGCGGTGCTTTGAAGCAGGCACGCCCTGCATGAGTTTGCAGCAGCATCATTGACTGTTGATACAGGAGGGAGCCTGCCAGGACTGCCCTCGTGGTGCTTTGAAGCAGGCATGCCCTGCAAGAGTTTGCAGCAGCATCACTGACTGTTGATCCAGGAGGGAGCCTGCCAGGACTGTCCGCGGCGGTGCTTTGAAGCAGGCACGCGCTGCATGAGTTTGCAGCAGCATCATTGACTGTTGATCAGGAGGGAGCCTGCCAGGACTGCCCTCGGTGGTGCTTTGAAGAAGGCATGCCCTGCATGAGTTTGCAGCAGCATCATTGACTGTTGATCCAGGAGGGAGCCTGCCATGACTTGCCTCGGCGGAGCTTTGAAGCAGGCTTGCCCTGCAAGAGTTTGCAGCAGCATCATTGACTGTTGATACAGGAGGGAGCCTGCCAGGACTGCCCACAGCGGTGCTTTGAAGCAGGCATGCCCTGCATGAGTTTGCAGCAGCATCATTGACTGTTGATCAGGAGGGAGCCTGCCAGGACTGCCCTCGGCGGTGCTTTGAAGCAGGCACGCCCTGCATGAGTTTGCAGCAGCATCATTGACTGTTGATACAGGAGGGAGCCTGCCAGGACTGCCCTCGGCAGTGCTTTGAAGCAGGCACGCCCTGCATGAGTTTGCAGCAGCATCATTGACTGTTGATACAGGAGGGAGCCTGCCAGGACTGCCCACGGCGGTGCTATGAAGCAGGCACGCCCTGCATGAGTTTGCAGCAGCATCACTGACTGTTGATCCAGGAGGGAGCCTGCCAGGACTGCCCACGGCGGTGCTTTGAAGCAGGCACGCCCTGCATGAGTTTGCAGCAGCATCACTGACTGTTGATACAGGAGGGAGCCTGCCAGGACTGCCCACGGTGGTGCTTTGAAGCAGGCATGCCCTGCATGAGTTTGCAGCAGCATCATTGACTGTTGATACAGGAGGGAGCCTGTCAGGACTGCCCACAGCGGTGCTTTTGAAGCAGGCATGCCCTGCATGAGTTTGCAGCAGCATCATTGACTGTTGATCCAGGAGGGAGCCTGCCAGGACTGCCCACGGCGGTGCTTTGAAGCAGGCATGCCCTGCATGAGTTTGCAGCAGCATCATTGATTGTTGATCAGGAGGGAGCCTGCCAGGACTGCCTGCGGCGGTGCTTTGAAGCAGGCACGCCCTGCATGAGTTTGCAGCAGCATCATTGACTGTTGATCAGGAGGGAGCCTGCCAGGACTGCCCTCGTGGTGCTTTGAAGCAGGCACGCCCTGCATGACTTTGCAGCAGCATCACTGACTGTTGATACAGGAGGGAGCCTGCCAGGACTGCCCACAGCGGTGCTTTGAAGCAGGCACGCCCTGCATGAGTTTGCAGCAGCATCATTGACTGTTGATACAGGAGGGAGCCTGTCAGCACTGTCCGCGGCGGTGCTTTGAAGCAGGCACGCCCTGCATGACTTTGCAGCAGCATCATTGACTGTTGATACAGGAGGGAGCCTGCCAGAATTGCCCACGGCGGTGCTTTGAAGCAGGCACGCCCTGCATGAGTTTGCAGCAGCAGCATTGACTGTTGATACAGGAGGGAGCCTGTCAGGACTGTCCACGGCGGTGCTTTGAAGCAGGCACGCCCTGCATGAGTTTTCAGCAGCATCATTGACTGTTGATACAGGAGGGAGCCTGTCAGGACTGTCCGCGGCGGTGCTTTGAAGCAGGCACGTGCTGCATGAGTTTGCAGCAGCATCATTGACTGTTGATACAGGAGGGAGCCTGCCAGGACTGCCCACGGCGGTGCTTTGAAGCAGGCACGCCTTGCATGAGTTTGCAGCAGCATCATTGACTGTTGATAAAGGAGGGAGCCTGTCAGGACTGTCCGCGGTGGTGCTTTGAAGCAGGCACGCCCTGCATGAGTTTGCAGCAGCATCATTGACTGTTGATACAGGAGGGAGCCTGCCAGGACTGCCCACGGCGGTGCTTTGAAGCAGGCACGCCCTGCATGAGTTTGCAGCAGCATCATTGACTGTTGATACAGGAGGGAGCCTGTCAGGACTGTCCGCAGCGGTGCTTTGAAGCAGGCACGCCCTGCATGAGTTTGCAGCAGCATCATTGACTGTTGATACAGGAGGGAGCCTGCCAGGACTGCCCACGGCGGTGCTTTGAAGCAGGCACGCCCTGCATGAGTTTGCAGCAGCATCATTGCCTGTTGATACAGGAGGGAGCCTGCCAGGACTGTCCGTGGCGGTGCTTTGAAGCAGGCATGCCCTGCATGAGTTTGCAGCAGCGTCATTGACTGTTGATCAGGAGGGAGCCTGCCAGGACTGCCCACGGCGGTGCTTTGAAGCAGGCATGCCCTGCATGAGTTTGCAGCAGCATCATTGACTGTTGATCCAGGAGGGAGCCTGCCAGGACTGCCCACGGCGGTGCTTTGAAGCAGGCATGCCCTGCATGAGTTTGCAGAAGCATCATTGACTGTTGATCAGGAGGGAGCCTGTCAGGACTGTCCGCGGCAGTGCTTTGAAGCAGGCACGCCTTGCATAAGTTTGCAGCAGCATCATTGACTGTTGATACAGGAGGGAGCCTTCCAGGACTGCCCACAGGGGTGCTTTGAAGCAGGCACGCCCTGCATGAGTTTGCAGCAGCATCATTGACTGTTGATACAGGAGGGAGCCTGTCAGGACTGCCCACAGCGGTGCTTTGAAGCAGGCATGCCCTGCATGAGTTTGCAGCAGCATCATTGACTGTTGATCCAGGAGGGAGCCTGCCAGGACTGCCCACGGCGGTGCTTTGAAGCAGGCACGCCCTGCATGAGTTTGCAGCAGCATCACTGACTGTTGATACAGGAGGGAGCCTGCCAGGACTGCCCACGGTGGTGCTTTGAAGCAGGCATGCCCTGCATGAGTTTGCAGCAGCATCATTGACTGTTGATACAGGAGGGAGCCTGTCAGGACTGCCCACAGCGGTGCTTTGAAGCAGGCATGCCCTGCATGAGTTTGCAGCAGCATCATTGACTGTTGATCCAGGAGGGAGCCTGCCAGGACTGCCCACGGCGGTGCTTTGAAGCAGGCATGCCCTGCATGAGTTTGCAGCAGCATCATTGACTGTTGATCAGGAGGAAGCCTGCCAGGACTGCCTGCGGCGGTGCTTTGAAGCAGGCACGCCCCGCATTAGTTTGCAGCAGCATCATTGACTGTTGATCAGGAGGGAGCCTGCCAGGACTCCCCTCGTGGTGCTTTGAAGCAGGCACGCCCTGCATGACTTTGCAGCAGCATCACTGACTGTTGATACAGGAGGGAGCCTGCCAGGACTGCCCACAGCGGTGCTTTGAAGCAGGCACGCCCTGCATGAGTTTGCAGCAGCATCATTGACTGTTGATACAGGAGGGAGCCTGTCAGCACTGTCCGCGGCGGTGCTTTGAAGCAGGCACGCCCTGCATGACTTTGCAGCAGCATCATTGACTGTTGATACAGGAGGGAGCCTGCCAGGATTGCCCACGGCGGTGCTTTGAAGCAGGCACACCCTGCATGAGTTTGCAGCAGCATCATTGACTGTTGATACAGGAGGGAGCCTGTCAGGACTGTCCGCGGCGGTGCTTTGAAGCAGGCACGCCCTGCATGAGTTTGCAGCAGCATCATTGACTGTTGATACAGGAGGGAGCCTGTCAGGACTGTCCGCGGCGGTGCTTTGAAGCAGGCACGTGCTGCATGAGTTTGCAGCAGCATCATTGACTGTTGATACAGGAGGGAGCCTGCCAGGACTGCCCACGGTGGTGCTTTGAAGCAGGCACGTCTTGCATGAGTTTGCAGCAGCATCATTGACTGTTGATACAGGAGGGAGCCTGCCAGGACTGCCCACGGCGGTGCTTTGAAGCAGGCACGCCCTGCATGAGTTTGCAGCAGCATCATTGACTGTTGATACAGGAGGGAGCCTGTCAGGACTGTCCGCGGCGGTGCTTTGAAGCAGGCACGCCCTGCATGAGTTTGCAGCAGCATCATTGACTGTTAATACAGGAGGGAGCCTGCCAGGACTGCCCACGGCGGTGCTTTGAAGCAGGCACGCCCTGCATGAGTTTGCAGCAGCATCATTGCCTGTTGATACAGGAGGGAGCCTGCCAGGACTGTCCGCGGCGGTGCTTTGAAGCAGGCATGCCCTGCATGAGTTTGCAGCAGCGTCATTGACTGTTGATCAGGAAGGAGCCTGCCAGGACTGCCCAGGGCGGTGCTTTGAAGCAGGCACGCCCTGCATGAGTTTGCAGCAGCATCATTGACTGTTGATCCAGGAGGGAGCCTGCCAGGACTGCCCACGGCGGTGCTTTGAAGCAGGCATGCCCTGCATGAGTTTGCAGAAGCATCATTGACTGTTGATCAGGAGGGAGCCTGTCAGGACTGTCCGCGGCAGTGCTTTGAAGCAGGCACGCCTTGCATGAGTTTGCAGCAGCATCATTGCCTGTTGATACAGGAGGGAGCCTGCCAGGACTGCCCACAGGGGTGCTTTGAAGCAGGCACACCCTGCATGAGTTTGCAGCAGCATCATTGACTGTTGATCAGGAGGGAGCCTGCCAGCACTGCCCTCGGTGGTGCTTTGAAGCAGGCACGCCCTGCATGAGTTTGCAGCAGCATCATTGACTGTTGATCAGGAGGGAGCCTGCCAGGACTGTCCTCGGTGGTGCTTTGAAACAGGCACGCCCTGCATGAGTTTGCAGCAGCATCATTGACTGTTGATACAGGAGGGAGCCTGCCAGGACTGCCCTCGGTGGTGCTTTGAAGCAGGCACGCCCTGCATGAGTTTGCAGCAGCATCATTGCCTGTTGATACAGGAGGGGGCCTGCCAGGACTGCCCTCGTGGTTCTTTGAAGCAGGCACGCCCTGCATGAGTTTGCAGCAGCATCATTGACTGTTGATACAGGAGGGAGCCTGCCAGGACTGCCCTCTGCGGTGCTTTGAAGCAGGCACGCCCTGCATGAGTTTGCAGCAGCATCATTGACTGTTGATACAGGAGGGAGCCTGCCAGGACTGCCCTCGTGGTGCTTTGAAGCAGGCATGCCCTGCATGAGTTTGCAGCAGCATCTTTGCCTGTTGATACAGGAGGGGGCCTGCCAGGACTGCCCTCGTGGTGCTTTGAAGCAGGCACGCCCTGCATGAGTTTGCAGCAGCATCATTGACTGTTGATACAGGAGGGAGCCTGCCAGGACTGCCCACAGCGGTGCTTTGAAGCAGGCACGCCCTGCATGAGTTTGCAGCAGCATCATTGACTGTTGATACAGGAGGGAGCCTGTCAGGACTGTCCGCGGCGGTGCTTTGAAGCAGGCACGCCCTGCATGAGTTTGCAGCAGCATCATTGACTGTTGATACAGGAGGGAGCCTGCCAGGACTGTCCGCGGCGGTGCTTTGAAGCAGGCATGCCCTGCATGAGTTTGCAGCAGCATCATTGCCTGTTGATACAGGAGGGGGCCTGACAGGACTGCCCTTGTGGTGCATTGAAGCAGGCACGCCCTGCATGAGTTTGCATTAGCATCATTGACTGTTGATCAGGAGGGAGCCTGCCAGGACTGCCCTCGGTGGTGCTTTGAAGCAGGCACGCCCTGCATGAGTTTGCATTAGCATCATTGACTGTTGATCAGGAGGGAGCCTGCCAGGACTGCCCTCGGTGGTGCTTTGAAGCAGGCACGCCCTGCATGAGTTTGCAGCAGCATCATTGCCTGTTGATACAGGAGGGGGCCTGCCAGGACTGCCCTCGTGGTTCTTTGAAGCAGGCACGCCCTGCATGAGTTTGCAGCAGCATCATTGACTGTTGATACAGGAGGGAGCCTGCCAGGACTGCCCTCGGCGGTGCTTTGAAGCAGGCACGCCCTGCATGAGTTTGCAGCAGCATCATTGACTGTTGATACAGGAGGGAGCCTGCCAGGACTGCCCTCGTGGTGCTTTGAAGCAGGCATGCCCTGCATGAGTTTGCAGCAGCATCTTTGCCTGTTGATACAGGAGGGGGCCTGCCAGGACTGCCCTCGTGGTGCTTTGAAGCAGGCACGCCCTGCATGAGTTTGCAGCAGCATCATTGACTGTTGATACAGGAGGGAGCCTGCCAGGACTGCCCACAGCGGTGCTTTGAAGCAGGCACGCCCTGCATGAGTTTGCAGCAACATCATTGACTGTTGATACAGGAGGGAGCCTGTCAGGTCTGTCCGCGGCGGTGCTTTGAAGCAGGCACGCCCTGCATGAGTTTGCAGCAGCATCATTGACTGTTGATACAGGAGGGAGCCTGCCAGGACTGTCCGCGGCGGTGCTTTGAAGCAGGCATGCCCTGCATGAGTTTGCAGCAGCATCATTGCCTGTTGATACAGGAGGGGGCCTGACAGGACTGCCCTTGTGGTGCTTTGAAGCAGGCACGCCCTGCATGAGTTTGCATTAGCATCATTGACTGTTGATCAGGAGGGAGCCTGCCAGGACTGCCCTCGGTGGTGCTTTGAAGCAGGCACGCCCTGCATGAGTTTGCATTAGCATCATTGACTGTTGATCAGGAGGGAGCCTGCCAGGACTGCCCTCGGTGGTGCTTTGAAACAGGCAAGCCCTGCATGAGTTTGCAGCAGCATGATTGACTGTTGATACAGGAGGGAGCCTGCCAGGACTGCCCTCGGTGGTGCTGTGAAGCAGGCACGCCCTGCATGAGTTTGCAGCAGCATCATTGCCTGTTGATACAGGAGGGGGCCTGCCAGGACTGCCCTCGTGGTGCTTTGAAGCAGGCACGCCCTGCATGAGTTTGCAGCAGCATCATTGACTGTTGATACAGGAGGGAGCCTGCCAGGACTGCCCTCGGCGGTGCTTTGAAGCAGGCACGCCCTGCATGAGTTTGCAGCAGCATCATTGACTGTTGATACAGGAGGGAGCCTGCCAGGACTGCCCACGGTGGTGCTTTGAAGCAGGCATGCCCTGCATGAGTTTGCAGCAGCATCATTGCCTGTTGATACAGGAGGGGGCCTGCCAGGACTGCCCTCGTGGTGCTTTGAAGCAGGCACGCCCTGCATGAGTTTGCAGCAGCATCACTGACTGTTGATACAGGAGGGAGCCTGCCAGGACTGCCCACAGCGGTGCTTTGAAGCAGGCACGCCCTGCATGAGTTTGCAGCAGCATCATTGACTGTTGATACAGGAGGGAGCCTGTCAGCACTGTCCGCGGCGGTGCTTTGAAGCAGGCACACCCTGCATGACTTTGCAGCAGCATCATTGACTGTTGATACAGGAGGGAGCCTGCCAGAATTGCCCACGGCGGTGCTTTGAAGCAGGCACGCCCTGCATGAGTTTGCAGCAGCAGCATTGACTGTTGATACAGGAGGGAGCCTGTCAGGACTGTCCACGGCGGTGCTTTGAAGCAGGCACGCCCTGCATGAGTTTTCAGCAGCATCATTGACTGTTGATACAGGAGGGAGCCTGTCAGGACTGTCCGCGGCGGTGCTTTGAAGCAGGCAACTGCTGCATGAGTTTGCAGCAGCATCATTGACTGTTGATACAGGAGGGAGCCTGCCAGGACTGCCCACGGCGGTGCTTTGAAGCAGGCACGCCTTGCATGAGTTTGCAGCAGCATCATTGACTGTTGATAAAGGAGGGAGCCTGTCAGGACTGTCCGCGGTGGTGCTTTGAAGCAGGCACGCCCTGCATGAGTTTGCAGCAGCATCATTGACTGTTGATGTAGGAGGGAGCCTGCCAGGACTGCCCACGGCGGTGCTTTGAAGCAGGCACGCCCTGCATGAGTTTGCAGCAGCATCATTGACTGTTGATACAGGAGGGAGCCTGTCAGGACTGTCCGCGGCGGTGCTTTGAAGCAGGCACGCCCTGCATGAGTTTGCAGCAGCATCATTGACTGTTGATACAGGAGGGAGCCTGCCAGGACTGCCCACGGCGGTGCTTTGAAGCAGGCACGCCCTGCATGAGTTTGCAGCAGCATCATTGCCTGTTGATACAGGAGGGAGCCTGCCAGGACTGTCCGTGGCGGTGCTTTGAAGCAGGCATGCCCTGCATGAGTTTGCAGCAGCGTCATTGACTGTTGATCAGGAGGGAGCCTGCCAGGACTGCCCACGGCGGTGCTTTGAAGCAGGCATGCCCTGCATGAGTTTGCAGCAGCATCATTGACTGTTGATCCAGGAGGGAGCCTGCCAGGACTGCCCACGGCGGTGCTTTGAAGCAGGCATGCCCTGCATGAGTTTGCAGAAGCATCATTGACTGTTGATCAGGAGGGAGCCTGTCAGGACTGTCCGCGGCAGTGCTTTGAAGCAGGCACGCCTTGCATAAGTTTGCAGCAGCATCATTGACTGTTGATGCAGGAGGGAGCCTGTCAGGACTGCCCACAGCGGTGCTTTGAAGCAGGCATGCCCTGCATGAGTTTGCAGCAGCATCATTGACTGTTGATCCAGGAGGGAGCCTGCCAGGACTGCCCACGGCGGTGCTTTGAAGCAGGCACGCCCTGCATGAGTTTGCAGCAGCATCACTGACTGTTGATACAGGAGGGAGCCTGCCAGGACTGCCCACGGTGGTGCTTTGAAGCAGGCATGCCCTGCATGAGTTTGCAGCAGCATCATTGACTGTTGATACAGGAGGGAGCCTGTCAGGACTGCCCACAGCGGTGCTTTGAAGCAGGCATGCCCTGCATGAGTTTGCAGCAGCATCATTGACTGTTGATCCAGGAGGGAGCCTGCCAGGACTGCCCACGGCGGTGCTTTGAAGCAGGCATGCCCTGCATGAGTTTGCAGCAGCATCATTGACTGTTGATCAGGAGGGAGCCTGCCAGGACTGCCTGCGGCGGTGCTTTGAAGCAGGCACGCCCTGCATGAGTTTGCAGCAGCATCATTGACTGTTGATCAGGAGGGAGCCTGCCAGGACTGCCCTCGTGGTGCTTTGAAGCAGGCACGCCCTGCATGACTTTGCAGCAGCATCACTGACTGTTGATACAGGAGGGAGCCTGCCAGGACTGCCCACAGCGGTGCTTTGAAGCAGGCACGCCCTGCATGAGTTTGCAGCAGCATCATTGACTGTTGATACAGGAGGGAGCCTGTCAGCACTGTCCGCGGCGGTGCTTTGAAGCAGGCACGCCCTGCATGACTTTGCAGCAGCATCATTGACTGTTGATACAGGAGGGAGCCTGCCAGGATTGCCCACGGCGGTGCTTTGAAGCAGGCACACCCTGCATGAGTTTGCAGCAGCATCATTGACTGTTGATACAGGAGGGAGCCTGTCAGGACTGTCCGCGGCGGTGCTTTGAAGCAGGCACGCCCTGCATGAGTTTGCAGCAGCATCATTGACTGTTGATACAGGAGGGAGCCTGTCAGGACTGTCCGCGGCGGTGCTTTGAAGCAGGCACGTGCTGCATGAGTTTGCAGCAGCATCATTGACTGTTGATACAGGAGGGAGCCTGCCAGGACTGCCCACGGTGGTGCTTTGAAGCAGGCACGTCTTGCATGAGTTTGCAGCAGCATCATTGACTGTTGATACAGGAGGGAGCCTGCCAGGACTGCCCACGGTGGTGCTTTGAAGCAGGCACGCCCTGCATGAGTTTGCAGCAGCATCATTGACTGTTGATACAGGAGGGAGCCTGTCAGGACTGTCCGCGGCGGTGCTTTGAAGCAGGCACGCCCTGCATGAGTTTGCAGCAGCATCATTGACTGTTAATACAGGAGGGAGCCTGCCAGGACTGCCCACGGCGGTGCTTTGAAGCAGGCACGCCCTGCATGAGTTTGCAGCAGCATCATTGCCTGTTGATACAGGAGGGAGCCTGCCAGGACTGTCCGCGGCGGTGCTTTGAAGCAGGCATGCCCTGCATGAGTTTGCAGCAGCGTCATTGACTGTTGATCAGGAAGGAGCCTGCCAGGACTGCCCAGGGCGGTGCTTTGAAGCAGGCACGCCCTGCATGAGTTTGCAGCAGCATCATTGACTGTTGATCCAGGAGGGAGCCTGCCAGGACTGCCCACGGCGGTGCTTTGAAGCAGGCATGCCCTGCATGAGTTTGCAGAAGCATCATTGACTGTTGATCAGGAGGGAGCCTGTCAGGACTGTCCGCGGCAGTGCTTTGAAGCAGGCACGCCTTGCATGAGTTTGCAGCAGCATCATTGACTGTTGATACAGGAGGGAGCCTGCCAGGACTGCCCACAGGGGTGCTTTGAAGCAGGCACGCCCTGCATGAGTTTGCAGCAGCATCATTGACTGTTGATACAGGAGGGAGCCTGTCAGGACTGTCCGCGGCGGTGCTTTGAAGCAGGCACGCCCTGCATGAGTTTGCAGCAGCATCATTGACTGTTGATACAGGAGGGAGCCTGCCAGGACTGTCCGCGGCGGTGCTTTGAAGCAGGCACGCCCTGCATGAGTTTACAGCAGCATCATTGCCTGTTGATACAGGAGGGGGCCTGACAGGACTGCCCTTGTGGTGCTTTGAAGCAGGCACGCCCTGCATGAGTTTGCAGCAGCATCATTGACTGTTGATCAGGAGGGAGCCTGCCAGCACTGCCCTCGGTGGTGCTTTGAAGCAGGCACGCCCTGCATGAGTTTGCAGCAGCATCATTGACTGTTGATCAGGAGGGAGCCTGCCAGGACTGCCCTCGGTGGTGCTTTGAAACAGGCACGCCCTGCATGAGTTTAGAGCAGCATCATTGACTGTTGATACAGGAGGGAGCCTGCCAGGACTGCCCTCGGTGGTGCTTTGAAGCAGGCACGCCCTGCATGAGTTTGCAGCAGCATCATTGCCTGTTGATACAGGAGGGGGCCTGCCAGGACTGCCCTCGTGGTTCTTTGAAGCAGGCACGCCCTGCATGAGTTTGCAGCAGCATCATTGACTGTTGATACAGGAGGGAGCCTGCCAGGACTGCCCTCGGCGGTGCTTTGAAGCAGGCACGCCCTGCATGAGTTTGCAGCAGCATCATTGACTGTTGATACAGGAGGGAGCCTGCCAGGACTGCCCTCGTGGTGCTTTGAAGCAGGCATGCCCTGCATGAGTTTGCAGCAGCATCTTTGCCTGTTGATACAGGAGGGGGCCTGCCAGGACTGCCCTCATGGTGCTTTGAAGCAGGCACGCCCTGCATGAGTTTGCAGCAGCATCATTGACTGTTGATACAGGAGGGAGCCTGCCAGGACTGCCCACAGCGGTGCTTTGAAGCAGGCACGCCCTGCATGAGTTTGCAGCAGCATCATTGACTGTTGATACAGGAGGGAGCCTGTCAGGACTGTCCGCGGCGGTGCTTTGAAGCAGGCACGCCCTGCATGAGTTTGCAGCAGCATCATTGACTGTTGATACAGGAGGGAGCCTGCCAGGACTGTCCGCGGCGGTGCTTTGAAGCAGGCATGCCCTGCATGAGTTTGCAGCAGCATCATTGCCTGTTGATACAGGAGGGGGCCTGACAGGACTGCCCTTGTGGTGCTTTGAAGCAGGCACGCCCTGCATGAGTTTGCATTAGCATCATTGACTGTTGATCAGGAGGGAGCCTGCCAGGACTGCCCTCGGTGGTGCTTTGAAGCAGGCACGCCCTGCATGAGTTTGCATTAGCATCATTGACTGTTGATCAGGAGGGAGCCTGCCAGGACTGCCCTCGGTGGTGCTTTGAAGCAGGCACGCCCTGCATGAGTTTGCAGCAGCATCATTGCCTGTTGATACAGGAGGGGGCCTGCCAGGACTGCCCTCGTGGTTCTTTGAAGCAGGCAAGCCCTGCATGAGTTTGCAGCAGCATCATTGACTGTTGATACAGGAGGGAGCCTGCCAGGACTGCCCTCGGCGGTGCTTTGAAGCAGGCACGCCCTGCATGAGTTTGCAGCAGCATCATTGACTGTTGATTTAGGAGGGAGCCTGCCAGGACTGCCCTCGTGGTGCTTTGAAGCAGGCATGCCCTGCATGAGTTTGCAGCAGCATCTTTGCCTGTTGATACAGGAGGGGGCCTGCCAGGACTGCCCTCGTGGTGCTTTGAAGCAGGCACGCCCTGCATGAGTTTGCAGCAGCATCATTGACTGTTGATACAGGAGGGAGCCTGCCAGGACTGCCCACAGCGGTGCTTTGAAGCAGGCACGCCCTGCATGAGTTTGCAGCAGCATCATTGACTGTTGATACAGGAGGGAGCCTGTCAGGACTGTCCGCGGCGGTGCTTTGAAGCAGGCACGCCCTGCATGAGTTTGCAGCAGCATCATTGACTGTTGATACAGGAGGGAGCCTGCCAGGACTGTCCGCGGCGGTGCTTTGAAGCAGGCATGCCCTGCATGAGTTTGCAGCAGCATCATTGCCTGTTGATACAGGAGGGGGCCTGACAGGACTGCCCTTGTGGTGCTTTGAAGCAGGCACGCCCTGCATGAGTTTGCATTAGCATCATTGACTGTTGATCAGGAGGGAGCCTGCCAGGACTGCCCTCGGTGGTGCTTTGAAGCAGGCACGCCCTGCATGAGTTTGCATTAGCATCATTGACTGTTGATCAGGAGGGAGCCTGCCAGGACTGCCCTCGGTGGTGCTTTGAAACAGGCAAGCCCTGCATGAGTTTGCAGCAGCATGATTGACTGTTGATACAGGAGGGAGCCTGCCAGGACTGCCCTCGGTGGTGCTGTGAAGCAGGCACGCCCTGCATGAGTTTGCAGCAGCATCATTGCCTGTTGATACAGGAGGGGGCCTGCCAGGACTGCCCTCGTGGTGCTTTGAAGCAGGCACGCCCTGCATGAGTTTGCAGCAGCATCATTGACTGTTGATACAGGAGGGAGCCTGCCAGGACTGCCCTCGGCGGTGCTTTGAAGCAGGCACGCCCTGCATGAGTTTGCAGCAGCATCATTGACTGTTGATACAGGAGGGAGCCTGCCAGGACTGCCCTCATGGTGCTTTGAAGCAGGCATGCCCTGCATGAGTTTGCAGAAGCATCATTGACTGTTGATACAGGAGGGAGCCTGCCAGGACTGCCCACGGCGGTGCTTTGAAGCAGGCACGCCCTGCATGAGTTTGCAGCAGCATCATTGACTGTTGATACAGGAGGGAGCCTGCCCGGACTGTCCTCGGCGGTGCTTTGAAGCAGGCATGCCCTGCATGAGTTTGCAGCAGCATCATTGACAGTTGATCCAGGAGGGAGCCTGCCAGGACTGCCCACGGCGGTGCTTTGAAGCAGGCACACCCAGCATGAGTTTGCAGAAGCATCATTGACTGTTGATCAGGAGGGGGCCTGCCAGGACTGTCCGCGGCAGTGCTTTGAAGCAGGCACGCCCTGCATGACTGTTGATACAGGAGGGAGCCTGCCAGGAAGCCCTCGGGGGTGCTTTGAAGCAGGCACGCCCTGCATGAGTTTGCAGAAGCATCATTGACTGTTGATCCAGGAGGGAGCCTGCCAGGACTGTCCGCGGCGGTGCTTTGAAGCAGGCATGCCCTGCATGAGTTTGCATCAGCATCATTGACTGTTGATACAGGAGGGAGCCTGCCAGGACTACCCTCGGCGGTGCTTTGAAGCAGGCACGCCCTGCATGAGTTTGCAGAAGCATCATTGACTGTTGATCCAGGAGGGAGCCTGCCAGGACTGTCCGCGGCGGTGCTTTGAAGTAGGCATGCCCTGCATGAGTTTGCAGCAGCATCATTGACTGTTGATACAGGAGGGAGCCTGCCAGGACTACCCTCGGCGGTGCTTTGAAGCAGGCACGCCCTGCATGAGTTTGCAGCAGCATCATTGACTGTTGATCAGGAGGGAGCCTGCCAGGACTGCCCTCGGTGGTGCTTTGATGCAGGCATGCCCTGCATGAGTTTGCAGCAGCATCATTGACTGTTGATCCAGGAGGGAGCCTGCCAGGACTGCCCTCGGTGGTGCTTTGAAGCAGGCATGCCCTGCATGAGTTTGCAGCAGCATCATTGACTGTTGATACAGGAGGGAGCCTGTCAGGACTGCCCACGGCGGTGCTTTGAAGCAGACACGTCTTGCATGAGGTTGCAGCAGCATCATTGACTGTTGATACAGGAGGGAGCCTGCCAGGACTGCCCACGGCGGTGCTTTGAAGCAGGCACGCCCTGCATGAGTTTGCAGCAGCATCATTGACTGTTGATACAGGAGGGAGCCTGTCAGGACTGTCCGCGGCGGTGCTTTGAAGCAGGCACGCCCTGCATGAGTTTGCAGCAGCATCATTGACTGTTGATACAGGAGGGAGCCTGCCAGGACTGCCCACGGCGGTGCTTTGAAGCAGGCACGCCCTGCATGAGTTTGCAGCAGCATCATTACCTGTTGATACAGGAGGGAGCCTGCCAGGACTGTCCGCGGCGGTGCTTTGAAGCAGGCATGCCCTGCATGAGTTTGCAGCAGCGTCATTGACTGTTGATCAGGAGGGAGCCTGCCAGGACTGCCCACGGCGGTGCTTTGAAGCAGGCACGCCCTGCATGAGTTTGCAGCAGCATCATTGACTGTTGATCCAGGAGGGAGCCTGCCAGGACTGCCCACGGCGGTGCTTTGAAGCAGGCATGCCCTGCATGAGTTTGCAGAAGCATCATTGACTGTTGATCAGGAGGGAGCCTGTCAGGACTGTCCGCGGCAGTCTTTGAAGCAGGCACGCCTTGCATGAGTTTGCAGCAGCATCATTGACTGTTGATACAGGAGGGAGCCTGCCAGGACTGCCCACAGGGGTGCTTTGAAGCAGGCACGCCCTGCATGAGTTTGCAGCAGCATCATTGACTGTTGATACAGGAGGGAGCCTGTCAGGACTGTCCGCGGCGGTGCTTTGAAGCAGGCACGCCCTGCATGAGTTTGCAGCAGCATCATTGACTGTTGATACAGGAGGGAGCCTGCCAGGACTGTCCGCGGCGGTGCTTTGAAGCAGGCACGCCCTGCATGAGTTTACAGCAGCATCATTGCCTGTTGATACAGGAGGGGGCCTGACAGGACTGCCCTCGTGGTGCTTTGAAGCAGGCACGCCCTGCATGAGTTTGCAGCAGCATCATTGACTGTTGATCAGGAAGGAGCCTGCCAGCACTGCCCTCGGTGGTGCTTTGAAGCAGGCACGCCCTGCATGAGTTTGCAGCAGCATCATTGACTGTTGATCAGGAGGGAGCCTGCCAGGACTGCCCTCGGTGGTGCTTTGAAACAGGCACGCCCTGCATGAGTTTGCAGCAGCATCATTGACTGTTGATACAGGAGGGAGCCTGCCAGGACTGCCCTCGTGGTGCTTTGAAGCAGGCATGCCCTGCATGAGTTTGCAGCAGCATCATTGACTGTTGATACAGGAGGGAGCCTGCCAGGACTACCCTCAGCGGTGCTTTGAAGCAGGCACGCCCTGCATGAGTTTGCAGCAGCATCACTGACTGTTGATACAGGAGGGAGCCTGCCAGGACTGCCCGCGGTGGTGCTTTGGAGCAGGCATGCCCTGCATGAGTATGCAGCAGCATCATTGACTGTTGATACAGGAGGGAGCCTGTCAGGACTGTCCGCGGCGGTGCTTTGAAGCAGGCACCCCCTGCATGAGTTTGCAGCAGCATCATTGACTGTTGATACAGGAGGGAGCCTGCCAGGACTGCCCACAGCGGTGCTTTGAAGCAGGCACGCCCTGCATGAGTTTGCAGCAGCATCATTGACTGTTGATACAGGAGGGAGCCTGTCAGGACTGTCCGCGGCGGTGCTTTGAAGCAGGCACGCCCTGCTTGAGTTTGCAGCAGCATCATTGACTGTTGATACAGGAGGGAGCCTGCCAGGACTGTCCGCGGCGGTGCTTTGAAGCAGGCATGCCCTGCATGAGTTTGCAGCAGCATCATTGCCTGTTGATACAGGAGGGGGCCTGACAGGACTGCCCTCGTGGTGCTTTGAAGCAGGCACGCCCTGCATGAGTTTGCATTAGCATCATTGACTGTTGATCAGGAGGGAGCCTGCCAGGACTGCCCTCGGTGGTGCTTTGAAGCAGGCACGCCCTGCATGAGTTTGCATTAGCATCATTGACTGTTGATCAGGAGGGAGCCTGCCAGGACTGCCCTCGGTGGTGCTTTGAAGCAGGCACGCCCTGCATGAGTTTGCAGCAGCATCATTGCCTGTTGATACAGGAGGGGGCCTGCCAGGACTGCCCTCGTGGTGCTTTGAAGCAGGCACGCCCTGCATGAGTTTGCAGCAGCATCATTGACTGTTGATACAGGAGGGAGCCTGCCAGGACTGCCCTCGGCGGTGCTTTGAAGCAGGCACGCCCTGCATGAGTTTGCAGCAGCATCATTGACTGTTGATACAGGAGGGAGCCTGCCAGGACTGCCCTCGTGGTGCTTTGAAGCAGGCATGCCCTGCATGAGTTTGCAGCAGCATCATTGACTGTTGATACAGGAGGGAGCCTGCCAGGACTGCCCACGGCGGTGCTTTGAAGCAGGCACGCCCTGCATGAGTTTGCAGCAGCATCATTGACTGTTGATACAGGAGGGAGCCTGTCAGGACTGTCCGCGGCGGTGCTTTGAAGCAGGCACGCCCTGCATGAGTTTGCAGCAGCATCATTGACTGTTGATACAGGAGGGAGCCTGCCAGGACTGCCCACAGCGGTGCTTTGAAGCAGGCACGCCCTGCATGAGTTTGCAGCAGGATCATTGACTGTTGATACAGGAGGGAGCCTGTCAGGACTGTCCGCGGCGGTGCTTTGAAGCAGGCACGCCCTGCATGAGTTTGCAGCAGCATCATTGACTGTTGATACAGGAGGGAGCCTGCCAGGACTGTCCGCGGCGGTGCTTTGAAGCAGGCATGCCCTGCATGAGTTTGCAGCAGCATCATTGCCTGTTGATACAGGAGGGGGCCTGACAGGACTGCCCTTGTGGTGCTTTGAAGCAGGCACGCCCTGCATGAGTTTGCATTAGCATCATTGACTGTTGATCAGGAGGGAGCCTGCCAGGACTGCCCTCGGTGGTGCTTTGAAGCAGGCACGCCCTGCATGAGTTTGCATTAGCATCATTGACTGTTGATCAGGAGGGAGCCTGCCAGGACTGCCCTCGGTGGTGCTTTGAAACAGGCAAGCCCTGCATGAGTTTGCAGCAGCATGATTGACTGTTGATACAGGAGGGAGCCTGCCAGGACTGCCCTCGGTGGTGCTGTGAAGCAGGCACGCCCTGCATGAGTTTGCAGCAGCATCATTGCCTGTTGATACAGGAGGGGGCCTGCCAGGACTGCCCTCGTGGTGCTTTGAAGCAGGCACGCCCTGCATGAGTTTGCAGCAGCATCATTGACTGTTGATACAGGAGGGAGCCTGCCAGGACTGCCCTCGGCGGTGCTTTGAAGCAGGCACGCCCTGCATGAGTTTGCAGCAGCATCATTGACTGTTGATACAGGAGGGAGCCTGCCAGGACTGCCCTCGTGGTGCTTTGAAGCAGGCATGCCCTGCATGAGTTTGCAGCAGCATCATTGACTGTTGATACAGGAGGGAGCCTGCCAGGACTGCCCACGGCGGTGCTTTGAAGCAGGCACGCCCTGCATGAGTTTGCAGCAGCATCATTGACTGTTGATACAGGAGGGAGCCTGCCCGGACTGTCCGCGGCGGTGCTTTGAAGCAGGCATGCCCTGCATGAGTTTGCAGCAGCATCATTGACAGTTGATCCAGGAGGGAGCCTGCCAGGACTGCCCACGGCGGTGCTTTGAAGCAGGCACACCCAGCATGAGTTTGCAGAAGCATCATTGACTGTTGATCAGGAGGGGGCCTGCCAGGACTGTCCGCGGCGGTGCTTTGAAGCAGGCACGCCCTGCATGACTGTTGATACAGGAGGGAGCCTGCCAGGAAGCCCTCGGGGGTGCTTTGAAGCAGGCACGCCCTGCATGAGTTTGCAGAAGCATCATTGACTGTTGATCCAGGAGGGAGCCTGCCAGGACTGTCCGCGGCGGTGCTTTGAAGCAGGCATGCCCTGCATGAGTTTGCAGCAGCATCATTGACTGTTGATACAGGAGGGAGCCTGCCAGGACTACCCTCGGCGGTGCTTTGAAGCAGGCACGCCCTGCATGAGTTTGCAGAACCATCATTGACTGTTGATCCAGGAGGGAGCCTGCCAGGACTGTCCGCGGCGGTGCTTTGAAGCAGGCATGCCCTGCATGAGTTTGCAGCAGCATCATTGACTGTTGATACAGGAGGGAGCCTGCCAGGACTACCCTCGGCGGTGCTTTGAAGCAGGCACGCCCTGCATGAGTTTGCAGCAGCATCATTGACTGTTGATCAGGAGGGAGCCTGCCAGGACTGCCCTCGGTGGTGCTTTGATGCAGGCATGCCCTGCATGAGTTTGCAGCAGCATCATTGACTGTTGATCCAGGAGGGAGCCTGCCAGGACTGCCCTCGGCGGTGCTTTGAAGCAGGCATGCCCTGCATGAGTTTGCAGCAGCATCATTGACTGTTGATACAGGAGGGAGCCTGTCAGGACTGCCCACGGCGGTGCTTTGAAGCAGGCACGTCTTGCATGAGTTTGCAGCAGCATCATTGACTGTTGATACAGGAGGGAGCCTGCCAGGACTGCCCACGGCGGTGCTTTGAAGCAGGCACGCCCTGCATGAGTTTGCAGCAGCATCATTGACTGTTGATACAGGAGGGAGCCTGTCAGGACTGTCCGCGGCGGTGCTTTGAAGCAGGCACGCCCTGCATGAGTTTGCAGCAGCATCATTGACTGTTGATACAGGAGGGAGCCTGCCAGGACTGCCCACGGCGGTGCTTTGAAGCAGGCACGCCCTGCATGAGTTTGCAGCAGCATCATTACCTGTTGATACAGGAGGGAGCCTGCCAGGACTGTCCGCGGTGGTGCTTTGAAGCAGGCATGCCCTGCATGAGTTTGCAGCAGCGTCATTGACTGTTGATCAGGAGGGAGCCTGCCAGGACTGCCCACGGCGGTGCTTTGAAGCAGGCACGCCCTGCATGAGTTTGCAGCAGCATCATTGACTGTTGATCCAGGAGGGAGCCTGCCAGGACTGCCCACGGCGGTGCTTTGAAGCAGGCATGCCCTGCATGAGTTTGCAGAAGCATCATTGACTGTTGATCAGGAGGGAGCCTGTCAGGACTGTCCGCGGCAGTGCTTTGAAGAAGGCACGCCTTGCATGAGTTTGCAGCAGCATCATTGACTGTTGATACAGGAGGGAGCCTGCCAGGACTGCCCACAGGGGTGCTTTGAAGCAGGCACGCCCTGCATGAGTTTGCAGCAGCATCATTGACTGTTGATACAGGAGGGAGCCTGTCAGGACTGTCCGCGGCGGTGCTTTGAAGCAGGCACGCCCTGCATGAGTTTGCAGCAGCATCATTGACTGTTGATACAGGAGGGAGCCTGCCAGGACTGTCCGCGGCGGTGCTTTGAAGCAGGCACGCCCTGCATGAGTTTACAGCAGCATCATTGCCTGTTGATACAGGAGGGGGCCTGACAGGACTGCCCTCGTGGTGCTTTGAAGCAGGCACGCCCTGCATGAGTTTGCAGCAGCATCATTGACTATTGATCAGGAGGGAGCCTGCCAGCACTGCCCTCGGTGGTGCTTTGAAGCAGGCACGCCCTGCATGAGTTTGCAGCAGCATCATTGACTGTTGATCAGGAGGGAGCCTGCCAGGACTGCCCTCGGTGGTGCTTTGAAACAGGCACGCCCTGCATGAGTTTGCAGCAGCATCATTGACTGTTGATACAGGAGGGAGCCTGCCAGGACTGCCCTCGTGGTGCTTTGAAGCAGGCATGCCCTGCATGAGTTTGCAGCAGCATCATTGACTGTTGATACAGGAGGGAGCCTGCCAGGACTACCCTCAGCGGTGCTTTGAAGCAGGCACGCCCTGCATGAGTTTGCAGCAGCATCACTGACTGTTGATACAGGAGGGAGCCTGCCAGGACTGCCCGCGGTGGTGCTTTGAAGCAGGCATGCCCTGCATGAGTTTGCAGCAGCATCATTGACTGTTGATACAGGAGGGAGCCTGTCAGGACTGTCCGCGGCGGTGCTTTGAAGCAGGCACGCCCTGCATGAGTTTGCAGCAGCATCATTGACTGTTGATACAGGAGGGAGCCTGCCAGGACTGCCCACAGCGGTGCTTTGAAGCAGGCACGCCCTGCATGAGTTTGCAGCAGCATCATTGACTGTTGATACAGGAGGGAGCCTGTCAGGACTGTCCGCGGCGGTGCTTTGAAGCAGGCACGCCCTGCATGAGTTTGCAGCAGCATCATTGACTGTTGATACAGGAGGGAGCCTGCCAGGACTGTCCGCGGCGGTGCTTTGAAGCAGGCATGCCCTGCATGAGTTTGCAGCAGCATCATTGCCTGTTGATACAGGAGGGGGCCTGACAGGACTGCCCTCGTGGTGCTTTGAAGCAGGCACGCCCTGCATGAGTTTGCATTAGCATCATTGACTGTTGATCAGGAGGGAGCCTGCCAGGACTGCCCTCGGTGGTGCTTTGAAGCAGGCACGCCCTGCATGAGTTTGCATTAGCATCATTGACTGTTGATCAGGAGGGAGCCTGCCAGGACTGCCCTCGGTGGTGCTTTGAAGCAGGCACGCCCTGCATGAGTTTGCAGCAGCATCATTGCCTGTTGATACAGGAGGGGGCCTGCCAGGACTGCCCTCGTGGTGCTTTGAAGCAGGCACGCCCTGCATGAGTTTGCAGCAGCATCATTGACTGTTGATACAGGAGGGAGCCTGCCAGGACTGCCCTCGGCGGTGCTTTGAAGCAGGCACGCCCTGCATGAGTTTGCAGCAGCATCATTGACTGTTGATACAGGAGGGAGCCTGCCAGGACTGCCCTCGTGGTGCTTTCAAGCAGGCATGCCCTGCATGAGTTTGCAGCAGCATCATTGACTGTTGATACAGGAGGGAGCCTGCCAGGACTGCCCACGGCGGTGCTTTGAAGCAGGCACGCCCTGCATGAGTTTGCAGCAGCATCATTGACTGTTGATACAGGAGGGAGCCTGCCCGGACTGTCCGCGGCGGTGCTTTGAAGCAGGCATGCCCTGCATGAGTTTGCAGCAGCATCATTGACAGTTGATCCAGGAGGGAGCCTGCCAGGACTGCCCACGGCGGTGCTTTGAAGCAGGCACACCCAGCATGAGTTTGCAGAAGCATCATTGACTGTTGATCAGGAGGGGGCCTGCCAGGACTGTCCGCGGCGGTGCTTTGAAGCAGGCACGCCCTGCATGACTGTTGATACAGGAGGGAGCCTGCCAGGAAGCCCTCGGGGGTGCTTTGAAGCAGGCACGCCCTGCATGAGTTTGCAGAAGCATCATTGACTGTTGATCCAGGAGGGAGCCTGCCAGGACTGTCGGCGGCGGTGCTTTGAAGCAGGCATGCCCTGCATGAGTTTGCAGCAGCATCATTGACTGTTGATACAGGAGGGAGCCTGCCAGGACTACCCTCGGCGGTGCTTTGAAGCAGGCACGCCCTGCATGAGTTTGCAGAAGCATCATTGACTGTTGATCCAGGAGGGAGCCTGCCAGGACTGTCCGCGGCGGTGCTTTGAAGCAGGCATGCCCTGCATGAGTTTGCAGCAGCATCATTGACTGTTGATCCAGGAGGGAGCCTGCCAGGACTGTCCGCGGCGGTGCTTTGAAGCAGGCATGCCCTGCATGAGTTTGCAGCAGCATCATTGACTGTTGATACAGGAGGGAGCCTGCCAGGACTACCCTCGGCGGTGCTTTGAAGCAGGCACGCCCTGCATGAGTTTGCAGCAGCATCACTGACTGTTGATCCAGGAGGGAGCCTGCCAGGACTGCCCTCGGCGGTGCTTTGAAGCAGGCACGCCCTGCATGAGTTTGCAGCAGCATCATTGACTGTTGATACAGGAGGGAGCCTGCCAGGACTGCCCTCGTGGTGCTTTGAAGCAGGCATGCCCTGCATGAGTTTGCAGCAGCATCACTGACTGTTGATCCAGGAGGGAGCCTGCCAGGACTGTCCGCGGCGGTGCTTTGAAGCAGGCACGCCCTGCATGAGTTTGCAGCAGCATCATTGACTGTTGATCAGGAGGGAGCCTGCCAGGACTGCCCTCGGTGGTGCTTTGATGCAGGCATGCCCTGCAAGAGTTTGCAGCAGCATCATTGACTGTTGATCCAGGAGGGAGCCTGCCAGGACTGCCCTCGGCGGTGCTTTGAAGCAGGCATGCCCTGCATGAGTTTGCAGCAGCATCATTGACTGTTGATACAGGAGGGAGCCTGTCAGGACTGTCCGCGGCGGTGCTTTGAAGCAGGCACGCCCCGCATGAGTTTGCAGCAGCATCATTGACTGTTGATACAGGAGGGAGCCTGTCAGGACTGTCCGCGGCGGTGCTTTGAAGCAGGCACGCCCCGCATGAGTTTGCAGCAGCATCATTGACTGTTGATACAGGAGGGAGCCTGTCAGGACTGTCTGCGGCGGTGCTTTGAAGCAGGCACGCCCTGCATGAGTTTGCAGCAGCATCATTGACTGTTGATACAGGAGGGAGCCTGCCAGGACTGTCCGCGGCGGTGCTTTGAAGCAGGCATGCCCTGCATGAGTTTGCAGCAGCATCATTGCCTGTTGATACAGGAGGGGGCCTGACAGGACTGCCCTCGTGGTGCTTTGAAGCAGGCACGCCCTGCATGAGTTTGCATTAGCATCATTGACTGTTGATCAGGAGGGAGCCTGCCAGGACTGCCCTCGGTGGTGCTTTGAAGCAGGCACGCCCTGCATGAGTTTGCATTAGCATCATTGACTGTTGAGTAGGAGGGAGCCTGCCAGGACTGCCCTCGGTGGTGCTTTGAAACAGGCAAGCCATGCATGAGTTTGCAGCAGCATCATTGACTGCTGATACAGGAGGGAGCCTGCCAGGACTGCCCTCAGTGGTGCTTTGAAGCAGGCACGCACTGCATGAGTTTGCAGCAGCATCATTGCCTGTTGATACAGGAGGGGGCCTGCCAGGACTTCCCTCGTGGTGCTTTGAAGCAGGCACGCCCTGCATGAGTTTGCAGCAGCATCATTGACTGTTGATACAGGAGGGAGCCTGCCAGGACTGCCCTCGGCGGTGCTTTGAAGCAGGCACGCCCTGCATGAGTTTGCAGCAGCATCATTGACTGTTGATACAGGAGAGCGCCTGCCAGGACTGCCCTCGTGGTGCTTTGAAGCAGGCATGCCCTGCATGAGTTTGCAGCAGCATCATTGACTGTTGATACAGGAGGGAGCCTGCCAGGACTGCCCACGGCGGTGCTTTGAAGCAGGCACGCCCTGCATGAGTTTGCAGCAGCATCATTGACTGTTGATACAGGAGGGAGCCTGCCCGGACTGTCCGCGGCGGTGCTTTGAAGCAGGCATGCCCTGCATGAGTTTGCAGCAGCATCATTGACAGTTGATCCAGGAGGGAGCCTGCCAGGACTGCCCACGGCGGTGCTTTGAAGCAGGCACACCCAGCATGAGTTTGCAGAAGCATCATTGACTGTTGATCAGGAGGGGGCCTGCCAGGACTGTCCGCGGCAGTGCTTTGAAGCAGGCACGCCCTGCATGACTGTTGATACAGGAGGGAGCCTGCCAGGAAGCCCTCGGGGGTGCTTTGAAGCAGGCACGCCCTGCATGAGTTTGCAGAAGCATCATTGACTGTTGATCCAGGAGGGAGCCTGCCAGGACTGTCCGCGGCGGTGCTTTGAAGCAGGCATGCCCTGCATGAGTTTGCAGCAGCATCATTGACTGTTGATACAGGAGGGAGCCTTCCAGGACTACCCTCGGCGGTGCTTTGAAGCAGGCATGCCCTGCATGAGTTTGCAGAAGCATCATTGACTGTTGATCCAGGAGGGAGCCTGCCAGGACTGTCCGCGGCGGTGCTTTGAAGCAGGCATGCCCTGCATGAGTTTGCAGCAGCATCATTGACTGTTGATCCAGGAGGGAGCCTGCCAGGACTGTCCGCGGCGGTGCTTTGAAGCAGGCATGCCCTGCATGAGTTTGCAGCAGCATCATTGACTGTTGATACAGGAGGGAGCCTGCCAGGACTACCCTCGGCGGTGCTTTGAAGCAGGCACGCCCTGCATGAGTTTGCAGCAGCATCACTGACTGTTGATCCAGGAGGGAGCCTGCCAGGACTGCCCTCGGCGGTGCTTTGAAGCAGGCACGCCCTGCATGAGTTTGCAGCAGCATCATTGACTGTTGATACAGGAGGGAGCCTGCCAGGACTGCCCTCGTGGTGCTTTGAAGCAGGCATGCCCTGCATGAGTTTGCAGCAGCATCACTGACTGTTGATCCAGGAGGGAGCCTGCCAGGACTGTCCGCGGCGGTGCTTTGAAGCAGGCACGCTGTTGGACTTGGCCCTTATGGCAGGTTCACCCCTAGACTTTTTGCTTGTAATGGTGACCTGGTGATGGTGATTTTTGGGTCTCTGCGCACTTTCCCCTGAGTCCCAGAGTGAAAGTGCGTGCGTGTAGTATGGCTGGCCTGCCCTCCCATAGGAATGCATGGGGAATGTGTGTGTCCCTGGTAGTTCCTGATGCGTGGGGAGTGCAGGCTCGAGTTTAGTATGTGTAAACTCGTGAGAATGAATGCTGCGAGATGGTGTCTGCGGCATGTATGTGTCTAGAAGGGAAGTGCTACTTCTGGACATTGAGATATGTGTGCATGTGCTGTGAGGGTGCTGGAGCGTGATTGGCTGGAGCTGGCTGGCATGCCAGGCTCCAGGAAGTCTAGATGGGTTTGCCCGGTGGTGAGTGGGAGATTAGCATGAGTGATGTGTGGGAGGAGTGTACCTGTGTCCTGGATGGGCTGGGTTTTCCCCACACAATGCTGGCTCCGCCCCCCTGTGGTGTGTCTAACGACCCTAGCCTCCCCAGTGAAAGAAATGGGTGGTTGGGCCATCAAGAGTGCTCCAAAGCCAGCTGAAACTGGTTTTCCCCCCACCCTGCACCTTGAAACAAAGGATTTTACAGTATAAAGAAGGGGCTGTGTCCCCTTAGAAGTTGTTCTTGTTCCAGGATCCTGAGGGGGCTGTTGTTGCTGCTGCTGGGCCAGAGGACCGCCACTTGGAGTGTCTCCCTGCCTGGAGACCCAGTGTGCTGGCTCTGGGCCCAGCCCTGCCCCCTGCCTGCCTAGGAGGACTTTTGCTAGGCTTGCTGGCCCGAGCGCCTGGGAGCGCTTTGTGTGGGCCTCTAGCGCTTGAGAGCGCGTTATTTTCTTCCTAGCGCTAGGAGCGCTTTATTGGTGAGAGCCGGTGCCCACCCGGCATTTGCCCCGTTCTTTGCCGATCTGGGAGCCCCCAGGCAGGTGCCCACCCTGCCAGGGACATTGCCGCCCAAGCGAGTGCCACCTCGCTTTTATTTGTAAATTCCCGGGAGGCTACCCCGGATTGCGGCGAGAAGAAGTTTCTGCCTGTCTCAGCAGCGCGACCCGGAGCCTGGGGGCTCGTCTGCAGGGCCGCGCTGCCATTGGCTGTCCCGCTAGCGTATCGAGATTCAGCCTGGCCGGAGGGTTGCCTGGCAACGGAAGGAGCGTCCTCGAGGACGTCGTGGAAATGGCGGCCTAATTGCGGCTGGGGCGCCGGCCGCACGTACTGCCCAGGAGGAAGAGGGACAACAGGACGACCCGGAAGTGCTTTTGGTTCCTGTGCCCTGGGAGAGCCCCGCCGAGGGTGCGTCGCCCTCAAGGAGGAGGACGAGAGCCCACCCCGCCTCTTCCGGACCCGGTGCGTAGCCCGCTCCGCCCCGGAGCAACAGAGGAAGTCTGCAGCCGCCGCAGGAGACCCGGTGAGTGCAGGCGCTTGCAAAGAGGAGAGGGGGGCGTCGGGACACATTGCCGGTGTCCGCCCCGCCCCCTCTCAGTAGCGCGACCTCCGGGGGCAGTGTTGAGGGCCGCATGTGTTCCGAGCCCAGCGAGGCTCCAACGACGGGGCATTTCTTTGCTTAGAGCCCAGTGGGGCTCAGGGGGCGAAGTGGTGATGAGCCCTGGGAGGCCCGCGAGGGCATTTTGGTTCCTGCCCATATGTTGTTTTAGAGTCCTGAGAGACTCAGTGCCACAGTCCTTTCTTGAGAGCCCAGAGAGGCTCTAGGGGCATCAGTTATCTCGAGCCACGAGAGGCTCTTGAGGGCATTTTTGTATTTAGAGCCCTGAGAGGCTTGAAGTGCCAGATTGTTTATTCAGAGCCCAGCGAGGCTCTTTGGGGGACAGTAGATTTGGTCAGAGCCTGCGAGGCTCCAGCGTTGACCCTCATTATCTACACCAGTTGCCCAGCACTTTGTGGGCAACTGCCACGTTTAGGCCCTGACATTGGGACACAAGGACTGTCACAGGTGGTGACTTATCTGAGTTTGGCGCAACTGTGTATTTTTGCTTACACCTCTGAATGTATTGCGATGCATCATGTGTTTTCCCTCCTTACACCTCTGAATGAATGTTATGCATTGCATCATGTGTTATGCTCTTACACCCCTACAGGTAGTGTGATACATAGGTGGTTGTTTTCTCCCTAGTACAGGTGGTGCTAGTGAGGTCCTGGTTACCAGTGATTACTGGTTGTATGTTATTTTTGCGCTACAGTAATAATTCTATGATCTAAAAAGTGCTATTTCTGAAAGTGTTACTTCTGATTCCTGACAGTGGTCCAGGTGGCCCTGTCTTGTAAATATCCCCTGTAAATTCTGCCCGTGCCTATGGCACATTGTAAAGTGTGTGTTTTATCTAATGTGTTTTGGTGTAATACAAAGGCTATTTTTACATATAACCTTGTGTGGAGTTTCCTTTGTGGTGGGCCTTGGGTGTTGTTGCTGGGGTGCGTGCGCAAATACTTAGCCTACATCGCCTCCAAGTTTAGCCTTGACTGCTCGCGCCACGTTACCTAGAGGGCGAGTAGGGGTTATCTTGGCGTGTAACTCCCTTGCCCTGACCTTGGGAATGGTGATCCCTGACTGACCTCGACGCTAGTCTTGGCCAGCCAGGGTCCCGTTTCTAACATTGGCGGCAAGCGGTGAGGATGAGAATTTGTGTTTGCGTTGTACCACAGTGGCGACAGGCCACATTACAAAACTCTGCATTTTAGATGACCACATTTTAGGGGATATTATTGTTTTTGAAGTTCCATTACTTTCTCCTCCTGAAGGTATCATTGTGCAATTGTGTCCAGTACATTTGTTCCCCTGCCCCGCGCCCAGAGTTTGGTACCTGTGTCACGTGTGGTCAGGTTGAGGAATCAGGGGTGGTAGAAACTGCCTTACCAGTCCGAGGGGGGGGTTGTGTGTGAATGAATGGTGTGTGGCACTAGGCAAGTGAGTGTGAGTTCTCTGGGAGAGAGAGCTTGCTGAACCTTTGTGAATGGTGTACTCCTGTGTTAGCTCAGGCCCCTAGGTTCCCTGTGTAATCTTTTCACCAGAACGTCCGCCAAAATGGAACCAGTTTTTGATTTCTGTGATCTGTTTGGGTACAGTATGTGTGATCTGGTAAGGTTCTGTGGAGAGAGAGGCATAGGAGTGGATGAGTCAGATACTCAGTCTGAACTTAGGAGCAGCCTGATCCTATGGCAAAAGGGTCAGTGGGATCTTGCGCGCAGTGAGGAAAGGGCCCGGGATTCACACCAGGAGGGTGGTGGGTCTGTGGGGAGCCCTGAAGATTCAGAAGAGGAGGAAGAAGAAGACAGCACCTGGACGCCAGTAGAGAGTAGAGACCCCATAGATAGGGAGTCCCTTGCTGGGTCCAGCGTAGGAGGCAGCGCCTCATCCCTTTCCCTGTCCCCAGAGGAGTGGGTGGATAGGAGAGAAGAGAGGGAGCACCAGCTGGCCATGGAGAAGCTCAGGTTAGAGTATGCCAGAGAGATGGCGCAGCTGGGTGTGAATGAGCGGACTGCAGAGGCTGAGAGGGCCTTGACCAGGGAGAAGATAGCCCTAGAGTGTAGGTTATCCCCTGACCGCAGTCATAATTTTCTGGATCCCCCAGGGAGGGTTGAGTCCAGTGGTGGCAGCTATCTAGACTTCAGTGCAGGAAGTCCCAGTCCACGTCCCCAACGTAAGACACCTTGTTCCCAAGAGGAGGAGTATAGGTTGAAATTCAGGGGCAGTAGGAGACTGCCTCACCAGTCTTGGGCAGATTTTTCAGATGTATGTGATGAGGCACTGGCTGAGTGGCTGATGAGTATCAAGGAAGAGGACTATGATGAACTATTCAGGCTGATTGTCAGAGAGCAGATGCTCAGTAGTTGTTGTCCTGAGTTGCGCCAACACCTGTTGGCAGGTGAATTTTCTGATCTAAGACTATTTACAGAAGAAGCAGACCGCTGGGAGAGTGCCAGAGGTTCTGTAGAGTCATTAGAGAGTGAGTCCAACAGTAGTGGTACAGGGAGCTTCCAGCCCAGCGTGGTGGAAGAGGCTCAGTGTAGCCCAGCTAGGTCCCAGTATAGTGAGAAGGGTGGAGAGGCTGGCTACCTGGCTCAGTGGAGCAGGAGTCAGTGGGTGGCTGAGAGCCCCCAGAGGCCCGAAGCCCTGTCTCAGAACCTGGGTGGTTTCTTGAGGGAACACCAGGTTAGGGACCTAAGCTGTCCTGTTAGTACACTTGAGGAGGATCTCCTAGTGGCTAGGGAACCTGGAGCATCTGTAACTAGAGCTCCAGTGGTTCCAGTGTCCGGCAGTGCTACTCCAGGAGGGAGTGCACAGAAGTCCGAAGTGAGGAGTGATTGGGGGATGAGTTTCCCAGTGGATGCACCAGTGGACCAGAGACTAGCCAGTTGGGCTAGATCTTCTTGGGGGGACCCGGGTGGCGCCACTTCTGGTCTGGGGGATCTTTGCGCACTGTCAGGTGGACAGGAGGCGGGAGATCTGCGCCAGACAGACAGTCACACAACAGATGTGTCATTTGTTAGCCTCAGGGGGTTTGTGTGTGCATCCCCAGAAGTCCTGGAGTGCCAGGCAATTGTTCCACCAAAGGTTTTAGACCGGCGGGTGGATGGCCAGGTTCAGGATCAGCCTGACCTGAAGGGTAGGACGACTGTAACCAGTGTCCTGACCGGTTCTTCTTCCAGAGGAACTTCTCCAGTTGGGAGAGGGCAGACCTCTGGAAGGGGGTGCAGAGGGTGGGAAAGCCCACTTCTGACCCCGGTGCAACCTGAGGGGTTAAACCCTGGGTTGGAGTGGCGTTGTAAGGGTACCCCTCGAAGGAGGAGGAGGAACCCTAGAAGAAGAGGTAGGGGGAGGAGAGCCTTCCCTGAGACTCCTGGTCCGCCTGAGGTTGTAGACCAAAGGCTGGTGAACCAGTGGCAGTCTAGTCCTGTCTTGCAGACAGGAAGAGTGGAGATTGGCTACTACGTACCAGGGGTTACTACCCCCCACTCTGTGAATAGGCAAGGACCGGTGGCACCTGGGTGGCCCAGGGCCTGGTCCTGGCCGCGGACAACTTGGGAGTACCAGTGGGGTAGCCCAGTTGGTCCAGACAGTGTGTTGAGAAGGAATCCCATGGGTTCACCGTGGCGTAGAACAGGAGGGTGTCCCTGCAGTTGCGGGCCCGCGTCCGTGTTCTATCGCCCCAAGCAGGGAAGTCCATCACGGTGGTGATTGTTCTACCCTGCGTTTTGGCTGGAAGGGGGTTGTGTTGGACTTGGCCCTTATGGCAGGTTCACCCCTAGACTTTTTGCTTGTAATGGTGACCTGGTGATGGTGATTTTTGGGTCTCTGCGCACTTTCCCCTGAGTCCCAGAGTGAAAGTGCGTGCGTGTAGTATGGCTGGCCTGCCCTCCCATAGGAATGCATGGGGAATGTGTGTGTCCCTGGTAGTTCCTGATGCGTGGGGAGTGCAGGCTCGAGTTTAGTATGTGTAAACTCGTGAGAATGAATGCTGCGAGATGGTGTCTGCGGCATGTATGTGTCTAGAAGGGAAGTGCTACTTCTGGACATTGAGATATGTGTGCATGTGCTGTGAGGGTGCTGGAGCGTGATTGGCTGGAGCTGGCTGGCATGCCAGGCTCCAGGAAGTCTAGATGGATTTGCCCGGTGGTGAGTGGGAGATTAGCATGAGTGATGTGTGGGAGGAGTGTACCTGTGTCCTGGATGGGCTGGGTTTTCCCCACACAATGCTGGCTCCGCCCCCCTGTGGTGTGTCTAACGACCCTAGCCTCCCCAGTGAAAGAAATGGGTGGTTGGGCCATCAAGAGTGCTCCAAAGCCAGCTGAAACTGGTTTTCCCCCCACCCTGCACCTTGAAACAAAGGATTTTACAGTATAAAGAAGGGGCTGTGTCCCCTTAGAAGTTGTTCTTGTTCCAGGATCCTGAGGGGGCTGTTGTTGCTGCTGCTGGGCCAGAGGACCGCCACTTGGAGTGTCTCCCTGCCTGGAGACCCAGTGTGCTGGCTCTGGGCCCAGCCCTGCCCCCTGCCTGCCTAGGAGGACTTTTGCTAGGCTTGCTGGCCCCGAGCGCCTGGGAGCGCTTTGTGTGGGCCTCTAGCGCTTGAGAGCGCGTTATTTTCTTCCTAGCGCTAGGAGCGCTTTATTGGTGAGAGCCGGTGCCCACCCGGCATTTGCCCCGTTCTTTGCCGATCTGGGAGCCCCCAGGCAGGTGCCCACCCTGCCAGGGACATTGCCGCCCAAGCGAGTGCCACCTCGCTTTTATTTGTAAATTCCCGGGAGGCTACCCCGGATTGCGGCGAGAAGAAGTTTCTGCCTGTCTCAGCAGCGCGACCCGGAGCCTGGGGGCTCGTCTGCAGGGCCGCGCTGCCATTGGCTGTCCCGCTAGCGTATCGAGATTCAGCCTGGCCGGAGGGTTGCCTGGCAACGGAAGGAGCGTCCTCGAGGACGTCGTGGAAATGGCGGCCTAATTGCGGCTGGGGCGCCGGCCGCACGTACTGCCCAGGAGGAAGAGGGACAACAGGACGACCCGGAAGTGCTTTTGGTTCCTGTGCCCTGGGAGAGCCCCGCCGAGGGTGCGTCGCCCTCAAGGAGGAGGACGAGAGCCCACCCCGCCTCTTCCGGACCCGGTGCGTAGCCCGCTCCGCCCCGGAGCAACAGAGGAAGTCTGCAGCCGCCGCAGGAGACCCGGTGAGTGCAGGCGCTTGCAAAGAGGAGAGGGGGGCGTCAGGACACATTGCCGGTGTCCGCCCCGCCCCCTCTCAGTAGCGCGACCTCCGGGGGCAGTGTTGAGGGCCGCATGTGTTCCGAGCCCAGCGAGGCTCCAACGACGGGGCATTTCTTTGCTTAGAGCCCAGTGGGGCTCAGGGGGCGAAGTGGTGATGAGCCCTGGGAGGCCCGCGAGGGCATTTTGGTTCCTGCCCATATGTTGTTTTAGAGTCCTGAGAGACTCAGTGCCACAGTCCTTTCTTGAGAGCCCAGAGAGGCTCTAGGGGCATCAGTTATCTCGAGCCACGAGAGGCTCTTGAGGGCATTTTTGTATTTAGAGCCCTGAGAGGCTTGAAGTGCCAGATTGTTTATTCAGAGCCCAGCGAGGCTCTTTGGGGGACAGTAGATTTGGTCAGAGCCTGCGAGGCTCCAGCGTTGACCCTCATTATCTACACCAGTTGCCCAGCACTTTGTGGGCAACTGCCACGTTTAGGCCCTGACATTGGGACACAAGGACTGTCACAGGTGGTGACTTATCTGAGTTTGGCGCAACTGTGTATTTTTGCTTACACCTCTGAATGTATTGCGATGCATCATGTGTTTTCCCTCCTTACACCTCTGAATGAATGTTATGCATTGCATCATGTGTTATGCTCTTACACCCCTACAGGTAGTGTGATACATAGGTGGTTGTTTTCTCCCTAGTACAGGTGGTGCTAGTGAGGTCCTGGTTACCAGTGATTACTGGTTGTATGTTATTTTTGCGCTACAGTAATAATTCTATGATCTAAAAAGTGCTATTTCTGAAAGTGTTACTTCTGATTCCTGACAGTGGTCCAGGTGGCCCTGTCTTGTAAATATCCCCTGTAAATTCTGCCCGTGCCTATGGCACATTGTAAAGTGTGTGTTTTATCTAATGTGTTTTGGTGTAATACAAAGGCTATTTTTACATATAACCTTGTGTGGAGTTTCCTTTGTGGTGGGCCTTGGGTGTTGTTGCTGGGGTGCGTGCGCAAATACTTAGCCTACATCGCCTCCAAGTTTAGCCTTGACTGCTCGCGCCACGTTACCTAGAGGGCGAGTAGGGGTTATCTTGGCGTGTAACTCCCTTGCCCTGACCTTGGGAATGGTGATCCCTGACTGACCTCGACGCTAGTCTTGGCCAGCCAGGGTCCCGTTTCTAACACACGCCCTGCATGAGTTTGCAGCAGCATCATTGACTGTTGATCAGGAGGGAGCCTGCCAGGACTGCCCTCGGTGGTGCTTTGATGCAGGCATGCCCTGCATGAGTTTGCAGCAGCATCATTGACTGTTGATCCAGGAGGGAGCCTGCCAGGACTGCCCTCGGCGGTGCTTTGAAGCAGGCATGCCCTGCATGAGTTTGCAGCAGCATCATTGACTGTTGATACAGGAGGGAGCCTGTCAGGACTGTCCGCGGCGGTGCTTTGAAGCAGGCATGCCCTGCATGAGTTTGCAGCAGCATCATTGACTGTTGATACAGGAGGGAGCCTGCCAGGACTGCCCACAGCGGTGCTTTGAAGCAGGCACGCCCTGCATGAGTTTGCAGCAGCATCATTGACTGTTGATACAGGAGGGAGCCTGTCAGGACTGTCTGCGGCGGTGCTTTGAAGCAGGCACGCCCTGCATGAGTTTGCAGCAGCATCATTGACTGTTGATACAGGAGGGAGCCTGCCAGGACTGTCCGCGGCGGTGCTTTGAAGCAGGCATGCCCTGCATGAGTTTGCAGCAGCATCATTGCCTGTTGATACAGGAGGGGGCCTGACAGGACTGCCCTCGTGGTGCTTTGAAGCAGGCACGCCCTGCATGAGTTTGCAGCAGCATCATTGACTGTTGATACAGGAGGGAGCCTGCCAGGACTGCCCTCGGTGGTGCTTCGAAGCAGGCACGCCCTGCGTGAGTTTGCAGCAGCATCATTGCCTGTTGATACAGGAGGGGGCCTGCCAGGACTGCCCTCGTGGTGCTTTGAAGCAGGCACGCCCTGCATGAGTTTGCAGCAGCATCATTGACTGTTGATACAGGAGGGAGCCTGCCAGGACTGCCCTCGGCGGTGCTTTGAAGCAGGCACGCCCTGCATGAGTTTGCAGCAGCATCATTGACTGTTGATACAGGAGGGAGCCTGCCAGGTCTGCCTTCGTGGTGCTTTGAAGCAGGCATGCCCTGCATGAGTTTGCAGCAGCATCATTGCCTGTTGATACAGGAGGGGGCCTGCCAGGACTGCCCTCGTGGTGCTTTGAAGCAGGCACTCCCTGCATGAGTTTGCAGCAGCATCATTGACTGTTGATCAGGAGGGAGCCTGTCAGGACTGCCCTCGGTGGTGCTTTGAAGCAGGCATGCCCTGCATGAGTTTGCAGCAGCATCATTGACTGTTGATACAGGAGGGAGCCTGTCAGAACTGTCCGCGGCGGTGCTTTGAAGCAGGCACGCCCTGCATGAGTTTGCAGCAGCATCATTGACTGTTGATCAGGAGGGAGCCTGCCAGGACTGCCCACGGCGGTGCTTTGAAGCAGGCAGGCCCTGCATGAGTTTGCAGCAGCATCATTGACTGGCGATACAGGAGGGAGCCTGCCAGGACTGCCCACGGCGGTGCTTTGAAGCAGGCACGCCCTGCATGAGTTTGCAGCAGCATCATTGCCTGTTGATACAGGAGGGAGCCTGCCAGGACTGTCCGCGGCGGTGCTTTGATGCAGGCATGCCCTGCATGAGTTTGCAGCAGCATCATTGACTGTTGATCAGGCGGGAGCCTGCCAGGACTGCCCACGGTGGTGCTTTGAAGCAGGCACGCCCTGCATGAGTTTGCAGCAGCATCATTGACTGTAGATACAGGAGGTAGCCTGCCAGGACTGCCCACGGCGGTGCTTTGAAGCAGGTATGCCCTGCATGAGTTTGCAGAAGCATCATTGACTGTTGATACAGGAGGGAGCCTGCCAGGACTGCCCTCGGCGGTGCTTTGAAGCAGGCACGCCCTGCATGAGTTTGCAGCAGCATCACTGACTGTTGATACAGGAGGGAGCCTGCCAGGACTGCCCACGGCGGTGCTTTGAAGCAGGCATGCCCTGCATGAGTTTGCAGCAGCATCATTGACTGTTGATACAGGAGGGAGCCTGTCAGGACTGTCCGCGGCGGTGCTTTGAAGCAGGCACGCCCTGCATGAGTTTGCAGCAGCATCATTGACTGTTGTTACAGGAGGGAGCCTGCCAGGACTGCCCACAGCGGTGCTTTGAAGCAGGCACACCCTGCATGAGTTTGCAGCAGCATCATTGACTGTTGATACAGGAGGGAGCCTGTCAGGACTGTCCAAGGTGCTTTGAAGCAGGCACGCCCTGCATGAGTTTGCAGCAGCATCATTGACTGTTGATACAGGAGGGAGCCTGTCAGGACTGCCCTCGGTGGTGCTTTGAAGCAGGCATGCCCTGCATGAGTTTGCAGCAGCATCATTGACTGTTGATACAGGAGGGAGCCTGTCTGGACTGTCCGCGGTGGTGCTTTGAAGCAGGCACGCCCTGCATGAGTTTGCAGCAGCATCATTGACTGTTGATCAGGAGGGAGCCTGCCAGGACTGCCCACGGCGGTGCTTTGAAGCAGGCAGGCCCTGCATGAGTTTGCAGCAGCATCATTGACTGTTGATACAGGAGGGAGCCTGCCAGGACTGCCCTCGGTGGTGCTTTGAAGCAGGCACGCCCTGCATGAGTTTGCAGCAGCATCATTGACTGTTGATCAGGAGGGAGCCTGTCAGGACTGTCCACGGCGGTGCTTTGAAGCAGGCACGCCCTGCATGAGTTTGCAGCAGCATCATTGACTGTTGATCAGGAGGGAGCCTGCCAGGACTGCCCTGGGTGGTGCTTTGAAACAGGCACGCCCTGCATAAGTTTGCAGCAGCATCATTGACTGTTGATACAGGAGGGAGCCTGCCAGGACTGCCCTCGGTGGTGCTTTGAAGCAGGCACGCCCTGCATGAGTTTGCAGCAGCATCATTGCCTGTTGATACAGGAGGGGGCCTGCCAGGACTGCCCTTGTGGTGCTTTGAAGCAGGCACGCCCTGCATGAGTTTGCAGCAGCATCATTGACTGTTGATCAGGAGGGAGCCTGCCAGGACTGCCCTCGGTGGTGCTTTGAAGCAGGCACGCCCTGCATGAGTTTGCAGCAGCATCATTGACTGTTGATCAGGAGGGAGCCTGTCAGGACTCTCCGCGGCAGTGCTTTGAAGCAGGCACGCCCTGCATGAGTTTGCAGCAGCATCATTGACTGTTGATCAGGAGGGAGCCTGTCAGGACTCTCCGCGGCAGTGCTTTGAAGCAGGCACGCCCTGCATGAGTTTGCAGCAGCATCATTGACTGTTGATACAGGAGGGAGCCTGCCAGGACTGCCCACAGCGGTGCTTTGAAGCAGGCACGCCCTGCATGAGTTTGCAGCAGCATCATTGACTGTTGATACAGGAGGGAGCCTGTCAGGACTGTCAGCGGCGGTGCTTTGAAGCAGGCACGCCCTGCATGAGTTTGCAGCAGCATCTTTGACTGTTGATACAGGAGGGAGCCTGTCAGGACTGCCCTCGGTGGTGCTTTGAAGCAGGCATGCCCTGCATGAGTTTGCAGCAGCATCATTGACTGTTGATACAGGAGGGAGCCTGTCAGAACTGTCCGCGGCGGTGCTTTGAAGCAGGCACGCCCTGCATGAGTTTGCAGCAGCATCATTGACTGTTGATCAGGAGGGAGCCTGCCAGGACTGCCCACGGCGGTGCTTTGAAGCAGGCAGGCCCTGCATGAGTTTGCAGCAGCATCATTGACTGGCGATACAGGAGGGAGCCTGCCAGGACTGCCCACGGCGGTGCTTTGAAGCAGGCACGCCCTGCATGAGTTTGCAGCAGCATCATTGCCTGTTGATACAGGAGGGAGCCTGCCAGGACTGTCCGCGGCGGTGCTTTGATGCAGGCATGCCCTGCATGAGTTTGCAGCAGCATCATTGACTGTTGATCAGGCGGGAGCCTGCCAGGACTGCCCACGGTGGTGCTTTGAAGCAGGCACGCCCTGCATGAGTTTGCAGCAGCATCATTGACTGTTGATACAGGAGGTAGCCTGCCAGGACTGCCCACGGCGGTGCTTTGAAGCAGGTATGCCCTGCATGAGTTTGCAGAAGCATCATTGACTGTTGATACAGGAGGGAGCCTGCCAGGACTGCCCTCGGCGGTGCTTTGAAGCAGGCACGCCCTGCATGAGTTTGCAGCAGCATCACTGACTGTTGATACAGGAGGGAGCCTGCCAGGACTGCCCACGGCGGTGCTTTGAAGCAGGCATGCCCTGCATGAGTTTGCAGCAGCATCATTGACTGTTGATACAGGAGGGAGCCTGTCAGGACTGTCCGCGGCGGTGCTTTGAAGCAGGCACGCCCTGCATGAGTTTGCAGCAGCATCATTGACTGTTGTTACAGGAGGGAGCCTGCCAGGACTGCCCACAGCGGTGCTTTGAAGCAGGCACACCCTGCATGAGTTTGCAGCAGCATCATTGACTGTTGATACAGGAGGGAGCCTGTCAGGACTGTCCAAGGTGCTTTGAAGCAGGCACGCCCTGCATGAGTTTGCAGCAGCATCATTGACTGTTGATACAGGAGGGAGCCTGTCAGGACTGCCCTCGGTGGTGCTTTGAAGCAGGCATGCCCTGCATGAGTTTGCAGCAGCATCATTGACTGTTGATACAGGAGGGAGCCTGTCTGGACTGTCCGCGGTGGTGCTTTGAAGCAGGCACGCCCTGCATGAGTTTGCAGCAGCATCATTGACTGTTGATCAGGAGGGAGCCTGCCAGGACTGCCCACGGCGGTGCTTTGAAGCAGGCAGGCCCTGCATGAGTTTGCAGCAGCATCATTGACTGTTGATACAGGAGGGGGCCTGCCAGGACTGCCCTTGTGGTGCTTTGAAGCAGGCACGCCCTGCATGAGTTTGCAGCAGCATCATTGACTGTTGATCAGGAGGGAGCCTGCCAGGACTGCCCTCGGTGGTGCTTTGAAGCAGGCACGCCCTGCATGAGTTTGCAGCAGCATCATTGACTGTTGATCAGGAGGGAGCCTGTCAGGACTCTCCGCAGCAGTGCTTTGAAGCAGGCACGCCCTGCATGAGTTTGCAGCAGCATCATTGACTGTTGATCAGGAGGGAGCCTGTCAGGACTCTCCGCGGCAGTGCTTTGAAGCAGGCACGCCCTGCATGAGTTTGCAGCAGCATCATTGACTGTTGATACAGGAGGGAGCCTGCCAGGACTGCCCACAGCGGTGCTTTGAAGCAGGCACGCCCTGCATGAGTTTGCAGCAGCATCATTGACTGTTGATACAGGAGGGAGCCTGTCAGGACTGTCAGCGGCGGTGCTTTGAAGCAGGCACGCCCTGCATGAGTTTGCAGCAGCATCTTTGACTGTTGATACAGGAGGGAGCCTGCCAGGACTGTCCGCGGCGGTGCTTTGAAGCAGGCACGCCCTGCATGAGTTTACAGCAGCATCATTGCCTGTTGATATAGGAGGGGGCCTGACATGACTGCCCTCGTGGTGCTTTGAAGCAGGCACGCCCTGCATGAGTTTGCAGCAGCATCATTGACTGTTGATCAGGAGGGAGCCTGCCAGGACTGCCCTCGGTGGTGCTTTGAAGCAGGCACGCCCTGCATGAGTTTGCAGCAGCATCATTGACTGTTGATCAGGAGGGAGCCTGCCAGGACTGCCCTCGGTGGTGCTTTGAAACAGGCACGCCCTGCATGAGTTTGCAGCAGCATCATTGACTGTTGATACAGGAGGGAGCCTGCCAGGACTGCCCTCGGTGGTGCTTCGAAGCAGGCACGCCCTGCGTGAGTTTGCAGCAGCATCATTGCCTGTTGATACAGGAGGGGGCCTGCCAGGACTGCCCTCGTGGTGCTTTGAAGCAGGCACGCCCTGCATGAGTTTGCAGCAGCATCATTGACTGTTGATACAGGAGGGAGCCTGCCAGGACTGCCCTCGGCGGTGCTTTGAAGCAGGCACGCCCTGCATGAGTTTGCAGCAGCATCATTGACTGTTGATACAGGAGGGAGCCTGCCAGGTCTGCCTTCGTGGTGCTTTGAAGCAGGCATGCCCTGCATGAGTTTGCAGCAGCATCATTGCCTGTTGATACAGGAGGGGGCCTGCCAGGACTGCCCTCGTGGTGCTTTGAAGCAGGCTCGCCCTGCATGAGTTTGCAGCAGCATCATGGACTGTTGATCCAGGAGGGAGCCTGCCAGGACTGCCCACGGCGGTGCTTTGAAGCAGGCACGCCCTGCATGAGTTTGCAGAAGCATTATTGACTGTTGATACAGGAGGGAGCCTGCCAGGACTGCCCACGGCGGTGCTTTGAAGCAGGCACGCCCTGCATGAGTTTGCAGAAGCATCATTGACTGTTGATCCAGGAGGGAGCCTGCCAGGACTTGCCTCGGCGGTGCTTTGAAGCAGGCACGCCCTGCATGAGTTTGCAGCAGCATCATTGACTGTTGATCCAGGAGGGAGCCTGCCAGGACTGCCCACGGCGGTGCTTTGAAGCAGGCACGCCCTGAATGATTTTGAAGCAGCATCATTGACTGTTGATCAGGAGGGGGCCTGCCAGGACTGCCCACGGCGGTGCTTTGAAGCAGGCACGCCCTGCATGAGTTTGCAGCAGCATCATTGCCTATTGATACAGGAGGGAGCCTGCCAGGACTGTCCACGGCGGTGCTTTGAAGCAGGCACGCCCTGCATGAGTTTGCAGAAGCATCATTGACTGTTGATCCAGGAGGGAGCCTGCCAGGACTTGCCTCGGCGGTGCTTTGAAGCAGGCACGCCCTGCATGAGTTTGCAGCAGCATCATTGACTGTTGATCCAGGAGGGAGCCTGCCAGGACTGCCCACGGCGGTGCTTTGAAGCAGGCACGCCCTGAATGATTTTGAAGCAGCATCATTGACTGTTGATCAGGAGGGGGCCTGCCAGGACTGCCCACGGCGGTGCTTTGAAGCAGGCACGCCCTGCATGAGTTTGCAGCAGCATCATTGCCTATTGATACAGGAGGGAGCCTGCCAGGACTGTCCACGGCGGTGCTTTGAAGCAGGCACGCCTTGCATGAGTTTGCAGCAGCATAATTGACTGTTGATCAGGAGGGAGCCTGCCAGGACTGCCCACGGCGGTGCTTTGAAGCAGGCATGCCCTGCATGAGTTTGCAGAAGCATCATTGACTGTTGATACAGGAGGGAGCCTGCCAGGACTGCCCTCGGCGGCGCTTTGAAGCAGGCACGCCCTGCATGAGTTTGCAGCAGCATCACTGACTGTTGATACAGGAGGGAGCCTGCCAGGACAGCCCACGGTGGTGCTTTGAAGCAGGCATGCCCTGCATGAGTTTGCAGCAGCATCATTGACTGTTGATCAGGAGGGAGCCTGCCAGGACTGCCCTCGGTTGTGCTTTGAAACAGGCACGCCCTGCATAAGTTTGCAGCAGCATCATTGACTGTTGATACAGGAGGGAGCCTGCCAGGACTGCCCTCGGTGGTGCTTTGAAGCAGGCACGCCCTGCATGAGTTTGCAGCAGCATCACTGACTGTTGATACAGAAGGGAGCCTGTCAGGACTGTCCACGGCGGTGCTTTGAAGCAGGCACGCCCTGCATGAGTTTGCAGCAGCATCATTGACTGTTGATCAGGAGGGAGCCTGCCAGGACTGCCCTCGGTGGTGCTTTGAAACAGGCACGCCCTGCATAAGTTTGCAGCAGCATCATTGACTGTTGATACAGGAGGGAGCCTGCCAGGACTGCCCTCGGTGGTGCTTTGAAGCAGGCACGCCCTGCATGAGTTTGCAGCAGCATCATTGCCTGTTGATACAGGAGGGGGCCTGCCAGGACTGCCCTCGTGGTGCTTTGAAGCAGGCACGCCCTGCATGAGTTTGCAGCAGCATCATTGACTGTTGATCAGGAGGGAGCCTGCCAGGACTGCCCTCGGTGGTGCTTTGAAGCAGGCACGCCCTGCATGAGTTTGCAGCAGCATCATTGACTGTTGATCAGGAGGGAGCCTGTCAGGACTCTCCGCGGCAGTGCTTTGAAGCAGGCACGCCCTGCATGAGTTTGCAGCAGCATCATTGACTGTTGATCAGGAGGGAGCCTGTCAGGACTCTCCGCGGCAGTGCTTTGAAGCAGGCACGCCCTGCATGAGTTTGCAGCAGCATCATTGACTGTTGATACAGGAGGGAGCCTGCCAGGACTGCCCACAGCGGTGCTTTGAAGCAGGCACGCCCTGCATGAGTTTGCAGCAGCATCATTGACTGTTGATACAGGAGGGAGCCTGTCAGGACTGTCAGCGGCGGTGCTTTGAAGCAGGCACGCCCTGCATGAGTTTGCAGCAGCATCTTTGACTGTTGATACAGGAAGGAGCCTGCCAGGACTGTCCGCTGCGGTGCTTTGAAGCAGGCACGCCCTGCATGAGTTTACAGCAGCGTCATTGCCTGTTGATATAGGAGGGGGCCTGACAGGACTGCCCTCGTGGTGCTTTGAAGCAGGCACGCCCTGCATGAGTTTGCAGCAGCATCATTGACTGTTGATCAGGAGGGAGCCTGCCAGGACTGCCCTCGGTGGTGCTTTGAAGCAGGCACGCCCTGCATGAGTTTGCAGCAGCATCATTGACTGTTGATCCAGGAGGGAGCCTGCCAGGACTGCCCTCGGCGGTGATTTGAAGCAGGCACGCCCTGCATGAGTTTGCAGCAGCATCATTGACTGTTGATACAGGAGGGAGCCTGCCAGGACTGCCCACGCCGGTGCTTTGAAGCAGGCACGCCCTGCATGAGTTTGCAGAAGCATCATTGACTGTTGATCCAGGAGGGAGCCTGCCAGGACTTGCCTCGGCGGTGCTTTGAAGCAGGCACGCCCTGCATGAGTTTGCAGCAGCATCATTGACTGTTGATCCAGGAGGGAGCCTGCCAGGACTGCCCACGGCGGTGCTTTGAAGCAGGCACGCCCTGAATGATTTTGAAGCAGCATCATTGACTGTTGATACAGGAGGGAGCCTGCCAGGACTGTCTGCGGCGGTGCTTTGAAGCAGGCACGCCCTGCATGAGTTTGCAGCAGCATCATTGACTGTTGATCAGGAGGGGGCCTGCCAGGACTGCCCACGGCGGTGCTTTGAAGCAGGCATGCCCTGCATGAGTTTGCAGCAGCATCATTGCCTATTGATACAGGAGGGAGCCTGCCAGGACTGTCCGCGGCGGTGCTTTGAAGCAGGCACGCCTTGCATGAGTTTGCAGCAGCATCATTGACTGTTGATCAGGAGGGAGCCTGCCAGGACTGCCCACGGCGGTGCTTTGAAGCAGGCATGCCCTGCATGAGTTTGCAGAAGCATCATTGACTGTTGATACAGGAGGGAGCCTGCCAGGACTGCCCTCGGCGGCGCTTTGAAGCAGGCACGCCCTGCATGAGTTTGCAGCAGCATCACTGACTGTTGATACAGGAGGGAGCCTGCCAGGACTGCCCACGGCGGTGCTTTGAAGCAGGCATGCCCTGCATGAGTTTGCAGCAGCATCATTGACTGTTGATACAGGAGGGAGCCTGTCAGGACTGTCCGCTGCGGTGCTTTGAAGCAGGCACGCCCTGCATGAGTTTGCAGCAGCATCATTGACTGTTGATACAGGAGGGAGCCTGCCAGGACTGCCCACAGTGGTGCTTTGAAGCAGGCATGCCCTGCATGAGTTTGCAGCAGCATCATTGACTGTTGATACAGGAGGGAGCCTGTCAGGACTGTCCGCGGCGGTGCTTTGAAGCAGGCACTCCCTGTATGAGTTTGCAGCAGCATCATTGACTGTTGATACAGGAGGGAGCCTGCCAGGACTGCCCTCGGCGGTGCTTTGAAGCAGGCATGCCCTGCATGAGTTTGCAGCAGCATCATTGACTGTTGATCCAGGAGGGGCCTGCCAGGACTGCCCTCGGCGGTGCTTTGAAGCAGGCATGCCCTGCATGAGTTTGCAGCAGCATCATTGACTGTTGATACAGGAGGGAGCCTGCCAGGACTGCCCACGGCGGTGCTTTGAAGCAGGCACGCCCTGCATGAGTTTGCAGCAGCATAACTGACTGTTGATCAGGAGGGAGCCTGCCAGGACTGCCCACGGCGGTGCTTTGAAGCAGGCTTGCCCTGCATGAGTTTGCAGCAGCATCATTGCCTGTTGATACAGGAGGGAGCCTGCCAGGACTGCCCTCGGCGGTGATTTGAAGCAGGCATGCCCTGCATGAGTTTGCAGCAGCATCATTGACTGTTGATACAGGAGGGAGCCTGTCAGGACTGTCCGCGGCGGTGCTTTGAAGCAGGCACTCCCTGTATGAGTTTGCAGCAGCATCATTGACTGTTGATACAGGAGGGAGCCTGCCAGGACTGCCCTCGGCAGTGCTTTGAAGCAGGCATGCCCTGCATGAGTTTGCAGCAGCATCATTGACTGTTGATCCAGGAGGGGCCTGCCAGGACTGCCCTCGGCGGTGCTTTGAAGCAGGCATGCCCTGCATGAGTTTGCAGCAGCATCATTGACTGTTGATACAGGAGGGAGCCTGCCAGGACTGCCCACGGCGGTGCTTTGAAGTAGGCACGCCCTGCATGAGTTTGCAGCAGCATCACTGACTGTTGATCAGGAGGGAGCCTGCCAGGACTGCCCGAGGCGGTGCTTTGAAGCAGGCTTGCCCTGCATGAGTTTGCAGCAGCATCATTGCCTGTTGATACAGGAGGGAGCCTGCCAGGACTGCCCTCGGCGGTGATTTGAAGCAGGCATGCCCTGCATGAGTTTGCAGCAGCATCATTGACTGTTGATACAGGAGGGAGCCTGCCAGGACTGCCCACAGCGGTGCTTTGAAGCAGGCATGCCCTGCATGAGTTTGCAGCAGCATCATTGACTGTTGATCAGGAGGGAGTCTGCCAGGACTGCCCTCGGCGGTGCTTTGAAGCAGGCACGCCCTGCATGAGTTTGCAGCAGCATCATTGACTGTTGATACAGGAGGGAGCCTGCCAGGACTGCCCTCGGCGGTGCTTTGAAGCAGGCACGCCCTGCATGAGTTTGCAGCAGCATCATTGACTGTTGATACAGGAGGGAGCCTGCCAGGACTGTCCACGGCGGTGCTATGAAGCAGGCACGCCCTGCATGAGTTTGCAGCAGCATCACTGACTGTTGATCCAGGAGGGAGCCTGCCAGGACTGCCCACGGCGGTGCTTTGAAGCAGGCACGCCCTGCATGAGTTTGCAGCAGCATCATTGACTGTTGATATAGGAGGGACCCTGCCAGGACTGCCCACGGCGGTGCTTTGAAGCAGGCACGCCCTACAAGAGTTTGCAGCAGCATCATTGACTGTTGATCAGGAGGGAGCCTGTCAGGACTCTCCGCGGCAGTGCTTTGAAGCAGGCACGCCCTGCATGAGTTTGCAGCAGCATCATTGACTGTTGATACAGGAGGGAGCCTGCCAGGACTGCCCACAGCGGTGCTTTGAAGCAGGCACGCCCTGCATGAGTTTGCAGCAGCATCATTGACTGTTGATACAGGAGGGAGCCTGTCAGGACTGTCAGCGGCGGTGCTTTGAAGCAGGCACTCCCTGCATGAGTTTGCAGCAGCATCTTTGACTGTTGATACAGGAGGGAGCCTGCCAGGACTGTCCGCGGCGGTGCTTTGAAGCAGGCACGCCCTGCATGAGTTTACAGCAGCATCATTGCCTGTTGATATAGGAGGGGGCCTGACAGGACTGCCCTCGTGGTGCTTTGAAGCAGGCACGCCCTGCATGAGTTTGCAGCAGCATCATTGACTGTTGATCAGGAGGGAGCCTGCCAGGACTGCCCTCGGTGGTGCTTTGAAGCAGGCACGCCCTGCATGAGTTTGCAGCAGCATCATTGACTGTTGATCAGGAGGGAGCCTGCCAGGACTGCCCTCGGTGGTGCTTTGAAACAGGCACGCCCTGCATGAGTTTGCAGCAGCATCATTGACTGTTGATACAGGAGGGAGCCTGCCAGGACTGCCCTCGGTGGTGCTTTGAAGCAGGCACGCCCTGCATGAGTTTGCAGCAGCATCATTGCCTGTTGATACAGGAGGGGGCCTGCCAGGACTGCCCTCGTGGTGCTTTGAAGCAGGCACGCCCTGCATGAGTTTGCAGCAGCATCATTGACTGTTGATCAGGAGGGAGCCTGCCAGGACTGCCCTCGGTGGTGCTTTGAAGCAGGCACGCCCTGCATGAGTTTGCAGCAGCATCATTGACTGTTGATCAGGAGGGAGCCTGTCAGGACTCTCCGCGGCAGTGCTTTGAAGCAGGCACGCCCTGCATGAGTTTGCAGCAGCATCATTGACTGTTGATCAGGAGGGAGCCTGTCAGGACTCTCCGCGGCAGTGCTTTGAAGCAGGCACGCCCTGCATGAGTTTGCAGCAGCATCATTGACTGTTGATACAGGAGGGAGCCTGCCAGGACTGCCCACAGCGGTGCTTTGAAGCAGGCACGCCCTGCATGAGTTTGCAGCAGCATCATTGACTGTTGATACAGGAGGGAGCCTGTCAGGACTGTCAGCGGCGGTGCTTTGAAGCAGGCACGCCCTGCATGAGTTTGCAGCAGCATCTTTGACTGTTGATACAGGAGGGAGCCTGCCAGGACTGTCCGCTGCGGTGCTTTGAAGCAGGCACGCCCTGCATGAGTTTACAGCAGCATCATTGCCTGTTGATATAGGAGGGGGCCTGACAGGACTGCCCTCGTGGTGCTTTGAAGCAGGCACGCCCTGCATGAGTTTGCAGCAGCATCATTGACTGTTGATCAGGAGGGAGCCTGCCAGGACTGCCCTCGGTGGTGCTTTGAAGCAGGCACGCCCTGCATGAGTTTGCAGCAGCATCATTGACTGTTGATCCAGGAGGGAGCCTGCCAGGACTGCCCTCGGCGGTGATTTGAAGCAGGCACGCCCTGCATGAGTTTGCAGCAGCATCATTGACTGTTGATACAGGAGGGAGCCTGCCAGGACTGCCCACGCCGGTGCTTTGAAGCAGGCACGCCCTGCATGAGTTTGCAGAAGCATCATTGACTGTTGATCCAGGAGGGAGCCTGCCAGCACTTGCCTCGGCGGTGCTTTGAAGCAGGCACGCCCTGCATGAGTTTGCAGCAGCATCATTGACTGTTGATCCAGGAGGGAGCCTGCCAGGACTGCCCACGGCGGTGCTTTGAATCAGGCACGCCCTGAATGATTTTGAAGCAGCATCATTGACTGTTGATACAGGAGGGAGCCTGCCAGGACTGTCTGCGGCAGTGCTTTGAAGCAGGCACGCCCTGCATGAGTTTGCAGCAGCATCATTGACTGTTGATCAGGAGGGGGCCTGCCAGGACTGCCCACGGCGGTGCTTTGAAGCAGGCACGCCCTGCATGAGTTTGCAGCAGCATCATTGCCTATTGATACAGGAGGGAGCCTGCCAGGACTGTCCGCGGCGGTGCTTTGAAGCAGGCACGCCTTGCATGAGTTTGCAGCAGCATCATTGACTGTTGATCAGGAGGGAGCCTGCCAGGACTGCCCACGGCGGTGCTTTGAAGCAGGCATGCCCTGCATGAGTTTGCAGAAGCATCATTGACTGTTGATACAGGAGGGAGCCTGCCAGGACTGCCCTCGGCGGCGCTTTGAAGCAGGCATGCCCTGCATGAGTTTGCAGCAGCATCACTGACTGTTGATACAGGAGGGAGCCTGCCAGGACTGCCCACGGCGGTGCTTTGAAGCAGGCATGCCCTGCATGAGTTTGCAGCAGCATCATTGACTGTTGATACAGGAGGGAGCCTGTCAGGACTGTCCGCTGCGGTGCTTTGAAGCAGGCACGCCCTGCATGAGTTTGCAGCAGCATCATTGACTGTTGATACAGGAGGGAGCCTGCCAGGACTGCCCACAGTGGTGCTTTGAAGCAGGCATGCCCTGCATGAGTTTGCAGCAGCATCATTGACTGTTGATACAGGAGGGAGCCTGTCAGGACTGTCCGCGGCGGTGCTTTGAAGCAGGCACTCCCTGTATGAGTTTGCAGCAGCATCATTGACTGTTGATACAGGAGGGAGCCTGCCAGGACTGCCCTCGGCGGTGCTTTGAAGCAGGCATGCCCTGCATGAGTTTGCAGCAGCATCATTGACTGTTGATCCAGGAGGGGCCTGCCAGGACTGCCCTCGGCGGTGCTTTGAAGCAGGCATGCCCTGCATGAGTTTGCAGCAGCATCATTGATTGTTGATACAGGAGGGAGCCTGCCAGGACTGCCCACGGCGGTGCTTTGAAGCAGGCACGCCCTGCATGAGTTTGCAGCAGCATAACTGACTGTTGATCAGGAGGGAGCCTGCCAGGACTGCCCACGGCGGTGCTTTGAAGCAGGCTTGCCCTGCATGAGTTTGCAGCAGCATCATTGCCTGTTGATACAGGAGGGAGCCTGCCAGGACTGCCCTCGGCGGTGATTTGAAGCAGGCATGCCCTGCATGAGTTTGCAGCAGCATCATTGACTGTTGATACAGGAGGGAGCCTGTCAGGACTGTCCGCGGCGGTGCTTTGAAGCAGGCACTCCCTGTATGAGTTTGCAGCAGCATCATTGACTGTTGATACAGGAGGGAGCCTGCCAGGACTGCCCTCGGCGGTGCTTTGAAGCAGGCATGCCCTGCATGAGTTTGCAGCAGCATCATTGACTGTTGATCCAGGAGGGGCCTGCCAGGACTGCCCTCGGCGGTGCTTTGAAGCAGGCATGCCCTGCATGAGTTTGCAGCAGCATCATTGACTGTTGATACAGGAGGGAGCCTGCCAGGACTGCCCACGGCGGTGCTTTGAAGTAGGCACGCCCTGCATGAGTTTGCAGCAGCATCACTGACTGTTGATCAGGAGGGAGCCTGCCAGGACTGCCCACGGCGGTGCTTTGAAGCAGGCTTGCCCTGCATGAGTTTGCAGCAGCATCATTGCCTGTTGATACAGGAGGGAGCCTGCCAGGACTGCCCTCGGCGGTGATTTGAAGCAGGCATGCCCTGCATGAGTTTGCAGCAGCATCATTGACTGTTGATACAGGAGGGAGCCTGCCAGGACTGCCCACAGTGGTGCTTTGAAGCAGGCATGCCATGCATGAGTTTGCAGCAGCATCATTGACTGTTGATCAGGAGGGAGTCTGCCAGGACTGCCCTCGGCGGTGCTTTGAAGCAGGCACGCCCTGCATGAGTTTGCAGCAGCATCATTGACTGTTGATACAGGAGGGAGCCTGCCAGGACTGCCCTCGGCGGTGCTTTGAAGCAGGCACACCCTGCATGAGTTTGCAGCAGCATCATTGACTGTTGATACAGGAGGGAGCCTGCCAGGACTGTCCACGGCGGTGCTATGAAGCAGGCACACCCTGCATGAGTTTGCAGCTGCATCACTGACTGTTGATCCAGGAGGGAGCCTGCCAGGACTGCCCACGGCGGTGCTTTGAAGCAGGCACGCCCTGCATGAGTTTGCAGCAGCATCATTGACTGTTGATATAGGAGGGACCCTGCCAGGACTGCCCACGGCGGTGCTTTGAAGCAGGCACGCCCTGCATGAGTTTGCAGCAGCATCATTGACTGTTGATCAGGAGGGAGCCTGCCAGGACTGCCCTCGGCGGTGCTTTGAAGCAGGCACACCCTGCATGAGTTTGCAGCAGCATCATTGACTGTTGATACAGGAGGGAGCCTGCCAGGACTGCCCTCGGCAGTGCTTTGAAGCAGGCATGCCCTGCATGAGTTTGCAGCAGCATCATTGACTGTTGATCCAGGAGGGGCCTGCCAGGACTGCCCTCGGCGGTGCTTTGAAGCAGGCATGCCCTGCATGAGTTTGCAGCAGCATCATTGACTGTTGATACAGGAGGGAGCCTGCCAGGACTGCCCACGGCGGTGCTTTGAAGTAGGCACGCCCTGCATGAGTTTGCAGCAGCATCACTGACTGTTGATCAGGAGGGAGCCTGCCAGGACTGCCCGAGGCGGTGCTTTGAAGCAGGCTTGCCCTGCATGAGTTTGCAGCAGCATCATTGCCTGTTGATACAGGAGGGAGCCTGCCAGGACTGCCCTCGGCGGTGATTTGAAGCAGGCATGCCCTGCATGAGTTTGCAGCAGCATCATTGACTGTTGATACAGGAGGGAGCCTGCCAGGACTGCCCACAGCGGTGCTTTGAAGCAGGCATGCCCTGCATGAGTTTGCAGCAGCATCATTGACTGTTGATCAGGAGGGAGTCTGCCAGGACTGCCCTCGGCGGTGCTTTGAAGCAGGCACGCCCTGCATGAGTTTGCAGCAGCATCATTGACTGTTGATACAGGAGGGAGCCTGCCAGGACTGCCCTCGGCGGTGCTTTGAAGCAGGCACGCCCTGCATGAGTTTGCAGCAGCATCATTGACTGTTGATACAGGAGGGAGCCTGCCAGGACTGTCCACGGCGGTGCTATGAAGCAGGCACGCCCTGCATGAGTTTGCAGCAGCATCACTGACTGTTGATCCAGGAGGGAGCCTGCCAGGACTGCCCACGGCGGTGCTTTGAAGCAGGCACGCCCTGCATGAGTTTGCAGCAGCATCATTGACTGTTGATATAGGAGGGACCCTGCCAGGACTGCCCACGGCGGTGCTTTGAAGCAGGCACGCCCTACAAGAGTTTGCAGCAGCATCATTGACTGTTGATCAGGAGGGAGCCTGTCAGGACTCTCCGCGGCAGTGCTTTGAAGCAGGCACGCCCTGCATGAGTTTGCAGCAGCATCATTGACTGTTGATACAGGAGGGAGCCTGCCAGGACTGCCCACAGCGGTGCTTTGAAGCAGGCACGCCCTGCATGAGTTTGCAGCAGCATCATTGACTGTTGATACAGGAGGGAGCCTGTCAGGACTGTCAGCGGCGGTGCTTTGAAGCAGGCACTCCCTGCATGAGTTTGCAGCAGCATCTTTGACTGTTGATACAGGAGGGAGCCTGCCAGGACTGTCCGCGGCGGTGCTTTGAAGCAGGCACGCCCTGCATGAGTTTACAGCAGCATCATTGCCTGTTGATATAGGAGGGGGCCTGACAGGACTGCCCTCGTGGTGCTTTGAAGCAGGCACGCCCTGCATGAGTTTGCAGCAGCATCATTGACTGTTGATCAGGAGGGAGCCTGCCAGGACTGCCCTCGGTGGTGCTTTGAAGCAGGCACGCCCTGCATGAGTTTGCAGCAGCATCATTGACTGTTGATCAGGAGGGAGCCTGCCAGGACTGCCCTCGGTGGTGCTTTGAAACAGGCACGCCCTGCATGAGTTTGCAGCAGCATCATTGACTGTTGATACAGGAGGGAGCCTGCCAGGACTGCCCTCGGTGGTGCTTTGAAGCAGGCACGCCCTGCATGAGTTTGCAGCAGCATCATTGCCTGTTGATACAGGAGGGGGCCTGCCAGGACTGCCCTCGTGGTGCTTTGAAGCAGGCACGCCCTGCATGAGTTTGCAGCAGCATCATTGACTGTTGATCAGGAGGGAGCCTGCCAGGACTGCCCTCGGTGGTGCTTTGAAGCAGGCACGCCCTGCATGAGTTTGCAGCAGCATCATTGACTGTTGATCAGGAGGGAGCCTGTCAGGACTCTCCGCGGCAGTGCTTTGAAGCAGGCACGCCCTGCATGAGTTTGCAGCAGCATCATTGACTGTTGATCAGGAGGGAGCCTGTCAGGACTCTCCGCGGCAGTGCTTTGAAGCAGGCACGCCCTGCATGAGTTTGCAGCAGCATCATTGACTGTTGATACAGGAGGGAGCCTGCCAGGACTGCCCACAGCGGTGCTTTGAAGCAGGCACGCCCTGCATGAGTTTGCAGCAGCATCATTGACTGTTGATACAGGAGGGAGCCTGTCAGGACTGTCAGCGGCGGTGCTTTGAAGCAGGCACGCCCTGCATGAGTTTGCAGCAGCATCTTTGACTGTTGATACAGGAGGGAGCCTGCCAGGACTGTCCGCTGCGGTGCTTTGAAGCAGGCACGCCCTGCATGAGTTTACAGCAGCATCATTGCCTGTTGATATAGGAGGGGGCCTGACAGGACTGCCCTCGTGGTGCTTTGAAGCAGGCACGCCCTGCATGAGTTTGCAGCAGCATCATTGACTGTTGATCAGGAGGGAGCCTGCCAGGACTGCCCTCGGTGGTGCTTTGAAGCAGGCACGCCCTGCATGAGTTTGCAGCAGCATCATTGACTGTTGATCCAGGAGGGAGCCTGCCAGGACTGCCCTCGGCGGTGATTTGAAGCAGGCACGCCCTGCATGAGTTTGCAGCAGCATCATTGACTGTTGATACAGGAGGGAGCCTGCCAGGACTGCCCACGCCGGTGCTTTGAAGCAGGCACGCCCTGCATGAGTTTGCAGAAGCATCATTGACTGTTGATCCAGGAGGGAGCCTGCCAGCACTTGCCTCGGCGGTGCTTTGAAGCAGGCACGCCCTGCATGAGTTTGCAGCAGCATCATTGACTGTTGATCCAGGAGGGAGCCTGCCAGGACTGCCCACGGCGGTGCTTTGAATCAGGCACGCCCTGAATGATTTTGAAGCAGCATCATTGACTGTTGATACAGGAGGGAGCCTGCCAGGACTGTCTGCGGCGGTGCTTTGAAGCAGGCACGCCCTGCATGAGTTTGCAGCAGCATCATTGACTGTTGATCAGGAGGGGGCCTGCCAGGACTGCCCACGGCGGTGCTTTGAAGCAGGCACGCCCTGCATGAGTTTGCAGCAGCATCATTGCCTATTGATACAGGAGGGAGCCTGCCAGGACTGTCCGCGGCGGTGCTTTGAAGCAGGCACGCCTTGCATGAGTTTGCAGCAGCATCATTGACTGTTGATCAGGAGGGAGCCTGCCAGGACTGCCCACGGCGGTGCTTTGAAGCAGGCATGCCCTGCATGAGTTTGCAGAAGCATCATTGACTGTTGATACAGGAGGGAGCCTGCCAGGACTGCCCTCGGCGGCGCTTTGAAGCAGGCATGCCCTGCATGAGTTTGCAGCAGCATCACTGACTGTTGATACAGGAGGGAGCCTGCCAGGACTGCCCACGGCGGTGCTTTGAAGCAGGCATGCCCTGCATGAGTTTGCAGCAGCATCATTGACTGTTGATACAGGAGGGAGCCTGTCAGGACTGTCCGCTGCGGTGCTTTGAAGCAGGCACGCCCTGCATGAGTTTGCAGCAGCATCATTGACTGTTGATACAGGAGGGAGCCTGCCAGGACTGCCCACAGTGGTGCTTTGAAGCAGGCATGCCCTGCATGAGTTTGCAGCAGCATCATTGACTGTTGATACAGGAGGGAGCCTGTCAGGACTGTCCGCGGCGGTGCTTTGAAGCAGGCACTCCCTGTATGAGTTTGCAGCAGCATCATTGACTGTTGATACAGGAGGGAGCCTGCCAGGACTGCCCTCGGCGGTGCTTTGAAGCAGGCATGCCCTGCATGAGTTTGCAGCAGCATCATTGACTGTTGATCCAGGAGGGGCCTGCCAGGACTGCCCTCGGCGGTGCTTTGAAGCAGGCATGCCCTGCATGAGTTTGCAGCAGCATCATTGATTGTTGATACAGGAGGGAGCCTGCCAGGACTGCCCACGGCGGTGCTTTGAAGCAGGCACGCCCTGCATGAGTTTGCAGCAGCATAACTGACTGTTGATCAGGAGGGAGCCTGCCAGGACTGCCCACGGCGGTGCTTTGAAGCAGGCTTGCCCTGCATGAGTTTGCAGCAGCATCATTGCCTGTTGATACAGGAGGGAGCCTGCCAGGACTGCCCTCGGCGGTGATTTGAAGCAGGCATGCCCTGCATGAGTTTGCAGCAGCATCATTGACTGTTGATACAGGAGGGAGCCTGTCAGGACTGTCCGCGGCGGTGCTTTGAAGCAGGCACTCCCTGTATGAGTTTGCAGCAGCATCATTGACTGTTGATACAGGAGGGAGCCTGCCAGGACTGCCCTCGGCGGTGCTTTGAAGCAGGCATGCCCTGCATGAGTTTGCAGCAGCATCATTGACTGTTGATCCAGGAGGGGCCTGCCAGGACTGCCCTCGGCGGTGCTTTGAAGCAGGCATGCCCTGCATGAGTTTGCAGCAGCATCATTGACTGTTGATACAGGAGGGAGCCTGCCAGGACTGCCCACGGCGGTGCTTTGAAGTAGGCACGCCCTGCATGAGTTTGCAGCAGCATCACTGACTGTTGATCAGGAGGGAGCCTGCCAGGACTGCCCACGGCGGTGCTTTGAAGCAGGCTTGCCCTGCATGAGTTTGCAGCAGCATCATTGCCTGTTGATACAGGAGGGAGCCTGCCAGGACTGCCCTCGGCGGTGATTTGAAGCAGGCATGCCCTGCATGAGTTTGCAGCAGCATCATTGACTGTTGATACAGGAGGGAGCCTGCCAGGACTGCCCACAGTGGTGCTTTGAAGCAGGCATGCCCTGCATGAGTTTGCAGCAGCATCATTGACTGTTGATCAGGAGGGAGTCTGCCAGGACTGCCCTCGGCGGTGCTTTGAAGCAGGCACGCCCTGCATGAGTTTGCAGCAGCATCATTGACTGTTGATACAGGAGGGAGCCTGCCAGGACTGCCCTCGGCGGTGCTTTGAAGCAGGCACACCCTGCATGAGTTTGCAGCAGCATCATTGACTGTTGATACAGGAGGGAGCCTGCCAGGACTGTCCACGGCGGTGCTATGAAGCAGGCACACCCTGCATGAGTTTGCAGCTGCATCACTGACTGTTGATCCAGGAGGGAGCCTGCCAGGACTGCCCACGGCGGTGCTTTGAAGCAGGCACGCCCTGCATGAGTTTGCAGCAGCATCATTGACTGTTGATATAGGAGGGACCCTGCCAGGACTGCCCACGGCGGTGCTTTGAAGCAGGCACGCCCTGCATGAGTTTGCAGCAGCATCATTGACTGTTGATCAGGAGGGAGCCTGTCAGGACTCTCCGCAGCAGTGCTTTGAAGCAGGCACGCCCTGCATGAGTTTGCAGCAGCATCATTGACTGTTGATACAGGAGGGAGCCTGCCAGGACTGCCCACAGCGGTGCTTTGAAGCAGGCATGCCCTGCATGAGTTTGCAGCAGCATCATTGACTGTTGATACAGGAGGGAGCCTGTCAGGACTGTCAGCGGCGGTGCTTTGAAGCAGGCACTCCCTGCATGAGTTTGCAGCAGCATCTTTGACTGTTGATACAGGAGGGAGCCTGCCAGGACTGTCCGCGGCAGTGCTTTGAAGCAGGCACGCCCTGCATGAGTTTACAGCAGCATCATTGCCTGTTGATATAGGAGGGGGCCTGACAGGACTGCCCTCGTGGTGCTTTGAAGCAGGCACGCCCTGCATGAGTTTGCAGCAGCATCATTGACTGTTGATCAGGAGGGAGCCTGCCAGGACTGCCCTCGGTGGTGCTTTGAAGCAGGCACGCCCTGCATGAGTTTGCAGCAGCATCATTGACTGTTGATCAGGAGGGAGCCTGCCAGGACTGCCCTCGGTGGTGCTTTGAAACAGGCACGCCCTGCATGAGTTTGCAGCAGCATCATTGACTGTTGATACAGGAGGGAGCCTGCCAGGACTGCCCTCGGTGGTGCTTCGAAGCAGGCACGCCCTGCGTGAGTTTGCAGCAGCATCATTGCCTGTTGATACAGGAGGGGGCCTGCCAGGACTGCCCTCGTGGTGCTTTGAAGCAGGCACGCCCTGCATGAGTTTGCAGCAGCATCATTGACTGTTGATACAGGAGGGAGCCTGCCAGGACTGCCCTCGGCTGTGCTTTGAAGCAGGCACGCCCTGCATGAGTTTGCAGCAGCATCATTGACTGTTGATACAGGAGGGAGCCTGCCAGGTCTGCCGTCGTGGTGCTTTGAAGCAGGCATGCCCTGCATGAGTTTGCAGCAGCATCATTGCCTGTTGATACAGGAGGGGGCCTGCCAGGACTGCCCTCGTGGTGCTTTGAAGCAGGCACGCCCTGCATGAGTTTGCAGCAGCATCATGGACTGTTGATCCAGGAGGGAGCCTGCCAGGACTGCCCACGGCGGTGCTTTGAAGCAGGCACGCCCTGCATGAGTTTGCAGAAGCATTATTGACTGTTGATACAGGAGGGAGCCTGCCAGGACTGCCCTTGTGGTGCTTTGAAGCAGGCACGCCCTGCATGAGTTTGCAGCAGCATCATTGACTGTTGATCCAGGAGGGAGCCTGCCAGGACTGCCCTTGGCGGTGATTTGAAGCAGGCACGCCCTGCATGAGTTTGCAGCAGCATCATTGACTGTTGATATAGGAGGGAGCCTGCCAGGACTGCCCACGGCGGTGCTTTGAAGCAGGCACGCCCTGCATGAGTTTGCAGAAGCATCATTGACTGTTGATCCAGGAGGGAGCCTGCCAGGACTTGCCCCGGCGGTGCTTTGAAGCAGGCACGCCCTGCATGAGTTTGCAGCAGCATCATTGACTGTTGATCCAGGAGGGAGCCTGCCAGGACTGCCCACGGCGGTGCTTTGAAGCAGGCACGCCCTGAATGATTTTGAAGCAGCATCATTGACTGTTGATACAGGAGGGAGCCTGCCAGGACTGTCTGCGGCGGTGCTTTGAAGCAGGCACGCCCTGCATGAGTTTGCAGCAGCATCATTGACTGTTGATCAGGAGGGGGCCTGCCAGGACTGCCCACGGCGGTGCTTTGAAGCAGGCACGCCCTGCATGAGTTTGCAGCAGCATCATTGCCTATTGATACAGGAGGGAGCCTGCCAGGACTGTCCGCGGCGGTGCTTTGAAGCAGGCACGCCTTGCATGAGTTTGCAGCAGCATCATTGACTGTTGATCAGGAGGGAGCCTGCCAGGACTGCCCACGGCGGTGCTTTGAAGCAGGCATGCCCTGCATGAGTTTGCAGAAGCATCATTGACTGTTGATACAGGAGGGAGCCTGCCAGGACTGCCCTCGGCGGCGCTTTGAAGCAGGCACGCCCTGCATGAGTTTGCAGCAGCATCACTGACTGTTGATACAGGAGGGAGCCTGCCAGGACTGCCCACGGCGGTGCTTTGAAGCAGGCATGCCCTGCATGAGTTTGCAGCAGCATCATTGACTGTTGATCAGGAGGGAGCCTGCCAGGACTGCCCTCGGTGGTGCTTTGAAACAGGCACGCCCTGCATAAGTTTGCAGCAGCATCATTGACTGTTGATACAGGAGGGAGCCTGCCAGGACTGCCCTCGGTGGTGCTTTGAAGCAGGCACGCCCTGCATGAGTTTGCAGCAGCATCACTGACTGTTGATACAGGAGGGAGCCTGTCAGGACTGTCCACGGCGGTGCTTTGAAGAAGGCACGCCCTGCATGAGTTTGCAGCAGCATCATTGACTGTTGATCAGGAGGGAGCCTGCCAGGACTGCCCTCGGTGGTGCTTTGAAACAGGCACGCCCTGCATAAGTTTGCAGCAGCATCATTGACTGTTGATACAGGAGGGAGCCTGCGAGGACTGCCCTCGGTGGTGCTTTGAAGCAGGCACGCCCTGCATGAGTTTGCAGCAGCATCATTGCCTGTTGATACAGGAGGGGGCCTGCCAGGACTGCCCTCGTGGTGCTTTGAAGCAGGCACGCCCTGCATGAGTTTGCAGCAGCATCATTGACTGTTGATCAGGAGGGAGCCTGCCAGGACTGCCCTCGGTGGTGCTTTGAAGCAGGCACGCCCTGCATGAGTTTGCAGCAGCATCATTGACTGTTGATCAGGAGGGAGCCTGTCAGGACTCTCCGCGGCAGTGCTTTGAAGCAGGCACGCCCTGCATGAGTTTGCAGCAGCATCATTGACTGTTGATCAGGAGGGAGCCTGTCAGGACTCTCCGCGGCAGTGCTTTGAAGCAGGCACGCCCTGCATGAGTTTGCAGCAGCATCATTGACTGTTGATACAGGAGGGAGCCTGTCAGGACTGTCAGCGGCGGTGCTTTGAAGCAGGCACGCCCTGCATGAGTTTGCAGCAGCATCTTTGACTATTGATACAGGAGGGAGCCTGCCAGGACTGTCCGCGGCGGTGCTTTGAAGCAGGCACGCCCTGCATGAGTTTACAGCAGCATCATTGCCTGTTGATATAGGAGGGGGCCTGACAGGACTGCCCTCGTGGTGCTTTGAAGCAGGCACGCCCTGCATGAGTTTGCAGCAGCATCATTGACTGTTGATCAGGAGGGAGCCTGCCAGGACTGCCCTCGGTGGTGCTTTGAAGCAGGCACGCCCTGCATGAGTTTGCAGCAGCATCATTGACTAATGATCCAGGAGGGAGCCTGCCAGGACTGCCCTCGGCGGTGATTTGAAGCAGGCACGCCCTGCATGAGTTTGCAGCAGCATCATTGACTGTTGATACAGGAGGGGGCCTGCCAGGACTGCCCACGCCGGTGCTTTGAAGCAGGCACGCCCTGCATGAGTTTGCAGAAGCATCATTGACTGTTGATCCAGGAGGGAGCCTGCCAGGACTTGCCTCGGCGGTGCTTTGAAGCAGGCACGCCCTGCATGAGTTTGCAGCAGCATCATTGACTGTTGATCCAGGAGGGAGCCTGCCAGGACTGCCCACGGCGGTGCTTTGAAGCAGGCACGCCCTGAATGATTTTGAAGCAGCATCATTGACTGTTGATACAGGAGGGAGCCTGCCAGGACTGTCTGCGGCGGTGCTTTGAAGCAGGCACGCCCTGCATGAGTTTGCAGCAGCATCATTGACTGTTGATCAGTAGGGGGCCTGCCAGGACTGCCCACGGCGGTGCTTTGAAGCAGGCACGCCCTGCATGAGTTTGCAGCAGCATCATTGCCTATTGATACAGGAGGGAGCCTGCCAGGACTGTCCGCGGCGGTGCTTTGAAGCAGGCACGCCTTGCATGAGTTTGCAGCAGCATCATTGACTGTTGATCAGGAGGGAGCCTGCCAGGACTGCCCACGGCGGTGCTTTGAAGCAGGCATGCCCTGCATGAGTTTGCAGAAGCATCATTGACTGTTGATACAGGAGGGAGCCTGCCAGGACTGCCCTCGGCGGCGCTTTGAAGCAGGCACGCCCTGCATGAGTTTGCAACAGCATCACTGACTGTTGATACAGGAGGGAGCCTGCCAGGACTGCCCACGGCGGTGCTTTGAAGCAGGCATGCCCTGCATGAGTTTGCAGCAGCATTATTGACTGTTGATACAGGAGGGAGCCTGTCAGGACTGTCCGCTGCGGTGCTTTGAAGCAGGCACGCCCTGCATGAGTTTGCAGCAGCATCATTGACTGTTGATACAGGAGGGAGCCTGCCAGGACTGCCCACAGTGGTGCTTTGAAGCAGGCATGCCCTGCATGAGTTTGCAGCAGCATCATTGACTGTTGATACAGGAGGGAGCCTGTCAGGACTGTCCGCGGCGGTGCTTTGAAGCAGGCACTCCCTGTATGAGTTTGCAGCAGCATCATTGACTGTTGATACAGGAGGGAGCCTGCCAGGACTGCCCTCGGCGGTGCTTTGAAGCAGGCATGCCCTGCATGAGTTTGCAGCAGCATCATTGACTGTTGATCCAGGAGGGGCCTGCCAGGACTGCCCTCGGCGGTGCTTTGAAGCAGGCATGCCCTGCATGAGTTTGCAGCAGCATCATTGACTGTTGATACAGGAGGGAGCCTGCCAGGACTGCCCACGGCGGTGCTTTGAAGCAGGCACGCCCTGCATGAGTTTGCAGCAGCATCACTGACTGTTGATCAGGAGGGAGCCTGCCAGGACTGCCCACGGCGGTGCTTTGAAGCAGGCTTGCCCTGCATGAGTTTGCAGCAGCATCATTGCCTGTTGATACAGGAGGGAGCCTGCCAGGACTGCCCTCGGCGGTGATTTGAAGCAGGCATGCCCTGCATGAGTTTGCAGCAGCATCATTGACTGTTGATACAGGAGGGAGCCTGTCAGGACTGTCCGCGGCGGTGCTTTGAAGCAGGCACTCCCTGTATGAGTTTGCAGCAGCATCATTGACTGTTGATACAGGAGGGAGCCTGCCAGGACTGCCCTCGGCGGTGCTTTGAAGCAGGCATGCCCTGCATGAGTTTGCAGCAGCATCATTGACTGTTGATCCAGGAGGGGCCTGCCAGGACTGCCCTCGGCGGTGCTTTGAAGCAGGCATGCCCTGCATGAGTTTGCAGCAGCATCATTGACTGTTGATACAGGAGGGAGCCTGCCAGGACTGCCCACGGCGGTGCTTTGAAGCAGGCACGCCCTGCATGAGTTTGCAGCAGCATCACTGACTGTTGATCAGGAGGGAGCCTGCCAGGACTTCCCACGGCGGTGCTTTGAAGCAGGCTTGCCCTGCATGAGTTTGCAGCAGCATCATTGCCTGTTGATACAGGAGGGAGCCTGCCAGGACTGCCCTCGGCGGTGATTTGAAGCAGGCATGCCCTGCATGAGTTTGCAGCAGCATCATTGACTGTTGATACAGGAGGGAGTCTGCCAGGACTGCCCTCGGCGGTGCTTTGAAGCAGGCACGCCCTGCATGAGTTTGCAGCAGCATCATTGACTGTTGATACAGGAGGGAGCCTGCCAGGACTGCCCTCGGCGGTGCTTTGAAGCAGGCACGCCCTGCATGAGTTTGCAGCAGCATCATTGACTGTTGATACAGGAGGGAGCCTGCCAGGACTGTCCACGGCGGTGCTATGAAGCAGGCACGCCCTGCATGAGTTTGCAGCAGCATCACTGACTGTTGATCCAGGAGGGAGCCTGCCAGGACTGCCCACGGCGGTGCTTTGAAGCAGGCACGCCCTGCATGAGTTTTTGCAGCAGCATCATTGACTGTTGATATAGGAGGGACCCTGCCAGGACTGCCCACGGCGGTGCTTTGAAGCAGGCATGCCCTGCATGAGTTTGCAGCAGCATTATTGACTGTTGATACAGGAGGGAGCCTGTCAGGACTGTCCGCTGCGGTGCTTTGAAGCAGGCACGCCCTGCATGAGTTTGCAGCAGCATCATTGACTGTTGATACAGGAGGGAGCCTGCCAGGACTGCCCACAGTGGTGCTTTGAAGCAGGCATGCCCTGCATGAGTTTGCAGCAGCATCATTGACTGTTGATACAGGAGGGAGCCTGTCAGGACTGTCCGCGGCGGTGCTTTGAAGCAGGCACTCCCTGTATGAGTTTGCAGCAGCATCATTGACTGTTGATACAGGAGGGAGCCTGCCAGGACTGCCCTCGGCGGTGCTTTGAAGCAGGCATGCCCTGCATGAGTTTGCAGCAGCATCATTGACTGTTGATCCAGGAGGGGCCTGCCAGGACTGCCCTCGGCGGTGCTTTGAAGCAGGCATGCCCTGCATGAGTTTGCAGCAGCATCATTGACTGTTGATACAGGAGGGAGCCTGCCAGGACTGCCCACGGCGGTGCTTTGAAGCAGGCACGCCCTGCATGAGTTTGCAGCAGCATCACTGACTGTTGATCAGGAGGGAGCCTGCCAGGACTGCCCACGGCGGTGCTTTGAAGCAGGCTTGCCCTGCATGAGTTTGCAGCAGCATCATTGCCTGTTGATACAGGAGGGAGCCTGCCAGGACTGCCCTCGGCGGTGATTTGAAGCAGGCATGCCCTGCATGAGTTTGCAGCAGCATCATTGACTGTTGATACAGGAGGGAGCCTGTCAGGACTGTCCGCGGCGGTGCTTTGAAGCAGGCACTCCCTGTATGAGTTTGCAGCAGCATCATTGACTGTTGATACAGGAGGGAGCCTGCCAGGACTGCCCTCGGCGGTGCTTTGAAGCAGGCATGCCCTGCATGAGTTTGCAGCAGCATCATTGACTGTTGATCCAGGAGGGGCCTGCCAGGACTGCCCTCGGCGGTGCTTTGAAGCAGGCATGCCCTGCATGAGTTTGCAGCAGCATCATTGACTGTTGATACAGGAGGGAGCCTGCCAGGACTGCCCACGGTGGTGCTTTGAAGCAGGCACGCCCTGCATGAGTTTGCAGCAGCATCACTGACTGTTGATCAGGAGGGAGCCTGCCAGGACTTCCCACGGCGGTGCTTTGAAGCAGGCTTGCCCTGCATGAGTTTGCAGCAGCATCATTGCCTGTTGATACAGGAGGGAGCCTGCCAGGACTGCCCTCGGCGGTGATTTGAAGCAGGCATGCCCTGCATGAGTTTGCAGCAGCATCATTGACTGTTGATACAGGAGGGAGTCTGCCAGGACTGCCCTCGGCGGTGCTTTGAAGCAGGCACGCCCTGCATGAGTTTGCAGCAGCATCATTGACTGTTGATACAGGAGGGAGCCTGCCAGGACTGCCCTCGGCGGTGCTTTGAAGCAGGCACGCCCTGCATGAGTTTGCAGCAGCATCATTGACTGTTGATACAGGAGGGAGCCTGCCAGGACTGTCCACGGCGGTGCTATGAAGCAGGCACGCCCTGCATGAGTTTGCAGCAGCATCACTGACTGTTGATCCAGGAGGGAGCCTGCCAGGACTGCCCACGGCGGTGCTTTGAAGCAGGCACGCCCTGCATGAGTTTTTGCAGCAGCATCATTGACTGTTGATATAGGAGGGACCCTGCCAGGACTGCCCACGGCGGTGCTTTGAAGCAGGCACGCCCTGCATGAGTTTGCAGCAGCATCATTGACTGTTGATCCAGGAGGGAGTCTGCCAGGACTGCCCACGGCGGTGCTTTGAAGCAGGCACGCCCTGCATGAGTTTGCAGCAGCATCATTGACTGTTGATCAAGGAGTGAGCCTGCCAGGACTGCCCACGGCGGTGCTTTGAAGCAGGCACGCCCTGCATGAGTTTGCAGCAGCATCATTGACTGTTGATACAGGAGGGAGCCTGCCAGGACTGTCCGCGGTGGTGCTTTGCAGCAGGCACGCCCTGCATGAGTTTGCAGCAGCATCATTGACTGTTGATACAGGAGGGAGCCTTCCAGGACTGCTCACGGCAGTGCTTTGAAGCAGCATGCCCTGCATGAGTTTGCAGCAGCATCATTGACTGTTGATACAGGAGGTAGCCTAAAAGGACTGCCCACGGCGGTGCTTTGAAGCAGGCACGCCCTGCATGAGTTTGCAGCAGCATCATTGACTGTTGATACAGGAGGGAGCCTACCAGGACTGCCCACGTCGGTGCTTTGAAGCAGGCATGCCCTGCATGAGTTTGCAGCAGCATCATTTACTGTTGATACAGGAGGGAGCCTGCCAGGACTGCCCACGGCGGTGCTTTGAAGCAGGCATGCCCTGCATGAGTTTGCAGCAGCATCATTGACTGTTGATCAGGAGGGAGCCTGCCAGGACTGCCCACGGCAGTGCTTTGAAGCCAGCATGCCCTGCATGAGTTTGCAGAAGCATCATTGACTGTTGATACAGGAGGGAGCCTGCCAGGACTGCCCACGGCGGTGCTTTGAAGCAGGCACGCCCTGCATGAGTTTGCAGCAGCATCATTGACTGTTGATACAGGAGGGAGCCAGCCTGCCAGGCATGCTCTGCATGAGTGTGCAGCAGCATCATTGACTGTTGATCCAGGAGGGAGCCTGCCAGGACTGTCCACGGCGGTGCTTTGAAGCAGGCATGCCCTGCATGAGTTTGCAGCAGCATCATTGACTGTTGATACAGGAGGTAGCCTGCCAGGACTGTCCGCGGCGGTGCTTTGAAGCAGGCATGCCCTTCATGAGTTTGCAGAAGCATCATTGACTGTTGATACAGGAGGGAGCCTGCCAGGACTGCCCACGGCGGTGCTTTGAAGCAGGCACGCCCTGCATGAGTTTGCAGAAGCATCACTGACTGTTGATACAGGAGTGAGCCTGCCAGGACTGCCCTCGGCGGTGCTTTGAAGCAGGCACGCCCTGCATGAGTTTGCAGCAGCATCATTGACTGTTGATCCAGGAGGGAGCCTGCCAGGACTGCCCACGGTGGTGCTTTGAAGCAGGCATGCCCTGCATGAGTTTGCAGCAGCATCATTGACTGTTGATCCAGGAGGGAGCCTGCCAGGACTGCCCACGGCGGTGCTTTGAAGCAGGCATGCCATGCATGAGTTTGCAGCAGCATCATTGACTGTTGATCAGGAGGGAGCCTGCCAGGACTGTCCGCGGCGGTGCTTTGAAGAAGGCATGCCCTGCATGAGTTTGCAGCAGCATCACTGACTGTTGATCAGGAGGGAGCCTGCCAGGACTGCCCACGGCGGTGCTTTGAAGCAGCATGCCCTGCATGAGTTTGCAGCAGCATCATTGACTGTTGATACAGGAGGTAGCCTGAAAGGACTGCCCACGGCGGTGCTTTGAAGCAGGCACGCCCTGCATGAGTTTGCAGCAGCATCATTGACTGTTGATACAGGAGGGAGCCTACCAGGACTGCCCACAGCGGTGCTTTGAAGCAGGCATGCCCTGCATGAGTTTGCAGCAGCATCATTTACTGTTGATACAAGAGGGAGCCTGCCAGGACTGCCCACGGCGGTGCTTTGAAGCAGGCATGCCCTGCATGAGTTTGCAGCTGCATCATTGACTGTTGATCAGGAGGGAGCCTGCCAGAACTGCCCACGGCGGTGCTTTGAAGTAGGCACGCCCTGCATGAGTTTGCAGCAGCATCATTGACTGTTGATACAGGAGGGAGCCTGTCAGCACTGTCCGCGGCGGTGCTTTGAAGCAGGCACGCCCTGCATGACTTTGCAGCAGCATCATTGACTGTTGATACAGGAGGGAGCCTGCCAGGATTGCCCACGGCGGTGCTTTGAAGCAGGCACGCCCTGCATGAGTTTGCAGCAGCATCATTGACTGTTGATACAGGAGGGAGCCTGTAGGACTGTCCGCGGCGGTGCTTTGAAGCAGGCACGCCCGCATGAGTTTGCAGCAGCATCATTGACTGTTGATACAGGAGGGAGCCTGTCAGGACTGTCCGCGGCGGTGCTTTGAAGCAGGCACATGCTGCATGAGTTTGCAGCAGCATCATTGACTGTTGATACAGGAGGGAGCCTGCCAGGACTGCCCACGGCGGTGCTTTGAAGCAGGCACGCCCTGCATGAGTTTGCAGCAGCATCATTGACTGCTGATAAAGGAGGGAGCCTGTCAGGACTGTCCGCGGCAGTGCTTTGAAGCAGGCACGCCCTGCATGAGTTTGAAGCAGCATCATTGACTGTTGATACAGGAGGGAGCCTGCCAGGACTGCCCACGGCGGTGCTTTGAAGCAGGCACGCCCTGCATGAGTTTGCAGCAGCATCATTGACTGTTGATACAGGAGGGAGCCTGTCAGGACTGTCTGCGGCGGTGCTTTGAAGCAGGCACGCCCTGCATGAGTTTGCAGCAGCATCATTGACTGTTGATACAGGAGGGAGCCTGCCAGGACTGCCCATGGCGGTGCTTTGAAGCAGGCACGCCCTGCATGAGTTTGCAGCAGCATCATTGACTGTTGATACAGGAGGGAGCCTGTCAGGACTGTCCGCGGCGGTGCTTTGAAGCAGGCACGCCCTGCATGAGTTTGCAGCAGCATCATTGACTGGTGATACAGGAGGGAGCCTGCCACGACTGTCCGCGGCGGTGCTTTGAAGCAGGCATGCCCTGCATGAGTTTGCAGCAGCATCATTGCCTGTTGATACAGGAGGGGGCCTGACAGGACTGCCCTCGTGGTGCTTTGAAGCAGGCACGCCCTGCATGAGTTTGCAGCAGCATCATTGACTGTTGATCAGGAGGGAGCCTGCCAGGACTGCCCTCGGTGGTGCTTTGAAACAGGCACGCCCTGCATGAGTTTGCAGCAGCATCATTGACCGTTGATCAGGAGGGAGCCTGTCAGGACTGCCCTCGGTGGTGATTTGAAGCAGGCATGCCCTGCATGAGTTTGCAGCAGCATCATTGACTGTTGATACAGGAGGGAGCCTGTCAGGACTGTCCGCGGCGGTGCTTTGAAGCAGGCACGCCCTGCATGAGTTTGCAGCAGCATCATTGACTGTTGATCAGGAGGGAGCCTGCTAGGACTGCCCACGGCGGTGCTTTGAAGCAGGCAGGCCCTGCATGAGTTTGCAGCAGCATCATTGACTGTTGATACAGGAGGGAGCCTGCCAGGACTGCCCTCGGTGGTGCTTTGAAGCAGGCACGCCCTGCATGAGTTTGCAGCAGCATCATTGACTGTTGATCAGGAGGGAGCCTGTCAGGACTGTCCACGGCGGTGCTTTGAAGCAGGCACGCCCTGCATGAGTTTGCAGCAGCATCATTGACTGTTGATCAGGAGGGAGCCTGCCAGGACTGCCCTCGGTGGTGCTTTGAAACAGGCACGCCCTGCATAAGTTTGCAGCAGCATCATTGACTGTTGATACAGGAGGGAGCCTGCCAGGACTGCCCTCGGTGGTGCTTTGAAGCAGGCACGCCCTGCATGAGTTTGCAGCAGCATCATTGCCTGTTGATACAGGAGGGGGCCTGCCAGGACTGCCCTCGTGGTGCTTTGAAGCAGGCACGCCCTGCATGAGTTTGCAGCAGCATCATTGACTGTTGATCAGGAGGGAGCCTGCCAGGACTGCCCTCGGTGGTGCTTTGAAGCAGGCACGCCCTGCATGAGTTTGCAGCAGCATCATTGACTGTTGATCAGGAGGGAGCCTGTCAGGACTCTCCGCGGCAGTGCTTTGAAGCAGGCACGCCCTGCATGAGTTTGCAGCAGCATCATTGACTGTTGATCAGGAGGGAGCCTGTCAGGACTCTCCGCGGCAGTGCTTTGAAGCAGGCACGCCCTGCATGAGTTTGCAGCAGCATCATTGACTGTTGATACAGGAGGGAGCCTGCCAGGACTGCCCACAGCGGTGCTTTGAAGCAGGCACGCCCTGCATGAGTTTGCAGCAGCATCATTGACTGTTGATACAGGAGGGAGCCTGTCAGGACTGTCAGCGGCAGTGCTTTGAAGCAGGCACGCCCTGCATGAGTTTGCAGCAGCATCTTTGACTGTTGATACAGGAGGGAGCCTGCCAGGACTGTCCGCGGCGGTGCTTTGAAGCAGGCACGCCCTGCATGAGTTTACAGCAGCATCATTGCCTGTTGATATAGGAGGGGGCCTGACAGGACTGCCCTCGTGGTGCTTTGAAGCAGGCACGCCCTGCATGAGTTTGCAGCAGCATCATTGACTGTTGATCAGGAGGGAGCCTGCCAGGACTGCCCTCGGTGGTGCTTTGAAGCAGGCACGCCCTGCATGAGTTTGCAGCAGCATCATTGACTGTTGATCAGGAGGGAGCCTGCCAGGACTGCCCTCGGTGGTGCTTTGAAACAGGCACGCCCTGCATGAGTTTGCAGCAGCATCATTGACTGTTGATACAGGAGGGAGCCTGCCAGGACTGCCCTCGGTGGTGCTTCGAAGCAGGCAGGCCCTGCGTGAGTTTGCAGCAGCATCATTGCCTGTTGATACAGGAGGGGGCCTGCCAGGACTGCCCTCGTGGTGCTTTGAAGCAGGCACGCCCTGCATGAGTTTGCAGCAGCATCATTGACTGTTGATACAGGAGGGAGCCTGCCAGGACTGCCCTCGGCGGTGCTTTGAAGCAGGCACGCCCTGCATGAGTTTGCAGCAGCATCATTGACTGTTGATACAGGAGGGAGCCTGCCAGGACTGCCCTCGTGGTGCTTTGAAGCAGGCATGCCCTGCATGAGTTTGCAGCAGCATCATTGCCTGTTGATACAGGAGGGGGCCTGCCAGGACTGCCCTCGTGGTGCTTTGAAGCAGGCACGCCCTGCATGAGTTTGCAGCAGCATCATGGACTGTTGATCCAGGAGGGAGCCTGCCAGGACTGCCCACGGCGGTGCTTTGAAGCAGGCACGCCCTGCATGAGTTTGCAGAAGCATTATTGACTGTTGATACAGGAGGGAGCCTGCCAGGACTGCCCTCGTGGTGCTTTGAAGCAGGCACGCCCTGCATGAGTTTGCAGCAGCATCATTGACTGTTGATCCAAGAGGGAGCCTGCCAGGACTGCCCTCGGCGGTGATTTGAAGCAGGCACGCCCTGCATGAGTTTGCAGCAGCATCATTGACTGTTGATACAGGAGGGAGCCTGCCAGGACTGCCCACGGCGGTGCTTTGAAGCAGGCACGCCCTGCATGAGTTTGCAGAAGCATCATTGACTGTTGATCCAGGAGGGAGCCTGCCAGGACTTGCCTCGGCGGTGCTTTGAAGCAGGCACGCCCTGCATGAGTTTGCAGCAGTATCATTGACTGTTGATCCAGGAGGGAGCCTGCCAGGACTGCCCATGGCGGTGCTTTGAAGCAGGCACGCCCTGAATGATTTTGAAGCAGCATCATTGACTGTTGATACAGGAGGGAGCCTGCCAGGACTGTCTGCGGCGGTGCTTTGAAGCAGGCACGCCCTGCATGAGTTTGCAGCAGCATCATTGACTGTTGATCAGGAGGGGGCCTGCCAGGACTGCCCACGGCGGTGCTTTGAAGCAGGCACGCCCTGCATGAGTTTGCAGCAGCATCATTGCCTATTGATACAGGAGGGAGCCTGCCAAGGCCTGTCCGCGGCGGTGCTTAGAAGCAGGCACGCCTTGCATGAGTTTGCAGCAGCATCATTGACTGTTGATCAGGAGGGAGCCTGCCAGGACTGCCCACGGCGGTGCTTTGAAGCAGGCATGCCCTGCATGAGTTTGCAGAAGCATCATTGACTGTTGATACAGGAGGGAGCCTGCCAGGACTGCCCTCGGCGGCGCTTTGAAGCAGGCACGCCCTGCATGAGTTTGCAGCAGCATCACTGACTGTTGATACAGGAGGGAGCCTGCCAGGACTGCCCACGGCGGTGCTTTGAAGCAGGCATGCCCTGCATGAGTTTGCAGCAGCATCATTGACTGTTGATACAGGAGGGAGCCTGTCAGGACTGTCCGCTGCGGTGCTTTGAAGCAGGCACGCCCTGCATGAGTTTGCAGCAGCATCATTGACTCTTGATACAGGAGGGAGCCTGCCAGGACTGCCCACAGTGGTGCTTTGAAGCAGGCACGCCCTGCATGAGTTTGCAGCAGCATCATTGACTGTTGATACAGGAGGGAGCCTGTCAGGACTGTCCGCGGCGGTGCTTTGAAGCAGGCACGCCCTGTATGAGTTTGCAGCAGCATCATTGACTGTTGATACAGGAGGGAGCCTGCCAGGACTGCCCTCGGCGGTGCTTTGAAGCAGGCGTGCCCTGCATGAGTTTGCAGCAGCATCATTGACTGTTGATCCAGGAGGGGCCTGCCAGGACTGCCCTCGGCGGTGCTTTGAAGCAGTCATGCCCTGCATGAGTTTGCAGCAGCATCATTGACTGTTGATACAGGAGGGAGCCTGCCAGGACTGCCCACGGCGGTGCTTTGAAGCAGGCACGCCCTGCATGAGTTTGCAGCAGCATCACTGACTGTTGATCAGGAGGGAGCCTGCCAGGACTGCCCACGGCGGTGCTTTGAAGCAGGCTTGCCCTGCATGAGTTTGCAGCAGCATCATTGCCTGTTGATACAGGAGGGAGCCTGCCAGGACTGCCCTCGGCGGTGATTTGAAGCAGGCATGCCCTGCATGAGTTTGCAGCAGCATCATTGACTGTTGATACAGGAGGGAGCCTGCCAGGACTGCCCACAGCGGTGCTTTGAAGCAGGCATGCCCTGCATGAGTTTGCAGCAGCATCATTGACTGTTGATCAGGAGGGAGTCTGCCAGGACTGCCCTCGGCGGTGCTTTGAAGCAGGCACGCCCTGCATGAGTTTGCAGCAGCATCATTGACTGTTGATAGAGGAGTGAGCCTGCCAGGACTGCCCTCGGCGGTGCTTTGAAGCAGGCACGCCCTGCATGAGTTTGCAGCAGCATCATTGACTGTTGATACAGGAGGGAGCCTGCCAGGACTGTCCACGGCGGTGCTATGAAGCAGGCACGCCCTGCATGAGTTTGCAGCAGCATCACTGACTGTTGATCCAGGAGGGAGCCTGCCAGGACTGCCCACGGCGGTGCTTTGAAGCAGGCACGCCCTGCATGAGTTTGCAGCAGCATCATTGACTGTTGATATAGGAGGGACCCTGCCAGGACTGCCCACGGCGGTGCTTTGAAGCAGGCACGCCCTGCATGAGTTTGCAGCAGCATCATTGACTGTTGATCCAGGAGGGAGTCTGCCAGGACTGCCCACGGCGGTGCTTTGAAGCAGGCACGCCCTGCATGAGTTTGCAGCAGCATCATTGACTGTTGATCAAGGACTGAGCCTGCCAGGACTGCCCACGGCGGTGCTTTGAAGCAGGCACACCCTGCATGAGTTTGCAGCAGCATCATTGACTGTTGACACAGGAGGGAGCCTGCCAGGACTGTCCGCGGTGGTGCTTTGAAGCAGGCACGCCCTGCATGAGTTTGCAGCAGCATCATTGACTGTTGATACAGGAGGGAGCCTTCCAGGACTGCCCACGGCAGTGCTTTGAAGCAGCATGCCATGCATGAGTTTGCAGCAGCATCATTGACTGTTGATACAGGAGGGAGCCTGCCAGGACTGCCCACGGCGGTGCTTTGAAGCAGGCACGCCCTGCATGAGTTTGCAGAAGCATCATTGACTGTTGATCCAGGAGGGAGCCTGCCAGGACTTGCCTCGGCGGTGCTTTGAAGCAGGCACGCCCTGCATGAGTTTGCAGCAGCATCATTGACTGTTGATCCAGGAGGGAGCCTGCCAGGACTGCCCACGGCGGTGCTTTGAAGCAGGCACGCCCTGAATGATTTTGAAGCAGCATCATTGACTGTTGATACAGGAGGGAGCCTGCCAGGACTGTCTGCGGCGGTGCTTTGAAGCAGGCACGCCCTGCATGAGTTTGCAGCAGCATCATTGACTGTTGATCAGGAGGGGGCCTGCCAGGACTGCCCACGGCGGTGCTTTGAAGCAGGCACGCCCTGCATGAGTTTGCAGCAGCATCATTGCCTATTGATACAGGAGGGAGCCTGCCAGGACTGTCCGCGGCGGTGCTTTGAAGCAGGCACGCCTTGCATGAGTTTGCAGCAGCATCATTGACTGTTGATCAGGAGGGAGCCTGCCAGGACTGCCCACGGCGGTGCTTTGAAGCAGGCATGCCCTGCATGAGTTTGCAGAAGCATCATTGACTGTTGATACAGGAGGGAGCCTGCCAGGACTGCCCTCGGCGGCACTTTGAAGCAGGCACGCCCTGCATGAGTTTGCAGCAGCATCACTGACTGTTGATACAGGAGGGAGCCTGCCAGGACTGCCCACGGCGGTGCTTTGAAGCAGGCATGCCCTGCATGAGTTTGCAGCAGCATCATTGACTGTTGATCAGGAGGGAGCCTGCCAGGACTGCCCTCGGTGGTGCTTTGAAACAGGCACGCCCTGCATAAGTTTGCAGCAGCATCATTGACTGTTGATACAGGAGGGAGCCTGCCAGGACTGCCCTCGGTGGTGCTTTGAAGCAGGCACGCCCTGCATGAGTTTGCAGCAGCATCACTGACTGTTGATACAGGAGGGAGCCTGTCAGGACTGTCCACGGCGGTGCTTTGAAGAAGGCACGCCCTGCATGAGTTTGCAGCAGCATCATTGACTGTTGATCAGGAGGGAGCCTGCCAGGACTGCCCTCGGTGGTGCTTTGAAACAGGCACGCCCTGCATAAGTTTGCAGCAGCATCATTGACTGTTGATACAGGAGGGAGCCTGCCAGGACTGCCCTCGGTGGTGCTTTGAAGCAGGCATGCCCTGCATGAGTTTGCAGCAGCATCATTGCCTGTTGATACAGGAGGGGGCCTGCCAGGACTGCCCTCATGGTGCTTTGAAGAAGGCACGCCCTGCATGAGTTTGCAGCAGCATCATTGACTGTTGATCAGGAGGGAGCCTGCCAGGACTGCCCTCGGTGGTGCTTTGAAGCAGGCACGCCCTGCATGAGTTTGCAGCAGCATCATTGACTGTTGATCAGGAGGGAGCCTGTCAGGACTCTCCGCGGCAGTGCTTTGAAGCAGGCACGCCCTGCATGAGTTTGCAGCAGCATCATTGACTGTTGATCAGGAGGGAGCCTGTCAGGACTCTCCGCGGCAGTGCTTTGAAGCAGGCACGCCCTGCATGAGTTTGCAGCAGCATCATTGACTGTTGATACAGGAGGGAGCCTGTCAGGACTGTCAGCGGCGGTGCTTTGAAGCAGGCACGCCCTGCATGAGTTTGCAGCAGCATCTTTGACTATTGATACAGGAGGGAGCCTGCCAGGACTGTCCGCGGCGGTGCTTTGAAGCAGGCACGCCCTGCATGAGTTTACAGCAGCATCATTGCCTGTTGATATAGGAGGGGGCCTGACAGGACTGCCCTCGTGGTGCTTTTAAGCAGGCACGCCCTGCATGAGTTTGCAGCAGCATCATTGACTGTTGATCAGGAGGGAGCCTGCCAGGACTGCCCTCGGTGGTGCTTTGAAGCAGGCACGCCCTGCATGAGTTTGCAGCAGCATCATTGACTAATGATCCAGGAGGGAGCCTGCCAGGACTGCCCTCGGCGGTGATTTGAAGCAGGCACGCCCTGCATGAGTTTGCAGCAGCATCATTGACTGTTGATACAGGAGGGAGCCTGCCAGGACTGCCCACGCCGGTGCTTTGAAGCAGGCACGCCCTGCATGAGTTTGCAGAAGCATCATTGACTGTTGATCCAGGAGGGAGCCTGCCAGGACTTGCCTCGGTGGTGCTTTGAAGCAGGCACGCCCTGCATGAGTTTGCAGCAGCATCATTGACTGTTGATCCAGGAGGGAGCCTGCCAGGACTGCCCACGGCGGTGCTTTGAAGCAGGCACGCCCTGAATGATTTTGAAGCAGCATCATTGACTGTTGATACAGGAGGGAGCCTGCCAGGACTGTCTGCGGCGGTGCTTTGAAGCAGGCACGCCCTGCATGAGTTTGCAGCAGCATCATTGACTGTTGATCAGTAGGGGGCCTGCCAGGACTGCCCACGGCGGTGCTTTGAAGCAGGCACGCCCTGCATGAGTTTGCAGCAGCATCATTGCCTATTGATACAGGAGGGAGCCTGCCAGGACTGTCCGCGGCGGTGCTTTGAAGCAGGCACGCCTTGCATGAGTTTGCAGCAGCATCATTGACTGTTGATCAGGAGGGAGCCTGCCAGGACTGCCCACGGCGGTGCTTTGAAGCAGGCATGCCCTGCATGAGTTTGCAGAAGCATCATTGACTGTTGATACAGGAGGGAGCCTGCCAGGACTGCCCTCGGCGGCGCTTTGAAGCAGGCACGCCCTGCATGAGTTTGCAGCAGCATCACTGACTGTTGATACAGGAGGGAGCCTGCCAGGACTGCCCACGGCGTTGCTTTGAAGCAGGCATGCCCTGCATGAGTTTGCAGCAGCATTATTGACTGTTGATACAGGAGGGAGCCTGTCAGGACTGTCCGCTGCGGTGCTTTGAAGCAGGCACGCCCTGCATGAGTTTGCAGCAGCATCATTGACTGTTGATACAGGAGGGAGCCTGCCAGGACTGCCCACAGTGGTGCTTTGAAGCAGGCATGCCCTGCATGAGTTTGCAGCAGCATCATTGACTGTTGATACAGGAGGGAGCCTGTCAGGACTGTCCGCGGCGGTGCTTTGAAGCAGGCACTCCCTGTATGAGTTTGCAGCAGCATCATTGACTGTTGATACAGGAGGGAGCCTGCCAGGACTGCCCTCGGCGGTGCTTTGAAGCAGGCATGCCCTGCATGAGTTTGCAGCAGCATCATTGACTGTTGATCCAGGAGGGGCCTGCCAGGACTGCCCTCGGCGGTGCTTTGAAGCAGGCATGCCCTGCATGAGTTTGCAGCAGCATCATTGACTGTTGATACAGGAGGGAGCCTGCCAGGACTGCCCACGGCGGTGCTTTGAAGCAGGCACGCCCTGCATGAGTTTGCAGCAGCATCACTGACTGTTGATCAGGAGGGAGCCTGCCAGGACTGCCCACGGCGGTGCTTTGAAGCAGGCTTGCCCTGCATGAGTTTGCAGCAGCATCATTGCCTGTTGATACAGGAGGGAGCCTGCCAGGACTGCCCTCGGCGGTGATTTGAAGCAGGCATGCCCTGCATGAGTTTGCAGCAGCATCATTGACTGTTGATACAGGAGGGAGCCTGTCAGGACTGTCCGCGGCGGTGCTTTGAAGCAGGCAGGCCCTGCATGAGTTTGCAGCAGCATCATTGACTGTTGATACAGGAGGGAGCCTGCCAGGACTGCCCTCGGTGGTGCTTTGAAGCAGGCACGCCCTGCATGAGTTTGCAGCAGCATCATTGACTGTTGATCAGGAGGGAGCCTGTCAGGACTGTCCACGGCGGTGCTTTGAAGCAGGCACGCCCTGCATGAGTTTGCAGCAGCATCATTGACTGTTGATCAGGAGGGAGCCTGCCAGGACTGCCCTCGGTGGTGCTTTGAAACAGGCACGCCCTGCATAAGTTTGCAGCAGCATCATTGACTGTTGATACAGGAGGGAGCCTGCCAGGACTGCCCTCGGTGGTGCTTTGAAGCAGGCACGCCCTGCATGAGTTTGCAGCAGCATCATTGCCTGTTGATACAGGAGGGGGCCTGCCAGGACTGCCCTCGGCGGTGATTTGAAGCAGGCATGCCCTGCATGAGTTTGCAGCAGCATCATTGACTGTTGATACAGGAGGGAGTCTGCCAGGACTGCCCTCGGCGGTGCTTTGAAGCAGGCACGCCCTGCATGAGTTTGCAGCAGCATCATTGACTGTTGATACAGGAGGGAGCCTGTCAGGACTCTCCGCGGCAGTGCTTTGAAGCAGGCACGCCCTGCATGAGTTTGCAGCAGCATCATTGACTGTTGATCAGGAGGGAGCCTGTCAGGACTCTCCGCGGCAGTGCTTTGAAGCAGGCATGCCCTGCATGAGTTTGCAGCAGCATCATTGACTGTTGATACAGGAGGGAGCCTGCCAGGACTGCCCACAGCGGTGCTTTGAAGCAGGCACGCCCTGCATGAGTTTGCAGCAGCATCATTGACTGTTGATACAGGAGGGAGCCTGTCAGGACTGTCAGCGGCAGTGCTTTGAAGCAGGCACGCCCTGCATGAGTTTGCAGCAGCATCTTTGACTGTTGATACAGGAGGGAGCCTGCCAGGACTGTCCGCGGCGGTGCTTTGAAGCAGGCACGCCCTGCATGAGTTTACAGCAGCATCATTGCCTGTTGATATAGGAGGGGGCCTGACAGAACTGCCCTCGTGGTGCTTTGAAGCAGGCACGCCCTGCATGAGTTTGCAGCAGCATCATTGACTGTTGATCAGGAGGGAGCCTGCCAGGACTGCCCTCGGTGGTGCTTTGAAGCAGGCACGCCCTGCATGAGTTTGCAGCAGCATCATTGACTGTTGATACAGGAGGGAGCCTGCCAGGACTGCCCTCGGCGGTGATTTGAAGCAGGCATGCCCTGCATGAGTTTGCAGCAGCATCATTGACTGTTGATACAGGAGGGAGCCTGTCAGGACTGTCCGCGGCGGTGCTTTGAAGCAGGCACTCACTGTATGAGTTTGCAGCAGCATCATTGACTGTTGATACAGGAGGGAGCCTGCCAGGACTGCCCTCGGCGGTGCTTTGAAGCAGGCATGCCCTGCATGAGTTTGCAGCAGCATCATTGACTGTTGATCCAGGAGGGGCCTGCCAGGACTGCCCTCGGCGGTGCTTTGAAGCAGGCATGCCCTGCATGAGTTTGCAGCAGCATCATTGACTGTTGATACAGGAGGGAGCCTGCCAGGACTGCCCACGGCGGTGCTTTGAAGCAGGCACGCCCTGCATGAGTTTGCAGCAGCATCACTGACTGTTGATCAGGAGGGAGCCTGCCAGGACTTCCCACGGCGGTGCTTTGAAGCAGGCTTGCCCTGCATGAGTTTGCAGCAGCATCATTGCCTGTTGATACAGGAGGGAGCCTGCCAGGACTGCCCTCGGCGGTGATTTGAAGCAGGCATGCCCTGCATGAGTTTGCAGCAGCATCATTGACTGTTGATACAGGAGGGAGTCTGCCAGGACTGCCCTCGGCGGTGCTTTGAAGCAGGCACGCCCTGCATGAGTTTGCAGCAGCATCATTGACTGTTGATACAGGAGGGAGCCTGCCAGGACTGCCCTCGGCGGTGCTTTGAAGCAGGCACGCCCTGCATGAGTTTGCAGCAGCATCATTGACTGTTGATACAGGAGGGAGCCTGCCAGGACTGTCCACGGCGGTGCTATGAAGCAGGCACGCCCTGCATGAGTTTGCAGCAGCATCACTGACTCTTGATCCAGGAGGGAGCCTGCCAGGACTGCCCACGGCGGTGCTTTGAAGCAGGCACGCCCTGCATGAGTTTGCAGCAGCATCATTGACTGTTGATATAGGAGGGGCCCTGCCAGGACTGCCCACGGCGGTGCTTTGAAGCAGGCACGCCCTGCATGAGTTTGCAGCAGTATCATTGACTGTTGATCCAGGAGGGAGCCTGCCAGGACTGCCCACGGCGGTGCTTTGAAGCAGGCACGCCCTGAACGATTTTGAAGCAGCATCATTGACTGTTGATACAGGAGGGAGCCTGCCAGGACTGTCTGCGGCGGTGCTTTGAAGCAGGCACGCCTTGCATGAGTTTGCAGCAGCATCATTGACTGTTGATCAGGAGGGAGCCTGCCAGGACTGCCCACGGCGGTGCTTTGAAGCAGGCATGCCCTGCATGAGTTTGCAGAAGCATCATTCACTGTTGATACAGGAGGGAGCCTGCCAGGACTGCCCTCGGCGGCGCTTTGAAGCAGGCACGCCCTGCATGAGTTTGCAGCAGCATCACTGACTGTTGATACAGGAGGGAGCCTGCCAGGACTGCCCACGGCGGTGCTTTGAAGCAGGCATGCCCTGCATGAGTTTGCAGCAGCATCATTGACTGTTGATACAGGAGGGAGCCTGTCAGGACTGTCCGCTGCGGTGCTTTGAAGCAGGCACGCCCTGCATGAGTTTGCAGCAGCATCATTGACTGTTGATACAGGAGGGAGCCTGCCAGGACTGCCCACAGTGGTGCTTTGAAGCAGGCACGCCCTGCATGAGTTTGCAGCAGCATCATTGACTGTTGATACAGGAGGGAGCCTGTCAGGACTGTCCGCGGCGGTGCTTTGAAGCAGGCACGCCCTGTATGAGTTTGCAGCAGCATCATTGACTGTTGATACAGGAGGGAGCCTGCCAGGACTGCCCTCGGCGGTGCTTTGAAGCAGGCGTGCCCTGCATGAGTTTGCAGCAGCATCATTGACTGTTGATCCAGGAGGGGCCTGCCAGGACTGCCCTCGGCGGTGCTTTGAAGCAGGCATGCCCTGCATGAGTTTGCAGCAGCATCATTGCCTGTTGATACAGGAGGGAGCCTGCCAGGACTGCCCACGGCGGTGCTTTGAAGCAGGCACGCCCTGCATGAGTTTGCAGCAGCATCACTGACTGTTGATCAGGAGGGAGCCTGCCAGGACTGCCCACGGCGGTGCTTTGAAGCAGGCTTGCCCTGCATGAGTTTGCAGCAGCATCATTGCCTGTTGATACAGGAGGGAGCCTGCCAGGACTGCCCTCGGCGGTGATTTGAAGCAGGCATGCCCTGCATGAGTTTGCAGCAGCATCATTGACTGTTGATACAGGAGGGAGCCTGCCAGGACTGCCCACAGCGGTGCTTTGAAGCAGGCATGCCCTGCATGAGTTTGCAGCAGCATCATTGACTGTTGATCAGGAGGGAGTCTGCCAGGACTGCCCTCGGCGGTGCTTTGAAGCAGGCACGCCCTGCATGAGTTTGCAGCAGCATCATTGACTGTTGATAGAGGAGTGAGCCTGCCAGGACTGCCCTCGGCGGTGCTTTGAAGCAGGCACGCCCTGCATGAGTTTGCAGCAGCATCATTGACTGTTGATACAGGAGGGAGCCTGCCAGGACTGTCCACGGCGGTGCTATGAAGCAGGCACGCCCTGCATGAGTTTGCAGCAGCATCACTGACTGTTGATCCAGGAGGGAGCCTGCCAGGACTGCCCACGGCGGTGCTTTGAAGCAGGCACGCCCTGCATGAGTTTGCAGCAGCATCATTGACTGTTGATATAGGAGGGACCCTGCCAGGACTGCCCACGGCGGTGCTTTGAAGCAGGCACGCCCTGCATGAGTTTGCAGCAGCATCATTGACTGTTGATCCAGGAGGGAGTCTGCCAGGACTGCCCACGGCGGTGCTTTGAAGCAGGCACGCCCTGCATGAGTTTGCAGCAGCATCATTGACTGTTGATCAAGGACTGAGCCTGCCAGGACTGCCCACGGCGGTGCTTTGAAGCAGGCACGCCCTGCATGAGTTTGCAGCAGCATCATTGACTGTTGACACAGGAGGGAGCCTGCCAGGACTGTCCGCGGTGGTGCTTTGAAGCAGGCACGCCCTGCATGAGTTTGCAGCAGCATCATTGACTGTTGATACAGGAGGGAGCCTTCCAGGACTGCCCACGGCAGTGCTTTGAAGCAGCATGCCCTGCATGAGTTTGCAGCAGCATCATTGACTGTTGATACAGGAGGTAGCCTGAAAGGACTGCCCACGGCGGTGCTTTGAAGCAGGCACGCCCTGCATGAGTTTGCAGCAGCATCATTGACTGTTGATACAGGAGGGAGCCTACCAGGACTGCCCACGGCGGTGCTTTGAAGCAGGCATGCCCTGCATGAGTTTGCAGCAGCATCATTTACTGTTGATACAGGAGGGAGCCTGCCAGGACTGCCCACGGCGGTGCTTTGAAGCAGGCATGCCCTGCATGAGTTTGCAGCAGCATCATTGACTGTTGATCAGGAGGGAGCCTGCCAGGACTGCCCACGGCAGTGCTTTGAAGCCGGCATGCCCTGCATGAGTTTGCAGAAGCATCATTGACTGTTGATACAGGAGGGAGCCTGCCAGGACTGCCCACGGCGGTGCTTTGAAGCAGGCACGCCCTGCATGAGTTTGCAGCAGCATCATTGACTGTTGATACAGGAGGGAGCCAGCCTGCCAGGCATGCCCTGCATGAGTGTGCAGCAGCATCATTAACTGTTGATCCAGGAGGGAGCCTGCCAGGACTGTCCACGGCGGTGCTTTGAAGCAGGCATGCCCTGCATGAGTTTGCAGCAGCATCATTGACTGTTGATACAGGAGGGAGCCTGCCAGGACTGTCCGCGGCGGTGCTTTGAAGCAGGCATGCCCTGCATGAGTTTGCAGAAGCATCATTGACTGTTGATACAGGAGGGAGCCTGCCAGGACTGCCCACGGCGGTGCTTTGAAGCAGGCACGCCCTGCATGAGTTTGCAGAAGCATCACTGACTGTTGATACAGGAGTGAGCCTGCCAGGACTGCCCTCGGCGGTGCTTTGAAGCAGGCACGCCCTGCATGAGTTTGCAGCAGCATCATTGACTGTTGATCCAGGAGGGAGCCTGCCAGGACTGCCCACGGCGGTGCTTTGAAGCAGGCATGCCCTGCATGAGTTTGCAGCAGCATCATTGACTGTTGATCCAGGAGGGAGCCTGCCAGGACTGCCCACGGCGGTGCTTTGAAGCAGGCATGCCCTGCATGAGTTTGCAGCAGCATCATTGACTGTTGATCAGGAGGGAGCCTGCCAGGACTGTCCGCGGTGGTGCTTTGAAGCAGGCACGCCCTGCATGAGTTTGCAGCAGCATCATTGACTGTTGATCAGGAGGGAGCCTGCCAGGACTGCCCACGGCGGTGCTTTGAAGCAGCATGCCCTGCATGAGTTTGCAGCAGCATCATTGACTGTTGATACAGGAGGTAGCCTGAAAGGACTGCCCACGGCGGTGCTTTGAAGCAGGCACGCCCTGCATGAGTTTGCAGCAGCATCATTGACTGTTGATACAGGAGGGAGCCTACCAGGACTGCCCACGGCGGTGCTTTGAAGCAGGCATGCCCTGCATGAGTTTGCAGCAGCATCATTTACTGTTGATACAAGAGGGAGCCTGCCAGGACTGCCCACGGCGGTGCTTTGAAGCAGGCATGCCCTGCATGAGTTTGCAGCTGCATCATTGACTGTTGATCAGGAGGGAGCCTGCCAGGACTGCCCACGGCGGTGCTTTGAAGTAGGCACGCCCTGCATGAGTTTGCAGCAGCATCATTGACTGTTGATACAGGAGGGAGCCTGTCAGCACTGTCCGCGGCGGTGCTTTGAAGCAGGCACGCCCTGCATGACTTTGCAGCAGCATCATTGACTGTTGATACAGGAGGGAGCCTGCCAGGATTGCCCACGGCGGTGCTTTGAAGCAGGCACGCCCTGCATGAGTTTGCAGCAGCATCATTGACTGTTGATACAGGAGGGAGCCTGTAGGACTGTACGCGGCGGTGCTTTGAAGCAGGCACGCCCCGCATGAGTTTGCAGCAGCATCATTGACTGTTGATACAGGAGGGAGCCTGTCAGGACTGTCCGCGGCGGTGCTTTGAAGCAGGCACATGCTGCATGAGTTTGCAGCAGCATCATTCACTGTTGATACAGGAGGGAGCCTGCCAGGACTGCCCACGGCGGTGCTTTGAAGCAGGCACGCCCTGCATGAGTTTGCAGCAGCATCATTGACTGCTGATAAAGGAGGGAGCCTGTCAGGACTGTCCGCGGCAGTGCTTTGAAGCAGGCACGCCCTGCATGAGTTTGAAGCAGCATCATTGACTGTTGATACAGGAGGGAGCCTGCCAGGACTGCCCACGGCGGTGCTTTGAAGCAGGCACGCCCTGCATGAGTTTGCAGCAGCATCATTGACTGTTGATACAGGAGGGAGCCTGTCAGGACTGTCTGCGGCGGTGCTTTGAAGCAGGCACGCCCTGCATGAGTTTGCAGCAGCATCATTGACTGTTGATACAGGAGGGAGCCTGCCAGGACTGCCCACGGCGGTGCTTTGAAGCAGGCACGCCCTGCATGAGTTTGCAGCAGCATCATTGACTGTTGATACAGGAGGGAGCCTTCCAGGACTGCCCACGGCAGTGCTTTGAAGCAGCATGCCCTGCATGAGTTTGCAGCAGCATCATTGACTGTTGATACAGGAGGTAGCCTGAAAGGACTGCCCACGGCGGTGCTTTGAAGCAGGCACGCCCTGCATGAGTTTGCAGCAGCATCATTGACTGTTGATACAGGAGGGAGCCTACCAGGACTGCCCACGGCGGTGCTTTGAAGCAGGCATGCCCTGCATGAGTTTGCAGCAGCATCATTTACTGTTGATACAGGAGGGAGCCTGCCAGGACTGCCCACGGTGGTGCTTTGAAGCAGGCATGCCCTGCATGAGTTTGCAGCAGCATCATTGACTGTTGATCAGGAGGGAGCCTGCCAGGACTGCCCACGGCAGTGCTTTGAAGCAGGCATGCCCTGCATGAGTTTTCAGAAGCATCATTGACTGTTGATACAGGAGGGAGCCTGCCTGGACTGCCCACGGCGGTGCTTTGAAGCAGGCACGCCCTGCATGAGTTTGCAGCAGCATCATTGACTGTTGATACAGGAGGGAGCCAGCCTGCCAGGCATGCCCTGCATGAGTTTGCAGCAGCATCATTGACTGTTGATCCAGGAGGGAGCCTGCCAGGACTGTCCACGGCGGTGCTTTGAAGCAGGCATGCCCTGCCTGAGTTTGCAGCAGCATCATTGACTGTTGATACAGGAGGGAGCCTGCCAGGACTGTCCGCGGCGGTGCTTTGAAGCAGGCATGCCCTGCATGAGTTTGCAGAAGCATCATTGACTGTTGATACAGGAGGGAGCCTGCCAGGACTGCCCACGGCAGTGCTTTGAAGCAGGCACGCCCTGCATGAGTTTGCAGAAGCATCACTGACTGTTGATACAGGAGTGAGCCTGCCAGGACTGCCCTCGGCGGTGCTTTGAAGCAGGCACGCCTTGCATGAGTTTGCAGCAGCATCATTGACTGTTGATCCAGGAGGGAGCCTGCCAGGACTGCCCACGGCGGTGCTTTGAAGCAGGCATGCCCTGCATGAGTTTGCAGCAGCATCATTGACTGTTGATCCAGGAGGGAGCCTGCCAGGACTGCCCACGGCGGTGCTTTGAAGCAGGCATGCCCTGCATGAGTTTGCAGCAGCATCATTGACTGTTGATCAGGAGGGAGCCTGCCAGGACTGTCCGCGGCGGTGCTTTGAAGCAGGCACGCCCTGCATGAGTTTGCAGCAGCATCATTGACTGTTGATCAGGAGGGAGCCTGCCAGGACTGCCCACGGCGGTGCTTTGAAGCAGGCACGCCCTGCATGAGTTTGCAGCAGCATCATTGACTGTTGATACAGGAGGGAGCCTTCCAGGACTGCCCACTGCAGTGCTTTGAAGCAGCATGCCCTGCATGAGTTTGCAGCAGCATCATTGACTGTTGATACAGGAGGTAGCCTGAAAGGACTGCCCACGGCGGTGCTTTGAAGCAGGCACGCCCTGCATGAGTTTGCAGCAGCATCATTGACTGTTGATACAGGAGGGAGACTACCAGGACTGCCCACGGCGGTGCTTTGAAGCAGGCATGCCCTGCATGAGTTTGCAGCAGCATCATTTACTGTTGATACAGGAGGGAGCCTGCCAGGACTGCCCACGGCGGTGCTTTGAAGCAGGCATGCCCTGCATGAGTTTGCAGCAGCATCATTGACTGTTGATCAGGAGGGAGCCTGCCAGGACTGCCCACGGCAGTGCTTTGAAGCAGGCATGCCCTGCATGAGTTTGCAGAAGCATCATTGACTGTTGATACAGGAGGGAGCCTGCCAGGACTGCCCACGGCGGTGCTTTGAAGCAGGCACGCCCTGCATGAGTTTGCAGCAGCATCATTGACTGTTGATACAGGAGGGAGCCAGCCTGCCAGGCATGCCCTGCATGAGTGTGCAGCAGCATCATTGACTGTTGATCCAGGAGGGAGCCTGCCAGGACTATCCACTGCGGTGCTTTGAAGCAGGCATGCCCTGCATGAGTTTGCAGCAGCATCATTGACTGTTGATACAGGAGGGAGCCTTCCAGGACTGCCCACGGCGGTGCTTTGAAGCAGGCATGCCCTGCATGAGTTTGCAGCAGCATCATTGACTGTTGATCCAGGAGGGAGCCTGCCAGGACTGCCCACGGCGGTGCTTTGAAGCAGGCATGCCCTGCATGAGTTTGCAGCAGCATCATTGACTGTTGATCAGGAGGGAGCCTGCCAGGACTGTCCGCGGCGGTGCTTTGAAGCAGGCACGCCCTGCATGAGTTTGCAGCAGCATCATTGACTGTTGATCAGGAGGGAGCCTGCCAGGACTGCCCACGGCGGTGCTTTGAAGCAGGCACGCCCTGCATGAGTTTGCAGCAGCATCATTGACTGTTGATACAGGAGGGAGCCTTCCAGGACTGCCCACGGCAGTGCTTTGAAGCAGCATGCCCTGCATGAGTTTGCAGCAGCATCATTGACTGTTGATACAGGAGGTAGCCTGAAAGGACTGCCCACCGCGGTGCTTTGAAGCAGGCACGCCCTGCATGAGTTTGCAGCAGCATCATTGACTGTTGATACAGGAGGGAGACTACCAGGACTGCCCACGGCGGTGCTTTGAAGCAGGCATGCCCTGCATGAGTTTGCAGCAGCATCATTTACTGTTGATACAGGAGGGAGCCTGCCAGGACTGCCCACGGCGGTGCTTTGAAGCAGGCATGCCCTGCATGAGTTTGCAGCAGCATCATTGACTGTTGATCAGGAGGGAGCCTGCCAGGACTGCCCACGGCAGTGCTTTGAAGCAGGCATGCCCTGCATGAGTTTGCAGAAGCATCATTGACTGTTGATACAGGAGGGAGCCTGCCAGGACTGCCCACGGCGGTGCTTTGAAGCAGGCACGCCCTGCATGAGTTTGCAGCAGCATCATTGACTGTTGATACAGGAGGGAGCCAGCCTGCCAGGCATGCCCTGCATGAGTGTGCAGCAGCATCATTGACTGTTGATCCAGGAGGGAGCCTGCCAGGACTGTCCACTGCGGTGCTTTGAAGCAGGCATGCCCTGCATGAGTTTGCAGCAGCATCATTGACTGTTGATACAGGAGGGAGCCTGCCAGGACTGTCCGCGGCGGTGCTTTGAAGCAGGCATGCCCTGCATGAGTTTGCAGAAGCATCATTGACTGTTGATACAGGAGGGAGCCTGCCAGGACTGCCCACGGCGGTGCTTTGAAGCAGGCACGCCCTGCATGAGTTTGCAGCAGCATCATTGACTGTTGATCCAGAAGGGAGCCTGCCAGGACTGCCCACGGCGGTGCTTTGAAGCAGGCATGCCCTGCATGAGTTTGCAGCAGCATCATTGACTGTTGATCCAGGAGGGAGCCTGCCAGGACTGCCCACGGCGGTGCTTTGAAGCAGGCATGCCCTGCATGAGTTTGCAGCAGCATCATTGACTGTTGATCAGGAGGGAGCCTGCCAGGACTGTCCGCGGCGGTGCTTTGAAGCAGGCACGCCCTGCATGAGTTTGCAGCAGCATCATTGACTGTTGATCAGGAGGGAGCCTGCCAGGACTGCCCACGGTGGTGCTTTGAAGCAGCATGCCCTGCATGAGTTTGCAGCAGCATCATTGACTGTTGATACAGGAGGTAGCCTGAAAGGACTGCCCACGCGGGGCTTTGAAGCAGGCACGCCCTGCATGAGTTTGCAGCAGCATCATTGACTGTTGATCAGGAGGGAGCCTGTCAGGACTGTCAGCGGCAGTGCTTTGAAGCAGGCACGCCCTGCATGAGTTTGCAGCAGCATCTTTGACTGTTGATACAGGAGGGAGCCTGCCAGGACTGTCCGCGGCGGTGCTTTGAAGCAGGCACGCCCTGCATGAGTTTACAGCAGCATCATTGCCTGTTGATATAGGAGGGGGCCTGACAGGACTGCCCTCGTGGTGCTTTGAAGCAGGCACGCCCTGCATGAGTTTGCAGCAGCATCATTGACTGTTGATCAGGAGGGAGCCTGCCAGGACTGCCCTCGGTGGTGCTTTGAAGCAGGCACGCCCTGCATGAGTTTGCAGCAGCATCATTGACTGTTGATCAGGAGGGAGCCTGCCAGGACTGCCCTCGGTGGTGCTTTGAAACAGGCACGCCCTGCATGAGTTTGCAGCAGCATCATTGACTGTTGATACAGGAGGGAGCCTGCCAGGACTGCCCTCGGTGGTGCTTCGAAGCAGGCAGGCCCTGCGTGAGTTTGCAGCAGCATCATTGCCTGTTGATACAGGAGGGGGCCTGCCAGGACTGCCCTCGTGGTGCTTTGAAGCAGGCACGCCCTGCATGAGTTTGCAGCAGCATCATTGACTGTTGATACAGGAGGGAGCCTGCCAGGACTGCCCTCGGCGGTGCTTTGAAGCAGGCACGCCCTGCATGAGTTTGCAGCAGCATCATTGACTGTTGATACAGGAGGGAGCCTGCCAGGACTGCCCTCGTGGTGCTTTGAAGCAGGCATGCCCTGCATGAGTTTGCAGCAGCATCATTGCCTGTTGATACAGGAGGGGGCCTGCCAGGACTGCCCTCGTGGTGCTTTGAAGCAGGCACGCCCTGCATGAGTTTGCAGCAGCATCATGGACTGTTGATCCAGGAGCAAGCCTGCCAGGACTGCCCACGGCGGTGCTTTGAAGCAGGCACGCCCTGCATGAGTTTGCAGCAGTATCATTGACTGTTGATCCAGGAGGGAGCCTGCCAGGACTGCCCATGGCGGTGCTTTGAAGCAGGCACGCCCTGAACGATTTTGAAGCAGCATCATTGACTGTTGATACAGGAGGGAGCCTGCCAGGACTGTCTGCGGCGGTGCTTTGAAGCAGGCACGCCCTGCATGAGTTTGCAGCAGCATCATTGACTGTTGATCAGGAGGGGGCCTGCCAGGACTGCCCACGGCGGTGCTTTGAAGCAGGCACGCCCTGCATGAGTTTGCAGCAGCATCATTGCCTATTGATACAGGAGGGAGCCTGCCAAGGCCTGTCCGCGGCGGTGCTTTGAAGCAGGCACGCCTTGCATGAGTTTGCAGCAGCATCATTGACTGTTGATCAGGAGGGAGCCTGCCAGGACTGCCCACGGCGGTGCTTTGAAGCAGGCATGCCCTGCATGAGTTTGCAGAAGCATCATTCACTGTTGATACAGGAGGGAGCCTGCCAGGACTGCCCTCGGCGGCGCTTTGAAGCAGGCACGCCCTGCATGAGTTTGCAGCAGCATCACTGACTGTTGATACAGGAGGGAGCCTGCCAGGACTGCCCACGGCGGTGCTTTGAAGCAGGCATGCCCTGCATGAGTTTGCAGCAGCATCATTGACTGTTGATACAGGAGGGAGCCTGTCAGGACTGTCCGCTGCGGTGCTTTGAAGCAGGCACGCCCTGCATGAGTTTGCAGCAGCATCATTGACTGTTGATACAGGAGGGAGCCTGCCAGGACTGCCCACAGTGGTGCTTTGAAGCAGGCACGCCCTGCATGAGTTTGCAGCAGCATCATTGACTGTTGATACAGGAGGGAGCCTGTCAGGACTGTCCGCGGCGGTGCTTTGAAGCAGGCACGCCCTGTATGAGTTTGCAGCAGCATCATTGACTGTTGATACAGGAGGGAGCCTGCCAGGACTGCCCTCGGCGGTGCTTTGAAGCAGGCGTGCCCTGCATGAGTTTGCAGCAGCATCATTGACTGTTGATCCAGGAGGGGCCTGCCAGGACTGCCCTCGGCGGTGCTTTGAAGCAGGCATGCCCTGCATGAGTTTGCAGCAGCATCATTGACTGTTGATACAGGAGGGAGCCTGCCAGGACTGCCCACGGCGGTGCTTTGAAGCAGGCACGCCCTGCATGAGTTTGCAGCAGCATCACTGACTGTTGATCAGGAGGGAGCCTGCCAGGACTGCCCACGGCGGTGCTTTGAAGCAGGCTTGCCCTGCATGAGTTTGCAGCAGCATCATTGCCTGTTGATACAGGAGGGAGCCTGCCAGGACTGCCCTCGGCGGTGATTTGAAGCAGGCATGCCCTGCATGAGTTTGCAGCAGCATCATTGACTGTTGATACAGGAGGGAGCCTGCCAGGACTGCCCACAGCGGTGCTTTGAAGCAGGCATGCCCTGCATGAGTTTGCAGCAGCATCATTGACTGTTGATCAGGAGGGAGTCTGCCAGGACTGCCCTCGGCGGTGCTTTGAAGCAGGCACGCCCTGCATGAGTTTACAGCAGCATCATTGACTGTTGATAGAGGAGTGAGCCTGCCAGGACTGCCCTCGGCGGTGCTTTGAAGCAGGCACGCCCTGCATGAGTTTGCAGCAGCATCATTGACTGTTGATACAGGAGGGAGCCTGCCAGGACTATCCACGGCGGTGCTATGAAGCAGGCACGCCCTGCATGAGTTTGCAGCAGCATCACTGACTGTTGATCCAGGAGGGAGCCTGCCAGGACTGCCCACGGCGGTGCTTTGAAGCAGGCACGCCCTGCATGAGTTTGCAGCAGCATCATTGACTGTTGATATAGGAGGGACCCTGCCAGGACTGCCCACGGCGGTGCTTTGAAGCAGGCACGCCCTGCATGAGTTTGCAGCAGCATCATTGACTGTTGATCCAGGAGGGAGTCTGCCAGGACTGCCCACGGCGGTGCTTTGAAGCAGGCACGCCCTGCATGAGTTTGCAGCAGCATCATTGACTGTTGATCAAGGACTGAGCCTGCCAGGACTGCCCACGGCGGTGCTTTGAAGCAGGCACGCCCTGCATGAGTTTGCAGCAGCATCATTGACTGTTGACACAGGAGGGAGCCTGCCAGGACTGTCCGCGGTGGTGCTTTGAAGCAGGCACGCCCTGCATGAGTTTGCAGCAGCATCATTGACTGTTGATACAGGAGGGAGCCTTCCAGGACTGCCCACGGCAGTGCTTTGAAGCAGCATGCCCTGCATGAGTTTGCAGCAGCATCATTGACTGTTGATACAGGAGGTAGCCTGAAAGGACTGCCCACGGCGGTGCTTTGAAGCAGGCACGCCCTGCATGAGTTTGCAGCAGCATCATTGACTGTTGATACAGGAGGGAGCCTACCAGGACTGCCCACGGCGGTGCTTTGAAGCAGGCATGCCCTGCATGAGTTTGCAGCAGCATCATTTACTGTTGATACAGGAGGGAGCCTGCCAGGACTGCCCACGGCGGTGCTTTGAAGCAGGCATGCCCTGCATGAGTTTGCAGCAGCATCATTGACTGTTGATCAGGAGGGAGCCTGCCAGGACTGCCCACGGCAGTGCTTTGAAGCCGGCATGCCCTGCATGAGTTTGCAGAAGCATCATTGACTGTTGATACAGGAGGGAGCCTGCCAGGACTGCCCACGGCGGTGCTTTGAAGCAGGCACGCCCTGCATGAGTTTGCAGCAGCATCATTGACTGTTGATACAGGAGGGAGCCAGCCTGCCAGGCATGCCCTGCATGAGTGTGCAGCAGCATCATTGACTGTTGATCCAGGAGGGAGCCTGCCAGGACTGTCCACGGCGGTGCTTTGAAGCAGGCATGCCCTGCATGAGTTTGCAGCAGCATCATTGACTGTTGATACAGGAGGGAGCCTGCCAGGACTGTCCGCGGCGGTGCTTTGAAGCAGGCATGCCCTGCATGAGTTTGCAGAAGCATCATTGACTGTTGATACAGGAGGGAGCCTGCCAGGACTGCCCACGGCGGTGCTTTGAAGCAGGCACGCCCTGCATGAGTTTGCAGAAGCATCACTGACTGTTGATACAGGAGTGAGCCTGCCAGGACTGCCCTCGGCGGTGCTTTGAAGCAGGCACGCCCTGCATGAGTTTGCAGCAGCATCATTGACTGTTGATCCAGGAGGGAGCCTGCCAGGACTGCCCACGGCGGTGCTTTGAAGCAGGCATGCCCTGCATGAGTTTGCAGCAGCATCATTGACTGTTGATCCAGGAGGGAGCCTGCCAGGACTGCCCACGGCGGTGCTTTGAAGCAGGCATGCCCTGCATGAGTTTGCAGCAGCATCATTGACTGTTGATCAGGAGGGAGCCTGCCAGGACTGTCCGCGGCGGTGCTTTGAAGCAGGCACGCCCTGCATGAGTTTGCAGCAGCATCATTGACTGTTGATCAGGAGGGAGCCTGCCAGGACTGCCCACGGCGGTGCTTTGAAGCAGCATGCCCTGCATGAGTTTGCAGCAGCATCATTGACTGTTGATACAGGAGGTAGCCTGAAAGGACTGCCCACGGCGGTGCTTTGAAGCAGGCACGCCCTGCATGAGTTTGCAGCAGCATCATTGACTGTTGATACAGGAGGGAGCCTACCAGGACTGCCCACGGCGGTGCTTTGAAGCAGGCATGCCCTGCATGAGTTTGCAGCAGCATCATTTACTGTTGATACAAGAGGGAGCCTGCCAGGACTGCCCACGGCGGTGCTTTGAAGCAGGCATGCCCTGCATGAGTTTGCAGCTGCATCATTGACTGTTGATCAGGAGGGAGCCTGCCAGGACTGCCCACGGCGGTGCTTTGAAGTAGGCACGCCCTGCATGAGTTTGCAGCAGCATCATTGACTGTTGATACAGGAGGGAGCCTGTCAGCACTGTCCGCGGCGGTGCTTTGAAGCAGGCACGCCCTGCATGACTTTGCAGCAGCATCATTGACTGTTGATACAGGAGGGAGCCTGCCAGGATTGCCCACGGCGGTGCTTTGAAGCAGGCACGCCCTGCATGAGTTTGCAGCAGCATCATTGACTGTTGATACAGGAGGGAGCCTGTAGGACTGTACGCGGCGGTGCTTTGAAGCAGGCACGCCCCGCATGAGTTTGCAGCAGCATCATTGACTGTTGATACAGGAGGGAGCCTGTCAGGACTGTCCGCGGCGGTGCTTTGAAGCAGGCACATGCTGCATGAGTTTGCAGCAGCATCATTCACTGTTGATACAGGAGGGAGCCTGCCAGGACTGCCCACGGCGGTGCTTTGAAGCAGGCACGCCCTGCATGAGTTTGCAGCAGCATCATTGACTGCTGATAAAGGAGGGAGCCTGTCAGGACTGTCCGCGGCAGTGCTTTGAAGCAGGCACGCCCTGCATGAGTTTGAAGCAGCATCATTGACTGTTGATACAGGAGGGAGCCTGCCAGGACTGCCCACGGCGGTGCTTTGAAGCAGGCACGCCCTGCATGAGTTTGCAGCAGCATCATTGACTGTTGATACAGGAGGGAGCCTGTCAGGACTGTCTGCGGCGGTGCTTTGAAGCAGGCACGCCCTGCATGAGTTTGCAGCAGCATCATTGACTGTTGATACAGGAGGGAGCCTGCCAGGACTGCCCACGGCGGTGCTTTGAAGCAGGCACGCCCTGCATGAGTTTGCAGCAGCATCATTGACTGTTGATACAGGAGGGAGCCTTCCAGGACTGCCCACGGCAGTGCTTTGAAGCAGCATGCCCTGCATGAGTTTGCAGCAGCATCATTGACTGTTGATACAGGAGGTAGCCTGAAAGGACTGCCCACGGCGGTGCTTTGAAGCAGGCACGCCCTGCATGAGTTTGCAGCAGCATCATTGACTGTTGATACAGGAGGGAGCCTACCAGGACTGCCCACGGCGGTGCTTTGAAGCAGGCATGCCCTGCATGAGTTTGCAGCAGCATCATTTACTGTTGATACAGGAGGGAGCCTGCCAGGACTGCCCACGGTGGTGCTTTGAAGCAGGCATGCCCTGCATGAGTTTGCAGCAGCATCATTGACTGTTGATCAGGAGGGAGCCTGCCAGGACTGCCCACGGCAGTGCTTTGAAGCAGGCATGCCCTGCATGAGTTTTCAGAAGCATCATTGACTGTTGATACAGGAGGGAGCCTGCCTGGACTGCCCACGGCGGTGCTTTGAAGCAGGCACGCCCTGCATGAGTTTGCAGCAGCATCATTGACTGTTGATACAGGAGGGAGCCAGCCTGCCAGGCATGCCCTGCATGAGTTTGCAGCAGCATCATTGACTGTTGATCCAGGAGGGAGCCTGCCAGGACTGTCCACGGCGGTGCTTTGAAGCAGGCATGCCCTGCCTGAGTTTGCAGCAGCATCATTGACTGTTGATACAGGAGGGAGCCTGCCAGGACTGTCCGCGGCGGTGCTTTGAAGCAGGCATGCCCTGCATGAGTTTGCAGAAGCATCATTGACTGTTGATACAGGAGGGAGCCTGCCAGGACTGCCCACGGCAGTGCTTTGAAGCAGGCACGCCCTGCATGAGTTTGCAGAAGCATCACTGACTGTTGATACAGGAGTGAGCCTGCCAGGACTGCCCTCGGCGGTGCTTTGAAGCAGGCACGCCCTGCATGAGTTTGCAGCAGCATCATTGACTGTTGATCCAGGAGGGAGCCTGCCAGGACTGCCCACGGCGGTGCTTTGAAGCAGGCATGCCCTGCATGAGTTTGCAGCAGCATCATTGACTGTTGATCCAGGAGGGAGCCTGCCAGGACTGCCCACGGCGGTGCTTTGAAGCAGGCATGCCCTGCATGAGTTTGCAGCAGCATCATTGACTGTTGATCAGGAGGGAGCCTGCCAGGACTGTCCGCGGCGGTGCTTTGAAGCAGGCACGCCCTGCATGAGTTTGCAGCAGCATCATTGACTGTTGATCAGGAGGGAGCCTGCCAGGACTGCCCACGGCGGTGCTTTGAAGCAGGCACGCCCTGCATGAGTTTGCAGCAGCATCATTGACTGTTGATACAGGAGGGAGCCTTCCAGGACTGCCCACTGCAGTGCTTTGAAGCAGCATGCCCTGCATGAGTTTGCAGCAGCATCATTGACTGTTGATACAGGAGGTAGCCTGAAAGGACTGCCCACGGCGGTGCTTTGAAGCAGGCACGCCCTGCATGAGTTTGCAGTAGCATCATTGACTGTTGATACAGGAGGGAGACTACCAGGACTGCCCACGGCGGTGCTTTGAAGCAGGCATGCCCTGCATGAGTTTGCAGCAGCATCATTTACTGTTGATACAGGAGGGAGCCTGCCAGGACTGCCCACGGCGGTGCTTTGAAGCAGGCATGCCCTGCATGAGTTTGCAGCAGCATCATTGACTGTTGATCAGGAGGGAGCCTGCCAGGACTGCCCACGGCAGTGCTTTGAAGCAGGGATGCCCTGCATGAGTTTGCAGAAGCATCATTGACTGTTGATACAGGAGGGAGCCTGCCAGGACTGCCCACGGCGGTGCTTTGAAGCAGGCACGCCCTGCATGAGTTTGCAGCAGCATCATTGACTGTTGATACAGGAGGGAGCCAGCCTGCCAGGCATGCCCTGCATGAGTGTGCAGCAGCATCATTGACTGTTGATCCAGGAGGGAGCCTGCCAGGACTATCCACTGCGGTGCTTTGAAGCAGGCATGCCCTGCATGAGTTTGCAGCAGCATCATTGACTGTTGATACAGGAGGGAGCCTGCCAGGACTGCCCACGGCGGTGCTTTGAAGCAGGCATGCCCTGCATGAGTTTGCAGCAGCATCATTGACTGTTGATCCAGGAGGGAGCCTGCCAGGACTGCCCACGGCGGTGCTTTGAAGCAGGCATGCCCTGCATGAGTTTGCAGCAGCATCATTGACTGTTGATCAGGAGGGAGCCTGCCAGGACTGTCCGCGGCGGTGCTTTGAAGCAGGCACGCCCTGCATGAGTTTGCAGCAGCATCATTGACTGTTGATCAGGAGGGAGCCTGCCAGGACTGCCCACGGCGGTGCTTTGAAGCAGGCACGCCCTGCATGAGTTTGCAGCAGCATCATTGACTGTTGATACAGGAGGGAGCCTTCCAGGACTGCCCACGGCAGTGCTTTGAAGCAGCATGCCCTGCATGAGTTTGCAGCAGCATCATTGACTGTTGATACAGGAGGTAGCCTGAAAGGACTGCCCACCGCGGTGCTTTGAAGCAGGCACGCCCTGCATGAGTTTGCAGCAGCATCATTGACTGTTGATACAGGAGGGAGACTACCAGGACTGCCCACGGCGGTGCTTTGAAGCAGGCATGCCCTGCATGAGTTTGCAGCAGCATCATTTACTGTTGATACAGGAGGGAGCCTGCCAGGACTGCCCACGGCGGTGCTTTGAAGCAGGCATGCCCTGCATGAGTTTGCAGCAGCATCATTGACTGTTGATCAGGAGGGAGCCTGCCAGGACTGCCCACAGCAGTGCTTTGAAGCAGGCATGCCCTGCATGAGTTTGCAGAAGCATCATTGACTGTTGATACAGGAGGGAGCCTGCCAGGACTGCCCACGGCGGTGCTTTGAAGCAGGCACGCCCTGCATGAGTTTGCAGCAGCATCATTGACTGTTGATACAGGAGGGAGCCAGCCTGCCAGGCATGCCCTGCATGAGTGTGCAGCAGCATCATTGACTGTTGATCCAGGAGGGAGCCTGCCAGGACTGTCCACTGCGGTGCTTTGAAGCAGGCATGCCCTGCATGAGTTTGCAGCAGCATCATTGACTGTTGATACAGGAGGGAGCCTGCCAGGACTGTCCGCGGCGGTGCTTTGAAGCAGGCATGCCCTGCATGAGTTTGCAGAAGCATCATTGACTGTTGATACAGGAGGGAGCCTGCCAGGACTGCCCACGGCGGTGCTTTGAAGCAGGCACGCCCTGCATGAGTTTGCAGCAGCATCATTGACTGTTGATCCAGAAGGGAGCCTGCCAGGACTGCCCACGGCGGTGCTTTGAAGCAGGCATGCCCTGCATGAGTTTGCAGCAGCATCATTGACTGTTGATCCAGGAGGGAGCCTGCCAGGACTGCCCACGGCGGTGCTTTGAAGCAGGCATGCCCTGCATGAGTTTGCAGCAGCATCATTGACTGTTGATCAGGAGGGAGCCTGCCAGGACTGTCCGCGGCGGTGCTTTGAAGCAGGCACGCCCTGCATGAGTTTGCAGCAGCATCATTGACTGTTGATCAGGAGGGAGCCTGCCAGGACTGCCCACGGTGGTGCTTTGAAGCAGCATGCCCTGCATGAGTTTGCAGCAGCATCATTGACTGTTGATACAGGAGGTAGCCTGAAAGGACTGCCCACGGCGGTGCTTTGAAGCAGGCACGCCCTGCATGAGTTTGCAGCAGCATCATTGACTGTTGATACAGGAGGGAGCCTACCAGGACTGCCCACGGCGGTGCTTTGAAGCAGGCATGCCCTGCATGAGTTTGCAGCAGCATCATTTACTGTTGATACAAGAGGGAGCCTGCCAGGACTGCCCACGGCGGTGCTTTGAAGCAGGCATGCCCTGCATGAGTTTGCAGCTGCATCATTGACTGTTGATCAGGAGGGAGCCTGCCAGGACTGCCCACGGCGGTGCTTTGAAGTAGGCACGCCCTGCATGAGTTTGCAGCAGCATCATTGACTGTTGATACAGGAGGGAGCCTGTCAGCACTGTCCGCGGCGGTGCTTTGAAGCAGGCACGCCCTGCATGACTTTGCAGCAGCATCATTGACTGTTGATACAGGAGGGAGCCTGCCAGGATTGCCCACGGCGGTGCTTTGAAGCAGGCACGCCCTGCATGAGTTTGCAGCAGCATCATTGACTGTTGATACAGGAGGGAGCCTGTAGGACTGTCTGCGGCGGTGCTTTGAAGCAGGCACGCCCTGCATGAGTTTGCAGCAGCATCATTGACTGTTGATACAGGAGGGAGCCTGTCAGGACTGTCCGCGGCGGTGCTTTGAAGCAGGCACATGCTGCATGAGTTTGCAGCAGCATCATTGACTGTTGATACAGGAGGGAGCCTGCCAGGACTGCCCACGGCGGTGCTTTGAAGCAGGCACGCCCTGCATGAGTTTGCAGCAGCATCATTGACTGCTGATAAAGGAGGGAGCCTGTCAGGACTGTCTGCGGCAGTGCTTTGAAGCAGGCACGCCCTGCATGAGTTTGAAGCAGCATCATTGACTGTTGATACAGGAGGGAGCCTGCCAGGACTGCCCACGGCGGTGCTTTGAAGCAGGCACGCCCTGCATGAGTTTGCAGCAGCATCATTGACTGTTGATACAGGAGGGAGCCTGTCAGGACTGTCTGCGGCGGTGCTTTGAAGCAGGCACGCCCTGCATGAGTTTGCAGCAGCATCATTGACTGTTGATACAGGAGGTAGCCTGCCAGGACTGCCCACGGCGGTGCTTTGAAGCAGGCACGCCCTGCATGAGTTTGCAGCAGCATCATTGACTGTTGATACAGGAGGGAGCCTTCCAGGACTGCCCATGGCAGTGCTTTGAAGCAGCATGCCCTGCATGAGTTTGCAGCAGCATCATTGACTGTTGATACAGGAGGTAGCCTGAAAGGACTGCCCACGGCGGTGCTTTGAAGCAGGCACGCCCTGCATGAGTTTGCAGCAGCATCATTGACTGTTGATACAGGAGGGAGCCTACCAGGACTGCCCACGGCGGTGCTTTGAAGCAGGCATGCCCTGCATGAGTTTGCAGCAGCATCATTTACTGTTGATACAGGAGGGAGCCTGCCAGGACTGCCCACGGCGGTGCTTTGAAGCAGGCATGCCCTGCATGAGTTTGCAGCAGCATCATTGACTGTTGATCAGGAGGGAGCCTGCCAGGACTGCCCACGGCAGTGCTTTGAAGCAGGCATGCCCTGCATGAGTTTGCAGCAGCATCATTGACTGTTGATACAGGAGGGAGCCTGCCTGGACTGCCCACGGCGGTGCTTTGAAGCAGGCACGCCCTGCATGAGTTTGCAGCAGCATCATTGACTGTTGATACAGGAGGGAGCCAGCCTGCCAGGCATGCCCTGCATGAGTTTGCAGCAGCATCATAGACTGTTGATCCAGGAGGGAGCCTGCCAGGACTGTCCACGGCGGTGCTTTGAAGCAGGCATGCCCTGCCTGAGTTTGCAGCAGCATCATTGACTGTTGATACAGGAGGGAGCCTGCCAGGACTGCCCTCGGCGGTGCTTTGAAGCAGGCACGCCCTGCATGAGTTTGCAGCAGCATCATTGACTGTTGATCCAGGAGGGAGCCTGCCAGGACTGCCCACGGCGGTGCTTTGAAGCAGGCATGCCCTGCATGAGTTTGCAGCAGCATCATTGACTGTTGATCCAGGAGGGAGCCTGCCAGGACCGCCCACGGCGGTGCTTTGAAGCAGGCATGCCCTGCATGAGTTTGCAGCAGCATCATTGACTGTTGATCAGGAGGGAGCCTGCCAGGATTGTCCGCGGCGGTGCTTTGAAGCAGGCACGCCCTGCATGAGTTTGCAGCAGCATCATTGACTGTTGATCGGGAGGGAGCCTGCCAGGACTGCCCACGGCGGTGCTTTGAAGCAGCATGCCCTGCATGAGTTTGCAGCAGCATCATTGACTGTTGATACAGGAGGGAGCCTTCCAGGACTGCCCACGGCAGTGCTTTGAAGCAGGCACGCCCTGAATGAGTTTGCAGCAGCATCATTGACTGTTGATACAGGAGGGAGCCTACCAGGACTGCCCACGGCGGTGCTTTGAAGCAGGCATGCCCTGCATGAGTTTGCAGCAGCATCATTTACTGTTGATACAGGAGGGAGCCTGCCAGGACTGCCCACGGCGGTGCTTTGAAGCAGGCATGCCCTGCATGAGTTTGCAGCTGCATCATTGACTGTTGATCAGGAGGGAGCCTGCCAGGACTGCCCACGGCGGTGCTTTGAAGTAGGCACGCCCTGCATGAGTTTGCAGCAGCATCATTGACTGTTGATACAGGAGGGAGCCTGTCAGGACTGTCCGCGGCGGTGCTTTGAAGCAGGCACATGCTGCATGAGTTTGCAGCAGCATCATTGACTGTTGATACAGGAGGGAGCCTGCCAGGACTGCCCACGGCGGTGCTTTGAAGCAGGCACGCCCTGCATGAGTTTGCAGCAGCATCATTGACTGCTGATAAAGGAGGGAGCCTGTCAGGACTGTCTGCGGCAGTGCTTTGAAGCAGGCACGCCCTGCATGAGTTTGAAGCAGCATCATTGACTGTTGATACAGGAGGGAGCCTGCCAGGACTGCCCACGGCGGTGCTTTGAAGCAGGCACGCCCTGCATGAGTTTGCAGCAGCATCATTGACTGTTGATACAGGAGGGAGCCTGTCAGGACTGTCTGCGGCGGTGCTTTGAAGCAGGCACGCCCTGCATGAGTTTGCAGCAGCATCATTGACTGTTGATACAGGAGGGAGCCTGTCAGGACTGTCCGCGGCGGTGCTTTGAAGCAGGCACATGCTGCATGAGTTTGCAGCAGCATCATTGACTGTTGATACAGGAGGGAGCCTGCCAGGACTGCCCACGGCAGTGCTTTGAAGCAGGCACGCCCTGCATGAGTTTGCAGCAGCATCATTGACTGCTGATAAAGGAGGGAGCCTGTCAGGACTGTCTGCGGCAGTGCTTTGAAGCAGGCACGCCCTGCATGAGTTTGAAGCAGCATCATTGACTGTTGATACAGGAGGGAGCCTGCCAGGACTGCCCACGGCGGTGCTTTGAAGCAGGCACGCCCTGCATGAGTTTGCAGCAGCATCATTGACTGTTGATACAGGAGGGAGCCTGTCAGGACTGTCTGCGGCGGTGCTTTGAAGCAGGCACGCCCTGCATGAGTTTGCAGCAGCATCATTGACTGTTGATACAGGAGGTAGCCTGCCAGGACTGCCCACGGCGGTGCTTTGAAGCAGGCACGCCCTGCATGAGTTTGCAGCAGCATCATTGACTGTTGATACAGGAGGGAGCCTTCCAGGACTGCCCACGGCAGTGCTTTGAAGCAGCATGCCCTGCATGAGTTTGCAGCAGCATCATTGACTGTTGATACAGGAGGTAGCCTGAAAGGACTGCCCACGGCGGTGCTTTGAAGCAGGCACGCCCTGCATGAGTTTGCAGCAGCATCATTGACTGTTGATACAGGAGGGAGCCTACCAGGACTGCCCACGGTGGTGCTTTGAAGCAGGCATGCCCTGCATGAGTTTGCAGCAGCATCATTTACTGTTGATACAGGAGGGAGCCTGCCAGGACTGCCCACGGCGGTGCTTTGAAGCAGGCATGCCCTGCATGAGTTTGCAGCAGCATCATTGACTGTTGATCAGGAGGGAGCCTGCCAGGACTGCCCACGGCAGTGCTTTGAAGCAGGCATGCCCTGCATGAGTTTGCAGCAGCATCATTGACTGTTGATACAGGAGGGAGCCTGCCTGGACTGCCCACGGCGGTGCTTTGAAGCAGGCACGCCCTGCATGAGTTTGCAGCAGCATCATTGACTGTTGATACAGGAGGGAGCCAGCCTGCCAGGCATGCCCTGCATGAGTTTGCAGCAGCATCATAGACTGTTGATCCAGGAGGGAGCCTGCCAGGACTGTCCACGGCGGTGCTTTGAAGCAGGCATGCCCTGCCTGAGTTTGCAGCAGCATCATTGACTGTTGATACAGGAGGGAGCCTGCCAGGACTGCCCTCGGCGGTGCTTTGAAGCAGGCACGCCCTGCATGAGTTTGCAGCAGCATCATTGACTGTTGATCCAGGAGGGAGCCTGCCAGGACTGCCCACGGCGGTGCTTTGAAGCAGGCATGCCCTGCATGAGTTTGCAGCAGCATCATTGACTGTTGATCCAGGAGGGAGCCTGCCAGGACTGCCCACGGCGGTGCTTTGAAGCAGGCATGCCCTGCATGAGTTTGCAGCAGCATCATTGACTGTTGATCAGGAGGGAGCCTGCCAGGACTGTCCGCGGCGGTGCTTTGAAGCAGGCACGCCCTGCATGAGTTTGCAGCAGCATCATTGACTGTTGATCGGGAGGGAGCCTGCCAGGACTGCCCACGGCGGTGCTTTGAAGCAGCATGCCCTGCATGAGTTTGCAGCAGCATCATTGACTGTTGATACAGGAGGGAGCCTTCCAGGACTGCCCACGGCAGTGCTTTGAAGCAGGCACGCCCTGAATGAGTTTGCAGCAGCATCATTGACTGTTGATACAGGAGGGAGCCTACCAGGACTGCCCACGGCGGTGCTTTGAAGCAGGCATGCCCTGCATGAGTTTGCAGCAGCATCATTTACTGTTGATACAGGAGGGAGCCTGCCAGGACTGCCCACGGCGGTGCTTTGAAGCAGGCATGCCCTGCATGAGTTTGCAGCTGCATCATTGACTGTTGATCAGGAGGGAGCCTGCCAGGACTGCCCACGGCGGTGCTTTGAAGTAGGCACGCCCTGCATGAGTTTGCAGCAGCATCATTGACTGTTGATACAGGAGGGAGCCTGTCAGCACTGTCCGCGGCGGTGCTTTGAAGCAGGCACGCCCTGCATGACTTTGCAGCAGCATCATTGACTGTTGATACAGGAGGGAGCCTGCCAGGATTGCCCACGGCGCTGCTTTGAAGCAGGCACGCCCTGCATGAGTTTGCAGCAGCATCATTGACTGTTGATAAGGAGGGAGCCTGTCAGGACTGTCCGCGGTGGTGCTTTGAAGCAGGCACGCCCTGCATGAGTTTGCAGCAGCATCATTGACTGTTGATACCGGAGGGAGCCTGTCAGGACTGTCCACGGCGGTGCTTTGAAGCAGGCACATGCTGCATGAGTTTGCAGCAGCATCATTGACTGTTGATACAGGAGGGAGCCTGCCAGGACTGCCCACGGCGGTGCTTTGAAGCAGGCACGCCCTGCATGAGTTTGCAGCAGCATCATTGACTGCTGATAAAGGAGGGAGCCTGTCAGGACTGTCCGCGGCAGTGCTTTGAAGCAGGCACGCCCTGCATGAGTTTGAAGCAGCATCATTGACTGTTGATACAGGAGGGAGCCTGCCAGGACTGCCCACGGCGGTGCTTTGAAGCAGGCACGCCCTGCATGAGTTTGCAGCAGCATCATTGACTGTTGATACAGGAGGGAGCCTGTCAGGACTGTCTGCGGCGGTGCTTTGAAGCAGGCACGCCCTGCATGAGTTTGCAGCAGCATCATTGACTGTTGATACAGGAGGGAGCCTGCCAGGACTGCCCACGGCGGTGCTTTGAAGCAGGCACGCCCTGCATGAGTTTGCAGCAGCATCATTGCCTGTTGATACAGGAGGGAGCCTGCCAGGACTGTCCGCGGCGGTGCTTTGAAGCAGGCATGCCCTGCATGAGTTTGCAGCAGCGTCATTGACTGTTGATCAGGAGGGAGCCTGCCAGGACTGCCCACGGCGGTGCTTTGAAGCAGGCACGCCCTGCATGAGTTTGCAGCAGCATCATTGACTGTTGATACAGGAGGGAGCCTGCCAGGACTGTCCGCAGTGGTGCATTGAAGCAGGCATGCCCTGCATGAGTTTGCAGCAGCATCATTGACAGTTGATCCAGGAGGGAGCCTGCCAGGACTGCCCACGGCGGTGCTTTGAAGCAGGCACACCCAGCATGAGTTTGCAGAAGCATCATTGACTGTTGATCAGGAGGGGGCCTGCCAGGACTGTCCGCGGCGGTGCTTTGAAGCAGGCACGCCCTGCATGACTGTTGATACAGGAGGGAGCCTGCCAGGAAGCCCTCGGGGGTGCGTTGAAGCAGGCACGCCCTGCATGAGTTTGCAGAAGCATCATTGACTGTTGATCCAGGAGGGAGCCTGCCAGGACTGTCCGCGGCAGTGCTTTGAATCAGGCATGCCCTGCATGAGTTTGCAGCAGCATCATTGACTGTTGATACAGGAGGGAGCCTGCCAGGACTACCCTCGGCGGTGCTTTGAAGCAGGCACGCCCTGCATGAGCTTGCAGAAGCATCATTGACTGTTGATCCAGGAGGGAGCCTGCCAGGACTGTCCGCGGCGGTGCTTTGAAGCAGGCATGCCCTGCATGAGTTTGCAGCAGCATCATTGACTGTTGATACAGGAGGGAGCCTGCCAGGACTACCCTCGGCGGTGCTTAGAAGCAGGCACGCCCTGCATGAGTTTGCAGCAGCATCACTGACTGTTGATCCAGGAGGGAGCCTGCCAGGACTGCCCTCGGCGGTGCTTTGAAGCAGGCACGCCCTGCATGAGTTTGCAGCAGCATCATTGACTGTTGATACAGGAGGGAGCCTGTCAGGACTGCCCTGGTGGTGCTTTGAAGTAGGCATGCCCTGCATGAGTTTGCAGCAGCATCACTGACTGTTGATCCAGGAGGGAGCCTCCCAGGACTGTCCGCGGCGGTGCTTTGAAGCAGGCACGCCCTGCATGAGTTTGCAGCAGCATCATTGACTGTTGATCAGGAGGGAGCCTGCCAGGACTGCCCCCGGTGGTGCTTTGATGCAGGCATGCCCTGCATGAGTTTGCAGCAGCATCACTGACTGTTGATACAGGAGGGAGCCTGCCAGGACTGCCCACGGCGGTGCTTTGAAGCAGGCATGCTCTGCATGAGTTTGCAGCAGCATCATTGACTGTTGATACAGGAGGGAGCCTGTCAGGACTGTCCGCGGCGGTGCTTTGAAGCAGGCACGCCCTGCATGAGTTTGCAGCAGCATCATTGACTGTTGATACAGGAGGGAGCCTGCCAGGACTGCCCACAGCGGTGCTTTGAAGCAGGCACGCCCTGCATGAGTTTGCAGCAGCATCATTGACTGTTGATATAGGAGGGAGCCTGTCAGGACTGTCCGCGGCGGTGCTTTGAAGCAGGCACGCCCTGCATGAGTTTGCAGCAGCATCATTGACTGTTGATACAGGAGGGAGCCTGCCAGGACTGTCCGCGGCGGTGCTTTGAAGCAGGCATGCCCTGCATGAGTTTGCAGCAGCATCATTGCCTGTTGATACAGGAGGGGGCCTGACAGGACTGCCCTCGCGGTGCTTTGAAGCAGGCACGCCCTGCATGAGTTTGCAGCAGCATCATTGACTGTTGATCAGGAGGGAGCCTGCCAGGACTGCCCTCGGTGGTGCTTTGAAACAGGCACGCCCTGCATGAGTTTGCAGCAGCATCATTGACTGTTGATCAGGAGGGAGCCTGTCAGGACTGCCCTCGGTGGTGCTTTGAAGCAGGCATGCCCTGCATGAGTTTGCAGCAGCATCATTGACTGTTGATACAGGAGGGAGCCTGTCAGGACTGTCCGCGGCGGTGCTTTGAAGCAGGCACGCCCTGCATGAGTTTGCAGCAGCATCATTGACTGTTGATCAGGAGGGAGCCTGCCAGGACTGCCCACGGCGGTGCTTTGAAGCAGGCAGGCCCTGCATGAGTTTGCAGCAGCATCATTGACTATTGATACAGGAGGGAGCCTGCCAGGACTGCCCACGGCGGTGCTTTGAAGCAGGCACGCCCTGCATGAGTTTGCAGCAGCATCATTGCCTGTTGATCCAGGAGGGAGCCTGCCAGGACTGCCCACGGCGGTGCTTTGAAGCAGGCATGCCATGCATGAGTTTGCAGCAGCATCATTGACTGTTGATCAGGAGGGAGCCTGCCAGGACTGTCCGCGGCGGTGCTTTGAAGCAGGCATGCCCTGCATGAGTTTGCAGCAGCATCATTGACTGTTGATCAGGAGGGAGCCTGCCAGGACTGCCCACGGCGGTGCTTTGAAGCAGCATGCCCTGCATGAGTTTGCAGCAGCATCATTGACTGTTGATACAGGAGGTAGCCTGAAAGGACTGCCCACGGCGGTGCTTTGAAGCAGGCACGCCCTGCATGAGTTTGCAGCAGCATCATTGACTGTTGATACAGGAGGGAGACTACCAGGACTGCCCACAGCGGTGCTTTGAAGCAGGCATGCCCTGCATGAGTTTGCAGCAGCATCATTTACTGTTGATACAAGAGGGAGCCTGCCAGGACTGCCCACGGCGGTGCTTTGAAGCAGGCATGCCCTGCATGAGTTTGCAGCTGCATCATTGACTGTTGATCAGGAGGGAGCCTGCCAGAACTGCCCACGGCGGTGCTTTGAAGTAGGCACGCCCTGCATGAGTTTGCAGCAGCATCATTGACTGTTGATACAGGAGGGAGCCTGTCAGCACTGTCCGCGGCGGTGCTTTGTAGCAGGCACGCCCTGCATGACTTTGCAGCAGCATCATTGACTGTTGATACAGGAGGGAGCCTGCCAGGATTGCCCACGGCGGTGCTTTGAAGCAGGCACGCCCTGCATGAGTTTGCAGCAGCATCATTGACTGTTGATACAGGAGGGAGCCTGTAGGACTGTCCGCGGCGGTGCTTTGAAGCAGGCACGCCCGCATGAGTTTGCAGAAGCATCATTGACTGTTGATACAGGAGGGAGCCTGTCAGGACTGTCCGCGGCGGTGCTTTGAAGCAGGCACATGCTGCATGAGTTTGCAGCAGCATCATTGACTGTTGATACAGGAGGGAGCCTGCCAGGACTGCCCACGGCGGTGCTTTGAAGCAGGCACGCCCTGCATGAGTTTGCAGCAGCATCATTGACTGCTGATAAAGGAGGGAGCCTGTCAGGACTGTCCGCGGCAGTGCTTTGAAGCAGGCACGCCCTGCATGAGTTTGAAGCAGCATCATTGACTGTTGATACAGGAGGGAGCCTGCCAGGACTGCCCACGGCGGTGCTTTGAAGCAGGCACGCCCTGCATGAGTTTGCAGCAGCATCATTGACTGTTGATACAGGAGGGAGCCTGTCAGGACTGTCTGCGGCGGTGCTTTGAAGCAGGCACGCCCTGCATGAGTTTGCAGCAGCATCATTGACTGTTGATACAGGAGGGAGCCTGCCAGGACTGCCCACGGCGGTGCTTTGAAGCAGGCACGCCCTGCATGAGTTTGCAGCAGCATCATTGACTGTTGATACAGGAGGGAGCCTGTCAGGACTGTCCGCGGCGGTGCTTTGAAGCAGGCACGCCCTGCATGAGTTTGCAGCAGCATCATTGACTGTTGATACAGGAGGGAGCCTGCCAGGACTGTCCGCGGCGGTGCTTTGAAGCAGGCATGCCCTGCATGAGTTTGCAGCAGCATCATTGCCTGTTGATACAGGAGGGGGCCTGACAGCACTGCCCTCGTGGTGCTTTGAAGCAGGCACGCCCTGCATGAGTTTGCAGCAGCATCATTGACTGTTGATCAGGAGGGAGCCTGCCAGGACTGCCCTCGGTGGTGCTTTGAAACAGGCACGCCCTGCATGAGTTTGCAGCAGCATCATTGACCGTTGATCAGGAGGGAGCCTGTCAGGACTGCCCTCGGTGGTGATTTGAAGCAGGCATGCCCTGCATGAGTTTGCAGCAGCATCATTGACTGTTGATACAGGAGGGAGCCTGTCAGGACTGTCCGCGGCGGTGCTTTGAAGCAGGCACGCCCTGCATGAGTTTGCAGCAGCATCATTGACTGTTGATCAGGAGGGAGCCTGCTAGGACTGCCCACGGCGGTGCTTTGAAGCAGGCAGGCCCTGCATGAGTTTGCAGCAGCATCATTGACTGTTGATACAGGAGGGAGCCTGCCAGGACTGCCCTCGGTGGTGCTTTGAAGCAGGCACGCCCTGCATGAGTTTGCAGCAGCATCATTGACTGTTGATCAGGAGGGAGCCTGTCAGGACTGTCCACGGCGGTGCTTTGAAGCAGGCACGCCCTGCATGAGCTTGCAGCAGCATCATTGACTGTTGATCAGGAGGGAGCCTGCCAGGACTGCCCTCGGTGGTGCTTTGAAACAGGCACGCCCTGCATAAGTTTGCAGCAGCATCATTGACTGTTGATACAGGAGGGAGCCTGCCAGGACTGCCCTCGGTGGTGCTTTGAAGCAGGCACGCCCTGCATGAGTTTGCAGCAGCATCATTGCCTGTTGATACAGGAGGGGGCCTGCCAGGACTGCCCTCGTGGTGCTTTGAAGCAGGCACGCCCTGCATGAGTTTGCAGCAGCATCATTGACTGTTGATCAGGAGGGAGCCTGCCAGGACTGCCCTCGGTGGTGCTTTGAAGCAGGCACGCCCTGCATGAGTTTGCAGCAGCATCATTGACTGTTGATCAGGAGGGAGCCTGTCAGGACTCTCCACGGCAGTGCTTTGAAGCAGGCACGCCCTGCATGAGTTTGCAGCAGCATCATTGACTGTTGATCAGGAGGGAGCCTGTCAGGACTCTCCGCGGCAGTGCTTTGAAGCAGGCACGCCCTGCATGAGTTTGCAGCAGCATCATTGACTGTTGATACAGGAGGGAGCCTGCCAGGACTGCCCACAGCGGTGCTTTGAAGCAGGCACGCCCTGCATGAGTTTGCAGCAGCATCATTGACTGTTGATACAGGAGGGAGCCTGTCAGGACTGTCAGCGGCAGTGCTTTGAAGCAGGCACGCCCTGCATGAGTTTGCAGCAGCATCTTTGACTGTTGATACAGGAGGGAGCCTGCCAGGACTGTCCGCGGCGGTGCTTTGAAGCAGGCACGCCCTGCATGAGTTTACAGCAGCATCATTGCCTGTTGATATAGGAGGGGGCCTGACAGGACTGCCCTCGTAGTGCTTTGAAGCAGGCACGCCCTGCATGAGTTTGCAGCAGCATCATTGACTGTTGATCAGGAGGGAGGCTGCCAGGACTGCCCTCGGTGGTGCTTTGAAGCAGGCACGCCCTGCATGAGTTTGCAGCAGCATCATTGACTGTTGATCAGGAGGGAGCCTGCCAGGACTGCCCTCGGTGGTGCTTTGAAACAGGCACGCCCTGCATGAGTTTGCAGCAGCATCATTGACTGTTGATACAGGAGGGAGCCTGCCAGGACTGCCCTCGGTGGTGCTTCGAAGCAGGCAGGCCCTGCGTGAGTTTGCAGCAGCATCATTGCCTGTTGATACAGGAGGGGGCCTGCCAGGACTGCCCTCGTGGTGCTTTGAAGCAGGCACGCCCTGCATGAGTTTGCAGCAGCATCATTGACTGTTGATACAGGAGGGAGCCTGCCAGGACTGCCCTCGGCGGTGCTTTGAAGCAGGCACGCCCTGCATGAGTTTGCAGCAGCATCATTGACTGTTGATATAGGAGGGAGCCTGCCAGGACTGCCCTCGTGGTGCTTTGAAGCAGGCATGCCCTGCATGAGTTTGCAGCAGCATCATTGCCTGTTGATACAGGAGGGGGCCTGCCAGGACTGCCCTCGTGGTGCTTTGAAGCAGGCACGCCCTGCATGAGTTTGCAGCAGCATCATGGACTGTTGATCCAGGAGCAAGCCTGCCAGGACTGCCCACGGCGGTGCTTTGAAGCAGGCACGCCCTGCATGAGTTTGCAGAAGCATTATTGACTGTTGATACAGGAGGGAGCCTGCCAGGACTGCCCTCGTGGTGCTTTGAAGCAGGCACGCCCTGCATGAGTTTGCAGCAGCATCATTGACTGTTGATCCAAGAGGGAGCCTGCCAGGACTGCCCTCGGCGGTGATTTGAAGCAGGCACGCCCTGCATGAGTTTGCAGCAGCATCATTGACTGTTGATACAGGAGGGAGCCTGCCAGGACTGCCCACGGCGGTGCTTTGAAGCAGGCACGCCCTGCATGAGTTTGCAGAAGCATCATTGACTGTTGATCCAGGAGGGAGCCTGCCAGGACTTGCCTCGGCGGTGCTTTGAAGCAGGCATGCCCTGCATGAGTTTGCAGCAGTATCATTGACTGTTGATCCAGGAGGGAGCCTGCCAGGACTGCCCATGGCGGTGCTTTGAAGCAGGCACGCCCTGAATGATTTTGAAGCAGCATCATTGACTGTTGATACAGGAGGGAGCCTGCCAGGACTGTCTGCGGCGGTGCTTTGAAGCAGGCACGCCCTGCATGAGTTTGCAGCAGCATCATTGACTGTTGATCAGGAGGGGGCCTGCCAGGACTGCCCACGGCGGTGCTTTGAAGCAGGCACGCCCTGCATGAGTTTGCAGCAGCATCATTGCCTATTGATACAGGAGGGAGCCTGCCAAGGCCTGTCCGCGGCGGTGCTTTGAAGCAGGCACGCCTTGCATGAGTTTGCAGCAGCATCATTGACTGTTGATCAGGAGGGAGCCTGCCAGGACTGCCCACGGCGGTGCTTTGAAGCAGGCATGCCCTGCATGAGTTTGCAGAAGCATCATTGACTGTTGATACAGGAGGGAGCCTGCCAGGACTGCCCTCGGCGGCGCTTTGAAGCAGGCACGCCCTGCATGAGTTTGCAGCAGCATCACTGACTGTTGATACAGGAGGGAGCCTGCCAGGACTGCCCACGGCGGTGCTTTGAAGCAGGCATGCCCTGCATGAGTTTGCAGCAGCATCATTGACTGTTGATACAGGAGGGAGCCTGTCAGGACTGTCCGCTGCGGTGCTTTGAAGCAGGCACGCCCTGCATGAGTTTGCAGCAGCATCATTGACTGTTGATACAGGAGGGAGCCTGCCAGGACTGCCCACAGTGGTGCTTTGAAGCAGGCACGCCCTGCATGAGTTTGCAGCAGCATCATTGACTGTTGATACAGGAGGGAGCCTGTCAGGACTGTCCGCGGCGGTGCTTTGAAGCAGGCACGCCCTGTATGAGTTTGCAGCAGCATCATTGACTGTTGATACAGGAGGGAGCCTGCCAGGACTGCCCTCGGCGGTGCTTTGAAGCAGGCGTGCCCTGCATGAGTTTGCAGCAGCATCATTGACTGTTGATCCAGGAGGGGCCTGCCAGGACTGCCCTCGGTGGTGCTTTGAAGCAGGCATGCCCTGCATGAGTTTGCAGCAGCATCATTGACTGTTGATACAGGAGGGAGCCTGCCAGGACTGCCCACGGCGGTGCTTTGAAGCAGGCACGCCCTGCATGAGTTTGCAGCAGCATCACTGACTGTTGATCAGGAGGGAGCCTGCCAGGACTGCCCACGGCGGTGCTTTGAAGCAGGCTTGCCCTGCATGAGTTTGCAGCAGCATCATTGCCTGTTGATACAGGAGGGAGCCTGCCAGGACTGCCCTCGGCGGTGATTTGAAGCAGGCATGCCCTGCATGAGTTTGCAGCAGCATCATTGACTGTTGATACAGGAGGGAGCCTGCCAGGACTGCCCACAGCGGTGCTTTGAAGCAGGCATGCCCTGCATGAGTTTGCAGCAGCATCATTGACTGTTGATCAGGAGGGAGTCTGCCAGGACTGCCCTCGGCGGTGCTTTGAAGCAGGCACGCCCTGCATGAGTTTGCAGCAGCATCATTGACTGTTGATAGAGGAGTGAGCCTGCCAGGACTGCCCTCGGCGGTGCTTAGAAGCAGGCACGCCCTGCATGAGTTTGCAGCAGCATCATTGACTGTTGATACAGGAGGGAGCCTGCCAGGACTGTCCACGGCGGTGCTATGAAGCAGGCACGCCCTGCATGAGTTTGCAGCAGCATCACTGACTGTTGATCCAGGAGGGAGCCTGCCAGGACTGCCCACGGCGGTGCTTTGAAGCAGGCACGCCCTGCATGAGTTTGCAGCAGCATCATTGACTGTTGATATAGGAGGGACCCTGCCAGGACTGCCCACGGTGGTGCTTTGAAGCAGGCACGCCCTGCATGAGTTTGCAGCAGCATCATTGACTGTTGATCCAGGAGGGAGTCTGCCAGGACTGCCCACGGCGGTGCTTTGAAGCAGGCACGCCCTGCATGAGTTTGCAGCAGCATCATTGACTGTTGATCAAGGACTGAGCCTGCCAGGACTGCCCACGGCGGTGCTTTGAAGCAGGCACGCCCTGCATGAGTTTGCAGCAGCATCATTGACTGTTGACACAGGAGGGAGCCTGCCAGGACTGTCCGCGGTGGTGCTTTGAAGCAGGCACGCCCTGCATGAGTTTGCAGCAGCATCATTGACTGTTGATACAGGAGGGAGCCTTCCAGGACTGCCCACGGCAGTGCTTTGAAGCAGCATGCCCTGCATGAGTTTGCAGCAGCATCATTGACTGTTGATACAGGAGGTAGCCTGAAAGGACTGCCCACGGCGGTGCTTTGAAGCAGGCACGCCCTGCATGAGTTTGCAGCAGCATCATTGACTGTTGATACAGGAGGGAGCCTACCAGGACTGCCCACGGCGGTGCTTTGAAGCAGGCATGCCCTGCATGAGTTTGCAGCAGCATCATTTACTGTTGATACAGGAGGGAGCCTGCCAGGACTGCCCACGGCGGTGCTTTGAAGCAGGCATGCCCTGCATGAGTTTGCAGCAGCATCATTGACTGTTGATCAGGAGGGAGCCTGCCAGGACTGCCCACGGCAGTGCTTTGAAGCCGGCATGCCCTGCATGAGTTTGCAGAAGCATCATTGACTGTTGATACAGGAGGGAGCCTGCCAGGACTGCCCACGGCGGTGCTTTGAAGCAGGCACGCCCTGCATGAGTTTGCAGCAGCATCATTGACTGTTGATACAGGAGGGAGCCAGCCTGCCAGGCATGCCCTGCATGAGTGTGCAGCAGCATCATTGACTGTTGATCCAGGAGGGAGCCTGCCAGGACTGTCCACGGCGGTGCTTTGAAGCAGGCATGCCCTGCATGAGTTTGCAGCAGCATCATTGACTGTTGATACAGGAGGGAGCCTGCCAGGACTGTCCGCGGCGGTGCTTTGAAGCAGGCATGCCCTGCATGAGTTTGCAGAAGCATCATTGACTGTTGATACAGGAGGGAGCCTGCCAGGACTGCCCACGGCGGTGCTTTGAAGCAGGCACGCCCTGCATGAGTTTGCAGAAGCATCACTGACTGTTGATACAGGAGTGAGCCTGCCAGGACTGCTCTCGGTGGTGCTTTGAAGCAGGCACGCCCTGCATGAGTTTGCAGCAGCATCATTGACTGTTGATCCAGGAGGGAGCCTGCCAGGACTGCCCACGGCGGTGCTTTGAAGCAGGCATGCCCTGCATGAGTTTGCAGCAGCATCATTGACTGTTGATCCAGGAGGGAGCCTGCCAGGACTGCCCACGGCGGTGCTTTGAAGCAGGCATGCCCTGCATGAGTTTGCAGCAGCATCATTGACTGTTGATCAGGAGGGAGCCTGCCAGGACTGTCCGCGGCGGTGCTTTGAAGCAGGCACGCCCTGCATGAGTTTGCAGCAGCATCATTGACTGTTGATCAGGAGGGAGCCTGCCAGGACTGCCCACAGTGGTGCTTTGAAGCAGCATGCCCTGCATGAGTTTGCAGCAGCATCATTGACTGTTGATACAGGAGGTAGCCTGAAAGGACTGCCCACGGCGGTGCTTTGAAGCAGGCACGCCCTGCATGAGTTTGCAGAAGCATCATTGACTGTTGATACAGGAGGGAGCCTACCAGGACTGCCCACGGCGGTGCTTTGAAGCAGGCATGCCCTGCATGAGTTTGCAGCAGCATCATTTACTGTTGATACAAGAGGGAGCCTGCCAGGACTGCCCACGGCGGTGCTTTGAAGCAGGCATGCCCTGCATGAGTTTGCAGCTGCATCATTGACTGTTGATCAGGAGGGAGCCTGCCAGGACTGCCCACGGCGGTGCTTTGAAGTAGGCACGCCCTGCATGAGTTTGCAGCAGCATCATTGACTGTTGATACAGGAGGGAGCCTGTCAGCACTGTCCACGGCGGTGCTTTGAAGCAGGCACGCCCTGCATGACTTTGCAGCAGCATCATTGACTGTTGATACAGGAGGGAGCCTGCCAGGATTGCCCACGGCGGTGCTTTGAAGCAGGCACGCCCTGCATGAGTTTGCAGCAGCATCATTGACTGTTGATACAGGAGGGAGCCTGTAGGACTGTACGCGGCGGTGCTTTGAAGCAGGCACGCCCCGCATGAGTTTGCAGCAGCATCATTGACTGTTGATACAGGAGGGAGCCTGTCAGGACTGTCCGCGGCGGTGCTTTGAAGCAGGCACATGCTGCATGAGTTTGCAGCAGCATCATTCACTGTTGATACAGGAGGGAGCCTGCCAGGACTGCCCACGGCGGTGCTTTGAAGCAGGCACGCCCTGCATGAGTTTGCAGCAGCATCATTGACTGCTGATAAAGGAGGGAGCCTGTCAGGACTGTCCGCGGCAGTGCTTTGAAGCAGGCACGCCCTGCATGAGTTTGAAGCAGCATCATTGACTGTTGATACAGGAGGGAGCCTGCCAGGACTGCCCACGGCGGTGCTTTGAAGCAGGCACGCCCTGCATGAGTTTGCAGCAGCATCATTGACTGTTGATACAGGAGGGAGCCTGTCAGGACTGTCTGCGGCGGTGCTTTGAAGCAGGCACGCCCTGCATGAGTTTGCAGCAGCATCATTGACTGTTGATACAGGAGGGAGCCTGCCAGGACTGCCCACGGCGGTGCTTTGAAGCAGGCACGCCCTGCATGAGTTTGCAGCAGCATCATTGACTGTTGATACAGGAGGGAGCCTTCCAGGACTGCCCACGGCAGTGCTTTGAAGCAGCATGCCCTGCATGAGTTTGCAGCAGCATCATTGACTGTTGATACAGGAGGTAGCCTGAAAGGACTGCCCACGGCGGTGCTTTGAAGCAGGCACGCCCTGCATGAGTTTGCAGCAGCATCATTGACTGTTGATACAGGAGGGAGCCTACCAGGACTGCCCACGGCGGTGCTTTGAAGCAGGCATGCCCTGCATGAGTTTGCAGCAGCATCATTTACTGTTGATACAGGAGGGAGCCTGCCAGGACTGCCCACGGCGGTGCTGTGAAGCAGGCATGCCCTGCATGAGTTTGCAGCAGCATCATTGACTGTTGATCAGGAGGGAGCCTGCCAGGACTGCCCACGGCAGTGCTTTGAAGCAGGCATGCCCTGCATGAGTTTGCAGAAGCATCATTGACTGTTGATACAGGAGGGAGCCTGCCTGGACTGCCCACGGCGGTGCTTTGAAGCAGGCACGCCCTGCATGAGTTTGCAGCAGCATCATTGACTGTTGATACAGGAGGGAGCCAGCCTGCCAGACATGCCCTGCATGAGTTTGCAGCAGCATCATTGACTGTTGATCCAGGAGGGAGCCTGCCAGGACTGTCCACGGCGGTGCTTTGAAGCAGGCATGCCCTGCCTGAGTTTGCAGCAGCATCATTGACTGTTGATACAGGAGGGAGCCTGCCAGGACTGTCCGTGGCGGTGCTTTGAAGCAGGCATGCCCTGCATGAGTTTGCAGAAGCATCATTGACTGTTGATACAGGAGGGAGCCTGCCAGGACTGCCCACGGCAGTGCTTTGAAGCAGGCACGCCCTGCATGAGTTTGCAGAAGCATCACTGACTGTTGATACAGGAGTGAGCCTGCCAGGACTGCCCTCGGCGGTGCTTTGAAGCAGGCACGCCCTGCATGAGTTTGCAGCAGCATCATTGACTGTTGATCCAGGAGGGAGCCTGCCAGGACTGCCCACGGCGGTGCTTTGAAGCAGGCATGCCCTGCATGAGTTTGCAGCAGCATCATTGACTGTTGATCCAGGAGGGAGCCTGCCAGGACTGCCCACGGCGGTGCTTTGAAGCAGGCATGCCCTGCATGAGTTTGCAGCAGCATCATTGACTGTTGATCAGGAGGGAGCCTGCCAGGACTGTCCGCGGCGGTGCTTTGAAGCAGGCACGCCCTGCATGAGTTTGCAGCAGCATCATTGACTGTTGATCAGGAGGGAGCCTGCCAGGACTGCCCACGGCGGTGCTTTGAAGCAGGCACGCCCTGCATGAGTTTGCAGCAGCATCATTGACTGTTGATACAGGAGGGAGCCTTCCAGGACTGCCCACTGCAGTGCTTTGAAGCAGCATGCCCTGCATGAGTTTGCAGCAGCATCATTGACTGTTGATACAGGAGGTAGCCTGAAAGGACTGCCCACGGCGGTGCTTTGAAGCAGGCACGCCCTGCATGAGTTTGCAGCAGCATCATTGACTGTTGATACAGGAGGGAGACTACCAGGACTGCCCACGGCGGTGCTTTGAAGCAGGCATGCCCTGCATGAGTTTGCAGCAGCATCATTTACTGTTGATACAGGAGGGAGCCTGCCAGGACTGCCCACGGCGGTGCTTTGAAGCAGGCATGCCCTGCATGAGTTTGCAGCAGCATCATTGACTGTTGATCAGGAGGGAGCCTGCCAGGACTGCCCACGGCAGTGCTTTGAAGCAGGCATGCCCTGCATGAGTTTGCAGAAGCATCATTGACTGTTGATACAGGAGGGAGCCTGCCAGGACTGCCCACGGCGGTGCTTTGAAGCAGGCACGCCCTGCATGAGTTTGCAGCAGCATCATTGACTGTTGATACAGGAGGGAGCCAGCCTGCCAGGCATGCCCTGCATGAGTGTGCAGCAGCATCATTGACTGTTGATCCAGGAGGGAGCCTGCCAGGACTGTCCACTGCGGTGCTTTGAAGCAGGCATGCCCTGCATGAGTTTGCAGCAGCATCATTGACTGTTGATACAGGAGGGAGCCTGCCAGGACTGCCCACGGCGGTGCTTTGAAGCAGGCATTCCCTGCATGAGTTTGCAGCAGCATCATTGACTGTTGATCAGGAGGGAGCCTGCCAGGACTGTCCGCGGCGGTGCTTTGAAGCAGGCACGCCCTGCATGAGTTTGCAGCAGCATCATTGACTGTTGATCAGGAGGGAGCCTGCCAGGACTGCCCACGGCGGTGCTTTGAAGCAGGCACGCCCTGCATGAGTTTGCAGCAGCATCATTGACTGTTGATACAGGAGGGAGCCTTCCAGGACTGCCCACGGCAGTGCTTTGAAGCAGCATGCCCTGCATGAGTTTGCAGCAGCATCATTGACTGTTGATACAGGAGGTAGCCTGAAAGGACTGCCCACGGCGGTGCTTTGAAGCAGGCACGCCCTGCATGAGTTTGCAGCAGCATCATTGACTGTTGATACAGGAGGGAGACTACCAGGACTGCCCACGGCGGTGCTTTGAAGCAGGCATGCCCTGCATGAGTTTGCAGCAGCATCATTTACTGTTGATACAGGAGGGAGCCTGCCAGGACTGCCCACGGCGGTGCTTTGAAGCAGGCATGCCCTGCATGAGTTTGCAGCAGCATCATTGACTGTTGATCAGGAGGGAGCCTGCCAGGACTGCCCACGGCAGTGCTTTGAAGCAGGCATGCCCTGCATGAGTTTGCAGAAGCATCATTGACTGTTGATACAGGAGGGAGCCTGCCAGGACTGCCCACGGCGGTGCTTTGAAGCAGGCACGCCCTGCATGAGTTTGCAGCAGCATCATTGACTGTTGATACAGGAGGGAGCCAGCCTGCCAGGCATGCCCTGCATGAGTGTGCAGCAGCATCATTGACTGTTGATCCAGGAGGGAGCCTGCCAGGACTGTCCACTGCGGTGCTTTGAAGCAGGCATGCCCTGCATGAGTTTGCAGCAGCATCATTGACTGTTGATACAGGAGGGAGCCTGCCAGGACTGTCCGCGGCGGTGCTTTGAAGCAGGCATGCCCTGCATGAGTTTGCAGAAGCATCATTGACTGTTGATACAGGAGGGAGCCTGCCAGGACTGCCCACGGCGGTGCTTTGAAGCAGGCACGCCCTGCATGAGTTTGCAGCAGCATCATTGACTGTTGATCCAGAAGGGAGCCTGCCAGGACTGCCCACGGCGGTGCTTTGAAGCAGGCATGCCCTGCATGAGTTTGCAGCAGCATCATTGACTGTTGATCCAGGAGGGAGCCTGCCAGGACTGCCCACGGCGGTGCTTTGAAGCAGGCATGCCCTGCATGAGTTTGCAGCAGCATCATTGACTGTTGATCAGGAGGGAGCCTGCCAGGACTGTCCGCGGCGGTGCTTTGAAGCAGGCACGCCCTGCATGAGTTTGCAGCAGCATCATTGACTGTTGATCAGGAGGGAGCCTGCCAGGACTGCCCACGGTGGTGCTTTGAAGCAGCATGCCCTGCATGAGTTTGCAGCAGCATCATTGACTGTTGATACAGGAGGTAGCCTGAAAGGACTGCCCACGGCGGTGCTTTGAAGCAGGCACGCCCTGCATGAGTTTGCAGCAGCATCATTGACTGTTGATACAGGAGGGAGCCTACCAGGACTGCCCACGGCGGTGCTTTGAAGCAGGCATGCCCTGCATGAGTTTGCAGCAGCATCATTTACTGTTGATACAAGAGGGAGCCTGCCAGGACTGCCCACGGCGGTGCTTTGAAGCAGGCATGCCCTGCATGAGTTTGCAGCTGCATCATTGACTGTTGATCAGGAGGGAGCCTGCCAGGACTGCCCACGGCGGTGCTTTGAAGTAGGCACGCCCTGCATGAGTTTGCAGCAGCATCATTGACTGTTGATACAGGAGGGAGCCTGTCAGCACTGTCCGCGGCGGTGCTTTGAAGCAGGCACGCCCTGCATGACTTTGCAGCAGCATCATTGACTGTTGATACAGGAGGGAGCCTGCCAGGATTGCCCACGGCGGTGCTTTGAAGCAGGCACGCCCTGCATGAGTTTGCAGCAGCATCATTGACTGTTGATACAGGAGGGAGCCTGTAGGACTGTCTGCGGCGGTGCTTTGAAGCAGGCACGCCCTGCATGAGTTTGCAGCAGCATCATTGACTGTTGATACAGGAGGGAGCCTGTCAGGACTGTCCGCGGCGGTGCTTTGAAGCAGGCACATGCTGCATGAGTTTGCAGCAGCATCATTGACTGTTGATACAGGAGGGAGCCTGCCAGGACTGCCCACGGCGGTGCTTTGAAGCAGGCACGCCCTGCATGAGTTTGCAGCAGCATCATTGACTGCTGATAAAGGAGGGAGCCTGTCAGGACTGTCTGCGGCAGTGCTTTGAAGCAGGCACGCCCTGCATGAGTTTGAAGCAGCATCATTGACTGTTGATACAGGAGGGAGCCTGCCAGGACTGCCCACGGCGGTGCTTTGAAGCAGGCACGCCCTGCATGAGTTTGCAGCAGCATCATTGACTGTTGATACAGGAGGGAGCCTGTCAGGACTGTCTGCGGCGGTGCTTTGAAGCAGGCACGCCCTGCATGAGTTTGCAGCAGCATCATTGACTGTTGATACTGGAGGTAGCCTGCCAGGACTGCCCACGGCGGTGCTTTGAAGCAGGCACGCCCTGCATGAGTTTGCAGCAGCATCATTGACTGTTGATACAGGAGGGAGCCTTCCAGGACTGCCCACGGCAGTGCTTTGAAGCAGCATGCCCTGCATGAGTTTGCAGCAGCATCATTGACTGTTGATACAGGAGGTAGCCTGAAAGGACTGCCCACGGCGGTGCTTTGAAGCAGGCACGCCCTGCATGAGTTTGCAGCAGCATCATTGACTGTTGATACAGGAGGGAGCCTACCAGGACTGCCCACGGCGGTGCTTTGAAGCAGGCATGCCCTGCATGAGTTTGCAGCAGCATCATTTACTGTTGATACAGGAGGGAGCCTGCCAGGACTGCCCACGGCGGTGCTTTGAAGCAGGCATGCCCTGCATGAGTTTGCAGCAGCATCATTGACTGTTGATCAGGAGGGAGCCTGCCAGGACTGCCCACGGCAGTGCTTTGAAGCAGGCATGCCCTGCATGAGTTTGCAGCAGCATCATTGACTGTTGATACAGGAGGGAGCCTGCCTGGACTGCCCACGGCGGTGCTTTGAAGCAGGCACGCCCTGCATGAGTTTGCAGCAGCATCATAGACTGTTGATCCAGGAGGGAGCCTGCCAGGACTGTCCACGGCGGTGCTTTGAAGCAGGCATGCCCTGCCTGAGTTTGCAGCAGCATCATTGACTGTTGATACAGGAGGGAGCCTGCCAGGACTGCCCTCGGCGGTGCTTTGAAGCAGGCACGCCCTGCATGAGTTTGCAGCAGCATCATTGACTGTTGATCCAGGAGGGAGCCTGCCAGGACTGCCCACGGCGGTGCTTTGAAGCAGGCATGCCCTGCATGAGTTTGCAGTAGCATCATTGACTGTTGATCCAGGAGGGAGCCTGCCAGGACTGCCCACGGCGGTGCTTTGAAGCAGGCATGCCCTGCATGAGTTTGCAGCAGCATCATTGACTGTTGATCAGGAGGGAGCCTGCCAGGACTGTCCGCGGCGGTGCTTTGAAGCAGGCACGCCCTGCATGAGTTTGCAGCAGCATCAGTGACTGTTGATCGGGAGGGAGCCTGCCAGGAATGCCCACGGCGGTGCTTTGAAGCAGCATGCCCTGCATGAGTTTGCAGCAGCATCATTGACTGTTGATACAGGAGGGAGCCTTCCAGGACTGCCCTCGTGGTGCTTTGAAGCAGGCACGCCCTGCATGAGTTTGCAGCAGCATCATTGACTGTTGATACAGGAGGGAGCCTACCAGGACTGCCCACGGCGGTGCTTTGAAGCAGGCATGCCCTGCATGAGTTTGCAGCAGCATCATTTACTGTTGATACAGGAGGGAGCCTGCCAGGACTGCCCACGGCGGTGCTTTGAAGCAGGCATGCCCTGCATGAGTTTGCAGCTGCATCATTGACTGTTGATCAGGAGGGAGCCTGCCAGGACTGCCCACGGCGGTGCTTTGAAGTAGGCACGCCCTGCATGAGTTTGCAGCAGCATCATTGACTGTTGATACAGGAGGGAGCCTGTCAGCACTGTCCGCGGCGGTGCTTTGAAGCAGGCACGCCCTGCATGACTTTGCAGCAGCATCATTGACTGTTGATACAGGAGGGAGCCTGCCAGGATTGCCCGCGGCGGTGCTTTGAAGCAGGCACGCCCTGCATGAGTTTGCAGCAGCATCATTGACTGTTGATACAGGAGGGAGCCTGTCAGGACTGCCCACAGCGGTGCTTTGAAGCAGGCACGCCCTGCATGAGTTTGCAGCAGCATCATTGACTGTTGATACAGGAGGGAGCCTGTCAGGACTGTCCGCGGCGGTGCTTTGAAGCAGGCACGCCCTGCATGAGTTTGCAGCAGCATCATTGACTGTTGATACAGGAGGGAGCCTGCCAGGACTGTCCGCGGCGGTGCTTTGAAGCAGGCATGCCCTGCATGAGTTTGCAGCAGCATCATTGCCTGTTGATACAGGAGGGGGCCTGACAGGACTGCCCTCGTGGTGCTTTGAAGCAGGCACGCCCTGCATGAGTTTGCAGCAGCATCATTGACTGTTGATCAGGAGGGAGCCGGCCAGGACTGCCCACGGTGGTGCTTTGAAACAGGCACGCCCTGCATGAGTTTGCAGCAGCATCATTGACTGTTGATCAGGAGGGAGCCTGTCAGGACTGCCCTCGGTGGTGCTTTGAAGCAGGCATGCCCTGCATGAGTTTCCAGCAGCATCATTGACTGTTGATACAGGAGGGAGCCTGTCAGGACTGTCCGCGGCGGTGCTTTGAAGCAGGCACGCCCTGCATGAGTTTGCAGCAGCATCATTGACTGTTGCTACAGGAGGGAGCCTGCCAGGACTGCCCTCGGTGGTGCTTTGAAGCAGGCACGCCCTGCATGAGTTTGCAGCAGCATCATTGACTGTTGCTACAGGAAGGAGCCTGCCAGGACTGCCCTCGGTGGTGCTTTGAAGCAGGCACGCCCTGCATGAGTTTGCAGCAGCATCATTGCCTGTTGATACAGGAGGGGGCCTGCCAGGACTGCCCTCGTGGTGCTTTGAAGCAGGCACGCCCTGCATGAGTTTGTAGCAGCATCATTGACTGTTGATCAGGAGGGAGCCTGCCAGGACTGCCCTCGGTGGTGCTTTGAAGCAGGCACGCCCTGCATGAGTTTGCAGCAGCATCATTGACTGGTGATCAGGAGGGAGCCTGTCAGGACTCTCCGCGGCAGTGCTTTGAAGCAGGCACGCCCTGCATGAGTTTGCAGCAGTATCATTGACTGTTGATCAGGAGGGAGCCTGTCAGGACTCTCCGCGGCAGTGCTTTGAAGCAGGCACGCCCTGCATGAGTTTGCAGCAGCATCATTGACTGTTGATACAGGAGGGAGCCTGCCAGGACTGCCCACAGCGGTGCTTTGAAGCAGGCACGCCCTGCATGAGTTTGCAGCAGCATCATTGACTGTTGATACAGGAGGGAGCCTGTCAGGACTGTCCGCGGCGGTGCTTTGAAGCAGGCACGCCCTGCATGAGTTTGCAGCAGCATCTTTGACTGTTGATACAGGAGGTAGCCTGAAAGGACTGCCCACGGCGGTGCTTTGAAGCAGGCACGCCCTGCATGAGTTTGCAGCAGCATCATTGACTGTTGATACAGGAGGGAGCCTACCAGGACTGCCCACGGCGGTGCTTTGAAGCAGGCATGCCCTGCATGAGTTTGCAGCAGCATCATTTACTGTTGATACAGGAGGGAGCCTGCCAGGACTGCCCACGGCGGTGCTTTGAAGCAGGCATGCCCTGAATGAGTTTGCAGCAGCATCATTGACTGTTGATCAGGAGCGAGCCTGCCAGGACTGCCCACGGCAGTGCTTTGAAGCAGGCATGCCCTGCATGAGTTTGCAGCAGCATCATTGACTGTTGATATAGGAGGGAGCCTGCCTGGACTGCCCACGGCGGTGCTTTGAAGCAGGCACGCCCTGCATGAGTTTGCAGCAGCATCATTGACTGTTGATACAGGAGGGAGCCAGCCTGCCAGGCATGCCCTGCATGAGTTTGCAGCAGCATCATAGACTGTTGATCCAGGAGGGAGCCTGCCAGGACTGTCCACGGCGGTGCTTTGAAGCAGGCATGCCCTGCCTGAGTTTGCAGCAGCATCATTGACTGTTGATACAGGAGGGAGCCTGCCAGGACTGCCCTCGGCGGTGCTTTGAAGCAGGCACGCCCTGCATGAGTTTGCAGCAGCATCATTGACTGTTGATCCAGGAGGGAGCCTGCCAGGACTGCCCACGGCGGTGCTTTGAAGCAGGCATGCCCTGCATGAGTTTGCAGCAGCATCATTGACTGTTGATCCAGGAGGGAGCCTGCCAGGACTGCCCACGGCGGAGCTTTGAAGCAGGCATGCCCTGCATGAGTTTGCAGCAGCATCATTGACTGTTGATCAGGAGGGAGCCTGCCAGGACTGTCCGCGGCGGTGCTTTGAAGCAGGCACGCCCTGCATGAGTTTGCAGCAGCATCATTGACTGTTGATCGGGAGGGAGCCTGCCAGGACTGCCCACGGCGGTGCTTTGAAGCAGCATGCCCTGCATGAGTTTGCAGCAGCATCATTGACTGTTGATACAGGAGGGAGCCTTCCAGGACTGCCCACGGCAGTGCTTTGAAGCAGGCATGCCCTGAATGAGTTTGCAGCAGCATCATTGACTGTTGATACAGGAGGGAGCCTACCAGGACTGCCCACGGCGGTGCTTTGAAGCAGGCATGCCCTGCATGAGTTTGCAGCAGCATCATTTACTGTTGATACAGGAGGGAGCCTGCCAGGACTGCCCACGGCGGTGCTTTGAAGCAGGCATGCCCTGCATGAGTTTGCAGCTGCATCATTGACTGTTGATCAGGAGGGAGCCTGCCAGGACTGCCCACGGCGGTGCTTTGAAGTAGGCACGCCCTGCATGAGTTTGCAGCAGCATCATTGACTGTTGATACAGGAGGGAGCCTGTCAGCACTGTCCGCGGCGGTGCTTTGAAGCAGGCACGCCCTGCATGACTTTGCAGCAGCATCATTGACTGTTGATACAGGAGGGAGCCTGCCAGGATTGCCCACGGCGCTGCTTTGAAGCAGGCACGCCCTGCATGAGTTTGCAGCAGCATCATTGACTGTTGATACAGGAGGGAGCCTGTCAGAACTGTCCGCGGCGGTGCTTTGAAGCAGGCACATGCTGCATGAGTTTGCAGCAGCATCATTGACTGTTGATACAGGAGGGAGCCTGCCAGGACTGCCCACGGCGGTGCTTTGAAGCAGGCACGCCCTGCATGAGTTTGCAGCAGCATCATTGACTGCTGATAAAGGAGGGAGCCTGTCAGGACTGTCCGCGGCAGTGCTTTGAAGCAGGCACGCCCTGCATGAGTTTGAAGCAGCATCATTGACTGTTGATACAGGAGGGAGCCTGCCAGGACTGCCCACGGCGGTGCTTTGAAGCAGGCACGCCCTGCATGAGTTTGCAGCAGCATCATTGACTGTTGATACAGGAGGGAGCCTGTCAGGACTGTCTGCGGCGGTGCTTTGAAGCAGGCACGCCCTGCATGAGTTTGCAGCAGCATCATTGCCTGTTGATACAGGAGGGAGCCTGCCAGGACTGTCCGCGGCGGTGCTTTGAAGCAGGCATGCCCTGCATGAGTTTGCAGCAGCGTCATTGACTGTTGATCAGGAGGGAGCCTGCCAGGACTGCCCACGGCGGTGCTTTGAAGCAGGCACGCCCTGCATGAGTTTGCAGCAGCATCATTGACAGTTGATCCAGGAGGGAGCCTGCCAGGACTGCCCACGGCGGTGCTTTGAAGCAGGCACACCCAGCATGAGTTTGCAGAAGCATCATTGACTGTTGATCAGGAGGGGGCCTGCCAGGACTGGCCGCGGCGGTGCTTTGAAGCAGGCACGCCCTGCATGACTGTTGATACAGGAGGGAGCCTGCCAGGAAGCCCTCGGGGGTGCTTTGAAGCAGGCACGCCCTGCATGAGTTTGCAGAAGCATCATTGACTGTTGATCCAGGAGGGAGCCTGCCAGGACTGTCCGCGGCAGTGCTTTGAATCAGGCATGCCCTGCATGAGTTTGCAGCAGCATCATTGACTGTTGATACAGGAGGGAGCCTGCCAGGACTACCCTCGGCGGTGCTTTGAAGCAGGCACGCCCTGCATGAGCTTGCAGAAGCATCATTGACTGTTGATCCAGGAGGGAGCCTGCCAGGACTGTCCGCGGCGGTGCTTTGAAGCAGGCATGCCCTGCATGAGTTTGCAGCAGCATCATTGACTGTTGATACAGGAGGGAGCCTGCCAGGACTACCCTCGGCGGTGCTTAGAAGCAGGCACGCCCTGCATGAGTTTGCAGCAGCATCACTGACTGTTGATCCAGGAGGGAGCCTGCCAGGACTGCCCTCGGCGGTGCTTTGAAGCAGGCACGCCCTGCATGAGTTTGCAGCAGCATCATTGACTGTTGATACAGGAGGGAGCCTGCCAGGACTGCCCTGGTGGTGCTTTGAAGTAGGCATGCCCTGCATGAGTTTGCAGCAGCATCACTGACTGTTGATCCAGGAGGGAGCCTCCCAGGACTGTCCGCGGCGGTGCTTTGAAGCAGGCACGCCCTGCATGAGTTTGCAGCAGCATCATTGACTGTTGATCAGGAGGGAGCCTGCCAGGACTGCCCCCGGTGGTGCTTTGATGCAGGCATGCCCTGCATGAGTTTGCAGGAGCATCACTGACTGTTGATACAGGAGGGAGCCTGCCAGGACTGCCCACGGCGGTGCTTTGAAGCAGGCATGCCCTGCATGAGTTTGCAGCAGCATCATTGACTGTTGATACAGGAGGGAGCCTGTCAGGACTGTCCGCGGCGGTGCTTTGAAGCAGGCACGCCCTGCATGAGTTTGCAGCAGCATCATTGACTGTTGATACAGGAGGGAGCCTGCCAGGACTGCCCACAGCGGTGCTTTGAAGCAGGCACGCCCTGCATGAGTTTGCAGCAGCATCATTGACTGTTGATACAGGAGGGAGCCTGTCAGGACTGTCCGCGGCGGTGCTTTGAAGCAGGCACGCCCTGCATGAGTTTGCAGCAGCATCATTGACTGTTGATACAGGAGGGAGCCTGCCAGGACTGTCCGCGGCGGTGCTTTGAAGCAGGCATGCCCTGCATGAGTTTGCAGCAGCATCATTGCCTGTTGATACAGGAGGGGGCCTGACAGGACTGCCCTCGCGGTGCTTTGAAGCAGGCACGCCCTGCATGAGTTTGCAGCAGCATCATTGACTGTTGATCAGGAGGGAGCCTGCCAGGACTGCCCTCGGTGGTGCTTTGAAACAGGCACGCCCTGCATGAGTTTGCAGCAGCATCATTGACTGTTGATCAGGAGGGAGCCTGTCAGGACTGCCCTCGGTGGTGCTATGAAGCAGGCATGCCCTGCATGAGTTTGCAGCAGCATCATTGACTGTTGATACAGGAGGGAGCCTGTCAGGACTGTCCGCGGCGGTGCTTTGAAGCAGGCACGCCCTGCATGAGTTTGCAGCAGCATCATTGACTGTTGATCAGGAGGGAGCCTGCCAGGACTGCCCACGGCGGTGCTTTGAAGCAGGCAGGCCCTGCATGAGTTTGCAGCAGCATCATTGACTATTGATACAGGAGGGAGCCTGCCAGGACTGCCCACGGCGGTGCTTTGAAGCAGGCACGCCCTGCATGAGTTTGCAGCAGCATCATTGCCTGTTGATACAGGAGGGAGCCTGCCAGGACTGTCCCCGGTGGTGTTTTGATGCAGGCATGCCCTGCATGAGTTTGCAGCAGCATCATTGACTGTTGATCAGGCGGGAGCCTACCAGTACTGCCCACGGTGGTGCTTTGAAGCAGGCACGCCCTGCATGAGTTTGCAGCAGCATCATTGACTGTTGATCAGGAGGGAGCCTGCCAGGACTGCCCACGGCGGTGCTTTGAAGCAGGTATGCCCTGCATGAGTTTGCAGAAGCATCATTGACTGTTGATACAGGAGGGAGCCTGCCAGGACTGCCCTCGGCGGTGCTTTGAAGCAGGCACGCCCTGCATGAGTTTGCAGCAGCATCACTGACTGTTGATACAGGAGGGAGCCTGCCAGGACTGCCCACGGCGGTGCTTTGAAGCAGGCATGCCCTGCATGAGTTTGCAGCAGCATCATTGACTGTTGATACAAGAGGGAGCCTGTCAGGACTGTCCGCGGCGGTGCTTTGAAGCAGGCACGCCCTGCATGAGTTTGCAGCAGCATCATTGACTGTTGATACAGGAGGGAGCCTGCCAGGACTGCCCACAGCGGTGCTTTGAAGCAGGCACGCCCTGCATGAGTTTGCAGCAGCATCATTGACTGTTGATACAGGAGGGAGCCTGTCAGGACTGTCCGCGGCGGTGCTTTGAAGCAGGCACGCCCTGCATGAGTTTGCAGCAGCATCATTGACTGTTGATACAGGAGGGAGCCTGCCAGGACTGTCCGCGGCGGTGCTTTGAAGCAGGCATGCCCTGCATGAGTTTGCAGCAGCATCATTGCCTGTTGATACAGGAGGGGGCCTGACAGGACTGCCCTCGTGGTGCTTTGAAGCAGGCACGCCCTGCATGAGTTTGCAGCAGCATCATTGACTGTTGATCAGGCGGGAGCCTGCCAGTACTGCCCACGGTGGTGCTTTGAAGCAGGCACGCCCTGCATGAGTTTGCAGCAGCATCATTGACTGTTGATCAGGAGGGAGCCTGCCAGGACTGCCCACGGCGGTGCTTTGAAGCAGGTATGCCCTGCATGAGTTTGCAGAAGCATCATTGACTGTTGATACAGGAGGGAGCCTGCCAGGACTGCTCTCGGCGGTGCTTTGAAGCAGGCACGCCCTGCATGAGTTTGCAGCAGCATCACTGACTGTTGATACAGGAGGGAGCCTGCCAGGACTGCCCACGGCGGTGCTTTGAAGCAGGCATGCCCTGCATGAGTTTGCAGCAGCATCATTGACTGTTGATACAGGAGGGAGCCTGTCAGGACTGTCCGCGGCGGTGCTTTGAAGCAGGCACGCCCTGCATGAGTTTGCAGCAGCATCATTGACTGTTGATACAGGAGGGAGCCTGCCAGGACTGCCCACAGCGGTGCTTTGAAGCAGGCACGCCCTGCATGAGTTTGCAGCAGCATCATTGACTGTTGATACAGGAGGGAGCCTGTCAGGACTGTCCGCGGCGGTGCTTTGAAGCAGGCACGCCCTGCATGAGTTTGCAGCAGCATCATTGACTGTTGATACAGGAGGGAGCCTGCCAGGACTGTCCGCGGCGGTGCTTTGAAGCAGGCATGCCCTGCATGAGTTTGCAGCAGCATCATTGCCTGTTGATACAGGAGGGGGCCTGACAGGACTGCCCTCGTGGTGCTTTGAAGCAGGCACGCCCTGCATGAGTTTGCAGCAGCATCATTGACTGTTGATCAGGAGGGAGCCGGCCAGGACTGCCCACGGTGGTGCTTTGAAACAGGCACGCCCTGCATGAGTTTGCAGCAGCATCATTGACTGTTGATCAGGAGGGAGCCTGTCAGGACTGCCCTCGGTGGTGCTTTGAAGCAGGCATGCCCTGCATGAGTTTCCAGCAGCATCATTGACTGTTGATACAGGAGGGAGCCTGTCAGGACTGTCCGCGGCGGTGCTTTGAAGCAGGCACGCCCTGCATGAGTTTGCAGCAGCATCATTGACTGTTGCTACAGGAGGGAGCCTGCCAGGACTGCCCTCGGTGGTGCTTTGAAGCAGACACGCCCTGCATGAGTTTGCAGCAGCATCATTGACTGTTGCTACAGGAGGGAGCCTGCCAGGACTGCCCTCGGTGGTGCTTTGAAGCAGGCACGCCCTGCATGAGTTTGCAGCAGCATCATTGCCTGTTGATACAGGAGGGGGCCTGCCAGGACTGCCCTCGTGGTGCTTTGAAGCAGGCACGCCCTGCATGAGTTTGTAGCAGCATCATTGACTGTTGATCAGGAGGGAGCCTGCCAGGACTGCCCTCGGTGGTGCTTTGAAGCAGGCACGCCCTGCATGAGTTTGCAGCAGCATCATTGACTGTTGATCAGGAGGGAGCCTGTCAGGACTCTCCGCGGCAGTGCTTTGAAGCAGGCACGCCCTGCATGAGTTTGCAGCAGTATCATTGACTGTTGATCAGGAGGGAGCCTGTCAGGACTCTCCGCGGCAGTGCTTTGAAGCAGGCACGCCCTGCATGAGTTTGCAGCAGCATCATTGACTGTTGATACAGGAGGGAGCCTGCCAGGACTGCCCACAGCGGTGCTTTGAAGCAGGCACGCCCTGCATGAGTTTGCAGCAGCATCATTGACTGTTGATACAGGAGGGAGCCTGTCAGGACTGTCCGCGGCGGTGCTTTGAAGCAGGCACACCCTGCATGAGTTTGCAGCAGCATCCTTGACTGTTGATACAGGAGGGAGCCTGCCAGGACTGTCCGCGGCGGTGCTTTGAAGCAGGCACGCCCTGCATGAGTTTACAGCAGCATCATTGCCTGTTGATATAGGAGGGGGCCTGACAGGACTGCCCTCGTGGTGCTTTGAAGCAGGCACGCCCTGCATGAGTTTGCAGCAGCATCATTGACTGTTGATCAGGAGGGAGCCTGCCAGGACTGCCCTCGGTGGTGCTTTGAAGCAGGCACGCCCTGCATGAGTTTGCAGCAGCATCATTGACTGTTGATACAGGAGGGAGCCTGTCAGGACTGTCCGCGGCGGTGCTTTGAAGCAGGCACATGCTGCATGAGTTTGCAGCAGCATCATTGACTGTTGATACAGGAGGGAGCCTGCCAGGACTGCCCACGGCGGTGCTTTGAAGCAGGCACGCCCTGCATGAGTTTGCAGCAGCATCATTGACTGCTGATAAAGGAGGGAGCCTGTCAGGACTGTCCGCGGCAGTGCTTTGAAGCAGGCACGCCCTGCATGAGTTTGAAGCAGCATCATTGACTGTTGATACAGGAGGGAGCCTGCCAGGACTGCCCACGGCGGTGCTTTGAAGCAGGCACGCCCTGCATGAGTTTGCAGCAGCATCATTGACTGTTGATACAGGAGGGAGCCTGTCAGGACTGTCTGCGGCGGTGCTTTGAAGCAGGCACGCCCTGCATGAGTTTGCAGCAGCATCATTGCCTGTTGATACAGGAGGGAGCCTGCCAGGACTGTCCGCGGCGGTGCTTTGAAGCAGGCATGCCCTGCATGAGTTTGCAGCAGCGTCATTGACTGTTGATCAGGAGGGAGCCTGCCAGGACTGCCCACGGCGGTGCTTTGAAGCAGGCACGCCCTGCATGAGTTTGCAGCAGCATCATTGACTGTTGATACAGGAGGGAGCCTGCCAGGACTGTCCGCAGTGGTGCTTTGAAGCAGGCATGCCCTGCATGAGTTTGCAGCAGCATCATTGACAGTTGATCCAGGAGGGAGCCTGCCAGGACTGCCCACGGCGGTGCTTTGAAGCAGGCACAACCAGCATGAGTTTGCAGAAGCATCATTGACTGTTGATCAGGAGGGGGCCTGCCAGGACTGTCCGCGGCGGTGCTTTGAAGCAGGCACGCCCTGCATGACTGTTGATACAGGAGGGAGCCTGCCAGGAAGCCCTCGGGGGTGCTTTGAAGCAGGCACGCCCTGCATGAGTTTGCAGAAGCATCATTGACTGTTGATCCAGGAGGGAGCCTGCCAGGACTGTCCGCGGCAGTGCTTTGAATCAGGCATGCCCTGCATGAGTTTGCAGCAGCATCATTGACTGTTGATACAGGAGGGAGCCTGCCAGGACTACCCTCGGCGGTGCTTTGAAGCAGGCACGCCCTGCATGAGCTTGCAGAAGCATCATTGACTATTGATCCAGGAGGGAGCCTGCCAGGACTGTCCGCGGCGGTGCTTTGAAGCAGGCATGCCCTGCATGAGTTTGCAGCAGCATCATTGACTGTTGATACAGGAGGGAGCCTGCCAGGACTACCCTCGGCGGTGCTTAGAAGCAGGCACGCCCTGCATGAGTTTGCAGCAGCATCACTGACTGTTGATCCAGGAGGGAGCCTGCCAGGACTGCCCTCGGCGGTGCTTTGAAGCAGGCACGCCCTGCATGAGTTTGCAGCAGCATCATTGACTGTTGATACAGGAGGGAGCCTGCCAGGACTGCCCTGGTGGTGCTTTGAAGTAGGCATGCCCTGCATGAGTTTGCAGCAGTATCACTGACTGTTGATCCAGGAGGGAGCCTCCCAGGACTGTCCGCGGTGGTGCTTTGAAGCAGGCACGCCCTGCATGAGTTTGCAGCAGCATCATTGACTGTTGATCAGGAGGGAGCCTGCCAGGACTGCCCCCGGTGGTGCTTTGATGCAGGCATGCCCTGCATGAGTTTGCAGCAGCATCACTGACTGTTGATACAGGAGGGAGCCTGCCAGGACTGCCCACGGCGGTGCTTTGAAGCAGGCATGCCCTGCATGAGTTTGCAGCAGCATCATTGACTGTTGATACAGGAGGGAGCCTGTCAGGACTGTCCGCGGCGGTGCTTTGAAGCAGGCACGCCCTGCATGAGTTTGCAGCAGCATCATTGACTGTTGATACAGGAGGGAGCCTGCCAGGACTGCCCACAGCGGTGCTTTGAAGCAGGCACGCCCTGCATGAGTTTGCAGCAGCATCATTGACTGTTGATACAGGAGGGAGCCTGTCAGGACTGTCCGCGGCGGTGCTTTGAAGCAGGCACGCCCTGCATGAGTTTGCAGCAGCATCATTGACTGTTGATACAGGAGGGAGCCTGCCAGGACTGTCCGCGGCGGTGCTTTGAAGCAGGCATGCCCTGCATGAGTTTGCAGCAGCATCATTGCCTGTTGATACAGGAGGGGGCCTGACAGGACTGCCCTCGCGGTGCTTTGAAGCAGGCACGCCCTGCATGAGTTTGCAGCAGCATCATTGACTGTTGATCAGGAGGGAGCCTGCCAGGACTGCCCTCGGTGGTGCTTTGAAACAGGCACGCCCTGCATGAGTTTGCAGCAGCATCATTGACTGTTGATCAGGAGGGAGCCTGTCAGGACTGCCCTCTGTGGTGCTTTGAAGCAGGCATGCCCTGCATGAGTTTGCAGCAGCATCATTGACTGTTGATACAGGAGGGAGCCTGTCAGGACTGTCCGCGGCGGTGCTTTGAAGCAGGCACGCCCTGCATGAGTTTGCAGCAGCATCATTGACTGTTGATCAGGAGGGAGCCTGCCAGGACTGCCCACGGCGGTGCTTTGAAGCAGGCAGGCCCTGCATGAGTTTGCAGCAGCATCATTGACTATTGATACAGGAGGGAGCCTGCCAGGACTGCCCACGGCGGTGCTTTGAAGCAGGCACGCCCTGCATGAGTTTGCAGCAGCATCATTGCCTGTTGATACAGGAGGGAGCCTGCCAGGACTGTCCCCGGTGGTGTTTTGATGCAGGCATGCCCTGCATGAGTTTGCAGCAGCATCATTGACTGTTGATCAGGCGGGAGCCTACCAGTACTGCCCACGGTGGTGCTTTGAAGCAGGCACGCCCTGCATGAGTTTGCAGCAGCATCATTGACTGTTGATCAGGAGGGAGCCTGCCAGGACTGCCCACGGCGGTGCTTTGAAGCAGGTATGCCCTGCATGAGTTTGCAGAAGCATCATTGACTGTTGATACAGGAGGGAGCCTGCCAGGACTGCCCTCGGCGGTGCTTTGAAGCAGGCACGCCCTGCATGAGTTTGCAGCAGCATCACTGACTGTTGATACAGGAGGGAGCCTGCCAGGACTGCCCACGGCGGTGCTTTGAAGCAGGCATGCCCTGCATGAGTTTGCAGCAGCATCATTGACTGTTGATACAAGAGGGAGCCTGTCAGGACTGTCCGCGGCGGTGCTTTGAAGCAGGCACGCCCTGCATGAGTTTGCAGCAGCATCATTGACTGTTGATACAGGAGGGAGCCTGCCAGGACTGCCCACAGCGGTGCTTTGAAGCAGGCACGCCCTGCATGAGTTTGCAGCAGCATCATTGACTGTTGATACAGGAGGGAGCCTGTCAGGACTGTCCGCGGCGGTGCTTTGAAGCAGGCACGCCCTGCATGAGTTTGCAGCAGCATCATTGACTGTTGATACAGGAGGGAGCCTGCCAGGACTGTCCGCGGCGGTGCTTTGAAGCAGGCATGCCCTGCATGAGTTTGCAGCAGCATCATTGCCTGTTGATACAGGAGGGGGCCTGACAGGACTGCCCTCGTGGTGCTTTGAAGCAGGCACGCCCTGCATGAGTTTGCAGCAGCATCATTGACTGTTGATCAGGCGGGAGCCTGCCAGTACTGCCCACGGTGGTGCTTTGAAGCAGGCACGCCCTGCATGAGTTTGCAGCAGCATCATTGACTGTTGATCAGGAGGGAGCCTGCCAGGACTGCCCACGGCGGTGCTTTGAAGCAGGTATGCCCTGCATGAGTTTGCAGAAGCATCATTGACTGTTGATACAGGAGGGAGCCTGCCAGGACTGCTCTCGGCGGTGCTTTGAAGCAGGCACGCCCTGCATGAGTTTGCAGCAGCATCACTGACTGTTGATACAGGAGGGAGCCTGCCAGGACTGCCCACGGCGGTGCTTTGAAGCAGGCATGCCCTGCATGAGTTTGCAGCAGCATCATTGACTGTTGATACAGGAGGGAGCCTGTCAGGACTGTCCGCGGCGGTGCTTTGAAGCAGACACGCCCTGCATGAGTTTGCAGCAGCATCATTGACTGTTGATACAGGAGGGAGCCTGCCAGGACTGCCCACAGCGGTGCTTTGAAGCAGGCACGCCCTGCATGAGTTTGCAGCAGCATCATTGACTGTTGATACAGGAGGGAGCCTGCCAGGACTGTCCGCGGCGGTGCTTTGAAGCAGGCATGCCCTGCATGAGTTTGCAGCAGCATCATTGCCTGTTGATACAGGAGGGGGCCTGACAGGACTGCCCTCGTGGTGCTTTGAAGCAGGCACGCCCTGCATGAGTTTGCAGCAGCATCATTGACTGTTGATCAGGAGGGAGCCGGCCAGGACTGCCCATGGTGGTGCTTTGAAACAGGCACGCCCTGCATGAGTTTGCAGCAGCATCATTGACTGTTGATCAGGAGGGAGCCTGTCAGGACTGCCCTCGGTGGTGCTTTGAAGCAGGCATGCCCTGCATGAGTTTCCAGCAGCATCATTGACTGTTGATACAGGAGGGAGCCTGTCAGGACTGTCCGCGGCGGTGCTTTGAAGCAGGCACGCCCTGCATGAGTTTGCAGCAGCATCATTGACTGTTGCTACAGGAGGGAGCCTGCCAGGACTGCCCTCGGTGGTGCTTTGAAGCAGGCACGCCCTGCATGAGTTTGCAGCAGCATCATTGACTGTTGCTACAGGAGGGAGCCTGCCAGGACTGCCCTCGGTGGTGCTTTGAAGCAGGCACGCCCTGCATGAGTTTGCAGCAGCATCATTGCCTGTTGATACAGGAGGGGGCCTGCCAGGACTGCCCTCGTGGTGCTTTGAAGCAGGCACGCCCTGCATGAGTTTGTAGCAGCATCACTGACTGTTGATCCAGGAGGGAGCCTGCCAGGACTGCCCACAGCGGTGCTTTGAAGCAGGCACGCCCTGCATGAGTTTGCAGCAGCATCATTGACTGTTGATACAGGAGGGAGCCTGTCAGGACTGTCCGCGGCGGTGCTTTGAAGCAGGCACGCCCTGCATGAGTTTGCAGCAGCATCATTGACTGTTGATACAGGAGGGAGCCTGCCAGGACTGTCCGCGGCGGTGCTTTGAAGCAGGCATGCCCTGCATGAGTTTGCAGCAGCATCATTGCCTGTTGATACAGGAGGGGGCCTGACAGGACTGCCCTCGCGGTGCTTTGAAGCAGGCACGCCCTGCATGAGTTTGCAGCAGCATCATTGACTGTTGATCAGGAGGGAGCCTGCCAGGACTGCCCTCGGTGGTGCTTTGAAACAGGCACGCCCTGCATGAGTTTGCAGCAGCATCATTGACTGTTGATCAGGAGGGAGCCTGTCAGGACTGCCCTCTGTGGTGCTTTGAAGCAGGCATGCCCTGCATGAGTTTGCAGCAGCATCATTGACTGTTGATACAGGAGGGAGCCTGTCAGGACTGTCCGCGGCGGTGCTTTGAAGCAGGCACGCCCTGCATGAGTTTGCAGCAGCATCATTGACTGTTGATCAGGAGGGAGCCTGCCAGGACTGCCCACGGCGGTGCTTTGAAGCAGGCAGGCCCTGCATGAGTTTGCAGCAGCATCATTGACTATTGATACAGGAGGGAGCCTGCCAGGACTGCCCACGGCGGTGCTTTGAAGCAGGCACGCCCTGCATGAGTTTGCAGCAGCATCATTGCCTGTTGATAGAGGAGGGAGCCTGCCAGGACTGTCCCCGGTGGTGTTTTGATGCAGGCATGCCCTGCATGAGTTTGCAGCAGCATCATTGACTGTTGATCAGGCGGGAGCCTACCAGTACTGCCCACGGTGGTGCTTTGAAGCAGGCACGCCCTGCATGAGTTTGCAGCAGCATCATTGACTGTTGATCAGGAGGGAGCCTGCCAGGACTGCCCACGGCGGTGCTTTGAAGCAGGTATGCCCTGCATGAGTTTGCAGAAGCATCATTGACTGTTGATACAGGAGGGAGCCTGCCAGGACTGCCCTCGGCGGTGCTTTGAAGCAGGCACGCCCTGCATGAGTTTGCAGCAGCATCACTGACTGTTGATACAGGAGGGAGCCTGCCAGGACTGCCCACGGCGGTGCTTTGAAGCAGGCATGCCCTGCATGAGTTTGCAGCAGCATCATTGACTGTTGATACAAGAGGGAGCCTGTCAGGACTGTCCGCGGTGGTGCTTTGAAGCAGGCACGCCCTGCATGAGTTTGCAGCAGCATCATTGACTGTTGATACAGGAGGGAGCCTGCCAGGACTGCCCACAGCGGTGCTTTGAAGCAGGCACGCCCTGCATGAGTTTGCAGCAGCATCATTGACTGTTGATACAGGAGGGAGCCTGTCAGGACTGTCCGCGGCGGTGCTTTGAAGCAGGCACGCCCTGCATGAGTTTGCAGCAGCATCATTGACTGTTGATACAGGAGGGAGCCTGCCAGGACTGTCCGCGGCGGTGCTTTGAAGCAGGCATGCCCTGCATGAGTTTGCAGCAGCATCATTGCCTGTTGATACAGGAGGGGGCCTGACAGGACTGCCCTCGTGGTGCTTTGAAGCAGGCACGCCCTGCATGAGTTTGCAGCAGCATCATTGACTGTTGATCAGGCGGGAGCCTGCCAGTACTGCCCACGGTGGTGCTTTGAAGCAGGCACGCCCTGCATGAGTTTGCAGCAGCATCATTGACTGTTGATCAGGAGGGAGCCTGCCAGGACTGCCCACGGCGGTGCTTTGAAGCAGGTATGCCCTGCATGAGTTTGCAGAAGCATCATTGACTGTTGATACAGGAGGGAGCCTGCCAGGACTGCTCTCGGCGGTGCTTTGAAGCAGGCACGCCCTGCATGAGTTTGCAGCAGCATCACTGACTGTTGATACAGGAGGGAGCCTGCCAGGACTGCCCACGGCGGTGCTTTGAAGCAGGCATGCCCTGCATGAGTTTGCAGCAGCATCATTGACTGTTGATACAGGAGGGAGCCTGTCAGGACTGTCCGCGGCGGTGCTTTGAAGCAGGCACGCCCTGCATGAGTTTGCAGCAGCATCATTGACTGTTGATACAGGAGGGAGCCTGCCAGGACTGCCCACAGCGGTGCTTTGAAGCAGGCACGCCCTGCATGAGTTTGCAGCAGCATCATTGACTGTTGATACAGGAGGGAGCCTGCCAGGACTGTCCGCGGCGGTGCTTTGAAGCAGGCATGCCCTGCATGAGTTTGCAGCAGCATCATTGCCTGTTGATACAGGAGGGGGCCTGACAGGACTGCCCTCGTGGTGCTTTGAAGCAGGCACGCCCTGCATGAGTTTGCAGCAGCATCATTGACTGTTGATCAGGAGGGAGCCGGCCAGGACTGCCCATGGTGGTGCTTTGAAACAGGCACGCCCTGCATGAGTTTGCAGCAGCATCATTGACTGTTGATCAGGAGGGAGCCTGTCAGGACTGCCCTCGGTGGTGCTTTGAAGCAGGCATGCCCTGCATGAGTTTCCAGCAGCATCATTGACTGTTGATACAGGAGGGAGCCTGTCAGGACTGTCCGCGGCGGTGCTTTGAAGCAGGCACGCCCTGCATGAGTTTGCAGCAGCATCATTGACTGTTGCTACAGGAGGGAGCCTGCCAGGACTGCCCTCGGTGGTGCTTTGAAGCAGGCACGCCCTGCATGAGTTTGCAGCAGCATCATTGACTGTTGCTACAGGAGGGAGCCTGCCAGGACTGCCCTCGGTGGTGCTTTGAAGCAGGCACGCCCTGCATGAGTTTGCAGCAGCATCATTGCCTGTTGATACAGGAGGGGGCCTGCCAAGACTGCCCTCGTGGTGCTTTGAAGCAGGCACGCCCTGCATGAGTTTGTAGCAGCATCATTGACTGTTGATCAGGAGGGAGCCTGCCAGGACTGCCCTCGGTGGTGCTTTGAAGCAGGCACGCCCTGCATGAGTTTGCAGCAGCATCATTGACTGTTGA